>NC_139544.1:33126842-33796466 GCF_965153285.1 Podarcis tiliguerta | reverse complement strand
TTAGAATGACATTGGATGGAGGTTAAAAGGTTATTAGCAACAATGCGGTGAAGGAGTATGGAAAATTTGAAGGTTAAAAGATGTAAAATTAAAGGTTTAATATATGAAGATATTAAGATAAAGATTAAGATGCATCAAGATGTTAAGATAAGGATTAAGATAAGATAGAGGGAAGGGATTTGCTGATTAAATATTTGAATTGGAATACAGTGAAGGGAGGTGTGGGGAAGTCTGGGAAATAAGTAAATGCAAGGAATATTATGAAAATGGAATTGTTTTTATTTGTTTTTCTTTTTATCTTTGTACTCTTGTATTTTCTTTTTTTTCTTTTTTCCTATGTAAAAATCTTAATAAAAATATTATTTAAAAAAAAACAGAATACACCATACAGTACATTTAAGGTTTCAATAATAGTATCTATTTAAACCTTAGGCTGTGTAAAGAAAGCGGATGCTTTGTATATCAGTTTCAGAGATGCTCATACTTTCACCTACTAACATAAAGGAGAATGGTAGGGACTCACATCCCTTATGCAGATATAATATTCTTCTATTCAATAACTGAAAACTTTCTCTTGTAATATTTGGATAAGCTTAGAAAGTCTGTTCTAACCCATAAAAGCACATGACACAATAAATATCTGAATATCTGAAGAAGTGTGCATGCACACGAAAGCTCATACCAATAACAAACTTAGTTGGTCTCTAAGGTGCTACTGGAAGGAATTTTTTTATTTTGTTTCCACTACAGCAGACCAACACAGCTACCTACCTGTAACAATAAATATGTTTGCTTTTCTGTATTTTTATTTCTCAGGTGCAGACTTACCGTATTTTTTGCACCATAACACTCACTTTTTTCCTCCTAAAAAGTAAGGGGAAATGTCTGTGCGTGTTATGGAGGGAATGCCTACGGGTGGCATGCCTACGGATTTTCCTCCTCTAAAAACTACGTGCGTGTTATGGTCGGGTGCGTGTTATACAGCGAAAAATATGGTATATTGACTGATGCCTTCCTATCCTTCCTCACTTATACCTCCTGCTTTGCCCATGTTTCACCTCACGGTACATGCCTTTTGAAAGTCACAGCTGAAAAGCACCCCTCTCTGTAGCTCGTCTTCTGCAAGGTAAGTAGGTAAGTAGGCAAGGTAAGTAGGCCTGCTCCAGTTAGAGGATTCCCTTGCTAATTGTTAACTATTTCAATAACTTGTCTGTTTGAAAGAAAGATGTCACAGACTGGACACCATGGACCAAGGAGGCACACCTATAATTAGCTTCCCTTTGTCTAACTACCGCCAGAAGTGATCATAAGAAAGCATTAGCCCTCATAAGCCAGAACAGAAAAGTATAGCAGTGCACAGGGCTAAAAACAGCTTAGAATCATAGGCTTGTAGAGTTGGAAGGGACGACGAGGGTCATCTAGTCCAACCCCCTGCAATGCAGGCAGAAGGAAAAGAAGTTATGCTGAGTAGACAGCCGTGGTTCTACTCAGAGTAGAGCCATTGGGTCATAGCCAATGCTGCTGCTCCACTAGCTCAGCAGGCTTTTTCAGCTAACACTGGATACGACTATGTATCCTATTCTAGCCTTGAAAATGTTTTTACTTTTCAGTTGCTTCAGGATGTTTCATGGGCAGCAACTAGCAAATGCAATAATTAAATATGCTTATGCACATGCAGAGGTTTATTGAGAAACAGCGTGCTCCAACACTGAACAATGTCCCCTTCTGAATTCGCTGGGAAAGGCAGCAGCATTTATTTCAAACGAGTTAAAACTCTTCTCAAATACGAAACATGCCGGGTTAAGTTATTTGCGGCTAGCCCTGTTTGCGTCTTTTCACTTTCTCTCTGCTGCCTGATGGAAGATCTCTGTGGATCTCACAGGCTGTACACACTCCACGCAACAGGCTCCAATGCGGTCCTCACCTAGGGCTAGTTACAGGTAGGTAGCTGTGCTGGTCTGCTGTAGTCGAAACAAAATAAAAAAATTCCTTCCAGTAGCACCTTAGAGACCAACTACGTTTGTTATTGGTATAAGCTTTCGTGTGCATGCATCTGAAGAAGTGTGCATGCACACGAAAGCTCATATCAATAACAAACTTAGCTGGTCTCTAAGGTGCTACTGGAAGGAATTTTTTTATTTAGTCATCTAGGGCGTTCCACATTCATCCCTAAGTGATTAAACAAGAGAGAAGAAAAGCCCGGCGTTTGAAACACGCGGAGCGCAACCACGCAGCTTCTCACATCCTAAAGGACCTTGGGTTGAGCACATCAGGCCTTTCCTGCGACGTCACGTTCGGGACTACAACCCCCAGCGTGCACCATTCCGCCACAGTAAAAAAACTTTGGCTTATGGCGCCGCAGTGGACGATGGGATATGTAGTCCTCCGATTACAAGGTCGGCTCAGCGCGTTCCATAGCGCGTCTCTTTCTCTCCCTTGCAGCCTCCCCACCTGTCGCCCTTCACGCACCTCCTTGCGGGCAGCTCAGGCAGCCGGCCGCGACGAGCGTGCCCCGCATGCAGCGCCGGACGGTCTCTCGCAGGATTCCATTGGAACTGCCCACTGCCGCTGCCATTCTGTCCCCGGAACGTACCAAGAGCGGCCGCGGCAGGAGGGGCGCGCAGGGACCGCCCTCGCCGAATCTCCCGCGTCTCGCCAGCGGTTGCGCCGGCGCGCCGCCTAGGCTCCTCCACCCCCGTCGAAGAGGTGGTGCGGGCCGAGATGGCGGCGCCCGTCCTGAGGCGAGGGTTGCAGCCTGCGCTTCGGAGTTGGGCTGCGGCAGGTGGGTGTGGGCTGTGGGGCCGCCAGGCGGGTCTTTCGGGGGCTGAGCTCCAGGGACCCCGAGCGCAGCGCAGGCGACGTCAGAGTGAGGCCAGGCTGCGCCCCGGAATGTGTTCTCCATGCCCTCAGATATTGTAGCACATGGGCGTCAGGCTTGCAGCAGCCTCCTGGTTTGACCTTCCTGCGCCTGAGTCTGAACGAGGCTGCTCGAGTTTAAACGGCTTTCGTGTCACTGCAGCCTTTGCCGTTTTATATGCGAGAGTTTTTTCCCCTAGGGTTTCCGTGTTAGCTACCAGAGATTTCATCCAGCGCTGCGAAGGATTCATGGTTATCAATGGAGCCCCGAGGTCACTTCTGGGGCAGCTTTTTGTTTTGTGGCAAAAGGATTCCTGCACTGCAGGGGGTTGGACTAGATGACCCTTAATGATCTTTCCCCAGCTCTACGGTTCTGTGATTCCATGACCCCCATCGTTTTACCACGTTGACCTTTTATGTAAGGGTACGGCTAACCTTTTGGTGTGAGAGCCACATTCATTTGGCCAGTCTTTCTGAGAGTTAGCAAAAGTGCTCTTGTATACATTTCAGCCAGCTGAGAAGGAGGGTTATCTCTCCCTCCTCTGGTCAAATGATCTATCTGTTGACCACTTGGCATTTCCATCAAGGCTCGTGGTTGCCCTCCCTCCATGCGCTCTGTGTGTGTGTGTGTGTGTGTGTGTACACACACATATGTACATATATGCTGTCATTGCCAAAATCACTGGGAACCTGGAGGTTAGAAAAATGTGCTTGGGGTTATTATGCCCTTCCTTTTTTATGTCAATAGCATAGTGACTGTGGCCAACAAATATGCTTTTGGCTGCTCATTTTATACCTTTGCGAACCTGGTGCCCTCCAGATGTGCTGGCTGGAGCTGATGGGAGCTGGAGTTCAACAAAATCTGGAGGGCATGTTGACAAGGGCTATTTTCTTCTTGTACAGTGGTACCTCGGGTTACATACGCTTCAGGTTACAGACTCCACTAACCCAGAAATAGTACCTCGGGTTAAGAACTTTGCTTCAGGATGAGAACAGAAATCACGCAGCGGCGCAGAAGCAGCGGAGGGCCCCATTAGCTAAAATGGTGCTTCAGGTTAAGAACAGTTTTAGGTTAAGAACGGACCTCTGGAATGAATTAAGTACATAACCAGAGGTACCACTGTATACATAAAACTATAAACCCATCATCATGTAGTCTCCATTGGGAGATTTGTTGTTGTTGCCGTTTAGTCGTGTCCGACTCTTCATGACCCCATGGACGCCAAGTGCACGCCAGGCACTTCTGTCTTCCACTGCCTAGTGCTGCATTATAATCCTGGATTTGCATAGAATCAAAGCTAAGTTCCCGTTAGAGGATTTTTGTACAGCAAGAAGGCGAGAGACACAGAAAGGGGGGGAAATAGCTGTTTTCAACTTCACCCTCTTCCATTCCTTAACTGCCTCCTGAGAGAGAGAAAGGATGTGGAATCCTCAAACATTCTGTAGTACCTTTCCACAATGTATTTCCCTCTAGGGTTGAAGATGAAAGATGGAGTTTTCCCATTCCACACCTAACTTGAACAAAGTGAGCCAAACCCCTACTCTGGTTTGGTTTTGAATTTGTAATGCAATTGAACACCTAAGATGTCAGAATGACATTGAGTACAGTGGTACCTCAGGATGCGAACGGGATCCGTTCCGGAGCCCCGTTCTCATCCTGAATAGAACGTAAGACGCGACTGCACGGGTCACGTTTCGCCGCTTCTGCGCATGCGCGTGATGTCATTTTGACCGTTTGCGCGAGCGGCGAAACCCGGAAGTAACACGCTCCGTTACTTCCAGGTTGTGGCGGAGCGCAACCCAAAAATACTTATCCTGAAGCATATTTATCCTGAGGTATGACTGTACAAGCATTCAAATTCTACATTTTGAGTTTGGAGTTTGACCACCTCAGACATGTTGTCAAAATGTCCAGGAAAACCCAGTGCAGTGTGATATCTTAAGCAATGAGACATTGGAATTATGGTTGTTGGGCTTGCTCAGGGGCACATTTTGTGTTTCAGGAATGAGCCCTATCTTGACTCCTGCATTCAAATTTAATGGAATGGGAAATTGTGCTGTTGGAATGAAGTTAGGTTGCCCGGTCAGGTTTATGGTTACAAATCTCATTTGACTCCTTTGCATTAGTCTGACTCCTTGCACACTAAAGAGGACCAAGTGAGCAAGGACTATCAAGTACATTGTCCAGCGCTAGATTTATTTCTGAAGGCAGCATACTTCCTACTCTATGATCCTAAAATATACACCTAGACCATATTTTAATCAGGTGGTTTGAGGGTGTGGGGCAACTGTAGGTTTCTTCAACCCCACCAAGGCTAAACAGCCCCCTCTCTATTGGTTGTGAAAAACTAGCAGGGAGGGAGACAACCTGCTGGGCCAGGAGGCGATTAATGCTTCCTTGCAAGAGGGGGTGGTCCCTGCCTGTTTGAAGGAGGCAGTGGTAAAACTACTCTTCAAGAAACCCTCCCTGTATTCAGAAAAGCTAAGTAACTACCAGCCATTTGTCAATCTCTCCTTCTTGGGCAAGATTCTTGAGCATGACCTGGTCACAGACTAGATCCAGGCACTCTTGGAGGAAACTGATTTTAGACCCATTTCAGTTGGGCTTTAGACACGGTTTTGACACCAAAACTACTTTGGTCACCCTATATGGTAACCTATGTCGAGAGAGTGAGAGAGACAGAGACAGGGGAAATGTGTCTTTGTTAATTCTCAACCTCTCAGCAGCTTTCAGTATCATCGACCATGGTATGTTTCTGGAGCAGCTGTCCAGAAGGGGTAGGTGACACAGCTTTGTGGTGGTTCCACTCCTAATTGGATGGTCATTTCCAAAGGGTGATGCTTGGGGAGTGCTCTGGCCCGTGAAGCCTTCCTTGTGGGGTTTGTCAGGGTTCATAATTATCCCCCATGCTGTCTAACATCTAACATTCACTTGGAGTGCTGGAATAAATACTGTAGTCTTGGCAGTACAAATATTTTGCATTAACTGTAGGCATATGGATTTCAGATTCCACTTTTGCGTTACTTGAAAGGAACTAGCATTTCACCTTTTAATCAGCACCTTTTAGATGGGGAATCCTGTTTATGTACTCCTGTTAATAACAAGGCAATATGCAATGAATTATAAGATCAGCCTGTGTTTTATGGAGGTCTGATTTATGATGTAGTGGCCGGACACCCCCTAAAGCCATACTCAGTAAAGCTGACAGGGAGATCAGAGTTCTCAGTTCTACAGTGTTTGGATTCCAAAGCATGATGTCAATTTATTGCATTTAATTTAGAGAACTGAATGTTTAAAAAAGAAGGTGACTAATAAAATGTGCATTTAGAGAAATTGAAACCTTTCTAAATGATAGTGCTTATATATTGCTATTGACTCTCTTTTTATTAGGTAGAAGATGTATTCTTTCAGCCGCATATGTGGACAGTTCAACATGGGAACAAAGAGAAAAAGATCAGCAGAGCCTGGGTAAGGAAATACTTAGCAGTCTAAAATAATGATGAACTGTTGTCTAAATCGGGACGCGGGTGGCACTGTGGGTTAAACCACAGAGCCTAGAACTTGCTGATCATAAGGTCAGCGGTTCGAATCCCCACGACGGGTGAGCTCCCGTTGCTCGGCCCCTGCTCTTGCCAACCTAGCAGTTCGAAGGCACGTCAAAGTGCAAGTAGATAAATAGGTACCGCTCTGGCGAGAAGGTAAACGGCATTTCCGTGTGCTACTCTGGTTCGCCAGAAGTGGCTTAGTCATGCTGGCCACTTGACCCGGAAGCTGTATGCCGGCTCCCTCGGCCAATAAAGCGAGATGAGCGCCACAACCCCAGAGTTGGTCACGACTGGACCTAATGGTCAGGGGTCCCTTTACCTTTACCTATTGTCTAAATCAGGGCAGTCCAACTGTTCATACCAAGTGGGCTGCAAGAGTACTTTGACACAGAATCTGCGCGTCGCACGCTGCCCTGTCGTGCGGGGTGGGGGCAGCAAAGCCAAAATCTGACTGCTCCCCAGCCCTCATGCTGCCTTCCCAAAGCCAGGTAAGAGAGGCGCTGGACTTTAGTAAGGAAGCACATGGCTCTGGCAGGGTCCTAAATCTGGGAAAGTGTTAACTAGGCTTTGGGAAGGAGGTGGGAGGACTCTAGGGCACTGTCAGAGCCCTCATGCCTCCTTCCCAAAGCCTAGCACCTCACTTCACTGGTTTTGGCAAGGCGGTGTGAGGCCTGGGGTGGGAATGTAGTGTCAGATGTTGCTATGGGCCGCCAAAAAGGCCCTGTAAATTCACATTCGTTAGTGGTCTTCACCAGGTTTTCCCAGAGCAAGACACCTGAGTTGTTGAGGGTGAGGTATGTGAGAAAGAAGTGGAGAACTGTCGAGACATTAAATTCTGGAATAGAAGTTATGTTAGCCATTGGCTCTATCTGCACTATATGTTTAAAGTAGTATCGTATATCTTTCAGGAGGCATGGCTTCCCTCAGGGAAAGTGTGTTCAGGGTGCTGAGAGGAGACCCCTATTCCGCTCACAGTTACCATTCCCAGAGTTCCTTTGGAAGAGGGATTGATTGTTAAAAAACTGGGAATGGTAACTCTCTGAGGGGTATAGGGGTCTCCTAACAACTCTCAGGACCCTTAACAAGCTACAGTTCGCAGACTGTTTAAAGTGGTTTGAATCTGCTTTAAATGTACAGTGTAGATGCGGCCTTTGTGGTTGCAGAATCCAAGAGCCTTTCAAAGCAGAACGGGGGCTGCTATTGCAAATGGTGTTTCTATGGCAAGTTATTTCTCCTCTTTCCCATAACATGTAACATAACTTTCCCCCATGGTTCTATCATGGCATTCCACATCCCAGCTCCTCATCAATGGCTATGCCCTTGATACTGGGCAGTCAAATCCCACAGAATCCTGGACAGTCAAATCCCACAGGATTATTTGTGCTACTGGACAGTCAAATCCCACAGGATTAATGCTAAAAGATGATGCATTAATCAATGATTTAGGCAGGAAGAAATAGCTGACCATCTAACTTTGAAGGAAAAATGGGCAGAAATCCTAGGAGGCAAGCTGCCAAGTCAGGATTCTGAATGGACAGAAGGTCAAAGAAATAGAGACTGGGATAAATAATTGGATGTGGAATGTAACAATTCCTGTCTGTATTTGGTTGAAAAAATCTGGGCTTTTCAGTTTGCAAATAGTAATCTTGCATTATCTGTTATTTGATCACAAGATGGCAGTGCTGTCTTTGCAGATGATGGCAACTCTCAATCAAGGGATGCATTAGTTTTGCAACAATGGTCACTCAGGGAAGCATTACAATTGGACATGATGGAGATAATCTCTCTGTAAGGGGGAAATGTTGGTGCTGTGTGATGTACACAAGTGTGGATGTTGCTGGGGCTCCCCATTTTCAGGAGCTGCTCTGCATTTTCTCTTGTGGGTGGGCGGGTGGGGGAGTCACGCATGAAGTGCCCATGGTGTGGATGAATCTTCCCTTAGCACCATTTAAAGGCTCTATTGTTTACAGCCATAGCAGTTAAAGCCTGGATTCCACCACTCTTTTAAAAAGAACATTAAAATGGGTTGTGGTTCTGAAACACCTTTGTGATTACACAGCAGGTTGATTAATTTCGAAAAGGGAAAGAATACAAGCATTAATCATGGGATTGTTCCAGGGCTCGGTGTCGACAAAGGGGATGGAATGTGCAGAAAAAGGTGCAGAAATGGACAAACAAAAGGCTAGAACAATTCTTAGGCTATGAAAGATTGAAATGTTAGGGTTTTTTTTAATCTAATAAAAAAGAAAAATGCAAGTATTGAAGGGTGGGGATGGAAACTCGTAAAGACACACTTTTTCCCCCAAGGTTTCCCTGATCCTTAAGTTAGGACCTTGTTTTTTAAAAAAATTGTTTGAATTCCTGGTTTTATAAAGCTTTACATTACTGTTTTACAAGTTTTATGTTGTGTTTCTTTGTTTTGATTTTTTTTTATTGTTCTTACGTTGTACAATGTTTAGAGGTTTTAAAAATATTAAGCAGTTTATAAATGCTTTCAAGTGAATAAAGCAAGCTTCATGAAATTAATGCACGATGTGGAAAAAGTGGAGAAAAAGAGGTTTTTCTCCCTCCTTCATAATACAGTCATACCTTGGGTTACAGACGCTTCAGGTTGTGTGATTTTGGGTTGCGCACCGCACCAAACCCGGAATGACCGGAATGGGTTACTTCCGGGTTTGGGCGCATGCGCAGAAGCACCGAATCGCGACCCACACGTGCGCAGACGAGGTGCTGCGGGTTGTGAACTCCATGGGTTGTGAACGTGTTTCTCGCATGGATCATGTTCGCGACCCGAGCATCCGCTATATCAGACCCTGGGGTCATCCAGTGAAACTGAATGGAGGGAGAGTCAGGATGGGGGGGGGGGAGGAAATAGTTTTTCATAGACACAAGGATATAGTTGCCAATGTGGATGGCTTTAAAAGAGCATTAGACACATTTATGGAGGATAAGGCTATTTGTCGCTACTGACCACCATGGCTATGTTCCGCTTTCATGGTGAGAGGCTTCTGAATGCCAGTTGCAGGAAACTGCAAGAGGGGAGAGTGCTTTTGAGCCCAGGTGTTGCTTTTGAGCTCCTAATAGACATCTGGTTGGCCACTGTGAAGAAAGGATGCTTTATTAGATGGGCCATTGGCTGTCAACAGCTACTAGTTATATGCTTTCTACAGAATCAGATGCTGATGCAGCATACAGGTAGAAGGGGGGCGACAAAGGGAGGTGTCTGTTGCCCTTATGTTTTGTGTTCCTGTAGGCATTTGGTTGGCCACTGTGGGAAATGGGATGCTGGGCTAGATAGGCCATTTTGTCTGTTCCAGCAGGGTTCTTCTTTACTTCTTAATGGGGTGAGGGCTGTGCCCCTTTGCCAAGCACTGGTGGCAACTCTAAGGGGCCCACAGATTAATTTTTTGTGTGGGTGCTAACCTCCCAGGCAACATGCAGAGCCTTGCGAAGCCTCCAACGTAACATCTGGTAGAAAACCAGAAGAGGTCGCACGAGGCCTCGGACGTGACATGAAAATCCCATTATTTGTCTAAACCGCAGGAGAAATTTACTGCTTAACAGTGGTTTTTTGAATGCCATATGAGGATACTGACATATTGAAATACTGAATGCCATATGAGAGTACTGACATCCTTAAGGAGACTGCCTGCAATCTACAGTACGTCTTTGTGCTAGTGGTTTTTCCTCCTGTCCATTAGAAACTAAACTTAAGACCACTGATTTATTTCAAAGAGGATACCAAGCAGCTATTATACAATAACCTTCCATTGATTGGTGCTGACCTGAGCCAGATTTGAACCAGCAGTTTTGGGAGTTGAAAAGCTTTATTCCTAGTTACAAGTCCCTTGAGTCACCCATTTATAGGGACTGGGAATTTTAATCTCTACAGACAGTGGTAAAGCAAATTTCATCAATAGGCAATCTTAGATCTCATTATTTTGGAAGGTTATTCTTAGTTGTTGGATGGATGTCACTCTGAATTTAGAATTAATTATGATTTTCTTTGGCTGATTCATGAGATTTCCATACCACTTTCAGTAATTTGGGCTTTGTAGAAGGATTATATATATCTTTTGTACACCATAGGTAATAGAGACACCAGACAAAGATTGACAATTTTCTCCTGAGTAACAACCCACACTGAAAAGGGGAGATTGGAAACTAGCCAATAACTGTTCAACCCAGAGGTGCCCGAAGTCTCTTTTTAGTAAGTTTTTCTCCCTAGCCCTTAAAACAGTGTTTATCAAACCTGTTGGACTATAACTCCCATCATTCCTGACTACTGGTCCTGCTAGCTTAGGATGATGGGAGTTGTAGTCCAACAACAGCTGGGGACCCAAGTTTGAGAAAAACAGTGCCTTAAAGGAAATACTATTTGCCTTCTGTACCCAGGGCATCTGTAATCTTGCTATACTGATAAAGAACTGATCCAGCTAAATTAAGAGTTTGCCACTTACCATCTGATTAGAATAGTCTTGCTCATATTGGGAACAGACGCTTAACCAATGTGGCCAAGTGTCGTCCAGTCTCAAATCTTCCATTCTTGGGCAAGGTGATCAAGCGGGTGGTCGCTGAACAACTCCAGCCTGGAGGATGCGGACCATTTGGATCCCTTCCAATCGGGATTCAGGCCTCATCATGGGATGAGGTCAATGATCTCTGCGGGCCAGGGACCAAGGTGAAAGCTGTTTCCTGGTCCTGCTGGATCTGTCAATGGCCTTTGACACCATTGATCATGACATCCTTCTGAACCGCCTAGAGGAGCTGGGAGCTGGGGTCACTGTTATACAGTGGTTACACTCCTTCCTTCAGTGTTCAGCCTGGACACTGAGGTCCTCCTCTGAGGGTCTTCTGCTGGTTCTCTCACTGCAAGAAGCAAGGTTACAGGGAACCAGGCAGAGGGCCTTCTCTGGGAAAACCAGCCAGATGGGCAGGGTATAAATAATAAAATTATTGTTGTTGTTGTTGTTATCTGACACATGAGACTCAATTTGACTAAATGACAACTAGAGTTTAAAATATTAAATAACAAGCTGCACAGAGTACATACGATGAATCAAGGGAAAGTCCTATCTTTTTTGCAGGAATGCTGCAAGTGTATAAAAGAGGCAAATGCAAAATGAATTATTCATTTCTTTCCCAGTAGTGAAACAGTAATTGAAGCTTTGCTGGCAGAACTGCTGCTCTGTTCAGTTAACCTGATTTCTACTACCTGTTTTTGAAGCATTTCACGATGGGGCTGATGAATGTGTGTCAGCAGAGCATGCTTTATACTGGAGCAAAAGCTCTGGCAAAGATTTCCAAGTACTTTGTGAAGACATCACACTACATCAGGAAAAACTTTTGAGCTGTTTGGCAGTGGCATTATCTCCCTTGGGAGGCTGTGGACTCTTCTTCCTTGGAGGCTATTAAGCAGAGCTTGGACAGTCATTTGTCATGGATGCTTTAGCTGAGATTGCTGCATTGAAGGGGGTTGGACCAGATTATCTATGATTCTACCAAAGAAAGAGTCTTGTGCACCAATGATTAGCATGACGAAGCTGTATTGCAGGGGTGGGGAACCTGTTACTCTCCTGATGCTGCTGGACCATAACTCCCATCATCCCTGACCATTGGCCATGCTGGCTGGGGTTGATGGAAACTGGAGTCCAATATCATCCATAAGACCACAGGTTGCCCATCCCTGCTCTAGTAGGGCTTACTGTGTGGGAGGTGTGAGAGCCTTTAGCCCTCCTGATGTTGCTGAACTACAAAGCCCAATAGCCCCAGCAAGAATGGCTTATGAGATTATGAGAGTGGTAGTTCAACAGCATTTGCCCAAGGGGTTTGAAAGTTCAGAAATAGAAAATCAGAAGTCTACATCTGGAATAAATTGTGCAGATTCAGTTTTCATTCTGATAATTTCAGAACATACATGTTTCAAGTCTGTGTCCAATTCAAAAGCCATAGTTCTAGTTTATGCAGCTTTACGCTGTGTTTCTATAGCAAGGTTTCCCAGACTTGGACTACAACTCCCATCATCCCTAGCTAGCAGGACCAGTGGTCAGGGATGATGGGAACTGTAGTCCACAGACAGCTGGAGACCCAAGTTTGAGAAAGCCTGGCGTAGAGCTATGGTTGTAGGAAGAAAGGCTAACTTCCATGTCCACTGTTCCCTGAGAAGGCAGTGCTAACTTTTGATGAGTAGGCTAGCAGCAAATCCTATGGCTGGAGTGAGGAGAAGTTATTACATTTCCATGGCTGAAATTTAAAAATGGAGGCTTACATTAAATGCTTTTATCTGTCTTTTAGTCCAGATCACGGAGTAACTTTGTTTATACTCCTTTGGGTTTTTCTTCCTTCTCAGAAATGATTAGTGATAATTGAAGATTTTTTATTTTCTTTCTACAGTTGAACTAGCCACTCTGATGGACAGAACCTATGAAAGAAAGCTTCCTGTCAGCTCCTTAACTGTATCCCGGGTAAGAATGCAAACTCCAGTTTGGCTAAAGATGAAAGCCACAATACCCCCAACCCTCGCTAAAAAGCCCCTAGTCAGATATAACCTCTTTTCTTCCAGGAGATCTTGAACTGAAATATTTTTTGCTGCATATGCTATACTGTGATATAAAGTTACTGAGTTAGTATTGTGCTGAGGGCACAATGATAGTCATTTAAAGCCCTGAGATGAGTTGAGATGATTTGCCTCAGTGTGATGTGCCTTCTTTCTAATCTCTCTTCTCAAGCTTTGTTATTACTTTTTAATCTACATTATTTGTCTCACTATTGAGCTGACCTTCTTTGGCTATAACACTAATGCTTTGTAGTACAAGCTCTACTTCTTAACTCCCCCAGGTCTAGAGATAAGATTCCAAGTTCTAAAGTGTCAATAAAGTATTGCTGGCATGTGGAGGTCATGCATGTCAATATAGCATCAAGGCAATCAACTAAATTGGATTTTGAAAAAGAAAGAAAGATAAGACTGCCTGGAAAAGAACATTGTAGCCGTACTAGGCCAGATGTTCTTGTAGTGTCCAGATGTGGAAACATGAGGACACTTGATGGTTATTAATTATTTGTATTCATATTAAAGTGTACTGGGCATTCTACAACTAATAGCTTATCAAACTAGTAGCCTGATACAATATTCCATTCCCTGTCTTTAAATCCCAGCCTCTGGTAGGTTACATTTTTTTATTTGTAGTCATATACAGCCCACACTTCACCACACAGTCCCAGACAGAGATGCCAAGTTCCATGTGACAATATGGGGGGGGGGGAGACTCTTCGTATTTTTGTGACATCACACATGTGACGTTGGGCGGAGGGTGCGGGCCCTGGGGTGGCCCTCCACCACTGCGGGGAGGCCTGGTGGGGCCCTGCCCCTCAAGATTGGGGGGGCTCAGCCCTATCCCTGCTTACTTTGGGAGGGCCCTCAGCCCCGTAGAGTTGGGACCTATGGTCCCAGAGAGGGTTTCATGTTGCTCAATTCAAATAAAATGTTCTGCATAAACATTACTAGGCCACAGATTAGAGAATCAGTTGGAAATAACTACAGCACTGCAATGGGAAGGATATTCTGGTTTCGTCCTCCACCCACAAAGGCCTGGACAAAAATGTGCATCTTGACCTTTTTTTGAAATCTATACAACGATGAGGTCAGATGAAAAGACAATTTTTGGTTCAAGATGCACCCCCAACTCAAGCTATGGACCTGATCCCTCCAGGGGAGTACATCCTGTCAAGAAAAGGTTGTCTGCTCACTTCCTGGACCCTAAAGCCCACAACACTCAGCACCTTCAGCTTGTCTGCGTTCAGTTTCAGTTTAATGGCCCACACTCTGCCCATTAGCACCTCAAGGTAGCAGCCCAGCATCTCAACCACCTCTCCTGATTCACATGGCATTGAGAGATAAAGGAGTGTGTCATCAGGGGGATCCCAAAACCCCTGATGATGTCATTCCCAACAGCTTCATATAGATGTTGAATAACGTGGGGGACAATGTCGACCCCTGTGGGACACCACAAGTTAACTCACATGCTGTCAAGTAATAGTTTCCAATTGCTACCGTCTCATATATAGAAATGAAACCACTGCAGTGCGGGGCCCCTCAAAGAGAATCAACTATCGTTCCCCCAGACCTCTCCCTACAAAGATCGGTTTGGATGCTATACCTGGGCCTGAACCTGGGCTTGAAAAGAGTCCAGATAAATTAATGGAATATCTTAAAATAGGCAACCAGTGATATTATATGATAGGAACACAGCCTTGTATCAGGCTCAGACTGTTTATCCAGCTTGGCCAGGATTGTCTACTTTATTTTGGGACTCAAACTCCCATCAGCCACAGCCAGATAACCAATGGTCATGGATGATGGGAGTTGTAGTCTGCAAAAATCTTGAGAGCTATCAGTTTCCTGTTTCTGATCTATTCTATGTTTGGCAGTGACTTTTCAGGGTCACAGGCAGAACCTTGCACATTGTATGCTTCCTGATTCTTTTCACCTGAGACTCAGTTGATTGAAACGGGGTCCTTCTGAAAATGAAGTTGCTCTACCAACAGCTGTGCTTTTTCTTCATGGAGGAAAAATGAACTATATTAATACTGTTGATACTTCTGTTTTCAATTACCGTATTTTTTGCTCTATAAGACTCACTTTTTCCCTCCTAAAAAGTAAGGGGAAACGTGTGTGCGTCTTATGGAGCGAATGCAGACTGCGCAGCTATCCCAGAAGCCAGAACAGCAAGAGGGATCGATCCTTCTTGTTGTTCTGCCTTCTGAGATTCAGAATATTTTTTTTCTTGTTTTCCTCCTCCAAAAACTAGGTGCGTCTTATGGTCTGGTGCGTCTTATAGAGCGAAAAATACGGTAATATGTTTGCCTTATCCCCCTTTTAAAAATGGCTTATGTTGTTGGCCATAACTAAAGCTGGTGGAAGACAGTTCCATAGGTCAGCTAAGTGTGTTGTGAAAAAAGCATTTCATTTAAAACCAGAGCAGCACATGCTGTTTGTTCATTTAATTGGGTGTTTTTCTCCAATTCCGGTACCACATCAAAGAGAAAGCAGCTGCTTCCATTTGGCTTCTTCCAGTTCACCGATAATTATACATAGCTCAATATACTGCATTCATGTGGAACTGGACATGTGTCCTTAATCCCCAAAGTCGAGAGAATGGATGATTGCTCTTCAGTGACATCCAAGGACTTAAGAGCGGGTAGCTCTTTCCCTGCCCCTGACAGATACTGGAAAATAGGGATCCACCAGCCCAGTAAGATTTCACCATACAGGACTTTCCCCATCACAGTGCTGTAGTGATAGGATAAGCTACACCTGCTACAGCTTAGAAGGTTGGTTGTAAGTTGCTTTGGGTTGTCTTGGGCAACATAAAGTGACGATCAAATTTAAATAATAATAATAATAATAATAATAATAATAATAATAATAATAATAATAATAATAAATAAATAAATAAATTAGTAGTAGTTGTTGTTCAGGAGCTCTCTCAGGAGCTTCCATTGCCTTTGATGAAGTCCTGCTGTGCTCCCTTCTAGGCTTCCCAGCGTTTCATGTTTCACTATGTCCTAGAAATGGGGAACGACCTGGCGTTTCTGAAGGAAATGATAAATGAAAACATGAAGGGTAGACTTCATAGTGATGATTTCTGATGGCGCTACATGCACTTTGCATTTTTTGAAAAAAGAAAAAAGAATTTCTGTGACGTTACCAAAACATATGGAGTCCTGTGAGCTGCATAGATTATGCAAATTAAGCAAGTTTTGCATATTTCAACTGTTTTACATAATTTGTTTTTTGCTTTTGCTTGAAGAAAGGTTGAAGGAACTATGCAATATATTGGAGCCCCACCCGATGGTCACTGGATGTCCTACTCATGCTTCATCTCCCAAGATTTTGCCAGCCATTGTTCCCTTTCACTATTACTGTGTATTTCGAGCCTATCTTCATAATGTACAATCTTTAAAAAAGCATAGATGGGCAGCCATATAAATTTAACAACTACATAAATAATGTGGAGTCGTTCCCTCTATTTCTGATGCTCAGACGTCTGTGCCGTTGCATGACACCTGTTCTGCACTGCACAAGATAGAGGCATTAGCAGATTTGGGGGAACTCCAAAGTTTGTAGAAGTACAAATATTTTGTGGGGGAGGGCTAAGAGAGGTGAAGCACAAAAACAGGTCATTGAGGATTGTGTGAGCTTCAGAGGCCAAGGATTGCTGACTGACAGTTGCAAGGTGGGGGCAGGAAAACAGGTGGAACGGGGAATAGAATTGAGTAGCCTAGTTACAACTGGTTTGTAAATAGCTTGCCATATGTCCCAATTGTAATTGACTGTGTTTGTGTTCAGTACAATCATATGATGTTCCATTTACCTGGCAAGCGATTGGAACTGTAATGTTCTTCAGTTGCAAATCGTAACACTTGTTGAACCATTCACAAAACTAGTTAGGTTTGCACCATTCTGCACTCTGAGCTGACCATCTTTTTCTCCTTCAGTTTATAGACAACATTACTTCTCGTGAACAAGTGGATCAAGCGGAGTATTATCTTTACAAGTAAGCAACCTTTTTGGTTTCCAAACTTTGATTTATGAGATAAAGAAATCAAGGCTATTGAATATTTGCGTCAAGCTGTTGGTTGGGGACAGTTAGGTGTTACTTGTAATTATATTGCAGATCATCAATCAATAGGTGACCAAGGATCCATAAATGCATTAACCAGCTCAGCCCTGGAGAGTAAATCTTTTGATGAGAAAATAGGAACAGGAAAAGCCCTCACTGTTCTTATGCACCTGGAGAAGTGTGAGGATTCTCCATGATGCCACATTGACTTAGAAGCATGGGAGAATGTCAGGGACCCTCTCTGATGCTGCAGTAAGCGTTACAGAAACTTGGAAAGCTATTAGACTTCTTGCTGCTTCCTGGTAGTTTGAAGCTTAGCAATGTGGGTTTGAACTCCTGCCCTTCTTCACAATTGTCCTGAGTTTCAAGCTCTGCATAATGTCAGAGGGCCCTGTCCCCTCCGGAAGTGGGGTGGGGGGCCATGGCAAGAATGCTGGCTACCAAATCCAGTGAAGATATGTTGACAGGGGCCAATATGGGGTGTAATGATGTGCCTTTCTGCTGTTTGTATGGTAACCTCTAGACTCACTGACTGCTAGATTTGTACACTGAGCATTCTCACCTTGCTATGCGTGCTTGGGGTTGTGGTATGGTAATGTTGAATGCAAATGTGGCAAAATGTGGTTTAGCATTATTGATGTTTTTATTCTGACTTGTCTGCAAGGAGTTCAGGGCAGCATATGTGGTTCACTTCTGTTTTAGCCGTACAATAACCCTCCAAGTTAGGTGAAGCTGGCAGACCATGATGGTGGCGGCATTCATGGCTGAGTGGGAAGCCCTAACTCTGACACCAAAATGGCTCTCTCTGTAGCACTTTTTATACCAATTATGCAGCCCAGTCCTGTGCATATTTACTCAGAAGTAGGACCCTATTTGTTTAATTGGTTTGCTCCCAGTTAAGTATGCGTGGGATTGAAGCCTTAATGGATCAGGTGTGTTACAGCCACCATCATTTTATGTTCTGACAACACTGCTTTGAGATAGACTGCTGTTGTTCCCATTTTACGTAACGTGAACCATGGTAGCAAAAGAAGGTACTTTCTTAAGACCAAAGGCTGATTATGTGATTTTAAGTTGCGTTTTGAAAATGGTACTCAAGTCAAACTCTCTTTTCATTATACAGTGTTGAAACTCATGTATGATTTCAAGTGTAAAACTAGTTAATTACAACCAGCAAAGGCAGTTCCTTCAGAGTTCTCCCTTCATTAAGAATCTGGTACATCTGATTCAGCCGAACACATTTATTTCCTGCAGATTACTTATCACATCTGGAATTTTGAGGGCGGTCCAGGGGGTACCATTAACAAAAATGCTGATTTGTGTTCGGGGGTGACATAACACAAAATGGCTGCCACATCTAAAATAAGAGAAAAGGATTCAGGAACACAAAATGGTGCTGGCATGCCTGCCCCTTCAGTCCCCCCCTCCCCCCCCAAAAGAAACAAAAGGCACACATATCAGCCACTTACAGAGAGAGGCTCTTTCCCTCATCTCTTGTATTCAGAATGGAAGGGAATATGAGTGTTCAGTCCTGACCTGTAATTAAATGTGGACTTGCTTAAAGCAGTGCATTAAACGTAGGAGAGTCAGAGCCAGTGCAAACAGAGACTGACCAGGAGGAGCACACAGGTTTCCCACGCATTGTAGATTTTTGAGGCGATATTTGCTGAAATGGCCTGCAGGTGCCATAGGAGGTGCTTGTGGGCACACTGGCACCAGCAGGCTTCATGTCGGCGACCCTTTTGCAGCTAGAATTGTGAGTGTTTAAATAACCTTTAGTCTTGCTTTGGATACTTGGTCTACTATCCTCTGGCAGTGGACTCTTGTTGCAAAATGTAGATGTGCAACTGAGCAGCTAGAACAGAGCCACCAGCTTTGCCTTGAATAAAATATGTGGAATGACATGCCTGTTCACAGCTTCTGCTTCTGCTTGGTTTTTCTCCAGGTCATAATTTAATTAAAACTGCTATTTTCGAGGTCTTGTGTGTCTTTGTGAGAGTTGAAGGCTACTTCTGGGTCTATTGCATTAATCAGAAGAACCAGTAGAGAGGATTGCTGACAGAGTTCAAAAGGCAAATGCGGCTCCTTATTTGACTTTTACATATTATGAATAATTGGTTGGTTCAGTTTTATACCTATGTTTTTCACTCTTATTTTTAATGGTGCAATGAGAATTCTAATAGCTTTCAGGGTGAAATGCAGGTTTCATTATCCCTTTAACCAACACTGCTAGAAGGCTTCACAGAAACCAAAGGACATAGTAACTGCCTTGTTGACAGTAGAATCATAGCATTGAAAGAGACCTCAAATACAATCCACTTCAGCCCCCTGCTCATTAGGGTAACCAATTAAAAGCAAGTGTGCATCTCTTGCTGATGACACATCTCAAAGTAGCAATATATTCGCAGTACATGAAAGGTGTTACAACTGAATGCCTGTATCCAGGGATCGAAATTAGCAGGGTGGCAGGCGCATTTTGTGTCTAAGGATTCTCCATTTGTGAGCACCTCAAAAAGTCTGGGTGCCATTTTTCGTGCCTGGTCGACACTCAAGGATTACTGAAATGTATGTGCTTTGAAGCCTCAAAGTACAGTGGTACCTAAGGTTAAGAACTTGATTTGTTCCAGAGGTCTGTTTTTAACCTGAAACTGTTCTTAACCTGAGGTACCACTTTAGCTAATGAGGCCTGCTGCTGCCGCGCCGCCGGAGCACGATTTCTGTTCTCATCCTGAAGCACAGTTCTTAACCCGAGGTACGATTTTTGGGTTAGCGGAGTCTGTAACCTGAAGTGTCTGTAACCTGAAGCGTCTGTAACCAAAGGTACCACTGTATATGTTAAAGAGAGACAACATGTTAAGAAGTTTAACAATAAAGAGTAGAATGTTTTGAAAACCGAAGTACGGGACTGATGTTTTTATTGTAAACATCAAATTAAACATGTATTAACAATTTCTGATAAAAATGTGATTTTAACAATGTGTCTCTTATGTGAATTGCGTATTAGTTCATGCTTATCAAAGTAATAAATAAAAAGTGTTGCCAACCTCCACAAAATGTGGCGACTAAATATTCTGTTTTGGTGCCCACAACTCGGGTCCCAGAAGCCATTTGGCTCCTAGCTTTTCTATCTAAGTTTCTAACACTGCCAGTATCATGACACTAATTCAGAAGCTTAAAGAGTGCTCAGTGGACAATTGAAGAAAGGTAATATTGTAGGGTGGTATGATTTTTATTAGTTTATTAGAGAAAAAAGAACATCAAAGGACTCGCCCAACAAAATGTGATAAACTTGGAATTCCTTCCTTCCTTCCTTTTACTTAGCATGGTTTTTCTTTTTCTTTATGTTATGTGTCTCTAATAAAATGCCCGTTCTGATTAGCTGATAGTTTACGTTGTCTGTATATGTTGCTATAGTTGTGTTTTTTGTATATTTTAAAAAGCAATAAGAATTAATTATTAAAAAAGAACACCCACCTCACTTGGCTAAAAAAAGTACTTACGCAGCTTTATGGTAGTGACTTATTTATGTCTTACACATCACCATCCATGAATGCCTTGTTCACTTACCCTTAAAAAAAACACGCACCACTTTTTTACTGCCAAATGTCAAAGGCTGTGTGAAAGATTAAACACGAAAGTGCTACCACTGACTCATTATTCAAAGATACCAGCATCTCGTTGGCTAGGACCTTAGATATGGTCTTAATTTGCATATCGTCTTGGCATCAGAAGCGTTTAATTATTGCTTCGTTCTTAGCTATCCTGCTTATGTAGGAACAGCTGGGAAATGAGGTTTAGAAGTTGTAGAAAGGTCAGCAGTAGCTGGAAAATACAGATGGCAGCCAAGATGGTACAGTAAACATGGCTGGCTCCCTGCCTAGTACAGGTAAGTTACTGCGCACAGATTTCTCTCTTTCAATGCAAGCTCTTTTGGATTCATTAGTAACCTGTAATTACCTGTTTGGTCTGTTATTTCAAGGGAAAACTCATTTATGATTTTATAGCTGTCTTGCCTCACCTAAGCATGGGCAGTGAAGGGATGCCGTAAGTGGGCTGGAGGAGAGCGATGGGACCTGTGAGCACAGAGTGTAAATGAGATTTATGGAAATGATCGTGGCAAATTGGCCAAGTCTTTCCTTGAGAAGTTTGGAGGGGAAGCATCTGTGGAGCTGGGGGAGGACAAGGATATTTCATTGTCCATTACCCCCAATGTCGTGGAAATACGCCTGCTTGGAAGGGCTAATTAAGAGGCAAGCCTGAGCACCAACTGGCAAATGGAAAGATTTTCCTAAGTGCTAATTGATCAGTCTTCAGAATTTGTGAACTGCTCAGCCATCTCGGGAATAATAGTGTTTCCTCTTCGGTTTCTTTGTTTTTTGTTTGAATGCGACATATTTCCTTTTGCTTAAAAGTAGCACATTCTTCCTATATTGTAACGTCACCGTTAAATTAGCTGTTAGTTATGATTGCACTCATTTTCCTAAACATCAAACAAAACAAAGAGAACAAAGGATAACAGGCACACACTTTGGGGAGCTGTGGTTGGCTGCTTTTTCCTATTTAATACACATTTGCTGTGAAACTAACTTTTTCCCACCTGCAAAATAGCTCCAAGGCTCACATTGCCCAACCTGGAAAAATAAATAAATTGACAGCTCAGAGAAATTGGTGAATATTATACATGGGCCTAGCTGGTCTGTGTTTTTCAGCTTGCTTTCTCCTCTTTGCCCCCAATTCTCAATGTGATTTAAAATAAAAAATTAAAACCTTGCATACTGCACCATGGAGAGAGAGAGAGAGTAGAGTGTTCTGAGCTTTTGCACTTCTTTCAATAAATGAAAGGAGAAATGCTGAGTTTTACTCAGAGTAGATCCATTGAAATTAATGAACCTAACTTAGTCATGTAGATTAATTTCATTGGGTCTTCTCTGAGTGGAACTTCCCTAAATATCACCTAATTTTTGTACGACAATGGTAGTGAGATGGGATCTATAACCTCAGAAACTAATGTGATTCCTTTTCGCAAGTCAGAAACGGCTTCAGTGAAGTACCCAGCTTGCCAATGGTAATGAAACAGTAAATGCAAACATTCTAGGCTGTTTGAAATATGCTCTAAATTCTAAAGAAAATCAAAATGTGCAGAAATGCACAGATACAGCCATGTGCCAAGGAAAAAGAAAAGTGGAGAAAGATATTTCTCAGGTTTGTATAACACAGTGCGATATTTATAGCACATACATTGCCACCTTTTCCTCAGTGGCAACTCACTCAACTTTCTTTCTTTTTAAATGCCTGAGTTGTAAGTAGAGCAGGAAAAAGATTATTGTTATAAATGAGGGTGAAAACATGACTTCTCTCTGTGGGATGAACTAGCCAGTGTTTTGCATGTTGTTTTGGAACAGAAAGTGCCCAGTCCAGTCTCACTTCTGCCTTGAATTACAAGCCACTGTAAAACACATGGGTGTTTAGGCCTATATGATTTAGGCTCCTGATATGTGAAATACTGCTTGCTTCCCTGCAGACCCTCTTGTAGTTCTGCCACCCTCAAAGGTTTGGGAGGGAGATGGCCGAGGACATGGCATTCTGTGTGGCAGTCCCTAAGATCTGAAATTCCCTCCCCCACAGGGTTTCATCTGGTTCCTTCTTTGTATAGTTTCTGCTGAATGCTGTCTTTTGAAACCTGAGATACATATTTTAGGACTCACCCTGTTTTACTGATTGTGAATCGTTTCACCTAATTTTAATACTGGGTTCCTATATTGTTGAAACCCCTGGGACCTCATGGTAAAAAATGGGTAAGAAATTCATTTAAAAATAATGATTTGCTTCAGTCTCCCCCCCCCCCCCCTACTAAACTTTTGGCTGAATTGTGCCCCATATAAATGGAAAGCAATTTTAACAGCTGCACTGTTTTGCCTGGATGCAATTGCTGAAGAAATCTGTTTAAAGCAGCCTCTGCACGACAGCCATTTTATGTGTACAGATCATTTTATGTGTACAGGAGCTGGTTCTTTTAATTAAAATGCTTTCAGACAAGACCCACAAATCTAGCAATAAGTGTGAATGCGCACTATGATAGTAACTCCTGGAAAGATTAAGCTACTTCTGGTTTCTTGTGTGGGAATTCTCTCATCTGGATGTTGAGCCAGCATTAAGAATTGAATGTCTCTTCTCCCAGGAGTGACTCATTCCCTTTCAAATTACCACTTGATAAATGGGGTTGTTAGGAGTAGCTCTTATTTCTCCCCTGATGGATGGTTTGTTTCTAGTGACTTCACAGTGACGTTATTTGGCTGTTAGTTGTTCACTCCACAAAGCATTTAGAAGAAAACTTGATAGAGATAAATTGTCTGCTGTTTTTCTGCTTTCTGGACCTAAGTCAGACCCCAAAATTTACCACAGGGGTGCCCAAACTTTTTTCAAAGAGGGCCAGATTTGATGAAATGAACATGCATGAGGGCTGGCCAAAGTTGTTGAGCTTTTTTTTTTTTTGGATTTGCTGAGCTTTTCTTTGAATTTTGCCCCAGGACATCATATACTACTACGGGGCCGGATTAAGTCAACCAGTGGGCCAAATTAGGCCCCCCAGATATGCTTGATTTACCGTATTGGCCTGAATATAAGCCGCACCCTCAAATAAGCCGCACCTTCAGAATTTAGGGGAGGGGACATTCCCCCACACCATTTTGCCAGCGGCCTTCCCTCTCGCCACAGAGAGCAGCCCAGGAGCGTGGGACAACGGCGCGCAGCCTGCCTGCTGCTCCCAAGCCTCCCCGGAGCTGTTGGGGGAAAGGGAAGGTTGCGAATATAAGCTGCACTTTAACTTGTCACTGTCAGAATTTGGAAAAAAGGTGTGGCTTATATTCAAGCCAATATGGTAAGTATTCCAGTCCTCAAAACGCTCACTCCAAGTGAAGGAAAACAGTACCAATTGCCCCTAGTCAGGGCTGGCCCAAGACTTTGCTGCCTATGGTACGATGCATAATATCCAAAGCTGGTCATATTCTTTTGGCACCTGAGACAGGAAATCCCACAAGCATCTGCCCTCCTCGCTGGCAGTAGAGGTTCAATAATGATAATAATAAATTAAATGTTTTAGCAATTTGCAGCCCTTTCATGATACCTACAGTCAGCTGCCCGAGGCGGCTGTCCTACTCTGCATAATAGCAGAGCTGGCTGAGGCCACTGATTCATTGATTAAGTTGATTTAGGCCAGCTCCCTTATCTATTCCACGCTGCTGTAAGACTCTGATCTCTTGAGGGATCATCCAATAGCAGCTGGTTATCAGAAATTTAATGAGAGCTTCCCCTCACCTCCCAGGGTACTTTCCTACCAGCAGCGTTTCACAAATGCCCAGCACACCTCTCTGGCGCATGTGCTCACTTAAAATATAGTCACCTGTGCTCACCATCTTTCTCATTTGCACACCTCTCTCTCTCTCTCTCTCTCTCTCACACACACACACACACAGAAGCAGGCTCTGCTTTCTTGATTCTCCTGGTA
Organism: Podarcis tiliguerta; assembly: GCF_965153285.1. NCBI lineage: Eukaryota > Metazoa > Chordata > Lepidosauria > Squamata > Lacertidae > Podarcis > Podarcis tiliguerta. Next base: position 33,771,938 of record NC_139544.1, on the reverse strand, counting down.
AAGAGCTCCCTGGCATCTAATCCTGACTCATAGGAAGAAAGGTGTCACCAGTGCTAATAACCAAAGGAGGCAGATGGAGCTAATTGTACAACAATTTATTGTTAGAGCCCCATTACCTCCTGGGTATAATCGAGGCAGTGTAATATTGTTCAATACAATAAGGCTTTTAAAATTAATTACGTATTCATGATAAGCCTGGCATGTGACTTCACAGCCATGAGCTGCAGCACAGCTTGAAGGTAGACATCTTGGGTGCATCATTAATCAGAGAGGCTGATTTTGGTAACATATTCATGACTGTTTCCCAGGAGTAAGGCATTGTTGGTATGCCCTGCACACCCGTGTTCCCCTGGGTGCGAAGCCTCAAACATCAGATCCATGTGTTCCTAACCTGTGTTTGAATGTAAAAAGAAGCGAGACTTGATTTGTTTTTAATACAAGGCCTCCATTTGTTTTTCTTGACATTTCATCTCATCCATTATATTTCTGGCATTTTCGATTGGTGCAGTGCTGGGGGCAGGCGCACACAGTGGAATATGGTTGTCATAGTGAAGAATTAGGAGATTAAGTGGGTAGGAACGAACGAGTATAGCAGCAGCTGCCCTGTACAGAAGTAATGAGGGGCTGAGGGTGCAAAAAGATACCACACTAGCATGGCTTAAGCAAAAATAAAATAGTTGCAAATGAACATTTTTTGACTAATAGCAGAGCCATGTGATGCATGTTCCTTTCATATTATATCGTACCAAATCTGAATTCAGTTACCAAGTTTTTAAATTAAGCTTTCCAGGTTCTGTACAAAGATTTAATAACAACACAGGTCCTGTCATCAGGTTTATAATCTACTGAGCCTTTGCCAACCAAAGATTTTGGGCTCCAACTCCAGTCTTCCACAGACAGCCCTCAGTATGTTTGAAAATGATAGATCCAAAAAGTAATGGAACAACAAAGTCATAGAAAGACTACTAGTACTACTAATGAACTTTTATTAGCCTTTTACTTTAGGGTTTGGGATTTCCCAAACAGTTTTAAGATTGGCATTCTCATTAAAACAGCAACAGCGCACAACTGGAATTTGAAGATTACATCTCAGTTCAGCTCAAAACAAGAAATATAACTGAGATCTAGGATGTGCTACCTTGTTCATTCACACAAACAAACAATGTCTGCTTGTTGTGTTGTTATGGGAAACATTTTCCAGAGATATGGAAAACATATCTCTGAAGGCTTCCTACCCTTAGATTATTTGCTCTCTGCGGGTAATTACAGAAACAGTTAAGCATTTCAAGCTCTCATGTCGCTAAAAAATACAGGCATTTTTCAGAGGCCTTGTTTAAACATTGAAGATGTGCCCTATTTGACACTGCATGAAGTGTTCGCGGCTTAAGTATGTGATTAGTTAGTAGCGTAGACTTGTTTGCTGCCTGTTCTTGAACAGATATATCTTCCTCTCTAATTGTGCTCTGTGCCCCCATTCAGAGTTGATAGCTGCCACAACAATGTGTCCTTATTATAGTGAGGAATTGGTTAACTACATACATCTACAGTGGGTCAAGGGGAGAAATCGAAATACCGTTTCTATCCTGTTTGCGGTTATGGCTCTGTATAATTTTCACTGAGGAAGGAATGCATCTAACTAATAAACCTGACCTTTTAAGCATTATTGAAAAAAACAGTACTTGTATGAGTTTTATCTGGTGCATTACAGACTTGCTGATGTTTGGATAATGTTTCCAAAGTAAGAAGTTAAATGTTTTGAATGGCTCATTAAAAAATAATAATATAAATGACATAAGCAACAGGGGAAAATATTACTCAAGCAAATGTCTGGCTGTAAATTAGACTTTATTGTAGTTGTGCTGGGACTATGGAAAGCACCAGAGAATCTCTTTTCAGGTTGCTATAGTAACAGCTCACTCCATCATCCTCCAGTGTTTTCAGGGGCCTATCAGAGTGTGTGCTCTAACACTAGATTATTAAAGGAATTTGTATTCAAATCCAGTCATTTTCAACTGGGTGAAGCCCATAAGTAATTTTTAAGAGGAAGAAATCCTTAATGACTGTTTTTCTTTATTGTGAGTAGATTTTTTTTATAAAAAAGAAAGACATTTCCCAGTTTGGTTTCTTAAGTATTTCAAAGAGTTTGTAGCTTTACAGTGAAAACAGTATCCGATCTTTATACATGAAAAAGCATATTCTTTTTTTCCTACAGAAGGAGAGGAAGAATGGGAGGGAGATTACAGGAGAGCAAAACCTCAGGGAAACTAGTTCTTAAAATGTTTGTTCTTTAGGCATACATCACTGAACAGTGATGACAACAAAAGGGAAACATTGATCTTTCTTCTTCTTTCCTATCCTTTGAGGATTTTTTTTTTAAGAAGATTCCAAAGCTATGTTTAGGGGTTTTAAACAAATAAGCAAAACCCTCTTACATCATATATGTAATAATCCTAATATGTAAAGAAATTGGAAAACTGTGCCTAACTGGTGCTTCTGTTTTTGTACCCATGGAGACCTGTGGGTTAGATGCTACAGCCAAGGGTTTGATTTTGACATAAATCTTATTCAGGTGTTATTTGTGCATAGCAGTGCATGCATCTGGTCCTAGCTGCCAGCATCTTGCACAGTACTGAACTGGAATTGACATCTGCATAGAGAAATCCTGTGCATGATGCATCTGTGTTTTATTCCAGAGGCAACATACCATAATCCTGTGCCTGAAGAGTTTCTGATTGGCTAGTTTCAGCTAGGCTAGTGTTGAGGCTCAGGCCATGAAGCTAGTAGTTACAAGATTCCAGATTCCTGACGGATGCTTGGGAGTGGGCTTGGGCAGACCTCTGGAGGCAAGGTAGTTCCACAACTGTGGCCAGCAACTGATAATGCTGTTGCATTGAGCTTGGTGCATAAATGGTACAGTTACGACCGTGCAACGAAATGAGGTAGTTTCTAAAGAATGTGTGTATTGAACCTTGGAGTTTTAGGCATTTTATACCACAACTCACCCTTCTTTACCCCCGCCCCAACATATGAGAAGTGATATCTAAGCTGACTGTGCCAGTCATTGGTTAGATGATTTGGTTGGACTAGATGACCTTGAAATAGCTTTCAATTCTATATGGATTGTTGTACAATGTTAGATGCAATTATCTAGCAAGATCCAGCCAAATTCAAGCATGTGTTTAATTTGGACCAAATCATTCAGCAATTGCCCAAATAGAGATCCATATAATTAAGCAGATAGTAAACCTATCCTATATGCAGATTTATTGGGATAAATTTCATAATTTTGAAGGAAATTTTCTTTGGATGCTCAGTAGATTAGGTTGGTGTTTATTTTTTAAAAATAGCCTTTATGTTCCATGTTAGTGGTTATAACAAAAGATTTAAAATTAATGTTATCTCTTTAAATTCTTGGTTAAAAAAAAACCCTCTGCAGGTCTGATAGCCTTTCTTCAAAGAGTGGGTGAATATTGATTGCATTTTCATAGTTTATTTACTGGAAAATGTAAATAACAGGCCTAGTTCAGTGGGGAAGCGGGCAAAGAAGAAAGCTACTTCTTTGTCCTTATTTGCTTTGAAATTCTCTCCTTCCCCCTTGATTTCAGTAGCTGTGTAAAAGGTTTAAATAATAATAGTAATTGCCGTAGCTGTTAAATAGATTTGTGACACATTGCACAGAGGAAATGTTTCCTTAATGCCATTGGAAATTTTAATTTTTACAAAGCTGGGTTGGGAGGGAATCCCTTCTTTAACTCTACATCCCAGGGAGTAAAAGAAGTGTGCACTGTTCCTATAAGAACTTGTGCACTGAATAGGTTGTACAAGGATTTGAGAAGGAGGAGGGGGCATGGGCATGCATACATATAAATGGATGCAAGGTTGACACAGGCCAGGAGATAAAAGGAAAGCTTCTTTTACTCATGGATGATTAAAAGCCAACTTTCAAGAAGCAAAGGGTTTTGTGGGGCAGTTTTCTTTTGACAGTGAGACGTGATCAGTGCCCCTGGGCCTTTTTTATTTTTTTATTTTATTTTATAATGGAGAGGATTTCTTCCACTGCTTACAGCTTGAAATGGCAGACAAAGGAGATTTCCTGGTGATGTCCTCCCAAGCCCTCTAGTTTCTATACTAAGCCTGCCTGGAATCTATTTGATTATTAAGCTTTGTACCTAAAAATATGCCTGGGAAGAGAGAACGTGGCATTTTTTTAAAAGCTAAAGCTTCAACACAGAGAGCTATGACTTACATTTACAAAGTGAAGTGGCTTTGGATTCATTCCAGTAGATCAGCTTATTTCTGGCAGTTTGAAAGCTTCATCAGCAATTGAAGCGTTTGTTTTCTGTCTGGTTTCCTCTGAAATTATGTTAAAATCTGAAGTAAACCGGGGTGGAGGTAGGGCAGGAAATCTGTTTAGAAAAATAAATGTTCACATGCAGATTTTTGGAATGCATATATGCAATGTATGCCACGGCATTTCACTAAGACACATGGATCTGATTTACCTTGAGCAAGAACTTGGAAACAGCTCCCTGGTGCATAGGCAACATGGTAAAATAGGCACATTTGGCTACTTCAGAGGCGAGCAAGTATACTTCATGCACAGTGTATGCATACTGTATGTATGATATGGAACGTGGTTCCAATAGGGTTGCCATACATCATCCGGACGTATCTGGAATACTGCAGTTGGCAGTAGTGTCTGGGCTCTACAACTTTGGGCAAAACTGAAAACAGCTCAACTTTGTCCGGATTTTCACTGTTTGAAATATGGCAGTGTTTCTCAACCTTGTGTCCCCAGCTGTTGTTGGACCTACATCTCCCATCACTCTTGACTACTGGTCTTGCTAGCTAGGGATGATGGGAATTGTAGTCCAGCAACAGCTGGGGACGCAAGGTTGAGAAACTCTGAAATAGGGCAACCCCATCTTAAAACAACCTTTGACTTGGGCTACTTCATTTTAGAACTTAGAAATAAAGTAAATTCTTAAGCTAGGGACTCCATAATTTGTCACAACCTCAGTGGTACCTGGTGCTTCTTTGAACCAGTAGGGCATAAGGTGGAGAGACCAACATAAAGTGGAGGCAGAGCCATTGATGGGCAGAGCCAATAGTTTTTTACCCATCCTCCTCCCTGCTGAGTTCTTCAAGAGCAACAATGAGGCTAAGGAGGAAGAAGCTGACAGGCAGTGCTACCCCCTGGGCTTGTTATAAGTAAGAAGCAGGGGTTGGCTGAGGGCAGAGGAAATGCCCCATTGGCCCAAATCAGTGGTGTCCAAACTTTTTTCAAAGAGGGCCAGATTTGATGAAGTGAAGGGCTGTGAGGGCCAACCAAAGTTGTTGACCTTTTTTAAAGGATTTTACCCATGAAATAAACTGCCACAGGGGCTGGATTAAACCGACCAGCGGCCCGGATTAAGCCCCTGAAATGGTCTTTGGACATGCCTGTCCCAAGTGGACCAGCCTCCACTGCATTAATTCCTGCTAATTCCAGTTTTCTTTGTCCTGGATATGAATGATGTGAACCGCCCTGAGATCCATGGATGGAAGGCAGTATACTAAATGAGTGAGTGAGTGAGAGTGAGTAAGTAAGTAAGTAAGTAAGTAAGTAAGTAAGTAAATAAATAAATAAATACTGCTCTCTCACCCTTTCCCCTTTTTCCTTTTTACATTTAGAGAAAGACAGCTTTTTCTCTCTACAGTTTCTATTTTAGAAGCATGAACGTAATCCCACTGAAATCAGCTGTTGCATGCATGAAATTTTGGGTGTAGCATTGAAGTTGTATGTAGTTACAGTGCTGCTGGGTTTCTGGATTGCTGTACAAATATGAGCACGTCAATACAGCAGTTTGAAACGTAGTAGCACCCAACAAAAATTTTAAGATCCTTGTGTTGTTTCTTCTGCTTTTAAGGGCATACAGTGGTACCTCGGGTTAAGAACTTAATTTGTTCTGGAGGTCCGTTCTTAACCTGAAACAGTTCTTAACCTGACGTACTACTTTAGCTAATGGGGCCTCCCACTGCCGCCGCCATGTGATTTCTGTTCTCATCCTGAAGCAAAGTTCTTAACCCGAGGTATTATTTCTGGGTTAGCAGAGTCTGTAACCTGAAGCGTCTGTAACCCGAGGTACCACTGTATACACAAATTCTATCCTCTTGTTCCTCTTTAAGTAATCTCAGTGAATTATTGGCTGTGGCTCCAAACTCTCAATCACTGGTATATATCAGATCCTCCATTCCTCTTACAGAGTTGAAACAGAGATTCTAGTCCCCTTTTTATGACCCTCTGGCAGGTAGCACATTCTGCCTCTCTCATCTGCTCCAAGAGCTGGAAAAAGCTGGGCTGTGGCCTTCCAGACCCGGTATTGCCTTCATACTCTTTGCACTTAAGTTTTGGTGTAACGCCCTAGGGTTGCATAGTCAGGCTTGAGGTACAGGACCTTGGCTAGTTCTAGGCAGTCAACTTGCTCAGGCAAGTCTGGAGATCAAGGGAGCCCTGTTATCCCTCTTGACCCAGGCTACTCCTCCCAGACTCTGCTTCGTTGCCAACAATGGACGGCCTTAAAAAAAGTAGTCCTCTGGCTTAGAGCCTAGCACTCTGTCACCTTTCAGTCAGTGCCTTCCTTGTGCCTGCTGGGATGGGGCGCAGGCACTGGGGAGTCTGAGGGTGTAGAAAGAATCTGTCGTAGGGGAGTTCTCAGTTCAGAGGTCTCTGACTTCCAGGGGCTGTGGCTTGCTCCACTGGTTCCCTTCATCCAGTGGGCTTTTCTTTTGTGCTAGAGTCCTGGCTGCTGCTTGAGAGTGAAGCCTTGACAGCTGATGGCAGCTGATCAGGGAAATGTGGCCTTCTGAAGAATTCACAGGCTGTGACCGTGTTTCTTACATGGAGCTTTCTCTATCTTATTTGGAGAAATTTCAGCGTAATCCTGGGGTGAGTATGATTTAGTCATCCTCCGCTGCTTGAGAGGGAGAGTTTGGAAATGCCTTCCAGTTCAGTGGCTCTGAGGATCTGTCGGATTGATTTCTTTGCATAAATATTAAAGAACAGAAGGCCAGAGTTACAGCGGGGCTCTTTAGGGATCTTCCCTTTTGAAAGAATAGGTGATAAGGAATGTAGAGGAATAAAGATAGCAGAAAGCCACAGGGAAACCTCATGGTCTTTCCATTCAGTACACAAGAAGTGCCAGAGGGTCCCCTCTTCATTTGGGTCTTCATTTGGGTCCCCTTTGGGTATTCTTTCGATTATCATAGCTGGCTTCCTGTAGTCTTAAGATGCAATGCACCAAGCACTGCTCCACACAGCTCTCTTTCCTTTCAGAAAGGTTTGCGCAGGAACTGTAATAAATAGATTACACATTCCACCCCCAGTCTTCCTCAGGTCCTTGTACATATTCCACAGCCTAGTTATATCCTGTTATCGAGATTTATGAGCAGAGATATACTAACAATTCCTTCAGTTGAATTATGATGAGAATAATAATAACAATAACAATAATAATAATAATAATAATAATAATAATACGTATTTGTAAAAGCATCTACTATGCCATTTTTTGAGTTTTCATGCAGGTCATAGGGAACTAAAATGGACAAAAAGGAACCAGACCCTTCTTGAATGGAGTGTTGGGTCCTTAGGGAGCCTTACACACGGTCGTGCACACACTGCTACCAACAGTCATCTGAGCATGGTAACCTACAGTACCCAAACTTGGCTCTGCCATGAGTACAGCTCAATCTCTCTACTTATGCTGGTGTTTATTACTATTGATGGAGCTACAAGAGAAGTGATCATCCCAATCCTTCAGTCATTTGTGCTGGAAACAGCCCAAATGAAACCAATTGACGATTAATTCAGAAAGTCACAAAGGGGCGTCTGCCACAGCAACCAAAAGGTGAGGTTACCTAGAGTTCTTTGAATTCTACACCATAGCTATTTGACAGTGATGAGTCACATATTCACATGAGTGATCCATGCCTTTGGTGGCTAGTCACCATCTCATTACCTCAGTTGTTTGTCTGAATCCACCTGAAGTTGTTTAAAAACACATTTTGGTGCTTTGATATTCGGAGTGACAGTTTGTCTTTCAGGCCACTCTTCCCAAATAATCAACAGGCATAATCATCCCAGAGTGAATTTCTAGGCAGTTAATCACCTCGACAACTGCAGAGTTGGAAGGGACCATTGCTGCCCACTATTTGCCAGTGGCATTTGCCCCACCCAGGCCAGATCCTGCTGCTTCTAACATCCATTATCCTTCCTTTACAGAATAATCCAGTATCTCTTCCCTAGCCCAGGCTAAACAGGAGGGAGAGAGAGGGATGGCTGTTCAGCCTTTATTTATCACAGGAAGAAGACTGTTTTTCTGGTTGCCATTACCTTGGCAGTGGCTGTGACTGGTTATCTGGAGCCAATTATTATGATGTACCAGAATAACAAGACTGGTTTAATTTCATGCTAAGTTATTGGCAAGCAAAACTGTTCTCTCTGCTTAAAGAAAAATAATATTTATCTGTCCAGCATCTAAAATGGTGCCATAGAAAGACAAAACCAGATGAACTCTGTCTGCAGGCAACATAAAGAGAAAAGGGGGAAGGAACAAAAAGAGAGAGCAAGCAACTGTAGAAACATCTCTTTAAAAGGCCCTGAAATCTTCCATTTCAGCTTGAATCCTAAATCAGAAAGAATCCCCAGGCTTAAGAATATGAGGAACAAAATGAGTCCCCCAAATTTTCTCTTTGTAGATAAGGACAAAGAAGTTGTCAGCCAATCTTTCTGCAATATAACCTTAGTAAGGGAACAAATGAATTTTGTAGGAAGTTTATGATACAGTACTGAAGAATATTTTTTCTTGAAGGTTTTCCTACCATGTTTCAGAATTCACATGTTTCCACACCCACAGTGAGGGCAGGATGGGGAACATTCAAAATGACTATAGAGTTGTCTAGAAATTTGGCAATATGTGCTACATTTATGATTCTACAGCAGCCATTCATGATTCAAATGAACCATGATTTTATGTTTGTATAACTTTTGAAGCTACAAATCTCACCAGTTGCTCCTTGGCTACCTACGTTGTGACAGGGGAATATGAGTGAAAGCTACTTGTTGGGTCTAGAAACTGACATACCCAGTAGGAATTGTTGCTCACTATGGGCTGGTATCTTGGGCTGATACAGTTGTTAATGGTAAGATTTAAGGGCTCCTGTTGGAAAAGGCATGGACCTGAAAACTCCACATCTTCTTAGTAGGGGCAGTTCTTTCTTTCTGTATCTGTTCTATTCCTGCCCTACGGTGCCTCAAGGGACGCTGTGGGTTAAACCACAGGGTGGCGCTGTGGGTTAAACCACAGAGCCTAGGACTTGCTGATCAGAAGGTCAGCGGTTCAAATCCCCGTGACGGGGTGAGCTCCCGTTGCTCGGTCCCAGCTCCTGCCAATCTAGCAGTTCGAAAGCACATCAAAGTACAAGTAGATAAATAGGTACTGCTCCGGTGGGAAGGTAAACGGCGTTTCTGTGCGCTGCTCTGGTTCGCCAGAAGCGGCTTAGTCATGCTGGCTACATGACCCGGAAGCTGTACGCCGGCTCCCTCAGCCCGGAAAGCGAGGTGAGCTCCGCAACCCCACAGTCGGCCACGACTGGACCTAATGGTCAGGTGTCCCTTTACCTTTACTGTGCCTCAAAGTGATACCTGGGAGGCATATGAAACTGGAGGTGGTGTCATGAACATAACCCACAGTGCTCTGGTGTTGCTGTTTGGTTAATCAAAGCTGTCTAGCTCATATTTTTAGTAAGGCCCCCAATGCTCCCCACCCCCAACTATTGTAAGCCTCTTGTCAGCTGGTGTGTGTATGTTTGCATTTACTTTCTTTGTGTGCTCCTGTCTGTCACAACTAGCAAGAGACTTGTCACACTCCCCCCCCCCCCAGGCCAGTTAGGAACCATGTTGTGGGTTCTGTTTTCCTTTCTTTGAAACCCTCCTCCCCTTTTCAAATGTTAATCTTGTTGCTAGGGAGAAGTTCTACTAGACATGACATCATTCATGTCTTCCCAAGCCATTCCTCTTGTGGCCATCCAGGGCTGTGACTTGTTCCATTCCCAAGGGGAGCTGGTACCCTTTGCAAATAGTGTTTGGTGTGTGTTTGGCATTAAAATGCAGCGTTTGGAAATTCTGAAGAAGCAGATTTCCAGTTCCTGTTACAGTTGGAACATCCATCTGAACTCTGGTTTTCTTAGCAGTAAATATAGTCTTCTGTTTTAATTGCAATACTATGCAATGCTGTCTAAAGCATATCCCTGTTATCAGATCTGTGCTTTAAGCTGCTGGTAAACAGATACTCTAAATACTTCTTTTTCTTTTTTTTCTAAGACAAATGTGTAGCATCTCCACTGACTGGAAACTTGTAGGTTTCCTCAACTCATCCGCCCCCCTTCAAAATGTCCTAAATCTCTAGAGATCAAATTTAACAACATTATATATTCAGCCAACAAACTTCATCGAGTACAGAACGTTAATTTTACATGCTGTATAAATATCTCAAGAGTTTTCTAATGGCAAAGAGCATTTAAGTAATGGAGTAGAGAGGGAAATCAATGGAGAACTCTGCTTAGTGTTGTTTAAATGTTGTATTTAAATGAATTCAAAGCTTTAAATTTGTTTCTGTTAGAATTTTTTTAAGAATACAAGTAAATATTTCCAAGAAAGATGTAAAGTTATTTTTGTATGCCACAACTGCTGCTCGAATTTTAATAGCCAAGAAATGGAAAACACAGGAATTACCAACGGTGGAAGAATGGCAGATGAAGATGATGGAATTTATGGAGCTAGCTGACCTCACTGGAAGAATCCGCGACCAGAAAGAAGAGGAACATCAAGAAGATTGGAAGAAATTTAAAGACTATCTGAATAAATATTGTAATATTAAAAATTAGAAGATACTTGAAAGTACTAATCAGGCCTAGGATTAAATTAGTATTTAATTAAATAAATGAGATTTAGAATATTAAGAAAAGTTAATAAATTAGACTATAATTAGAATATTGTTTTGGAATAATGATATTGGAAAACTGCTACATTTAGTTACAAGGAAAATTCAGATGGAAGGGACCAGAGGAAGTCAAGCAACATGTTTATGACGTTGGATGTTTAACTAAATAATCAATTTGTATTGTTTATGTGTTAGTTATATTTTTTATTTGTTGTTATTTGCTGTACTTGTTTTATCTTGTTTTCCTTTTTCCTTTTTTTTATTCTCTGTTGTATTTATTTTTACAATATGTGTTACATTTATAAGAAACCTAATAAACATTATTGGGGGGGAAAAAGAATACAAGTAAATATTTCAAGACATTACAGTTTGCTAGCATGCAGCAATGTTTAAATGTCTTGAGTTCCAAATTGCATTTACCAGACCCTTTGCGCAGGCAGTTGTATGTGCATAGATTATTTAGCTATTGTGGTTGGGTTTTTTTGCACTTATGCTCCACCTTCCTTCAAGAAACTGAAGGCAGCATATGTCATGACAAAGATTACAGGATTCACGAACTACCACAGGTGGCTGGCTGTCAAGTGTGGCTGCTAGATAGTCACATGGAAGAAAAAGGGCTCACCACCTGCATCTCACCTTCCAGCTCTGGCCCGTGTGTGGTCCTTTCAACTCTCAGTTAGGCTTCTTGGCTTCATGCGCACCTCACCCTGTAGGACCTTTCTGTTTGCTCCAGGCCAGTGTTGGAGCAACACTCGCTCCTTAACAGTGAACCTTGTGGCCCATCCTGTTTTTGCATCCAGCGTTGCAGTCCTGCTATCCACGATTCTGACCACTCGCTATCTCACCCGTACACTTGCCAGTTTGGAACACGAAACTTAGGGGATAATTGGGGCCCCATACAGGATTTTCCGTTCTTTGTGACTGGATGCAGCAGATCTTGCTGTCTGACCTCTTCTCTCTCTCGCTGTCTAGTGAGCCAGTCAGTACCAATTAGGTAATTGATCCATCATAATATGATTCAGCCTTATTGCCTGTAATTGATGCTTCCTGCAAGCATTTTTGAGCCAGGCCCCTAATGAAAGCAAATATAGGATCTTCCTGTTCTTAATATCAGAGTTCAAGCGAGAAATGTAGGAACCAATTAGATCATCCAAATGGACATTCATGGCTTGATATTTTAAATGTGCCTTTAAAAAAACACACATAAGTCTAGCATTAATATGAAGGGAGATAATCTGTCACTTACAACATAGCATATATACATCCTTTAGCTAGCAGCTGGGTCTTTACTAACACGGCCGACTGCTGCAACCTCCCTCCTCCCCTTGGTAATCTGTATAGCCGGTAGCCATAAGGGACAATTCTCTGAAACTCACTAGAGGGAAGTGAAAAGGGTTGGTGGCTATAATAGTCTGATAAATGTTCTGGAAAGCATGCTCATTCAGATGGAAGAACCAATCCTACCACTAAATGGTGCTGCAGTTTGGCTCCAGGCTGCTAGCATCTGCGTATTAGTGCTGTTCATTCATCCTGATGTTCTTCAAAAAGAGGTCTGGGCTAGAGCTCACTGGGGGTTTGATCTAATGCTTGCTAGCCCTTGTTGCTCACGGTTACATAGATTTTAGGTTCTTCTGTCTGAGGCTCAGACAACGATCGAGACAAATGTTGAGGGAGTTCCTTCTCCCCTTCAGCCCTACCCACCCGCCTCCCAGTTCCTTCCTACTATTAAACACAATTGAATTCTTTTATACCATTAATTCCCCCCATAAAAAGTTGTGGCACTTCTTTATACAGATAAATGTAAGGCCCCCTCTAGCATTTTCTAGTCCCGGATTTAACTGTCGATTGTAAAACTCTGTCCTTTAGGAATACTTTAAGGGCATGAGAGTTTATGAGAAAGTTGTTGGAACACTGAAGATAATTATATGTTTTTCTACAAACTAAACCAACATTTCCATTTCTAAATCCTAGTCTGGAAACCACTAGCGTCCACTGTAAAGTAGTTATCTAGCCCTAAAACCTTGTGGCATTTCAACACTACTGTTGTTGGTGTTTTTATTTTTGGACCTCTTTTGTCCATGAAGGATGACTTCCTCTGGGCAATTACTTTGGTTTACCAGATTTTATGCCTTGACCTTCTGTAGATTGTCTTGCACAAAGAGCCTGATTCTAGGCTCTGGGGCCCAATTCAAGCTTTGCATCTTGCTGCCAAAAGGCTTCTCACACACTATAATGGTCGCATATGCAATCAAGCTGAGTTGAAGGTGAGATTTGTATTTATATATCATGCACGTGTATTTTTGTTGAGGTGTAAACCACACAGAGACATCTCAAAACACAATTGCATGCTGCTCCAGCACAGGCCGTGCTCTCCCATTTGGGAAAAGCTTTTTGGTGGTGCGCATGCCAGAGCGTGCAGCACCCTTTAAGCCTAATGGGGCTCATCTCATGGTTAATACTGTCCCTACCTGAAGTAACTTCTCTTTTATTTTGAAAATATAGCCAACCATAAATAAGAAGACAGCACAGAATACAACAATCAGTGCAGGGTGTTGTTGCTTTCTGAGGTGGGAGGTAATGGGAGAAGCGTTGCCTTGGGAAATATATTCCCGCAAGGCCTCCCTCCCTGAATGTGCACCGTTCACCCACCTTGATCTGCTCCTTTGTTTGCGTCTCCCTCTGGGCCCAGCCTGCACTTGCTCCACGTGGAGCTTAGTGCCTCTCCTTGCTCATCTCACTGCTTGCTCTTTGAGAGAGGGCAAGGAAACAGGCGGCGACAGCAGGGCAAGAAGGCTGACGGGATTGGCAGTGGGCCCCTGCTGGGCAGCGAGCCTTGGCAAGTGCCCAGCAATGCTGAACCCCTGACCCCAGCCACGGTGATAATAATAGATAGATCACAATGGCAGAAGCTGATCTGCTGCAGCTCGTTCTGAATACTAAAATCCATGAGCTGACAATGCGAGGGGCTGTTTGGTCTGATAGTTTATGGAATATTAATATTAACTTTCTGAAACAGGTTTATTTCGTTTGCTGTCCTGCTTTCTAAAATAGCTACCTCTGTTTAGGAAAGCGCTTCAGATAATAACTTTCATATTATGCTGCCGTCAGCAATATCCGACTACCTACATACAAGTTTCCACAGCTTCCTACTGGCATAGCACTTCCATTTCACCATTGAGTAACATGTGAGAGGCAGTTTTTTGTACATCTCCTGCATAACTCCATTTTGATGTATCCTGCATACTAACTCATTCATAGAACATGAAGGTAGAATTCAACGTAGCACTAGGGGTGTGTGTGTGTGTGTGTGTGTACACAGAATAAAATCAACAGGACCCCTCCTCTCCTCCCCCTCATGTGCCCCCTAAACTTATTATGGGTTCCATCTCCCTCCAGAGCATATTTAGGGAGTGGGTGGCTTGCAGCAAGAGAGAGGAGGGAGAAAGCCAGTTATGTGAGTGGACCTTGTTCCATGCACACAACTTGGTTGAATTCCGCACTAGGTCCTTCTGTAGCCGTTTAAAAACAAGGTGGATGTATCTGGCACTGGGCCGAAAAGCTCACACATGCACCCCTTAACAGAACTGTTTCTGCCATGTGGAAAGGTGGTTCTGCTACTTCCACAAGGGTAGAGGTGAAAATGCATTTTGAAGGCAGGGGTGGTGGTGTTTTTCTATATAATACTGGGTGGAAGAGGGTTTTCTCATGTTTCTCCCTTCCTTTTAAACAAACAAGGAACAAGGTTATACAGTGGTGTCCAAACTTTGTTTAAAGAGGGCCAGATTTGATGACCAAAGTTGTTGACCTTTTTTTAGGATTGAAGTTGTTGAGCTTTCTTTATATTTTAGGATTTTACCCTAGGAAATAAACAATAAACCGGATTAGGCCCTCGAAACGGGTTTTGGACATGCCTGGCTTAGGTCCTGTTCAATAGGACTGTACTAAACATGGCTAAGTCTGGATCCAGCTCCCTTTATAGATCTACTCCCTGAAACTACAATCTGTGTTTTATACCGCTTATGTTTAATTAATTCACATGCCTTTGTAGGCCAGCATGCGTCTGGGTCTTTCTTAATTTTTTATGTTTTGTCTCATCCCTTAGGTTTCGTCACAGCCCAAATTGCTTTTACTTGAGAGACTGGATCATCCACAGCTGGATCAGGCAATGCCTGAAGTTTGGGGCACAGGAGAAAGCTTTGTACACTTTGCAAAATAAGGTGATGCTTGAACAAGACATTTTTCAAATGTTGTTAAACGTACATAGTTAGCTACATCTGAAACCTTTCTGTGAACGTGTCTCCTGTTCAGAAGACTGTATTCTTTGTTTACGATGAAAGTCTGGAATTTTAGATAAAATTCATGCAATCTCTGCTGTTTCCTTTTTGTAGTGGAGCCGACCAGCCAAATTTAAACAAGTACCAGCTATTTCCAGAGTGCGGGTGGGGAGTTAAGCCCATGCTTATATATATATATATAGATCTCCTGCTGGAATCAGTCAGACCTGAAAATGTTCTTTATTGTCTGGATTGTGCCCACCGCTTATTTTAAAGTTCTGTGTTGAATGAATTATTTAATTTATTCGGAGTATGGTATTGTGGAACCTGCTGCAAGCCTTGTAGGCAGCATCAGCAATATGTTTTCTACCCGACTCAGAAATGCTTTGAACAGGAGTGGGCAATAATTGCCTGTAGATATCCATCTTTGCATTCCCAGAAGCACATGATCCTTGCAGCATTTATTGTTTAGCTTTTTGGCTTTTCCTTTTAGCTGAGATTTTAAGTTGGCAGCGGATGATGTCTCCTGCTTTAGTGATGCAGAGACATTCTTATGTCTGCGCACAAAGGAATTAGGTCTTGTTCCTAAGAGGACCGAAAGACTTGTGGGGAAAATTATGCAGGAACCATCCCCTTAAAATCTACCGCTTGGCAAGAAACACAGTGAAGTGACAGTCATCCCTGAACAATCTTTGCCTCTGGCATAGAGTATAAAGGGCTCTTCCACACTGCACATCGCTAAATGTATGCCTGTGCAATCTTACGGCAAATTTTTAACTATAGGGAAGGGTAGAAGAATGCATGCATACAGGTGGATGGTTGCATGAATGCACAGGTTTCCGACTGCTGTTTCTGTGAAGCGTTTTTAAAACCCTGCTCTTCAGCTTTAAAGGCTCCCAGAGCACCTTCCAGATCAATGAAAACCAAGACAAAGACTTCGTGATGGTGAAGAAAAGCTGTGGCAGCAGTATCATTGCTGCATGTAGAGCTCTGTCTTCCTCCTTGTTGAAGGACTACCTTAAGAGCAGAGACGTTGCTGTAAGTCAGCAAATGTAGCTTTACTAGGTCGCCCCCCCCCCCCCCGAAGAACACAGCTCAGAACAATCCATGCTACCAGTTTTGAACATCTGAAGGCCCAAGTGGATAGGCAGTAAGGGATGAATGGCCAGCTACATGCAGTTGCAGTTTTCTGCTTGCCTGGTCAGTATTAAGCAGTGGTATGTTCCAAAGGAAATTCTTTATCCTACTCCCATTTCAAGCAGTGAAAGACAAGTAAAAGTGGGAGATTTACTGGTCCAGGCATCCCCTTGGCCTTGCCCTACTGTGCTACACAATCATATCATAGTCTAAAATGAGATGAGATGTAATAATAATAATAATAATAATAATAATAATAATAATAATTTATTTGTACCCTGCCCATCTGGCTGGATTTCCAACAAAGATTAAAAATACATCAAAATGTATTGACTGTTGTGCTTTCCGCTTGTTTTTTGCAGGTTCAATATGGAATTATCCCAGATTATTTTACCTTCAATATATTGTTGGATTCTTTTATAAAGGATGAGAATTATGAAGGTAAGTAAGCATATCTCAGCTGCTGGTCATCGTGATCTTCCCTGTTTCTTCATATTTATATATGGCCGCCTTTGGGCCTCTTTCTGTTCATCTGATTTGCCGTGGTTTGCCGAGGAGCCAGAAGAAACCCTTTCTACTGAGTCAGGACATTGATCCTTTCAGCTCAGTATTTTTGACATCAACTGGCACCAGTGTTTCCAGCAAGATTCTTTTCTCAACCCCAGTGCCAGTCATGAGCCAGAGATCTTTTGCATGCCTAGTGCATCTCTTACTACTAACCCTCTTCTGTAGTCCTTCTGCAAGAGAGGAGGTAAAAATCGAGCAGGTCGGGGGGGGGGTATTAATGTAATCAAATCACCCAGTGCATTTCAACATGGGTTGACTTCTGTATCAACATTATTTTCCAAAGTTTTTTAGCTGACACGTCCTCCTAGTGGAAAGTGCCATCCTTTCCTTAAGCACCTCTAAAGCCACTCAGGAAATAATTCCAGATGGTACATCATTCAAGAATTTGTGCATTGTTGCTCGTATCGAGATGCTGTGCGCTCCAGCAAACTTAGGGCTTGTTGTCAAGAGACCTTGCCTTAAGCTGATAGCCCCTGAATTCATTTTGGAGTTAGCTTTGTTGACACAGTCCATGAAGTATTCTTTGCTTAGGGTGTTTGTGAGTTTAAAGTCCTTACGTGTAAAGTACTATGGTCTTGCCTCCCACTTGCGTACCATGACTCTTATCCTCTCTCACTCCCATTTTAATTTTAAGGAAGGTCTCCTGGCACAGAGCGGAACTGTTGCATAGATAAGATACACCAGCTTTGTGACTGCTTCCAAATGTTTTCCTTATGTGCCTCCTGGTTCTGCAAAAGGCAGATGTGTTCTTCTTCTGATGCTGCATTTTTTTGCACATCAAGATTCGGGTGTAAAAGAGGAAAGCACACTCATGTCTTTTGAAACTAATGTGGGAAGAAGAGTCTTGGCAAACCACGCCTTTAATTTTTAAATGTTTTGTTTATTGTTAGATGCGATGGCTGTGGTCACTGAGATAATGATACAGGAAAGTTTTGACGAAGTTTCTACACAACTTCTCTCACTCTACGTGATGTACAAGTATTTGACAACCAAATCAGAACTTATGGTAAGCTGTGGCTGAGATGGTCAGATACATGAAGGGATACGGGCTCCATTCATCTGACTAGCAGCTTCCATTACAGAAGAGTCGACTTGGGCCAGCTTGTATCAGACAATATATTTTGCATAATGGTGAAAACCAAGCACCAGATGTGACAGAAAATGTAACAGCAATGTTTGCTATTTTCAGTGGGAGGAAGAGAGGAATCTCGGAGCGTCCCTCTTCTTGGCAGGCCTGAAGCAGACCAACACGGTGGGATTCAGTTCCCAGCTGTATGGCTTAGCACTTCTCGGTAAGTTATATAGTGTTTCATTACAAGCACTTTACCGTGCTGCTTTATTGGTTGATTAAAAGTAGCTGGATTAGTGAGATTCTTCGATTTAAATTCTAATACAGTGGTAATTATTATTATTATTATTATTATTATTTATTTATTTATTTATTTATTTATACATACCCCGCCCATCTGGCTGGGTTTCCCCAGCCACTCTGGGCGGCTTCCAACAAAGATGAAAAATACACTAAAATGTCACATATTAAAAACTTCCCTGAACAGGGCTGCCTTCAGATGTCTTCTGAATGTTAGGTAGTTGTTTATCGCTTTGACATCTGATGGGAGGGCATTCCACAGGGCGGGCGCCACTACCGAGAAGGCCCTCTGGTATCTCAGGCTAAGAACTTAATTTGTTCTGGAGGTCCGTTCTTAACCTGAAGCACCACTTTAGCTGATGGGGCCTCCTGCTGCCACTGCACAATTTCTGTTCTCATCCTGAAGCAAAGTTCTTAACCCGAGGTACTATTTCTGGGTTAGCGGAGTCTGTAACCTGAAGCGTATATAACCTGAGGTATCACTGTATAGCCTTTGACGGGTTGCAAAATTAGAACTAAATCAAGTTTTGTGTTTTGGTATGCAGTCCAAATAAATCATAGATCTGTGAGGTTCAAAAATCAACTGGATGTTGTTGTTGTTGCTTTAAATTCATGCTGAATGCATGAAAATCCCACTTGGTTGAATTGTAGAGTCGGAAGGGACCACGATGGGGACCGTCTAGTCCAACCCCCTGGAATGTGGGAATCTTCTGCCCAACGTGGTCCTTGAATTCACGGCACTGAGATTAAGGGTCTTATGCTCTGCCAACTGAGCTTTGTATGTATGAACCCTGCTTCCTGCCAAGTTCTCTCTCTCTCTGCTCCCACCCATTATCCCCAAGCTGGGGAGCAGGCAGGAATACCTACCTTTGAAAAAGAGTAAAGGGTAACAAGTGATGGATGGCTCACTTCAACACAAAACAGGCTACTGCAAGTGATGTACAGGGTGCCATTTTCTACTGGGTAGGCAGTTAGTAAGAACATAAGGAAAGACTAGTCCAGCATCTTGCCTCCCACAGTAGCCAAAAAGATGCCATGGAAAGCCCACAAGCAGGATCTGATCATCTCTTCCCTTTTTGGTGCTCCCCATAAACTGATATTCATAGATATACTGATGCCTCTGATACCAAAGGTCTCTTATTTATTCCTCATGCTCAGCTCAGAGGTTGCTAAAAACAGTCATCATAAAAATGCACAAGTAAACATAACAGTAAAATAAAACATTGGATATAGTATTAACAGACAGTGATATGGCAGAGTAATTCTGATTTTGTCCAGAGGCCAGATGAAATAAATGTGTTTTAAGTTGTTACTTGAACAACAACAACAATTTATTATTTATACCCCACCCATCTGGCTGAGTTTCCCCAGCCACTCTGGGCAGCTCCCAATCGAGTGTTAAAAACAGTACAGCGTTAAATATTAAAAACTTCCCTGAACAGGGCTGCCTTCAGATGTCTTTTAAAAATAGGATAGCTGCTTATTTCCTTGACATCTGATAGGAGGGCATTCCACAGGGCAGGCACCACTACCAAGAAGGCCCTGCCATATGAGCAGCCCCATAGACCATGTCCATTGAGGGAACCATGAGCAAGGCCACCTGGTATGGAGTGTGGGTGAGTGGGTGTTTGTGTAATTATCCTTTAAGTCATGGGTAGTCAAACTAAGGCCTGGGGGCCGCATCTAGCCCAATCGCCTTCTAAATCCGCTCCGCGGCAGTCCAGGAATTAGCCTGTTTTTACATGAGTAGAATGTGTGCTTTTACTTAAAATGCATCTCTGATTTATTTGTGGGGCATAGGAATTCGTTCATTATTTTTTTCAAAATATAGTCCGGCCTCCCCACAAGGTCTGAGGGACAGTGAACCGGCCTCCTGCTGAAAAAGTTTGCTGACCCCTGCAAAGTTTAAGTACTTGAGTCCTTAACTAGGACTAGTTGGGTTGTCTGTTTTTGTTTCTATTATGTATTTTCTGTTTTTTATACAGTGGTACCTCGGGTTAAGTACTTAATTTGTTCCGGAGGTCCGTTCTTAACCTGAAACTGTTCTTAACCTAAAGCACCACTTTAGCTAATGGGGCCTCCCACTGCTGCCGCGCCACCGGAGCACAATTTCTGTTCTCATCCTGAAGCAAAGTTCTTAACCCGAGGTACTATTTCTGGGTTAGTGGAGTCTGTAACCTGAAGTGTATGTAACCTGAAGCGTATGTAACCCGAGGTACCACTGTATTGTGATTTTATGCTGTGAACTGCCCTGAGATCAACGGGTGTAGGACGATATACAACATCAATAAAAAATAGTAGTCCTTGATAGCTGTATCCTCTATTAATTTGTCAAATCCCCTTTTAAAGACATCAAAGTTGGTGGCTATTGCTACATATTGTGACTTCCAGTTGTGCTGTGAAGAAGTCGTTCCTTTTGCGGTTTTCAGACTACAAGCACCATGATCCCTAGCAGTAGATGAAGCTCTAGGCATCATTTGCATCTAAGATGAGTCCTTGTGAGGTTTCTTCTGTATCAGACTAAGACCCTTTATTCCTTCAGAAGGGGGGAAGAGCAGAGCACCAGCAGAGGGTTGGTGGGGTGTTTCTTTTGAGTTGGGCCAAGCTGGAAGGAGGCAGGACCCAGCTCAGAATGGGACCAGATTTTTCAGGTTGTGGTGCATTTTGAATTCACACCTTTAAAAACTTTTTCTATGCCTAAAATAAAGAATTGTTTTCCATATTTTCCTAATCACCAGAATTCCAATAGCAGATATAAGAAGCTATATATATTGACCTGGAAGGAAAGGGAAGGGTGTCAACTCAAGAGCAACTCTTCATCCTGTCTCTCCACATGATTCCATAAACCCACTGAAATTCCACACCTTTGGGGAGGTGGGACTAATTCTGAGGCCACAGTGTCTGGAGTCCCCTGTTTCAACACCCTTCTTATGTTGTATTATGGTTTTATTTCATACCAGGTTAAAAGTCCATGAAAGTTTTGCCCTTCTCCATTCCTAGCTGTTAATGGCATGTTTACCCTTAGGTGCAATACAGTTTTAGTCAAAAAGAAAGTTGGATAGTTGCTCTCTCTCTGAGTTTCACAGCTTGTTAACAATGATAATAATGCCCATGACAGGTCAGGAGGAGGACGCTGATTCTGATTTTACCTGACTTTAAGACAAAACTGCAGATGCAGTAGGAACCAAGATGAAAACTGCTGCAAATTGGCAGAACTGTTGGTTTGCTTTTTGCTTGAGCTATTGACACATAAATGCATTCCTCCCCTCTTTGGTTACTGCAGACGTATGTATGTATATTTAAATATAGCCCAAATAATATGGGAAGGTCTTGCACTTAGCAAATCATTTTACTGTGTGTGCTAGTGACCCCACTGACATTGAGATTCAGAAGATCAAAAGCTATCTTCTGCTATGTCACATATTCTGCAGTCTTGCCAGCTCTAATGGACTAGACCTCTGCAAAGAGTGAAAGATGTCTGTGGGCATAGACTGGCCTGGAGCACCTTAGCAATTTATATTTAGCCATCGCCCAATGAGCGTTTGTTTGCACACACGTTCCTGTGCTTCTCTGTGGCTTCCCTGTTTGGGGAAGAGAGATGAAGGTGTGTCACAGTGGCTTTCATTGTTAGATGTACCTTTGTGATTAACGTAGACAGTTAAAGGTGATAGAAATTCTAGTAAGACAAGCAAGGCCACATCTGAAATGTTTAACATCAATGATTGGGTTTCACCAGAAAGACAACAGCAAGGGGTGGATCCTGCTAATAAATAATTTTAGGTTAGCCATTGCTCAGGTTTTAATACACACATAGTTTAGGATTACTTGAAGTGTTACAATTTTCATACGCAGAAAAGGTCTTTCAAAATAGAAAAACAGGTATGTGCCTGAAGACATCTGTGTAACTTCCTGCGCTTGGGAAAACAGTAATATGTGTTGCAGCTCTTGGTGCTATGAGTATACAATAATCAAGGAACCAAATATTGTCTCTAGGTAATAAAGGACACTAATATGTCATGTGCAAGTTAAGTCTAACACTATCCTCCAACTCCTCTCACTGTACACAAAATAGTGTGAATATTTTGAACATTGTTTGGCTCTTTCCAAGTTCAGGAAACTTACACATATGATCAAGCAGAGAAGGAGACTAAGGATTCCCACTCCTCCTCCATGTGAGGTAGTTCTTGAGATCTACCTGACCCTCACGAGGAGGTTTTGTTGTATGTTTGGGAGGAATAATGTGGCAAGAAAGAGACAGGAAGACCCCATTGTTGCTTTTTTGACTGACTTCTACTCATTTTCCAGCTACAAACAATGACTATTTGAGGCCAAACTGAGGTGGGAATGGAAGCAGAGGTTTAAATCTTTCCTTCCACACCATTGTCCTGACAAAACTCTTCCCTTGGTGCTATGTTAATAGCAAACAGGTAGAGATTTTCATCAGGACCCCAGCAGGGGAGAAAATAATTAAGTTTTCTCTTCCAATATGCTGTAGCCCCAGTGAAAACCAAGGCGCCCTGGATTTGCTACCCAAGTAAAGACACTGACATGATTCACAGTGATGTGTTTAGCATCTCGTCTGCTTTGAGTACAGGAAAGATGCTTCCAATTTTAACGGTGCTTTCTACTTTAAATAATGCAGTAACACTCACAGTGTCTGTTTTAATAATAACAGGAAAAGTGGAGCTGCACAAGGGGCTACGAGCTGTGTACCACAAAATGCCGCTCATGTGGACCCCCGGGTACCTGAACAGAGCCTTGCAAGTGATGGAGAAAGTGACGTTGCTTCCTGATGATACAAAGCTCTGCAAGGAAGCTGTAAGTGGAGAACTGTTGTTTTACAAAGCAGGCCCTTGTGCATTTTTGAAAAGAGAGCCGAAGGGTTTTCAAAGGAGACCAGCAGCCTGGTGGCTACTGCTGTTCGCCCTGATGTTTTTGTGTTGCTCAAATTTCTGTTGAACTGATTGCATTCAGTGGCATTTTTCTTCACCTTGAGGAGGAACATGCTTTCCAAAAGACAAGAGAGGCATACCTAGAAAGGGCAACTTTTCACTTTTCAGCTTCTGCTTCTGACTTGAAGGGTGCCAAAGAGGCAAAGTGCCTGGCAGAGTTTCCTTTTCACCCTCTGCTCCTCATGTAGTGGGGAGAATAAATGGGGTATTCTGGACTCAAGTCAAAACACAGTATAGATTGTTTATTTATACTGTTGCTAAGCTGTTTACAAATAAATAAAAAATACAAAACATATAAACACACCCATAAAACAATTCAATCAAAGCATTAAAATAAACAGCCATAGTTGAAATGTACAGTAAAACAACCCTGCTGAAAGAGTTGAAACAGCAAAAAAAGCAGGATGTTCAAATCAGGGCATCAGGGGAACGCTTGTCTAAGCAAGTTTGTCTTTAGGAGCCCGTGGAATGCCCATGCTGATGGGGCCTCTCGTATTTCAGCAGGGAGAGTCAAGTTAATAGAGAAAGATTTCCCCTTCCAACTTCTCTAGAGTTGTATGAAATAATCATTTCTCCTGTTGGTATGCATGGGTGGGGAACCTCTTTCAGTCAGGGCCGCGTTGCTTTTTGGGCACCTTGCATGCCAGTGATGATCAAAGCCAGAGGCAAGAGTGGGCAGAGACTGGCATGCAACTCTTATCTTTGTGCAGTAGGAAACATGCCAGCCATGTACACACACAAACCCAGTCAAGCAAAAGGCATTGTCGCAGACCAAGGGCACATTCCAGCCAAGTGAAACCACTGAAGGGTGTGCAGAAGGGCTGGAGAGGAGTATGGACTTGGCATGGCCCAGGAGAGTCCTGGAGAACCACATCCATCATACTCCTCACATGGCCTCCTTGAGTGACCTTGGATGTGGCATTGACACAAAGGGAAGAGGAGCTACTAGTGCCTTGCAAGCTTCCTATTCTTCTACATTTCTGCCTTGTCCAATATACAGCTTTTGTCCTGCCCCCCAGGTGGCTTCCATTGCAGAGTCGGCTTACCCCATCCCATCCAGGCCTGCCTTTCTCTCCTGTCCATTATCAAAGAGAGGGAGCCGATAGACGAATCCACTGAAAATCAAATGGAACACAATGAGCTCATGATGCATTTCAGCAAAACAGGAATTGAGATACTAGCTGACTTTATATAAGTGTACAATAATCTCTTCCAATATACATGTAATAATTGTAGAATATCAGTAAGAGCCTATGTGACCTGTCCAGAGCCAATCATAAAATCAATAGTAATTCCAGAAAGGCTGGGCTTAATCAAATAGCTTCTCTCACTAACTTTGGCCACCGTGCAGGCACTTCAAAAGAAAAACAAGACTCGCCTTTAATTTCCCAGGGTTTCATTTCATAGCAATGGTAAAATAATTCACTGCTGATGCTATCAAATTATGTTTTTTGTTTGTGCCTTTATGGTTTTAAAATTTATGCATTCCGTCTACAGTAGACCGTCTCAGAGACCCTGATCCATTTTTCTGCAGTAGGACCTGGAGGAAAAAATGTGCAGCCTTAATAAGACAGGAAAGTCTTGAATTTGAAAAACAGTGAATTATAGTATTGTCTGCTTGGCCTTCTGTTTATGACCCTCTAGCATTGTTGCTCTTGTGTGATCAAATTTGATCCATAAAGGTTAGAAATGTCCCTCCTTTATTAAACTAATAGGTGGTATTCTCAGGAATTTTAACAAGAATCCAGAAGCTGCATAAAAAGGCCCACAGGAGCAGTATATTGACCACCCCTGTAATTTAGGCAACAATGATGCCCTTCAGTTTTTCTAAACAGCACTTATTATCTTTTTCTCATTTCTGTTGCAAAGATTGATGCTCTGGCAGCCACTTTGCAGCCCATCCCTGTGACAGAAGTTTCCCCAGAGGACACCAAGGACTCAGAAGAAGCACCGAAGCAAGTGCAATCGGAAGAAGCAGAGATGTCACGACTGCCTGAGTACCTGAACCGATTTGGGGTATGCAGCTTCTCAGCTTCCCCTCTTCCCAGCTGGTTTTAATTAGCGTTATTGTCTGTAGCAAAAAGGAAAAGAGTACACCTTCCTTCTTCTTTATTCTGTGACACTAAGGCTCCATTGGTGTCCCACCAGGAATGCTATTGGGGCTTTTGGATGCTGACATTGAATTCATAGAGTTATAGAACTGGCAAGTTGGAAGGGACCACCAGGATCATCTAGTCCACCCCCCGCCATGCAGGAATCTTTCGCCCAATGTGGGGCTCAAACCCACGACCCAGAAATTAAGAGTCTCATGTTCTACCAACTGGGCTATCTTCTTACTACTTCAAACTGGGAATTGCCTTTCTAAAAGGTGTCCCTTGTCTGCTGCCTGGCTGCAGGGAAGTTATCTTTGCATTTCATACATCAGACTTGGTAAGCCAAACTCCTGCTCACTAAAATGGAGTGTCACTCCTGATGAGTTGTTTGGTCTTCCACTATCTCTGGCATCTAAGGGCACAGTTTAGATGCATTCCCCTCTTTGGGTCAATGCAGGTTTAATAGGTCTTTCCCCCTTACGCAGCCTGCTAATGACTGTAAGAAAGCAGTCGCAATTTTGGTCCTGTGTTTAGTTCTAAGAAGGTCCACTAAACGAGTAAATGAGATGGTTTGCCTGGGGTTTTTGTTTCGTTTTGAGGCCCAGCCTTTTCCTGCACTCCCTCTCCCTCATTGTGGTTTTTGCATGATTTATCGCCCTGTCACTGGGGAAAGCACCCTTTTATAGAAATGGCACAGAGAGTATTCTACAGATTTATACCTACAGTGTTGTTCTAAGGATCTGTTCCTTGGTGAGATGTTTGTGTCTTGGCAGGTTTGCTGAATGAAATGTGCAGCTCAATCCGGCATATGTTTCCTCGAAAGTAAACCCCACAGATTTCCATAGGACTTGCCACATAGAGACTGAGCTAAGAATCAGGAAATTTCTCCCACTTCAAATCTTGTCCCTGCCATGAACTCACTAGGGGAAATTTGTTTTCTCTCAGCCTCAGTTCCATGCTCCCTCCACCTGCAACCCTTACAGAGATGTTGTGAGGATTACAGCTAGATATAGTAGTACTACAGACTACAGATTACAGCTACAGTGCATGTGAAGAGAGCTTGAAGTCTGGAATGTATTATACAGATGTTAAGCCTTTTTATTGGGTGTGCATAGGAATGTAGGCTTCGTTTCTTTCGGAAATGAACCAGGGAGGGACGCTTGCAAGAAAGTTCTCTGATTACATTGTAGAGGAGGTAAAAAGAAAAGCTTTTTATTAGTGAGCCTGTAAGAGACCTGGTGGACTGGTTAGTATAGGCCGACTGTAGATGATAAGGAAGCTTTTCCCCCAGTGGCAAAACGTGAGAACAGGGATGGGGAGCCTGTGGTCCTCTTAGGTTTTGAGCTATATTATATTCATTACGCTTGCCATTGTCCATGCTGGCTAGGACTGATGGGAGTTGGAGTCCCACAGCATCTGGAGGGGCCGCATGTTTCCTGTCCCTGGATTAAAGCTATATAGTTAGCATCATATTTTGTGTCTTTTGAGTTCTGCACCGTTTTGCCCAAGTAATACTTTTTTCAGCTTTGCAAATGCATTGCCAGCCTACAGAAATGTGATAGTCCACCCACCCCATGCCTCTGTCACAAGACAAGCAAGCAGTAGGTTTGATAACACGCATGCTTGGAAGGAATTGTAGCTTCCAGTGACTCAGTACGCAGCTGGTTTTTATGTTCCACCTCTAATTATTCTATGAACAGCTTCTACCAGGTCGGAAACACTTGAAGCTGAGAGGTCAGGAGGAGGGTTTGCAGGATCATTCCATGCCCCTTCCCTGAAATTTCAGCTTTCGTTAAAGGTAAAAATAAGTTTCTGTTCCTCTTACTTGTTGAGATTAATGAAAAATGTGGAGGCCACATTCTTCCCAATGACACATTAAGAAGCTGCCTTGCATTCTTTCTATGCTAAGGAGTGCAAGGCATAAGGATAACTGTCAGGCTATAGACTAAACTTAAAGTTTAATATTTATAAAGTTAAAATGCATTTTGTTAATGCTTTATATAGTTGCATAACTTTTACATCTATTTTGCTACTGGTGTTTGGGCTCTGGGTCTTCTGCACTGATCCGCTCTCCTCCAGACATGCCCCTTCAGGCCCCCGCATGGCAGAATGGTCTAGCTCTCTGTCTGGGAAGATTGCTCAAAGCCATGTCTCTCACACTCTGCCCACAAAGCCCAAGGAATAGCAGCAGAAATAGCACAATTTACAAAACGAGACTCAGATAGCAGTTGAGCAAGGTTTAATGGTATGTTTGTTCAGCACGATGCCCAGCGCGATGGCTCAGTTCCTTTCTGAACAGGGTCACTTTTCTAAACAGGATATAATTTCCACTAAACTAAATACAGTTCTTCTTCTTTCTTCTTCTTCTTCTAAATTTACATTATATTATTTGTGCAAGGGTACAGTCCCCTGCTATTGGCCACTGCGATGTCCAAGTGCTTTTATGTCAGGAGAGTGAAAGGCTCAAGAAGATTACTAATGGAGGACTAATGGAAATTACTTCGAAGAAAATAAATCTGGCAGTTGGTTTATGCAGCCCCAGCCCTGCAGCCAGAAAAGAGTTGGAAGTGATCATCCCCTGCTGGCCTCTCATCCTCAGATGGACCACTATGTTGTTTTTAAATTTTATTTTAAATAAAATTGTAGCTGCACTGGCCAATTCCATTGCAGTCCCCAACAGCTCCCCTTGCCATTTCAGTGAATCAGCACAGCCTATCTCAGAAGCAGTCCACCTATTGGCTTGGAGTAAATTCCTGTCCTACCTATGGCAATATCCCATGCGTTCTACGGCTTAGACCTATTGCTGCCACCATTCTTCCTACCTTATTTACCACTTCCTTCAAGGCAGATGGTACCTTCCCCTCCTCCAATGAAGCATTCTTCTTTGGCGATCACTTGTAGCCGAGTAAGATTGTCTTCCATAAACACAGTTTTAACAGTGAGTCCATAAGTGACTGTGGAGGCCAATTCTGAACCCACACGTCCTTCCACAGTGGGGACACAGGTTTCCGGGTGGGAGTTGATCACAGTGAGGGTTTGCCAACTGTGCCTTCCTCTTCTCCCTTTCAACCTGAGTTCAAGCATCTTAATTGCCCCCTGAACCCACCCAGTCAATCCCCTTCAGCAAGTTTAAAAGAAACCTAGATGGACAGGGGTCAAAGGGGAACATGTGTGCTGTAGACACACCTCCATTGTACATGCTCTTAACGATGGCATCCTGCTGCTTCTGGATCTCGGTGATTTTGTCCTCAAAGTTTCCTGGAAGTTTGTTATAGCAGATTGCTTAGGGTGTGGATAACCGAAGTACACAACAGCATTCCTGATGCTTCAGAACCGCATCTGCTTTCACTTTTCTAAGTGTTTTTAATCAAAAGTCCTAGAAACTCTTCTGTTTTGCTTGCTTTTTAAAAAAATTATTGAGTCATACAAAGCAAGGCAGAACGTAGCTCGATCAAGACACATCAAAGAAGCATTTCGGTTAAACATGTTACAGACCTTGTATGAGAAATCGGGTTGGCAAAAACATAACTCCACAGTGCCACCTGGTGTCACTGTATTAGAATGCACAAACAACACATATAAAGTCCTATGGCAGAGTTATACACAGGTAGCTTCCAGCCAGCCCACCCAAAACTTGTTTCAGTTGCCATTATGTATCATTTCTATAGAACCTGCCAGCATACGAACTGGATTTCCCATATTCCAGTGATACTGCTCTGAAACACTCCAGTTCTCTTGTGAGTCTGGCCAACTCTGTGCATTTGTTTATCTTCGGGTTTTGCTCGACTGAATTCATACATAGTCTGTTGCTTCAGCAAATAGTTTGTGAAGGTCAATGGTCCAGAACATGACAAAATTGCTCTCTCCCCGTGGGAGCTGCCCAATGATGTTTCCTTGGATGGGAGGCCCAAGCAGTGATTGCATAACAGACAGTTCTGCATTGCAGCGGCTACAAAGCTTTAGCTCTCTACTGTGTCCAGGCCCCATGCTGGAGGGTGGTTGTGAGTAAACATGGAGATGGAAATTGCATGGCTTATGGAAATTATAGGCTACATGAACTAAGAATGGGGGGAGTGGAGAAGCCCAGGAGGTCTTTGAAACAGCCTGTGTGGTAACTCTTGTTGACAGCAGGAATTGCAGTCTAGCAATACTCTCCTTAGTAGAACTGCCCTGTGGTTTGACAGGTTTTCCTCTTCTGTGTTGCACACGAATCTCACAAGGGTGGGATAGCAGGATAGGATTCAGTGAACTAGTCTCGTTAGCAGATGCCCACACAAGGACCTCTACTATTGCAATGGGGCTCCCTCCCCCTTTCCTGGCTCAGGAGGGGAAACCCCCAGGGAAACTCCCCAGGCCAGCATGCCAGGTGGCGGAGAAGGGGGTTGTTTGATCTGCCAAGCTGAAAAGCACACACTAACAGAGGGATTGCTATAGTGCTACCTTGAATTCCTTCCTCAGGCTAGAACTGGGGAGACCAGGTTCAAGTCTCTACTTTGCCATGTTGTTTACTGATTAACCTTTTCTCAGTCTCTATCTCTCAGCCTAAAGAGGATAAAATGGAAATGGGGGAAGATTGAGCAATTTTATAGCACTCTGGGTCTTCAGCTTCCATCGGCCCCTGACATTTGGCTATGCTGCCTCCTGCCCCCCAGAAATAGATTTTATTAAAGCTTGGGGGGAAATGATATACGAAAGTTAATATCAAAGGCTCAGTATCTTTTTATAATACCAAAGATAAACTTATCTAAACAAAAACACAAGCCAAAAAAGGGAAAGAAAGAAGAAAAAGAGAGGAAGGGGAAAGTGAAAAGAGGAAAGGGAGAAAAAAGGAGAACTTCCAATTCTTCATCTGTCAGCTATATATATATAAATATCCAAAACATTCACTCCGCAGTAACAGCCATGCTGGCATGAGTTGATGAGAGTTGTGAGTTCAGCATCTGGAGAGCTACAGATTCTGCAGCCCTGATTGATGCCATCCTGAATTCCTAATGGGAGAACAAATAAATAAATGAGCCCTGCTCACTGTGCATCTTATTTCACCTCATTAATAGTCAGTCCTAGCTAACCTGTATCTCTCTAAATTATGGGTATCTTCTAGTTTTGGTACAAAGGCACATCCGAGGATAATACTATTCCTGGTGAGTGACCAAGGAGTTTTGTTGTTGTTGTTTAAAGCGGGGCTGTTTAGAAGCTTCCGGCTGTCCTATTGCATCCTTCCTAGCTAGGGCTGCTCTCTTCCCATTCATTTTCCTGGAGGCTTCTCCATTAGGGCAATTAATTTGCCTTTTGTCTGGGGAACATCAAGCTGTCCAGTAAAACTTCCATAACCACAAATGGCCCCGCATCTCAAAGCACTTAAGTGAATTAATATTTTTTTACGATGCATCGGGGCGTGTCATGAGAAGCACTACACCACAGATAGAAGTGGAACTCTGCTGTGATATACGGCCCAGCTGCCTGGCCGAATCCTGCCTGCCTGCAATGGAGTGCCCCCACATGCAGCCCACCCTGGTGCACCCACACAAGCAGAATCTGAGCAAAGTAAAGGGGCTGCATCCAGCAAGCTGAGCCTGAAATCGCACGAGTCATTAAAAAGGGGGCCATAGAGGAATGTATGCTGGGCAGTTGCACAGGGGCTCATGGGATCTATTTAATATGCCATTAGGACAAGCCTATTTAAATGATTCCCATCTGTTGAGCGGAAGTTTAGCCAAAGCGACTCAGGGCGAGTCCTTGGATCAGCAATGGGGGGTGGGGGGGGGAGCCATAGGATGTTTAGATTGCCGGCTGGCCATTCATCATTTGTTAGCATAACGAGTCTTTATTAATGATGTTTCTCAGTCATCATGCAAGTTCAGCTATCCCAGCACTTAGCAGGATTAAAGATTGATTATTTTTTTGTTTCTGCTTTGTTATTGCTAAATCATAAAAATCTAGTCTATAAATTATTGCTGCCCTTTGCTTGTTCCATCACCCCATCATTTTCCCCTCTCTTTTTCTTTTGGGGACGGAGAGAAGGAATGAAGAAGTGCTCCTTTATTGCGGCTGGCACGTTTTTCCAGGACAAAACGCAAGTCCGCTGCACGGTGCCGACTTGTAGAATTTCACATTCCAGTTCCGGGGAAAGAGGAAGGGGGAAAAGATTACTCAGGCCGGGCATGTGGATTGTTGATGTATTGCGACTGGTTGATTAGCGGTCTTCTTTCTTTTCCTTTCTTTTCTCCCCTCCTCACCCCTGCTATGACAGGAGCTGAATTCTAAGCTGCAGTCACTTGGCAAGGTGGAATCTGCAAGCTTGTTGACGCTGACCACCCAGCTTGTGGAGGAAAAGCAGCCAGCGTTTGAAGTGGAAGACATTGCAAAGCACAAGGAGAAGCTGGAGGAGTGGGAGCAGGAGCGGACGCTGCTGACTGAAAGGGAGAGAGAGTTGAGGGAAAAGGCCAGGCAGGAGCTGGAAGCCCAGAATGCAGCAAAAGCATCTCTTTAACGCAGAAGATCGACTTGTGATGTGGCCTTGACTGTATGCAGATGAAACCTTTCCAGATCCATCTTGCAGCAAAAGTGCTTCTTCCCCACCCCCTTAAAAACCACTGTAATTATAATTGTTTCTCTGAAGCCCTCAGTTTTGCCTCTTATGTGTTATGTCTACCTGTCGTCTAATAAAGTGATTCATTTCTAAAACAGGCTGGGTGAGACAGTACATTCCAAGTGCTCTGGCCACAGTCAGTATTGCTGTTTAAAAAAAGGATACCAACAGGAGTTCAAAATGTTGTCTGCTTGCTTTGTTCACGGGATCACAAGCAGTCACCAGGTGAGTTAAGATCTGGAGTCTTCTTTGGAGAGGCAGCACACATAAAACCGCCTTGTATCAGGTCACACCATCTCAGACGGATTGCAGCACCCCAGGGTTTCAGGCAAGGGTCTTTCTAGCCCTGCTATTAGGCATCCTGGGCATTGGAAGCCATCACCATGTGTTGAGCTTCTCTCTTCTCCATGCCCTGTCAATACAGCAGCAGGAGGCTAGATCAGCTGGTAAAGGTCCAGAGGGCATTCCACAAGATGGGGGCTGTGATAGAAGAGGTTTTGTTTCTTCCAGAAGTTGACCTAGCCTACCTATAAGTTGGAATCTGCAGCAGGGCTTCACCTGTAGAAAGTTCATTCAGGAGGAACCGTTACCCCAGGGGTTTTAGGACACAGGCCTCTTAGGAGCCTTTTTGGTGGTGACTCCACAGGTATGTAATCTCTCCAGCCTTTTAGATGCCAGGTGAAAAGCCACCATTTTTTGTTGGGTTTTTAGAAGCTTTTCACAGGCATTTATAGCACCACTACTTGAGAGTTACTATTGGGGATAAATGTACCTATAATCCCAGTGAGCAAGATGGATTGATACTCTTTCACAGCTCTACGGCTTGGGCAAACAAAAATGTCCAGATGATGTGCATACAGTGTGAATGTTCTTGCAGTTTGTTTTCTATCTTTTCTGTTGGCTGTTTGCCCCTTGCCGTGGCTGTGCATTCCAACCCACATAGCAGTCTATGTGCACGACTGTAAACGTGGTAATTAGGCCTGTCACAATATATCAGGCCCTATTCTCAGTGCACACGATCAGCTTCGTTGCCCCCATGGTTCCTGTGTGTTAATGGACCTTTGTGGGATGGAGCTGCTGTGGAATGGCAAATATGTCGCTCCTGTAAGATAAACCTGAACGTTTGGGACTCTGGAACCTTTATACTTATTTTGCAGGCTGCATCATATTAATAACTACTATTAAAGATAGCAATTTTGGGGTGAAGCCTGTCTGCTAAAGCTTCGACTCTTCTTCATATCTTCACTTACAGTAATTGTAGTGTTCTACCTCCAATAGAAGAATATATTCAGCCTTCTTGGGTGTTTCCTTGCTCAGAAAACTTCAGAGCCAAATAAGTTGTTTGTCTCTCTCCCAAACCTTCCATGAGCCCCCCCCCCCCCCCCCCCGGTCATTTGAGACTCTCTTGAAACCTTTTCCTTTCTACTCACTACTCACTACCCTGGGACACTGAAATCTCCTTGGTGTGGAAAGAGAAATCATCTAGCTGCATGGATGCTTCTCATTTGGGAGATACATGCTGAGTGAGGACATCTGATCTGTACGTATGGTGTCTCCTGCAGCTGCCTCCAGTTGTTCCAGATCTCTTGAGGACGACCATTGTATAGTCCACACTGACATGCAATATTCACAGTATGGCCTCGGTCCAGTATATCTGAAGGAGCGTCTCCCCCCCCCCCCAAATCATTCTACCCGGACACAGGTCCAGCGCTGAGGGCCTCCTGGCGGTTCCCTCACTGCGAGAGGCCAAGTTACAGGGAACCGGGCAGAGGGCCTTCTTGGTAGTAGCACCTGCTCTGTGGAATGCCCTCCCACCAGATGTCAAAGAGAACAACAACTACCAGACTTTTAGAAGACATCTGAAGGCAGCCCTGTTTAGGGAAGCTTTTAATGTTTGATCCATTACTGTATTTTAATATTGTGTTGGAACCTGCCCAGAGTGGCTGGGGAAACCCAGCCAGATGGGCG
Organism: Podarcis tiliguerta; assembly: GCF_965153285.1. Classification (NCBI taxonomy): domain Eukaryota; kingdom Metazoa; phylum Chordata; class Lepidosauria; order Squamata; family Lacertidae; genus Podarcis; species Podarcis tiliguerta. The sequence continues at coordinate 33,738,007 of NC_139544.1, read as the reverse complement.
GGTTATAAATAATAAATTATTATTACAATAAAGTTTCTGGGGGAAATAGAACCTGCAATTTTTCAACAAAATGTACACATTTTTTGCATCCATCTGTCTCGGGAGTTCACCTTTGGGGGTAAAGTCAAACTGTTGGAAGGTTGCAGTGCCTTCTGTGGCTGTAGAGACTGATATGAGACAGACATGTATTGTTGCAGCTGGGGCAGATGAAGGTGCCTGGTGGTGCTGCTGCAGGTGCACCACAACCTTTCTGCGGTCGTTCCTTCTCTGGTCACTGATCTGGATACACAACCTGTCTGTCTCTAGGCACTGCAGACATCTAATGTACGCATAAGGATGATGTAATCCACAAGCAGAGAACTCGGGCTCTACAATGGAGTTTGCTGCTTTGCATTTGTCTACTTTTCACTGGGTGAGAGAACTTGTGGATGCTACTCATTTGCCTAGCAGATTAATCCTACCCTTTTGAGATGCAAATGTTACTCCTAAAAGGAAGATGCTAAGCCAGCCCTTATGTGGCCTGTTGTGCAGGTGCTATTACAGGAATTAACAGCCATGCCTACTTGTTTACATAATGATGTGTTTATTATTCTGTGCCCCAGCATTTCCAAAGATGTCTGGGGAATTTCTGCCTGTGGTTACAGGTTGCACAGAGACTAGGTGCCACAAAGCTCCAGATTCTCTGCTTCCTCTAGCAGCTTCATACCCTCCACAGGGAGAGCCCTGAACGGCCTCTTTCAGATAGCATAAGCACCATGATCCTCAAAAACTTCTCTCACAGCAGTAACAAGTTTAGAATGGCTCTCAATACTGTTAATGTGAGACTTTAAAGAGCAGCGCATTTGCACATTAGCGTTGTGTTAATGGACAGTGAAGGCTGTAGGAGAAAGCTGGCCCGGTTTTGCCCAGCAAAGCTCTCGGCCAATTCATAAATTACTGGATTCTGTGTATTTATTCCACATGTTTAAATGGGTACCTACACACCAATAAATTAATAATGTAGGATCAGAGATAGTGCCCTGTTCTTGTTTCTTTAACCAAAGCTTGATTTTCCCCCCCAGGACTCCATAAGGAAAGCATTACATAGCAGAGAGATAAACTTCCCCACTTCCAGCTCTCTGCAGATCATGCTTCGGTTAACAAGCATAGCTGCAAGAGGCAGCTGAAAAATTTTGGTAACCCTGGTTTGGCCTTGGGCTCAGGAAGTGCATTTTGTATTGTGCAAAGTGACAGGCACATAGAACGGGCTGCATATGTGTGTAATTTGTTTCAACCATAAATAGTAATGGAGCAGCCATACTGCTGATTGACAATTTGCATGACTCGGCCAGTTTTATAGAATGTGAGCATTTTCGTGGAGATCACTGAATAACGGCATAAAATTGGTTGAGAATGAAATAAATGGCCAGTTCTAGTATTCAATCTTTTTGTTTGGTTAAATCTATTTGTTTAACTTTCTTAAAGTTAGAGCAGTAATTCTGTTTTATGAAGACAAGCATACTTGTACTACAAATTAATTGAAGAGCTTTTACGGATTCAGAAATAATAATAATAATAATAATAATAATAATAATAATATACATTACTGGAAGTAAGTTCTCCTGTGGTCAGTGAGACTTGCAAGTGTGCTTAGGGGTAGCTGTATCTGTCAATTGCAGTTTCCTAATACACACATTTTTGTAAGCATCCTTGTACATTCTTTTTTGTGCATTTTCTTTTTGTTCCCAATTTTGGGATGCACTACTAAATTCAGATAAGTGCAAATTCCTAAGCTCTATTCTGGTTTATAGAAGCATCTATTAGGTAAGCTCATATTAAAATGCAGACTGTTTTAATTTCTCCTCCATCTCTAGCTGTGCACAGGATTGTAGCCTCAGCCTTTTCCCTCTTTTTATAAGTTGTGGAATGTATTCTTCCATCCATAGGATTCATGAGTGGCAGATGGATAAGCAAGGAGCTTGCTATGGAAAGAACACATGTCTGTTTTGGGGGAGGTAGTGGTATTCCTTTGTGGGGTTTCTGGTTCTTGTTTTCATCATGCATTTTGTGGTTTTATATTGTATTTTTATGTTGTGAACCGCCCTGAGATCTGCGGATGAAGGGCAATATACAAATTAAACAAAGACATCTTACAAGGGGGGGTGGGGGGGGTTGTAAGGGCAAACTGCCTCTAAATAAACCTCTTTGCTTCAATCTGCTTTGGCAGCTTTTGATTGGGGGTTTCGTTTGTCCAGCAATGCGTACAAAATATCTGCATACTAAGAGTTCTGTTTCATTTGAAATGCAAATTGCTGATTCAAATTCGCAGCAGCCTCCGAATACTTTAATGAGTAGGTAAGCAAATATACAACTTCCGTCCCTTCCCTTCATTATTCACGGTGCTGTCAATCCAATAGAGAAGGTCAGTATCCATTATTCACAAGAGGGAAATTGCACATGTAATTCCCTCCATCTCAGATCAAGGCTAGTCTGTATTTTGCTGTCGTAAAATCAGTAGTAGCAGAGCTGGTAAAAGAACATTAATAATTCTGTTCACATTCAGAACAGTGTGAAACAGCAAGATCCAGCCTCCAGATATTATAGCTGGTTAAAATAGAATATGACTGGCATGCCAGACAGTTTGCATTGTACCCTGGCTTTTTTTCTAGGTGCTGTTGAATCGATCAGTATCATTTTGCCTTTGTCCTTTGCACTGATGTCGGTTTGTGTGGACCCAGAATCTTAAAGCCCCAAGAATAGCCTGGCAATTTTATTTCAATCTTTTCAGACTTGGAACTGCAATCATTTAAGCATCTTTCAGTACTGAGATACCAGGAAAACGGGGAGTCAATTCTGTATTATGCAGTCAATGCATAAGCCTGGTTAATATTGGTACTCTTTTTAATGGTGTTTTCTGTTTTGTTGTATGCCCCCCTGATGGTTTTTGATAGATCAGTACAGTGGTATCTCGGGTTAAGAACTTAATTCTTTCCGGAGGTCCGTTCTTAACCTGAAACTGTTCTTAACCTGAGGCCCCACTTTAGCTAATGGGGCCTCCCGCTGCTGCCGCGCCGCCAGAGCAAGATTTCTGTTCTCATCCTGAAGCAAAGTTCTTAACCCAAGGTACTATTTTTGAGTTAGCGGAGTCTGTAACCTGAAGCGTATGTAACCCGATGTACCACTATATATGCTTTTTAATAGATTAAAATATGCCTATTCTAAGTCAGCATTCCTGCACGTTTCCTCCTGAAATGCAACTGGCACCTGCATTTCTGGCCTTCCAGTGCCAGCTGAAAGCCTGGCTCTTTGCTTGGGTGTTTGAGCAATAAAGGTGTTGTTTTGGAGTTCTTGCTCCTGCCCTTTGTATTTTTATCCATTTTAGTTTTGAATTAGATGTTCTTATTCCCTTTATTGTGCACCACTTACAGATCTTTGGCTGCAAGGTGGTATGTGCAAGACAGATAGTCAAATACATTTTATTTCTACTGATCTATTTTGTCACAATCTTCGGTTTTTTCTTTGTCACCAGATTTGCTTAAACAGGTTTAGATGGCCAGAATTAGCTCTCAGGAGCAGTAAGGAGAGGAAGGAAAGAGGAAACCTGAATGTCCTCAGCATGCTGTTAACACCTGGTTTTTGCTCAGTGGTTTCATCATTGAAAAGGGGATGACATAAAACCTTGAGGGAATAGAATCTAGGAGAGAGAGAAGAGAGAGCAGGAGGAGCTGAGAAATCCCCCATTGCCACCCTCTGAAAGCTCTGCTGCCGTCTCAAGTGCAGACTTGAAATGTCTGACAGATCTTGCAGATACATCACAAACATGTCATGATCAATATTAAAGCCCTGAACCAAAAGATGCAGTCATTCCTCTATTGTAGGTCTTACAATACCGATCAGGGCCAAGGCGGGGGAGATCAATACATCATTTGGTTGGAAATCTTCGAAGAGATGCCTAGAAGCCTTCAGCAAGTTGGTGTCCTCCTGATGTTTTGTAGTAGGTAGCCTGCTGAGAGTCATAGTTCAAAACATCTGCAGGGAATCAGGTTGGCAGAAGCTAATTGAGTGTATATTGCGGTTTAACCCTCTGCTCCTTCGCTCCCCCCCCCAAAAAAAATTCCACATTTGCTAGCCAGGGTATCCAGATTATGAACTCGCTACTTAAGCAGGGGCAGGCCAACAATAGATTTAGGACCAGAAGGCATCTCACATACCCTGAAAGAGATACTGGCAGGCACAACCAGCAAGTCACAGCATTTACCAGCTCATCTTATGCCTGAATTTGGGAACAATCCAAATTACAACTGACTGGATGGAAGGCTCCCTCCCCCCCCAAGTGTATATATTGGAGAATAATACCAATTGTAGCTGATGAGAGGTGGAATCTTTCTTACCTTTCCCGCCCCGACCTGGCCACAGTGATCCATGTGACGGTCACCTCCAGGCTTGACTACTGTAATTCGCTCTACGCAGGGCTGCCCTTGAAGCTGTCCCAGAAACTCCAGCGGGTGCAGAATGCTGCAGCGAGACTCCTCACGGGGTCTCTGCCATGGGAGCATAATTCACCCAGTGCTTTTCCAGCTGCACTGGCTCCTGGTGGAGTACAGGGTCAGATTTAAGGTGCTGCTTTTGACCTTTAAAGCCCTTCACGGCCTAGGACCCTTGTACCTACGGGACCACCTCACCCGGTATGCCCCATGGAGACCCTCAAGGTCCATAAATAGCAACACCCTAGTGGTCCCAGGCCCTAAGGAAGTTAGATTGGCTTCAACCAGAGCCAGGGCCCTTTCAACTCTTGCTCCGGCTTGGTGGAACGCTCTGCCTCATGAGACCAGGGCCCTGCAGGATCTGATTTCTTTCCGCAGGGCCTGTAAGACAGAGTTGTTCCGCCTGGCCTTTGGCTTGGAGCCAATTTGATTCCCTCCCTCTCTTTCTTTTTTTCTTTTCCTTCTCTTCCTGCGATGAGGCTACATTTTAATATTTTAATGTTTCAATATTAATGTTGTATTTTAATTTTGTTTTTAAGTTGTAATCATTCAACTTGTTTTTATTATTGCTTGTTAGCCGCCCTGAGCCCGGCCTTGGCTGGGGAGGGCGGGGTATAAATAAAAATTATTATTATTATTATTATTATTATTATTATTATTATTATTATTATCCCCGCCCCCAAAATAGCAGTCACTGGTTTTGTGTGGGACACTCATCATAACTGCTACTGGTTTTATGTGCCAAACTGATCATAGCAGCCATAATCGTAAGTGTCCAATGAGTCAATTGCGAGCTCCCTGCCTTCCTACAGTTGCCTCCTCTCCAGGGTTTTCCCCCAAGCAGTCATGGATGGTGTCTGTGAACAACCATTCTGTTCTGCTTTTTTCATTTCTCTGCATGTTCAAGGAGACCTGTTGAGGAGGCAAGCTGGTCGCAGGAGGGGGGGGGGACTCCCTGGATTCTTCAGCAGCCTGCCTCATCACTGCCTCTTGGTCCACTTCCTCTCCAGCCTCTGCTTCTGCCTCTGAGTTTCAACTGCTCTCTGCTACAGCCTCTTCCTGCTCACTAAACCCTGTTGCCTCTTCAGATTCTGACACCTCCTCCTCCCAGTCTGCTCCCTCTTCTTCCTCTGACCACTCATGTGTCATCCCACCACCAGTCCCTGGGCTCTGAGCCCCCTTCCCGCCACATCTCTGCATCCAACCAGTCAATGACAGCCGCAATACTTCCAACAGCAGCCAGTCAGATGCCCCTGGGAAGCTCACGGCTAGGCTGTGATTGTGATGGCTACTCCACACCCCATTTGTCTCCCACATCTACTAACAGAATTCATCTGCTACATAATAATTACATCTTGCAACCCTTTCTTTCCTTTGCTGTTTCCAGGAATGCGATTTGAGAAGAGAGTTGAAAGGGCATCCTCATATAAATACAAAAAGAACCCACACTGACACTTATAACTATTTTTGTATTTTATTGTGGAACTGAGCTTGTTTCCTTTACATCAAATATCCTCAACAGAAGAGGGGATATTGCACACAAATATCATAAAAGCACTACATATTACTTTCACTGGAAACTAATTTTCTACATTAGATATGACTGGATAGAATAGAGGTGATGAAGGATTATAAGACATAAAACCATACACAGCTGCAGACCGACACAAACAAGACCATTCGGAACAAGAGAGAGAGGAGTGCGTGAGGAGCTTCTCAGCCAGCAACAAGACTTTCTCGCCATGGTTTGGAAGAATAAATGGCTGCATGCAAACATGTGAAAGCATCCTGGAACTTCAGAATTGCGCTTTGACCAATGTGAGTACAGCCCAGTCTTGTATGAATAGAATGGAGGCTCCTAAAGCTAATTCAGTGCAGAGAAGCATTCCCCCCCCCCCCAATAAATGTTCAAGGTTTAGATGCTGCATTTTTATTTATTTATTTTGTTATAATCACAGCGAACTTTCTTCTTTTAAAATAGCAAGCATCTTTAACAAGGCAAATAATGCAATTTGCAAATGCGTTTTGAAGAACTGCTTGTTCCTGGACTGGTTTTTCGTTTTGTTTTGTTTTGTTTTTGGGGTGGTTTGCCAACTATTCAGTGAGAATATTATCACTTACAGAAACTCTCTTTTTCTTCTGTAAGTGTAAATATTGTATTCCCCCCCCCCATTGCTTAATAATGCCAGACCACAAAAACTACTATTTTCCTCTGAGCAAGAACTTCTGGTTACATATGGACAAAGAAGAGGCCTAGGACATAAAATTTATAATGCAGAGTGTCCCCTTGGAGCGGGAAGCATTGGGACAGGGAGACTTGGAATTTCCCCCAGCAAATTTATTTTCTCAGTTCAGTGTTTTTAGGTTCCTAAACTGCTTAAGCTATTGAAGACAGCTAAATACATTCATATACACATTTGGATCCATTCACCACAGTATGAGAAGTTAAAAATAACTCAAAGAGACGAAGAATGGGAATGGAATCAAAAAGGTAGGAATTGTTGTAACCAGACCCACCATATGAAGATGAAAAGGCATGCAAAAGAAGATCCATTTTAGGCTACAATCTTATGCACAATTACCTAGGAGTAAATCCCACCAAACTCTGGGGATTAGCTTCTGGGTAGACATGTATAGGACTGCACTGTCAAGTTGGGAAATGGACTGTGATCTCGCCTAAACAGTCACTGAATTTCATTCAATGGAATAGTACTATCATAAAGGCTACGATTAGGGGAATGTTACCAATGGGTAATACCATCATTTTCTAGAGTGCTATCAGCACTCAAATATTGACACATTAAAATTAGGCTAATCAATATTGAACCATGCTTCTAGTAATCTGTGCTGAGCAGCAGAGCTCAGTATCAGTATCCATGGCATTTCCTGGTTGACTGTCAATAAGCTAATTGTGTATGGCTGTAATTAACACAATTAGGTTAGTTGCACAGGCAAGAAAGGCATTAATTTGGTCAAGAGGAGTTTTTCTTTTTAATAAAAAAAAACAACACCGCCAAAATTGGCTGCCATTTAAAACTTGTGTGTGCGTAAAAAGCAGATTTGTTTAGAAAATTTATACCCCACTTTTGCAATCTTATTCAGAATCCTGAAACGGATAGCGCAGGCTACCCAAGAAAGTGTTGCAGAAGAGGAAGGCACTCCCCTTCATGGTGGGGGGCTGGGTATCCATCTCATACACTTTCCATCGCCCTGTATCCTTGAAAAGATGTTCCAGAGGGTTCTCGAACCCCTAAGAGCCAGTTCTCAAGAAGCACATTGGCTTGCAGACCTGTGCGCATGTTTCTGTGTGCAGATTGATCAGGGACATGGCTTCTGCACAATTGAGATCTTTGAGACGAAGCCGTACAGAGTACCATTTTTTATATATACAGGAAAATGTTTGCCGATATCCAAGAGCTGAATGGGGCTATCAAACATTTTTGAGGCATTTAAAAGAAGAAGTAGTGCACCCAACATAAACACCTGATCAAATTTTTGTCCCTACAACAAAATATGTATGAGAACGATTGAGGATGTTCTTAGAGTGAAGGAATGTTAAGGCCGGATTTGAACCCCATTGAGGCTGCAATCCTACATGCACCTATGTGGGAATAAGCCCCCCTTGAACTGAGTGGGGATTACCTCTGAGTTAGGCATACACAGGACTGCACTGCTATGCTGATTTCAACTAATCTCCTATGGGACTGCTGGTGTGCATATGACTAGAAAGACTGCCACTTCTCGGAGGGCGTGGAGAGATGGCAGCTTCTCTTTTGTACATATTCATTTAATATTGCTATTTAGGGCTGAACTAAAAGAAAGTCTTCATTTTTTAATTAAAAGAAGCAGCTTGTTTGGAAACAGGCCAAGTGGCTACTTTCACATACTCGCTTGCTGTTAACGGCATTCTTCTATTTATTTATTTGCAATATGTTTATAAAATATACTCCCACTAAAAAATGATTTAATTTCTGCTTACATATAAAGTGGGGGGCAGATCATAAAACAAATCATTTCTGCACAGTTCATTGATACATGGAATATTGTGTTAGTAACTTGGTGGACCCAAAGCTGCAGAACCCTGGAGACCTACTTGGAAATAAGCCCCACTGCACTCAGCAAGACTTGCTACTCCATCCATAAAGGGATTAAGACTGTAAAAGGCCAATCCTCCTTGACCCTTTGCTCACAAGGCAAGCTCAGGATGTGGTGCAGTAACAACTGTGGCCAGCGCATCGGCACACTTAATGTGCTGTTGATGGTATTGTGCTAGCTCATCCAGTGTGGACGAGGGCACTGTTCAAGATGCACCACATCAGAGATGCTGTGTAGCTGGGCTACGAAAAGCTAGTGTTGAGCTGCAAAAGGGGCAGGCAGGAGTAATACCCAGGGCTCATCAGCTATGTAGCATTTCAGCTTCATGATGCCAGCAGTTTCAAATTACAGGTAGCGGAACTAACTTCCCCCACTTCAGGATTCTGTTTTAACTATACTGGGACAAACCACTCTGTGCTGTGGTGCAAATTCCTCTTTAGGTTTGAGCTGTTCACATTAGGAAAGAAGCATTGTACATACACTTAACTTAGAAATTCTGCCTCTTTCCACAGTACATTTCCCTTTGTCTTTCGTACCACAATCATATGGAATTTTTAAGGACGCGAGTCCCAAACTACTACTAGTTGCTTCCATGTATATTATTCCAATAAAAGCAAAGAGACCACAAGAACACAAGCTTTCGAATGACCTGGGTGAAAGAATAAATAAAGTAGCATCGCTACAAAAGTCAAACAAAAATAAAATATTAGAACTTTTTTTAAAAAAAAAATGCACAAAACATTTAACAAACAATATTTCACAGCATTAACTGGGCTAACACAGCCCAAATTAAAAGGGGGGTTGTAGTAGTATGAAAAATAATTTTTAAAAATTAGCAGTGCAAATACACATCTATAAAATAAAAATAAACAATGTTAACCATTGAAATAAATTATAATAGAAAATAAAACGATATAAAATCCACTATTTAGGGAATCAAAGCCTTCTGCAAAAAAACAATTGGCACAGAACAAAGCAAATTCCTATTACGGCGGTCATGTAAATTCCTTACAAAACCACAAAATAAAGCGTAATGGATATTGTTATATGCAGTGATAATTGCGACCCAGTCCTCAAGATATTCTACCAGCACCAGTAATATTTCCATGAAGCTTCAGGTACTACCACAGGTTCTGTGATGCCCTAACCCTTTGACAACTGCCTTAATAATGGGTAGCCTTCCCTCAAGCTGTGCGTGATAGTTGGCTTTTTTAAAAAATCAAAAATTCTGCCCCAAGGTAACACAAATTCTGTGACAACTGAAGCTTAATTCTGCAAGATGCATACATTATGCACATTTGCATGACTTCTCTTATGTTGCATAATTAATTTTCTGACTGCTAATCTTGGGAAAATGCAAAAGGCTCCACAGGGTACCAAGATTCCAGCCTCTGGGTCTTCCCTGTAACCATAAGGGTTAAAAAGAGAGGAAGAGCGCTGAAATTCTCAGAAAGCTGAATTCTGCAATCAGCTTTTCTGCACCCCTCACAGAATTGCAACATTCACACAATCCTAGTTTTCCTTTGGGAAGGGATCTGTAAATACGGGGAGCACGAACTTGCTTGAGCTAATTTTAAGACAGGTACCAGGAGAAAGGAAAACCTACAGTAGGTGGAGCCAGTTCTTCTGCTGCCCCAACTAGTAGCCCTGAACAGTTGGAGAAGTGCATTGCAGCAGCATCCCAAAGAATGCCGCGGTGCAACTGCCAATCATAAGCTGCTTTCGTTGATACATCCCGCCTCCAGAAAAACATTGCCACAAGCAAGTGCTTGGGTTGTTTGTGCCCTTGGGCCAGCCCAGAACCTAGGCAGTCTCCTGGCTAAAAGGAAGCCAGCCTGCATTTAGTTCTCGGGTTCTTTAATCACTGACACATAATAGCATTTTTTAGTGTGCTCCCTGCAAAATTATTGTCGGCAGTTATGTTAAATAAATACAGTACTTCATTCTCACCAGAACCTCAAAATAACATTACGCACTTGTCTTACAAAACTACTTTTAAAAAAAAATCCCTTCACCTGATTCTTTTTCTTTGCAATTTTCCTGTAAACAAAACTTCTGTTTAAAAATTCATCTATTAAAAGTTCGCACCTAGCTAAAAAAAAAAATCAGATCTGTACATTTGTTCCCATATTCGCTCTTAAATTAACAGTCAAAACAAGGTGAGACAAGGCTCTAAAAGACTGTACAGAGTGCAGAGAACCTTTTGCAACATTCTGAATGTGTTAATTTCTGGTACCGGGCACCCTTTCTTTCACAAGGGAAAAGGGGGAGGAGGAGAAAAAGCAGACTTTCAAAAAAATAAAATAAAAGGCTTGCTGTTCAGGTGCACAAATGAAGTGCTCAACTTACATGCATAATTCATAGCACCAAGCTGTTTGACCAATCAGAGAGGTTTCCAGTAGCACACATGCACACGCATACTTCTGTACTGGTGTAACTATAATCCTACACAGATGTTTTTATAAACTTGCTATCTTGCATTTAAAAAATAAGTGCATCAAGTATCTTTGTACATTCAAGTCACATTCTAAGGCAAATTGTCTACCATAGGTACTCCCAACTGCTTTGGTATGTTGCTTCAGTAAACTTGAGTGTGACTTGGGTGTTTCAGCATGCAAGTTTGTCGAATTTAAGAGTAGACTAGATGTATTTTTCACTGGGAGCATGCCTTAGACCAACATGTTTGCATGTTAAACCGAATGGGGTTCAAACTACTTGCATATATTGCCTAGGAGAGTTCTGTGACGCGAATATGACATGTTCAAAGTGAAGTTGCCAACAGCAAGTGAGTGTTTTGTATCTTACGTCCCTTCAAAGCCACATTCGGTTTCACGTAATTTTCTAGCTAGTTTTGTCACTAAATTAAAAACGCCCGCTCTTGCAGTAATTCAGACTAATGCAAACCTACATCTTTCTTTTTTATGTGATGGCAGACTGCAGGAAGCAATATATCGATTGCTTTGAGAGTAATGCAAAACTAATGATTTTATTCTCCTCTACTCCTCTCTCTCGCTTTCTCTCCCTGTCTTTCTCTCAAGGGCAAACGCCCCCATACCTGGCAGAAGTCAGCAGTGTTTGCTAGTGCATGGTTTCCAACTGTTCAGCGGAGATGAACCAGAATCTGCAGTTTTTGCAGTAATTTGAACCCTATGGTGGGAATACTGTTATTTCCCTTAGCAATCAGCAAAAGACTGGAAAAAAAAGATTAGTGACTTGCATCACTGTGATACAGTATAGCATTTGGCAGGTATATATATATATATAGTTCGGCAGCTGAATTAGATGGGTTACATTAGAAAAGGTGTTTTCAAATTGAAGAATGTCTGGAAACAAAGTTTAAGGTTGTGATGCATTGCTTTTTTTCTTTTTCTTTTTCTACAGTTCAATCTTGCATGCAGGGAAAGATTCATCTTGCATAACAACAGTGCTGCTGCTCGCTAGTACCATGATGTTAAGGTCCTGTTGTTTCTCGTGGGTCTCTTGATACCATTCCCTCATCACCTCCGAATCATGGGTAGGGATTAAGGTCACCTGCAATACAAGAATACGAGAACAGAGGACACATTAAGATCAAACAGAAGGCGGTATTAATGTGTGAGCAAGTCTTGAGAATACTGGCCCCCATTTTGAAAGAATACTTCTGTGGCTAACACCAGTAGTAACTAGGTGCAACAAAAACATTTATCAGAAGACGTGGATTTTGAGATGTTGAGAAGTCTAAACTCTATTTCAAGGCATATGGTCCTTATGTAAACAAGACAGAGACTACTTGGGGTACAGTATAGAACTTCAACCTCTACAATTGTGAAATGGGAGCCCCTGACATTTTAGGCACTAAGTTCTACATATCCACATTTTTCAAAATACTGAACACATGATGTGCAACACTATCACATTTTTGTAGGGCCGAGGGCATCTTTCGCCCCATCCACGGAAGAGCTGCTTCTCCATAACTGGCCTCAGCCCATTATAATTGTTAATTAATTACCTTCTGCATGTGTGTCTTGAGGCAATCTACATAACACAGTAAAAATAGTTAAAGCAGAAAATAACAGCAAATGAACTAAAAATAAAATAACATAGGACACACTCATGGCAGAGGCCTATTACTCCAGTTGAGAAAGCTTGACCATGGTGTTGGGTTATTGAAATGTTACCCCAAAACTGCTCACAGAAAACCAGTTGCCAAGCATTGAGCACAATATTTAAAGATGTACTTAAGCCATACTCAAAATCTTGGATATAGAACATGAAACAATTAAAATATATAGTAGACACACAAAATTGGATATGCCTTGCATTTGAAGACATGGACTACCACATTGCGTCTAGTTCTGCACTTAAACATCATTCAAAGTCTGAAAAAGGCACCTACAGTAAGGTTTTGGTAATATGCAAATAGTCAATTAAAATGTATGATTAGTAATTAACACAAACTGTGGAAGATTAAGAGAAAAAACAATTTTCAATATAGCTCTAGTTGTTGTTTTAAATCATGAGCTTATGAGAACACTTTCCTCAGCACTAGCTGTATTCACATGCCATGGTAAACCATAATTATTGATTTACAGTGATCACACAGAAGATTGCTAACTTGATCCTCTCCTAGCAGGGTTGGAGCAGCAAAGCAGAAGTCCTGACAACTCAACCGAAGACTGCTTTGTTTTCCTCCAACTGAATTGCCATGTGAAGCCAAGGTTTGTTCCTGATTTGCCAACCATGGTTTGTTTGCGTGAAATAAACCATGATTCCTGACTCAGAAACAACGCTAAGTCCTTGCTTGTTTTTTCATGGGAGTGATCTTTATAGTAAAGATAAACCATGCATTCTGGTTTTACCATGGCATGCAAGAGGGTCACTGTGACCAGAAAAAGCTTGAAGAAACTTGTTATCAAATATGAGGCACCTCTTGGCATCTTGGTTTAAGAGATTTCTCAAAGTTCCTTGTCACTTTTTTATCTCTTCAGATTTTAATTCACAAATACTGGAGAGCCTACCTGCATGTTGCTTCCCCACTGAGCCTTGCCCTCCAGCAGAGAATCCAGGACAGCCCTGCTCGGTTCTTCAGCAGCAGGATCATTCCCACTCACCACGTAGTAGGATGACCTCACCCTCTTGAAAAACTCTACATCAACATTCTTGCTGTTGCTGTGGTTGGGAATATAGACCAGATCCAAATACACAGGAGGTCCTAGAGGCACAGCTATAGATTTTGTTTGTTTTACATTTCCAGGTCCTTAAAAAAAAAGCACACAAACACACACGAGGGTCTTGTCTGAGTTATTGATGAGAAAATGTCAATGCATCTTGCTACTACTGTGACCTTAGAAAACACATAATTTAAAGTTGGACAGAGCTGGCTTGTCACACTTTGACTGTGGAACACATATTCCCCCATGAATACTACTGACTCTTAAAAGATTTGCTAAAATATGACAGTTAAAGAATCAAAGACTGCTTAGTGAGGAGAACAAGAAGGGAAAATATACCTGATCAGTTCTTATATAGTTTTGTTTTAAACCCTCATAATCAGGTACTTTGTATCAAGTAATAGGATTGGTTAATTCAATAATTGTCATGCAGAAACTGTGATTATTAAATAGTCATTCAAAAAAATAGGATTCTTCAACAGAATTTATGGAACATCAACAATATTTTTGGGAAATTCCTGAAGGGGGTCCTTCTATCATACAGTTTTCAAGTTGGAAGAACTACTGTCCCAAATGCCAGCTCAGAGGTCAGTCACTCAGGTGTTAGAACCAGGAAAAGGTTGACCCAGACCATTAGGATGAGAGCTCTTAAGCAAAACCATGGCAGAACATTAGCACCTTGCAAGATATATACCATATTTTTCGCCCTATAGGACGCACTTTTTCCCCTCCAAAAATGAAGGAGAAATGTGTGTGCGTCCTATGGGGCGAATGCAGGCTTCGCACAGCTCTCCGCAAAGCGCGGGAGCCTGGCGCTGGGCTCCCACGGCTTGCGTGGAGTTGCCTGCATGCTGAAGCCTGGGCACGCTGAGCTCAGCGCGCCCAGACTTCGTGCTCCCACATCCCAAAGATGTAGGTTGTGAGTCAAGTACTCATTCTCACCAGCCACAATTCAACATTATGCAATTTCTCATTTTATTCATCTTTGTTGTTGTTTAATGCTCCTATTGCACAACGGCACTCCCCAAAAATTAAACAAGAAGGGGAATGGGAATCAGTATATGGCTTCTTATATAAAGAAGTAGAAATATTAGGAGATTCAGTATCACAGTAGATGCTAATCAAATACAGCATAGGAGAAGATGCAAAATGGAGCTAGGACTGGGTGGGTATTGTGCTACCACAGTACTGCGCTACCATTGTACTTCTTCCATTCATGAAAAAGAAATTGGTAATACAAGGCTAATAGAGAGAGGATATACAGAAGGAATAGCACATGCTAACTGCCGTGCTATTTCTGCAAAAAAGGCAGGATACCAAAGGCAAAATGGGAAAGCCATTCTGGTGTGGTTTGGTTTTTTAAAAGGCTGACAATTAGCAGCTTCTAATGCTTACAGTTCTTTCAGAAAATATGAGCTAAGGCACCAGGGGAGTGCATGATGAACATGGATTACATCTATGTGTAGGCTTGCATGCACCCCTCTTTTTGTTATTTCTACTGTTCTAGGCACTCATGAAAATTCAGGAAGATCTGCCTATAGGCTTCACTCTGTAAACAAGAAATAGCTCATACATATTCCACCTTCCTCACTTTTCACTACAGTTCTTCTAGCAATCAATACAATACCAAACTCTTTGATGGGCACCTCTCCACTTTTTCTTGTAGCCAGTTGCTTGGCTGCCTAAAATGTAAACAGTGTTTCATTTCTAAAACGAGGGATGTTATAGGTCAAGGCATTCTCAGAAACCTTTTACCTACTAAGTGGACCCTTATTCTTTCCAGAGTAGCAATAATGTACATGGTATCTAAGCCTTTCCTTCTTTCTGGAACAGATTTTACTAGCACAATGTAAACCATAGCAGCAGCATTTTTACTGCCTAAGATGTGGGTAACTTACCTTTAGCTTCCAACACCTGTATGTGCATTGACCACAACATTCAACTTCTATCACTATTTTGGGAAACAGCCCTGTCTGCTTTTGAGCCACTGTGTGTCTTCCCAGTCCAACTTGTTATTCAGGACTGAATTTAAACTATTGGAAAAAAGCTATGCCCCTACACATTTACTATAAAGGGGAATATAAAAGCAGCTATAATGCAATTCCCTGTTCACAGAGGTGGGTGTAATTTGCAGACATAGGAGCCTACACAGATGTTAAATGTAGTAGCACATTGTCCAAACTCTATGGCATTACACAATAAGTAAATAAGTAATAATAATAATATAAAATATCCATAGCAAGAATTTCTGCCATGTCAAATCTGGATCCATTCTCAGTCATTCTTCAATAACAAATGGATAAACAAATATCCATGAATAATTAACGTTTGATCAAAATGCTGTTAAACTGTACAATGGATGGCATCAAAATTATGGAAAGCAAAAGCAGGAACCTATGTAGGTTTATGGTTGCATATGTGAAATGATTGTTTTTAATAACCAATGTATAAGCATAGGTACAAAAAACAGGCAACAGAATTCATACTTAAAACTAAGCCAAACCATAGATAACTGTGAACAATCAAGCATGTCTGGGCCCAGAGGTAAAAAAACAGCCACTTTGCTCTTCCCTGCTGCTTCACTACCCAAAATCAACCCGTGGTTTCACTTAGCATTACATGCCAATCTGAGCTCATGCTATGTATCTGCAAAACAATTCATGAATGGTAAGCAAAGAGCCAATCTTGGCTACAACTTGTGGTTTGTTTGGAGTGGGTGAAACCATGAACACATATGTTCACACATATCACTAAGCCAAATCATGGTTTAGCTCTGGGTAGCATGGCGGCAGCAGGACTGGGAGAGAAGTGAAAAAGCCATGATTTTTGCTTCAGGATGCCTCACGGTTGCAGTTTGCCTTAGTTTGCCTTAGCATTATGTGCAAACTGGCCCGCTATCATAGCTACATTCTCTTTAGATGATTGTTTCACAACATAGCTTGAATCTGTAGCTGAAGCAAACAAGTGCTGCATCTAGGATAGGACTAGGGATCCTTTTTGGTTCCCCTGGCCAGACCCTCCTGCTCCTAGCTTCAAAAGGCCATATTTGACAGGTGGGACTGCCTACCTGCAGTCACAGTGAAAACAAGCGAATGGGTGTTTTGAAGTTCTGAAGTTGAGGCTTCAAAGCACGATGCAGGGCTTGCAAAGAGCCCCGTGTCATGCTTTGAAGTATCTGAGGCTTTACCAGTGGCTGATGGGAAGAAGAGCTGAAGTCTGCTGCCTGCAGCCATCAACTGTGTCAGAGAGTTCCCCACAGGGATCGCGCTAGCACAGACGAGCCATTAGCAGATGAGAAGCAGAGCCAAAGCATGCTTTCTGCTTGAAAGCACACAATTAGGAGTGCACTTTGAGGCTCCTGATTTTGCACTTAGCAGCCACATCTCTGCCTGCACATGACGTCAGGTGTGGGGCAGATGGGCGGGGCTGGCTGCCCAATGTATGGCCCAAGGGCTGGAGACTCCCCCTCCCCTGCTCTTTGGAATTAACCTTGCCATTTCTTCTTACCTGCAGTTGCGGTCTTTGCTGACTTCGATGTTGTAGAGTTGGCTGCATTCTTTGTCTCCTTATCTTTCTCCTCATTACGGGAAGATTTTATCTCTGGAGTAGAGACATTTTTGGCAGCTTTCTCCACGGACTCCTTCTTCTTTGGAGAAGCTGTTCTGGAAACTTTATCCAGCGAATCCTTCAAGCCAGCAGGCTTTGGTGAAGCCACCTGTTTTGATTTGCCATCGCTCTTCTTGGAAGGAGAGGAAGACTTGGTCTTAGTGCCCTGCTTTTTCGTCTTTGTCTTTTCTTTCAGATCCTTCCTCAATGGTTTGCCTAAGTTCTGATCGATAGGCAAGGCTTCTGGGTCTACCATGGAGACGTCAGGGTGTCTAGGCGACGGACTGCGATCTTGCATGGGGACTGGCGGAGGGTCAATGTGTTCATATGTAATGGTTTTATCTGTTGGAATAGTTTCAGATTCATCTTCCGAGTCAATGTTAGCATCTGCTGTAATAGAAGGGCACTCTTCTGTTTCGGGCGGCACGTCTGAATCCGTCTGTGATGGGGCAGATTCGCTGACGGAGGTTGGGGGAGTTTCTCCACAGAGGCGCGCTTGCTGTTTCCCCCCTGAAGGCGGCTGTGCTCCTCCAGACTGAGTCAACGGCTTCTCTTGCTCTTGAGACTGTTCTTCACTAGCAAACCATTCCAAGGGGTTAGGGTTGATAAAAGAGGGAGAAAGTTCTGTTTTGGGGTGCTTGTACTCGCAAGATGTAACGAGGCACAAATCAACATCTTGACGGGTTTCTGGTTTTTCTGAAACAAAGTACTTATCAGCCTCATGGTGGTAGCTAGCAGTGTCTGGGGATCTCATGGCTTTCCCACTCACTTCATAAGAGTAACTGACAGTCTCAGATGACTTGCTAGTTTTCCCAGGGGTCTCATAAGAATAGCTGACTGCCTCAGGAGATATGTGTGTTTTTCCAGTGGTCTCATAAGAGTAGCTGACAGACTCAGATGATCTGGTGGATTTTTCATAGGAGTAATCAAAGGCTTCTGGTGACTTGGTGACTTTCTCTGTTGTTTCATAGGCGTAACTATCAGCCTCAGGTGATCTGGTGGTTTTCCCTGTTGCAACATAGGAATAATCAAGAGCTTCAGGGGATCCAGTGGTGTGCTCTGTTTTGTCATAGGAATAACTAACAGCTTCAGGTGATCTGGTGGTTTTTCCAGTTCCATTATAAGAATATTTAAGAGCTTCAGGCGATCTGGTTGTTTCCTGAATGTCTTCCTGGTCCGTAAAGGCTAAGAGCTCTTGGCTATGTTTTGTTAAAGGGTCTTCAACTATTGAGGTATGATAACCAAATGATTTGTCGGGGGACATGTGCAATGATAATGGAGGTGAGTGGCAAGAGGCAGTAGTTGTTTTCATCACAGGAGGTGAATCTGAAAAACCAGGAGAGTATAGAGGAGAAGATTCCCGTGGTGTTAGTGGAGATAAATCAGATTTTGGTGAAAGCTTTTCTCCAAGGCTGTTCACTTTTTCTGATGGAAATGCAGAATGTAAGGGCATATCACTAGGCTGAGTGACACCTGATATAGTTTCTTCTTGTAGTGGAGAACTTGCCTGTGATGGTGTGTGAGCAGAGGAGGAAGAGGGCGAAGCTTCTATCTGAGATACTGAAATAATCTCAGAAATATCCTTGTCATTGCCAAAACATGCTTGTTCCACTGGTGATATTTTATTTGCAAAAGAGTGCTCCTGCATGTCTGTAGGGCTATAATCGACTTCAGTTGGACCATTTTCAGATATATGGTGCATAGTAGCACCTACTATTGGATGTTCAGGAGACTGTCTGCTGAAGTCCATTGCCAAAGACTGCTCAGGAGAATCTTGCCCAAATTCTACTGACATAGTTGATTGCTCAGGAGACCTATGATCTTGAACTGGTGTCCTTGATTTTGCTGTTTTAGGGGAGAAATCTGGGGGAGAAATGGACATAGGTCTTGGGCACTCCTCTTTAGATGGAGACATTTCTGTTTCCTGAAATGTTGTTGGTGTCTGAACAACAGATACAGAAAGAGAATCGTCTACTTCAGTAGAATGCGGGGATCCAACTTCAGCATGCAGTGAAGGAGATACATCATCAGTGGTTGGTTCTGGGAATGAACTAGTAGCAACAGATGCTGTGGAAACAGAGGCAACTCCTTCGATATGTGAATAAGTGTCTTCTGCTACAACTTCATCAACAGGTGTTGCAGATTTATCAGAGACTGTACCTTCAGAGATTGACATCTTGGTGTCTTCTTTGAAACAACTAAAATGACTAATATCTACCTGTGTAGGAGAGACCTCTCCTAGCTTCCTGTCATCCAAAACCAATGAAGGCTGAGTTTCTGAAGTTTCTAAGTCATCCTTTTTCTTTTCTAGGACAAAGTCCAGTTTTGTTGGTGAAAGCTGTACATCATTTTCAACTTGCTGTTCTTGGAAAAGGTTTGTAGAAGCAACATCAGAAACTGGGCTCTTCTGTGAAGGAGAACCATCTCTTTCACTCTTCTTTTCAAAGGGACTGTCAGTTTCTCTAGCAGAAGATATTACATCACCACTCAAAAATGCATCATAGGAAGACTCTGAACCAATCAGTGGGGGGCTTCGTAAAGGTGAGAGCACTTTTTCAGAAGGCAATTCAGAGTCAGGCACTGGTTCATCCATTGGGCTTAGTCTGTGTTTTGTAATATTATCTTTGGTTTCACTAGCTTCAAAGCTGAATGAAGCATCTGCTTTTCCAGTAGTTTCAGAAGGAAGTTGACTTGATTTTTCATCTGTGGGAGATTGGTAATATGGTGTGTGTCCAGCACTACCAGCAGCTGATTGTGAAGGGGACACCACTTCTAATGTTTTATCATCGGGGCTGGGGCAGTGCTCTTCATGGGTTTCATGTTTTTCAGAGAGTGCTGTGAGAGCAGCAGGTTCCGATGTCACTTTAATCTCATTGGGAGTCAGTGAAAAGTTCACACTACGTTCACTTAGAGGTGTTTTAGCAACAGGTGACAGAGGGGTTGGGCTTTCATCTAGACTCTTAGTTGGGCTATGCTTGTCATCCAAAGCTTCTGAAATTTCTAGTTTACTAGTACTCTTGACTTCACTTTCTCGTTGGCGGTACAGATCTTGGAAGGAAGACTTGCCAAATTTGTCTTCCTCTAAGGAAGAAGATGGTGAAATTGTAGAAGCTGAAACATTATAATCTTTGCCCTCAGTAGCATCTGTTTTAGATCCTTCAGATAGCCCATTGAAAGCATCAGGAAGGGGAGAAAGTTTAGTCCTAGTAACTTCTTGAGAGTACAGTGTTGATTCATACTTGGTAATGTTTACATATTCTTGGGAAGGGGAGTCACTTTCCTCATTATTAGTCTCATCACTCATCACATCCCTTGGAGTTGACATTTCATCCATTGGAGTTGGCTCACTGGATATTTCAATGGTGGACTGGGTATAACCTGAAGTAGCAGTGAATTCCTCAGGCTGGTCTTCTCTGTTTTCTTCATCTGAAACAGTTGCTTCACTTTCTGAACCACCAGGTAGCGTTTCATCATGGATTGAAGATGCTGGTTCTTTAGCAGGAGATGGAGGTTCTGAGTACTTAGCTGGAGTGGTTAGGTGCATGCCATATTTATCATCAATCTCACCAGCTTCTGCTGCTTTGTCCACCACAGCCATAACATAATCCTCTTCAGCTTCTATTTTTTCAGTTTCATCTTCATCTCTGACATCCTCAGTTTTGTCTTCCTCCTCATTCTCTTCTGTTTCTGCCTTTTCAACCATTTCATCTACATGTTCTTCATCTCGCTCTTCACCCTCTGCTCTAAATTCTGCCTTTTCATCATATCTCAAATCTTTAGCTTTTTCATGCTCAAATGCTCCAGCCATTTCTTTTTCAGTCTCCCCAGTTTCTATTTTATCCTTCAGGTCTTGTTTTCTGAGGCCTAGTGGTGCCTCTTCTTCCTCATTGACAACTTGTTCTTCGGCTTCCTCTGTCTCAGCCTTTTCTTCATAGTCCCCTGCCTCAGAAGATTCCTCAAGACCTGTTCCTTCATCCTCAAACTTTTCATTGTCATCAACCCTGTCCTTTTCTACAGGCTCCAGCTCTTCAGGAGTTTGTTCACATTCACCCTCAGGTTCAGTGGTAGTTATGCCTTCATCAGGAGAATCAGCAGGCCCTTCTGTTTTTTCTTTCTGAACTTCATAATCCTTTTGTTCTATATCAGTTAACTTGCCTTCTTTTTCTATGATATCTACCTTTGTTTCCTTTACTACTTCAACTTCTTCAGCTTTTAGTTCTTCAAAGTCTCTGGTTAAATCTTCTGGTGAAGACATAAGGGACCTCTCCGCTTCGAGTTCTTTTCCAGCAGCTGCAACACCTACAGCTGCTACCGTGGCAGCAACAGCTCCCAAAGCAGCCACTGCAGCAGGCGTTTCGGCAACCTTGATCTCTTTCTTTGCTGTCTTGCTTTTAACTTTTTCTTTTGGTTTCCCAACAAGCCCACTTTCTTTTCTGACAGACTCTTCCTTCTTTTGTGGCTTTGGCTTTGTTGTAGTCTTTTTCGACTCCGGCAGAGAGGCAGATGTTTTCTTTGTTTCTTTGAGAAGCTTTTTGGGCTCCTTCTTTTCTTCTTTTTTGCTCTCCTTTTTCTCTTCTTTTTTAGATTCTTTTGGGGGAGCTTCTTTCTTTGATTCTTTCTTAGATTCTTTCTTCACATCTTTCTTGGTATCTTCCTTTTTAGGCTTCTCCTCTTTCTTAGCCACTATCCTTTCTTCTCTCTTAGACACCTCTTTCTTTGGCTTTTCTTTCTCCTCTTGCTTTTCCTCAGATTTTACTTTCACTTCCTTTCTCACATGCTTCTCCTTTACTACTTTTGGTTTGACATCTGCTGCTTGTTTTTCAATTGTTTCAGATTTTGCCAGCTGCTGTTCCTTAGCTGTCAGGTCCTTTTCTGTCACAGAAAGCCTAGTCTCAGCTTTTGCTGGTTTGTCCTTTTTTGTGGTTGTTTTTTCTTTACTTTCTACCCTCTGAGTCTTTTCAGGTGGGCTAGTCTTCCCTGTGTCAGACGCCTCCTCCCTTGATTCTTTTCTGACTGTCTTGCTAGACAGGGATTTTGCAGCCGGCTTAAGACTTTCCTTACTGTCTGCTCGCTGCTTCAGCTTAGTTTGTTTTACTGCTGGGCTCACCATGTTACCCGTTAGGTCTTTCTGTGTAACTGTTGGTTGCTTAAGAAAGTCTAAATGTTTGAGTTTTTCTAGTCCATCTAGTATGCTATATTGGGTACTGTTTCCTGGGAAAAGAACTCTGATTATTTTTTCAGCAGGGTTTGCAGGATGCCATACAATCAAGGATGAGATGGAAGTCAAATAGGAAACTGGGATGTCTACCTCCTGACCATTTGGTAGCACCAGCTCAGCTTTATCTTTGCTTGTACCTGTCCACTGATGCATAAAATATTGCATCTCTTTGCTGCTTTTGACTGGGTTGAGCACATACATCTCAAGCTTCCCTACTCCCATTTTTTGAAAAAGGATAATTGGTTCAGTGCTGTTTGCCACATTTCTAAAAAGAGGCTCTGGTTTCACAGACAGCTTATTTAAGTACTGCAGGGTAAAGCAAGCCTCCTCTACACTTCTTTTTAACTGAAAATTAGGATCGGGGTTTCCTAGGCTTTCAGGGGCATTAAGGAATACAACTCCTAAATCAGGTGAAATTAGATTTTTCATCCAGTCACTGTTGGTAGTGGAGCCTTGAGACTGTTCCTCTTCTAGTTCAGCTATTTTCCGTTGCAACATGCTATTAATCCCTGGCAGGTTGTCATCTCCAATGTGGGTGAGCAGAATTGAATCCACTCTATCCAAATGCCGAATGAGTTTCCAGAAACAAGATTTTCTTTCTGACCCCCCGTTGATGAGCATGTTGAATCCGTTGACTGCAAATAATGCAGAATCTCCTCTTCCACCTGGGAAAATGTAACAGCAAGGTTTTGAAAGCTTCAGGAAACCTCCTGATGTTGGTGGCTCCAAGATATCAAAAGGTGATGGCACTTCCACTGATTCTGACAGGTACTCTGTGAATTCAGAAAGTCCTTCCATTTCAGGCAAGATAGAGGCAGAGTTTAGCTTAATGTTGATGAAATCTTGAAGGTTGTGTCTGTCTAGGTTTGAATTCTTCCAATCCCCTTCCTCAGGGCAGAAAAGCGTTAAGCTGGCTTTGTTGGCAGGGTGAGTCGTGCTCAATAACTCTCCAATCTGGGGTTGCAAAACAAAAAGGGGAATGTTATGTGTCAATTTACACTAAATTGTAGTCACTTTTCATAAAACTAATAGGCAGTTCTCAGGACTCCCTAAAGCCTCAAAATAAGGAAGACTTCTTAATGTACTCTGTTTGAAGAAGAAAGGCAGGATGGTGCTCAAATATTATTTTAAAAATACATTTGTCTTATTCATCCAGATTCCAGTATACGCAGTGAATTCTCCCCCAGCGGATTCTCCATTTACTACAACAGAGGAAGCACTTGGACATGCATACCTGTGCATACATTGCTGTTTTCTTCATTTAAATGAATGAGTAAACTTGCATCTCAGGGTTGTGTGTGTAGTGCACACAAAGAACTGGATTCAAGAGACAGTTTAGAGGAGGCTATGATTCAGATGACTGGCAGGTGGCAAGAGACATAGATAGTTGCAGTTGGTGGGGCAGGGCGGTGGCACTTACCTGATCTCCTGCCACCAATACTGCTGGGATTTAGTGGGGAAGAGAGGTACAAATGTGCAAGTAGGAATACAGGATTGGCTCTGTGTTCTTGCACCATGAAGACCTCATCACCGCCTTGCCCTTTTCCACCCCAGTAAGCCATGGTGCTGTTGACAGATCAGGTGAGCATCGCTGCCCCATCCCAGATGTATGCCTGTCCCAATCCTTGCTTGCTTTTAGAGGAGCAGTAAAGCTGGAATTAGTCTAGTGGGCATTGGGGGGTATTTATATTTCTTTTATTGCTGGTTGCTGCTTTTAATATTTTTTCATAACTTTTTTGATCACAATAACACTCTCCCCCCCTCCCGCGATGCCCAGCGACTGATAATCAGAAGCACACTGCTTGTTTCTTTATTGCATTAAAAAATTGCTTGTTGCTTCATTGCTGTTTGATTATTGTTTTATGGTTATAAGCTGCTCAGTTTATGTGTATAGAAAGGCAGGAGACAAATGCCATAAAATAAAATAAAAATTCAGTACACTAAAGGGATGGTTTAGATCAAGGAATTAATTGCCAAGAATCCTGGCCCACAAATTTAATTAGCTAGCAGAATGGAAAAGGACTATAAATAACCATAAGCACATATTTATTTCCTTTGGAGATTCAAGCACTTGTTATGTATTTTAATATATAGTAATTTTTCTTCTGAAAGAAACTGTTATGAAAATCATAGAGCAGATGTTTTGCTCCTGAGAAATAATCCACCCAACATCTATATAAAAAGAAAATAGTAAAAAAATAAAATAAAGAAGACTGAACAGCTGCTTTGTCTTCATATGTCACTAAAACTGTGTATATTACCATCTTATGGGATATAAATAGATCTTATCCAAATGTCAAGCAGAGAAACCAAAACACTATTATTTAATAGGGTAGCAAACACTCAGGAGAATAAACACTGCAAGATACAAGAGAAAAGCCAATAAAAAGCATTCCAGGTTTTCTGGAATATAATCAAACAGAAGCATTTATAAGACATGATCTAGGTTTTTTCTTTAAATGTTATGACATATTGATAATGGCAGCCATCCTCGTTTTTTAGTATGCAAAACTGGGGTATCAGCAGATCAGCAACTTTATCAAATTTCATTTTCTTTCAGTGTTGCTTCTCATTTTTTCCAAAACAAATATGTGTATGTCCTTGAGACAGAATCCTGAAGTAGCCTGCCTCAAGGGTTGCAAAGTAGACATCTGATAAAAGAAATTAGCATATTAAATTAGAAAAAACTGGCCAGGGTCATAAAATGGGTGGCTGGGTTGTTTGTTGCTAAGAAGAGAAACAATGTGAGACTTCATGTCAAAGCAATCAGTATACCTCTTTAATAAGGTATATTTTCGTGGACAATATTCCAGTAAGTAGCAGCAGATTGACCACTATGCATGAAAAACTGCAAGTCTAGATACATATTTATAATTTGCATGAAGCTAATACTTTAAAAATGTTTTAGGAACTGTTAGGAATGAATAGAAGCATGATGCAACTGGGTTTTTTTTTTTTTTTTAAACTAACTTTGCAAGGTAACTTACATATAGAAATCAGGCAAGGGATTGATTGATTGATTGATTGATTGATTTGTTTGGTCTGTTTCCCACAACCAAACCAGAAATCTTGAAGAGCATGCTGCCTTAGTTGAACTCATACAAACAGACTTGGTGGGGACACAGGAGAGGGCCTTCTCGGTGGCTCCTCCCATACTTTGGAACTCCCTCCCTAGAGAAGCTAAACTGGCTCCTTCCTTGCTGCCCTTCCACTGGCAGGTGAAGACTACCTTGTTCCAGTAGGCTACTGGGAACTTACTGCTTTTAATGAAAGGTCTGATGCCATACTGTTTTTACTGTAATTATTGTTATGTTTAAAACGGATTAAATATGTGTAAATAGTATTAATTCTATCGGTCTTTAATTGTATTTTAATGATTGAGTTTTCTATATTTTTAGCAGTTCTTGTTTTTATCTGTAAGCCGCCTTGAGTCCCCTCATGGAAAAAGGCAAGGTATAAATATAATTATGATTATGGTAATTTCCTAAAGTACCCCATATGTTCCATACGTATCCCATATTATGGGGCCAGATTTCTCTTAATATTGGTCTGACTGAGGCTTAGATCTGTTAAACTTTCCTTGGATTCATTCTGTGCCTGTGTATCAGTGCTATAAAAATACATAATTCAGCTTGACAGTCTGTTTACGATGGGTTCCTTGCCTTTCAGGAATTTGCAGACACTGTACATTAATTGCAAGCCAACATAATGTCTAGAGAAACAGAAAGAATTAAGTACAGCCCTAGTGACTACTTGACAGATAGTCCATCTCTGTAGATAGCAGATATGGATTCTTTCAGTTTTGGAATGTTGATGTTTTGAATATTAGGGAGCAAAACTCACAAATCATGTATACTGTTGTCCATAGAACAAGATTAACAATGATGTATAGTGGGCTCAAGGTCCAGACCAGCACCATACCCTTTTGATTTAATTTATAATGTCTTTCAATCCCTCCTGGTTTCAGACAAAAACTCCGGAAATATCTGTGTTTGTATCTGTTGAAATTCCAGTGATTTGGGTTCAATTTCCACTTTGAGACATCAGTGTTTAAAGTGCAGGATAAGCCTGCAATCCAATCAATTGTGAATGATGCAAATCATTTTTAAAGACAGATTTCCCTACAATACACACATGAGTGGGGGGAAGCTGGGAAAGAATTACTTTTGCATCCACCTTTTAGCTTTGTTTCAAACGACATCCTGGGATGCATAGAGAAAAATACTTGGAAAAGGACCGCTGTGTGTGTCATAGAACCTCGGTTGAGTGTCTACTTTGTAATATAAAGGGTTATGGTATAACTTTCCGAACATTTAACAAATACTTCGGGGAAATGCTTGGGGAAAGCACCAACATATCCTGATCCTCTCCAACTTTTTATTTATTGAACTTTATTATCCTCCCCTTTCACAGAAGTAATTCAAAGGTACTTGCAATAGTAATTAAACAGTATACAGTACGGTAAAACCAGCCTAAAACAAAACAGGGGGGAAATCTAAAACTCATTCATATTTCTTAAAAGGCAGGACTAAAAGATCCCACCTACTGAAGGCCACAGACAATTAAACACCAAAGGTGTGCCAGAATAGAAATAGTTTTGCCTGGTCCCTAAATATAAGTAATGACGGCATCAGGTGAGTTTCTCTGGGGAGAGCATTTCAAACAGAGGAGCTAACTCCTAGGGGCCAAGGTCCCTTCAGCACCACCTCCAAAAATATTCGAGCCCTCCCTCACTGTTGATGGGTATCACATCTTGAAATTGATTGGGCAGGTGGGGCTTACCTGCTCCCCCATATTACATTCAAGTTGGCATCCCTGATTCCACAAGAGGGGTATCATATAATGAGCTTGTTCCCCTGATCACTGTGAAGGGAAATATGCCAATCCTGGAGTAGGTAAACTTGTCTCCTCTCCAGCGCTCCCCGCCCCCATTTCATGCCCTGGCCAGCGTGAGCTTGGTAGGGCACAGGAAACAGCTGCTATGCCCCGATTCTTCTCTGCCCACCACAGGATTTCTTTGTTAGTATGTTTGTTATTGTTATTTTATTGCCACCTTCTTTGAGAATGTTCAGCACATAAATCTACAAATTAAACGTGCAAATAACTAATATTGAAGAAGACATTAGAATAGAGAGTAGTGAAATACAAACCTCCTGGTCAGTGAAGATCTCAATAAAATTCTGAAATGAGAAGGAGCCTGATTGAAGAATGAGTTCGCCTGTATTTTCAAAACTCTGCCCAGTTAGTACCAGGAGTTTGTGTCTAGCAGCATCTGTGATCATCAAGCGCACCTGTAGAAAAGGATTAAAACAAAAAATGCCCTTAAAATATCTCCTGCTTTCTACAGGGACTATCACTTCTACTTGACCTAAATAAACATGCATGCAACTGGCTTTGCATTTTATTTATCCCCAAACAGAGGAACACTAGAGATGGGGGAAGAGGGTTTGTAAAATATGGTGCACAACAGGACAGAACTCTATAAGCTCAGCTTTCAAGGCAGCTTACACTCGGACAAAAATCTTTAAAATCTATCCCAAAATGAACTATAACCAAAAATAGAAGCAGTAGCACAGTGAAAACTACAAAGTTAAACCTATCAAGTTGAAGCAGCAGAATAACAAATGCAGCCTATAAACTGAAATCATTTAACATTTAGAAGGCCTGGGAAAATAAAAATAAAAACATATTCAAAGCAGATTACTTAACAAGCAGAATGGCTTTCTTTAGATCAAAAGCAAACACCATCAAAAATATGTTTTCTCAGTTGCTCCTCACTACTGTATTACTATCCCCCATGCTCTGCCATTATTTCTCAAATGTATTCATCAGACTCACTTTGTCATACACGAACTATTTCTGCTAGGTGAATCAACCGAATTCTCTCAAAATACTTTCTCAGCAAGCTATCTTTATCTGTATATAAACAGTCAAACAATCAAATGCTTTTTTTAAAAAAAGCATGCCATGAAAAAAATCAGGACTGCCCTGAATTTCTGTTCAAGGACTCACCTTCCACAGATAATTCAAGGGCATTCACTAAAACACATGGAACAGCGGAGAAAAGAAATCCCATTATGGTTTGTCACTAATTGTATTGGGATATAAAAATGTAACATTACCCTTGATGGGGTCAAGTCCATTTTCTGTATGCATTTTTTTAAACAAAAATAGATAGCACTCAACAATCAGATGAGTACCACTTAAATCTCACCTGTTTTAATTGCATTAAAACTATTAAAAATTGAATTATCTTGTTTTATTGTTTCCTGTGTTTGGCACAAAAGCTCTGGGAAAGTTGCCATTAGCTTTTGTACAAAGCCATTAGTATTTTCAGCAAAAAAAACCAGCACCCCCACTTTGCTGATATTCCTGCACCCTGTTGATGGCTATAGATGGCATACAGGCAACATATGTAGAAACCCCCCCTCTCTCTCTTTCTCCAGATACTGACTTAGAGAATGTTTATCTATTTGTAAACTGAAATATTTATGTCTGCTGCTATTAGAGACAAGAAGTTGGAAGCTCTGTTCAAATAAGGAGAGTGAACGGAAACACAAATTTTGGCTAAAGAAATGCAAACAGATAATACAGATGAAAAAATAAAAATTGAGAAACATGCTGCTAAAAATATTCATACGAGCTAAAAAAAAAATGTTTAAATACATCAGAAGCAAAACACCTGTTCAGTAGAAAAATTAGATATTTGGATAAGAAGAGAGTCAAAAGAAGCTGATAAGGTTGCAGCAAAGTATTCACTATAGAAGGTGTCCAGCCTACACTGACCTTTTCAGGAACAGAATCTGAAGAGCTGATATCAATATTGGTGACAAGAGATGAAATTAAATACCTTATTGACAAGCCAAAGATTAACAAATCACCAGGTTTGGTTGATATCTCAAATGTACTAAGACTGGCCTCTGTACCAGCAGACATCAGTTTTTTAAAAAGGGAACCAGATGGATGTGCAAAGTTACAGAGCAGTCCGCCACCTCTTGTGGGAGTCTGTTCCATGGTCGAACAGCTCTTACAGGTTACAACGTTTGGGGCTTTTTAGTTTCAAAAAATGTGTAAGGAGGAACATGACAGAAGCTTATAAAATGGTGTAGAGAAAGTGATAGAAGTTTTTCTCCTTTCTCATAACACTAGAACCCAGGGTGATCCAATGAAACTAAATGTTCAAAGATTCTGGATGGACAAAAGGAGGGACGTCACACACCACATAGTTAAACTATGAAGTTCACTCCCACAAGTTCAACCATGGTTGTAATCAATTTGGATGATTCTAAAAGGGGAATAGACGAATTCATGGAATAAAAGGCTCTCTATGGCTCCTAGTCAATTATGGTTACTATGCTATCTCTAGGATCAGAGGACTCTGAGGAGAGGTTGTTGAGAAACAACAGGAGATGGCTATCGCCCTCACATCCTACTTGTGGACTTCCCACAGGCCTCTGGTTGCCCACTTTAGAAAACAGGATGAAGAATTAAGTAGGCCTTTGGTCTGACCCAGCAAGGTTCTTGGTATGGTTTTGCTTCATAAAGAGGCAAACAGAACTTTGACAAGGAAAAGGTAGATAATGGGTAGCAGAGGATTCTTATATTTTATTTTATTTTCAAAATAATGTATGTTTTCAAGACATTGGTGGGCCATAAAAATGTCAGCCCAGATTTCAGAGATGGACATCAAGGTCCTGGCTCTTATGAAATTTATTTATTTTATGTCTGCTGTGTACAATGCATTCATTTATACATTATTGATGAATTTACCTCAGTACTGACAGCTTCATCGGAAGGGTTGATGAGGACTACAGTTTCTAAGACATCACTTCTGTGGTGAAGGATTTTCTGACCTGCATAAACAGAAGGAAAGAAAATGAATTGTAAGGTTTGCAGGACAGGTTTTTTTGTTTGTTTCCCTTAAGACAGTCTAGCTTCCGTAAGGATAGCTCTTCTAATAAACTCACTCTGGAGTCCCATCTTGCTTTTCCCTGGCATATGAAATACTAGTGTTTTCAAATAAGACTGAGCAAAGATGATAACATGAAAGCTCGGGGGGGGGGGGACAAATTTGGTGTGATCGTATGCCACGTAAGAGACTGTTGTTGTAAATACTCAATAGTTAGCATGTATCTACTTTTCAATGTAATGCTCATCAGCCTTGGAGCAGCTGCCCACAATAGGCTTCTGCCATTTTCTTCTTTCTTTGTGGCGTTTGGCAGCATTCTTATTGGTGCTCCTTTCTCTGAGAACAGAAGTGAGATTAATTAGCACTCGTATTGTGATTGTGAAGGGAATGTCATCCAGATACCCAAACGGCAATTAGTCCAGCACCCAGAAAAGAAGCCAGGCACAAAATTAATTTTTAAAGAATGAATGAATGAATCAACCTTGACAAAAAGAATGCAAAAACACACCCTACACACATACACTTTAAAAACCCACGAAAAGGAGCACAGCAATGCCGGATAACAAATGTGCCAGTGTTCAAATCAATTGGTGTAAAAACTATGACATTTTCATGGATTTTTTTTTTTTTTAACTTATAAACATTTTCTGCCACAGGAGATTCTAGTGTGAAATACGGGATTTGGGCAACTACAGAAGGGTTCCAAAAGCCAAATAATAATAAAAATAGTCTCTTGAATATAATTCACATACCTTTATATTTACACAATGCCTCAAGGACACCTCTCCCCATATGAACCAATCTGGACCATGTGATCATCACCTGAGGTCTTTCTTCATAAGCCTACTCTGTGAGAGGTCCAGAAGGCAGCAACATGAAAACCGGCCTTTTCTGTGGTGGCTACATATCTCTGTGTTACATATGTTTAGGCACCAGGCAAAAACATTCCTCTTATCTTTGGCTAATCGAACAATCTATGCCCTTTTAAACTGTGGGGGGGTATTGGTTTCGTTTTTATTATGCTATATTTTTTTGTGTTTTTATATTGTAAACCAGCCTGTCATTTATGGATGAAGGGTGGTCCACTAGTGGTCTCCTTCTATCCCATCCCTCAGCAGCCCCCTTTGTACCCCGGTTTTTACTTTCCCCCATGTCTATTCCTCCCTGTTCCTTTTCTGCCAACCCCTACAATTCTGGAACAATGATGAAATACTAAACCAGATGGGGCCAACTGTTTCTACAGACACATTAGTCTGCTGATGGCATTGTTGAGAGTTAGGTGTGAAGGAGCAACTGAACTGCCCCTTTTGCTCAGAAAGTTAATTTCCACAGGTCAGATTTTAACACTCTAGTCAGGCAGTCAAGTGACCTTTTACAATGTGATAGATTTGATGCTGTTCCTGCTTTATGGATCATTTACCGTGAAGGCAACATCATCCATTTTGTGTAAGGTTTGCATACTGAAATAATAAATGTAGGCATAGGTAAATGAAGGAAGAATGGCTCTGACTCTTCCTCTACATTGTTACCTAAAATAATGTATCTTCCATCACAGAACATGTATATTTTCAGAGAGGTCAAATGAGATGGTGCCATTAGTTTTCATGGCACTGAATGCTAACTCTTTACTTAAGTATTCCTAATTAAAATGGAATCCATAGCATTTTGGTAGATGTACTCTGAAAGATGCTCTTTGGTTTTAAAAAAATCATAAAAAGAGAGGGAGACATTTGGTTCCTTCTGGGAAAAGTATAATGTTCAAAAATTTTATGATGTGCCCTTACCTGGCTATTCTGAATACTTATTTGCCTATAACTTAAGGCTGCAATTCTATACACACTCAGCTGGGATCAAGTCCAACTGAGCGCAACTGGATTTACTTCTGAGTAGACATGGATAGAATTCTGCTGCAAGTATTGCTTTTGATGGAATGAACAATATGTTTACTGCAGACATCACACCACAAGGGGTTTAACAGATGTCAGAGTCAGCAAAGCTCCCTAATGAATCTTCTGCTCACAACAAGTGAATAGAACTCTGAATAGTCAGCAGATTGTGAGTCCTCTATGTATTTGCAAATTAGCTCTGATGCATATAGACCCCCAACTTCCTCTTGCCTTGTAGTAGCATCCTTCTAATGATATATAAAAATAAAGAGGCAAAAAATGCTTTGAAGGAAACAAGAATTTCACATCCAAGGTTCCCGTTCATTCTCGGATGTTTTTAAACGGCAGAAATAGTGATGTGAGGGGGCAAGGGAGAAGAGAATGCCCTTTGAAAGAAATGCTTTGTGTAACAAACAGCAGCCTGAATATATTGTGTTAATGTTTTTAGTCAGACGAGACCACTGGCCTTGAATCAATGTTACTGTTATAGAAGGAAAACAAAAATCCCATTTAGAGATTACATGCCACACCACGTGGAATTTAATTTTTTCAGACTGGGTTTTAATGAAAGCTTTGATCACTTCTGAACCTTTGCGGGGCATGGGCTGCCTTAGACCTGAGGTGCGAAACAGAAATTGCACAGTTCAATTGGAACAGCAGGGGAGAAAGTTGTAGCTCCGATGTCAGTACAATCAGAATGTTCACCAAGTATTTCTCGCCATTCAAACTCTATGGTTATGGATGGCTGATCTGTGGTTTTAAGACACTGAACAAAGGCATTTTTCCTGGTGTCCCCACAGTGCAGCTTCACAGACTTCAGCTAAAGAATTAGCTGGGGAAATCACTTGTCAGTGACAGGAAGCACTCCCTCCCTCTTAACCCCCTTCCCCCCCAGTCCAAATGGACAGGTTTTCCAATACTTCAGTCCCCCAGTGAATAAAAATAGAAAGCATGTATCTCACTGAGAGCCCAGCTCTTACTGTAGGTCAGAACAAGACAACTCAAGGAAAGCACTTATGGAGCTCGTGAATGGAAAAATAATGCAAGGCACTGATCAGCATAATAGGAACTAACTACCATACTGTGTCAAAACAATGAGCCATGCAGAATAGCCGCCTGTCTCCAATAACAGTCAGCCTTTTTCTGGACACATAATAGAATAACCCAGATTATACAGACATGCAAGCAAATGGCTCAATTGATAAGAGGTGCACACAATGTGAATAGTGATGGAAGTGCTATTTGCAGAACAGAGGCTCACATCAGGGTTTTTTTAAGGGGTTTTTTTTTAAGGCATACATGTGGGAAGACACAGGACAATTGGCAATACAACATTCACTGAATTTCAGACCGATCTACAAGCTCATTAAATAAAAAAACATGAAATGTATTGGAGATAAAATACTTGAAATACAATTGACCTTATGCTTGCTTATCCAGCAGTAGGTTTGGCATAGCTGACTCTCAAGCTAAGTGCGCAGAGCACAACAACTTCCAGTTGGGCCAAACTATGAGGACTTTCACATTACCCAATGTATCACCTGCACATCTTCCTTGCAGTGGAATAATATTGAAAGGGTTCACAGACATGGGCAAGATCCAAATGTACGGGTCCTGGCCTCTGAACAGGCAAGTGCTGATTCCATGGGCAGAGAAGAAAGGTGACAATTCCATAGGGGGATCCAGATGTCTGACCCCACCACCAATGACTGGGTCTTTTAACACTTCAATGTTTTTCCCCCCTTATAAGCAGTATATTTAAACTTTTTGAAATAAAAATGAATTAAAATAAAATCGCAATGCTATCTTGTTGCACAGCATCCATTCA
The DNA here is from genome assembly GCF_965153285.1 of Podarcis tiliguerta. Classification (NCBI taxonomy): domain Eukaryota; kingdom Metazoa; phylum Chordata; class Lepidosauria; order Squamata; family Lacertidae; genus Podarcis; species Podarcis tiliguerta. The sequence continues at coordinate 33,703,852 of NC_139544.1, read as the reverse complement.
TGTAAAACTGATTCCCATGTAACTATGTTACAGGACTCTCAAATTAGCCACCAGCTATTTACCCAGACTTCTGTGAGGCTAGATCTGCTTCTACATCACATCACCCAGTTTTGTATGTTTTTTGTTAGGTCTCATATTTCCACTTCCATGTAATCTGGAATAGTTTGTATGATTTTCACCAGCTGTCTATTCCTCTGTTACAGATCATTAGTGCTATGTTAAACAAACGTAGTACAAATATGGTGATAATCAGTCACTTTTGGGGGGGTAAAGAATGGGGTGCTGGTAGTCATATACAGATAAAAGTGACATTGGTGCCAGCACAAAATGGCTGCCATGGGCAGCCAAAAGAAAGAAGAACCAGTTTTCCATATCCAGTGAGCACTGTCACAAAAAAAAGCCCTGGCAATAATAAGACAATTGATATTGATTTGTTCAAATTATTTCTATCCTGCTCTTCTATACTAGAGTATATTCAAGGCAACTTACAATAAAACAGCAAACTGCAAAATCTGTAGTTGATATGTTCTATACTATCAGGCTTCAGGGAATCTGATCCCTCCTACGGTGGGCAGCCAAGAATCAGATAAACACGAAGAGTTCTTACCAAGTCATTTCTTCAAACTTCAGAGAGAGAGACTGAGGAATGCCGTCTCTCCGGGACAATGGCTCTCTGGGATAATGGCGTTGCTCCGAGTAAAGTCCCACCCCCCTCAGTCTCTCCTATCGCACGTCATCCCTGTGCTGGCTGATCTGTGCTTTCTGCCTCTGAGCTTTCTGTTCTCCTACTCTCAATGCTCACCGAGACCGGGGGGGGGGGGGGGGCGGCAGTCCTGGCATGCTTTCCAAAGACACTGTCAGCTGTCTCTCCCCTGGTGCTTCTTCTTCCTCCTGCTCCTCTCCCAATATTTCCCAGCTTCTCCCCTCTGCAGCCTCTGAACTACGACCTTCTGCAAACCACTATTCTAAATCTATACTGTTTCCCTCTTCTCCGGGAAGTCTCCACCATTCCTCCTCAGTCCAGCCCCTGACATATACTATTCCCAGGGGTGGACTTTAGTCTTTCAAATTTCAATGGCTCCCTGTGCAAGGCCAAAATTTGATGCCCCCGCCTTCCTTTCTGCTCAATTTACTACGTCACAGTTGAGGTACTCTGCAGTGCTCTTTAGGCTCAGCACTCAGCATGGTGGAACCAGTCGTGCTACCCTAAATCTATCTCTGGGCTAGAATTATTCTGCAATTCTACTCTGTTACCTGCCCTGGGAACACAAAAAGTATATTGACAGTGCAGAGTATAAATTATGTAAATAAAAACCCAGTCAATGTTGCTTTTACATCAATAGTTGTAACAATTCCCTGACACTGTGGTTGTTTTTCAACCATATCTAATACTAAGCAGAATTAGAATCGATATAAAGTATATATACATATGATTAGAAGTTACAAGGTACAACAAATGATCTGAGGAAATGTAGCAATACAACAAGAAGCTATTGAACTGTGCAAGGTGTAGTGAAATTATAGGAGAAAAATAATAAATAAAACTCCCCCATGCTAGGCTGGAAAAATAGCAGATATGTGGTTCTTATGATTTCTCAACAAATATAATCCTAGCCAGCTCCTAAATGCATCTTTTCTCTGCATATTGAAATAAGTGATAAGCTTTGCCTTTATGAACCTGAAGAAAACAAAATTAAACAAAGTTTGTGCAATGAAAACTTAAGCATTTTTAATCAGAAATAAGATCCTTTGAGTGAGGCTTAGGCTGTATACACACTATTATCACATTTTTTCTCCTCAAAGAATTATGGGCAGTGTGGTTTCTTAAGGGTGCTTGGAATGGCAACTCTGTGAGGGATGAGCTACAGTGCCCAGAATTTATTGAGGGAATGAATGTGCTTCAGATGTGCTTTAAAAGTATAGTGTGTATACAGCCTTAGTTTCTCATCTTCAGGTGGCAACGGGCCTGGGAACAGCTATTAGGTATCAAGACAGTGATTCACCTTGAGCAGTAACTATGCCAACTAGTCATCTTGTACAGTATATGATGACTGCATGTCACACTAAGTTAAAGAAACCTTTATTTGAACTTATAAGAGTGATGTGAGCATGCCCTGATATCTGCTGCTATATTTTAATAGGTGTATGGCTGTCATCTACTCCTAACTTTTAACAAGGGTATCAGCTGCCTCAGCTGCTGGGGACTGTTTTCATTATTGCCTCTTGACTTGAATACTTTGGGGGCTATTTTGAACACACCGAGCATTTTCCATGAAAGCCTCTGTAGTAAACTGCATGACTTAAATCAAGTTGTGGGTGTCTAATGGTGTTGATTACCAGAATAATTGTATCAGCTTTTCTCACTAGGTATTGATTTGTTGTATCATTTGCCAGTTTTATGTGACATTTAATTTGCTGTCAAACTACTGCCATTAATCAACAACGGACAAACATCTGACCTTTTACCCCCATTATTTACCATCAGGGACAAACTTCTCACAACTGCCACATTTATCACTCCTCGAAATGCACAGCTTCATTTTTTAATACTGCTGGAAGATGAAAACAACAACCGCAACCATTTCAACAAAAGTACAGTATAAAAAAAACCAGCAAACCCAGTACAACCCAGTGATGCTTAAAAAGAAAGCAAGAGTCACAAGCTAAGTGAAATTAAGCACTTTGGAGTTTTGTTTTAGTAGTGACTAAAAAATACTTAACTTTTGCTGAATTGTGCCCTATTCCAGTAATATATAATTGGTTATGGCTTACTTTTTATATTCCAAATGCACATTAAGTAATGCATTTATTAGAACATTTATAATGTAATAAGTCTTAATAAAGGCATTTTGTTACTGTTGATTTTGTTTTTTTTCCACTTAAGGAACCAAAGCCAATGTTCCACCTAAGTAAGCTATGTTTTTTATTTTACTAATCCCCCCCCTCTTTTTATTGCTAGTTATTTTGCTCAATGCTATGTTTTGATGAAGTGCTTTATGAATTTTTTGAAACATAATAACCGAAAAGAAATGTTTACAAACAATACGGTCATCTTATTAATGATGCATTCATCAACAGATTCCTATGACATTTCACAGAAATAATTTTGATATGACCACTGTTTTTGAAACAACAGTACTATCTCCTGAGGGACTAGCATTTCTTCCAGAAACAAGATGTTGTGGTCTGAGTGCTGGGGAAATGCAATATCCTAGCAACAGAAGCACTTCTTCAGACGAAAACATCTGTATCTTAGGCAATCAACAAATCACAGCAGCACATTTACCCTACAACAAAGTACAGTACTTCAAAGGGCCATTAAACATTTAGAGGTGCAATCCTTTTGCAAGATCTGTCAGGATGAGCTTAGGATGCAGTGGATCTCAAGCTCAGCTGGCATTAAGTCCCCAACCCCAACCCTGTTTCAGCCAAAGATAACTTTCTCATCCTGGCTCAGCTGGTTGAGCAAAGGCTGGCGTAAGCCCCCCAATAGGGGTGCCCCAGAGGTGGGAATGGGCAGTAGGGACTGAAATTGGATGCTGTTCAGCTCAATCATGTCAACTGCAAAAAAGGGTGTGTGTTTAAGTCAAACATTCTTTTAAAGGCTTGGGTGCAAGTTTATGCTGGTTTAATTGGCGTTAGCTTGCTTTATGCCAGCTTCTTGTCTAAACGACTGCTCCCTACATCTCTTCCAAATATTCTTCAGAACTTCTTCAGGTCAAGTACACCTAGTACTTTCAACTGTTTCTCATAGACTGCCCTCTTATGGGCAACAGTCCATTTTGTCAGTGGACACTTTGTCAATACATGACCTGACCAGCACAAAATTGAGATGAACAATTGTTTTCCATGATATGGACACAATACTTCTGTTAATGCAGCCCAGAATTGCATTAGCTTTTTGAGAAGTTGCATCACACTGCTGGCTCATGGTCAGCTTATGATCAGCTAAGACAACTATATTCTCTTTACATGTACTGCCGCCAAGCCAGATCTCCCCAAACCTTGGCCTTTGTTTTACTTAGACCAAACACGTTTGCCACCGAAGCCTTCATTGCCATTCACAGGGACCCTGCCCTCTGCTGAAATTAGACTAGAAAGAAACATTAGAATACAAACCCAACAGAATAGGTTGTGGTGTGTGCTTGATATGTGTGTGTGATCCCCAGAAATATTTCTCCAACATGAAATTTTGCCAATGAGTCCAAAAAGGTTGGCAACCCCTGGTGTAAGTGAAAACCCTTAACTGACTGGGAGGCAGAATCTGTTTTAACATGTCTCTTGTCTGTTGTTTTTTAACCTCACATTAGCAGCTTACATAAATAATGCATTCTAGTTTATATTTTTAGTATCCCTTATCTAAATGCTTTTCAGAAGCCTATCTGCCCCTTGATCATAACCCTCTGCTGAAGACTGATATTCCCAAATCAAAAATATTCTCCCCCACTTTGTCTCTGAGAATGTCTTTCTTTTGGGAATCGTTGCATGTCTGGCTGTTTGCCCAGGATGGCTCTAGGGATTACTTCCTTAAATGGTTTAGACTATAAGGTTTTCTGTGACAGTAGCAATAAAAGGAATAATAGCCCCCCTCTGAACAAAGATGAGGTAGGGGGGAGTCAAAAGTCTCTGGAGGGAAAGTGATGTGAATAGCTATATATAAATTTTCAAATAAAAGACCTCATGCGGTGGCACATTTAAACAGCTGAAATAATAAGACTGATAGGGACAGATGTACAAACTGGCTTTAGTGTAATGATCTCAAAGAACTACACACAATTTTATTCATCTTCCTTAGAGATTTTGCATGTGTTTTGAGAGAACTTGAATTCAAATTCCTGCAGTTTCACAAACGTCTTCTTACTGAGAAGTCTTTATGATTGGAAAGTTTCAGTAACATAACACAAACCTAGTAATTTCCCTAAAATATCAAGTATAGACAGATTTAACTCCCCTCACCCTTATTATTATATGAGAAATATCAAAATCACTTACATAAATTTGTTTTTATTTCTTAAATCTGTAGACCACTCTTCATCTTAAGATCTCAAGGGGAGGTTCATAACATAAACATACAAAAATAAAATCACAATATACAAAACAAGAACAAAACAAAAAAGGACATGGAATGTTAATCAGCCAAAGGCCTGGTTGAAGAAGAACATTTATGCCTGGCACCTAAAGATATGCAATACTGCCCTTCATCCAATGATCACAGAGTGGATTTACAGTATAAAAACAGAAAAATACATAACATAACAAACAAAACAATACCTCCCAAAAAACAATTAAAAGTCCATATAGTGTTTAATTAGCCAAAGGTCTGAGAGAAGAATAATGTTTTCACCTGGTGCCTAAAGCTATGCAATGAAACCGCTAGGCGAGAAGATGGTTTTCTCAACTAATCAGAGTTTGTGATAAACAGCAGTCATTGGTTTGACACACAACAAGCCAAGATTAGCAGGAAACTGAAAATAAATACTGGCAAAGAGGAGGACACAGCACAAGAGCCTGATTCCATGGCACTCTGTGTATGTTCCAGAACTTGCATGTAATGATAAACCACAGTCTTCCCCAACTGTATGCTCTCTAGTCTATAACTCCCATCAGCCAAGCCAATACGATTAATTGTCAAGGATTATGGGGGAGTTGTAGTCCAAAACATCCAGATAGCACAAGGTTAAAGCAGGTTGTAGTAAACCATGGTTTAGTGTTGCAGGCAAATATGGCCAATGTAACAAAATTTATTTTCCAAATTCAAGCTCCAACAGATTGCAAAACAACAACATTGTGTGTGCATATGTGTACAAAGCAATGAAGAAATATTTGTGGTTACTACAGGCTGCAATTTCTAGCCTTCCATTAATGAGGCCACATGGCTCTCATCTGAGGTAAGACAAATATAGGGATGGAAGGAAAGCACAGCTCAAACCAGACTTTTCTCTTCTGAGCAGCCTATAGTGAATAGAGTATCATTATCATAGCATAATGAAAAACTTATGGGTTGTATTCAACTGAGTTCTATTCAGAGCTGACCTACTAGAATCAATGTCCAGTAATTCCAAATGAACTACTTTGAGTGTCTAGCATTGTACACAATCCTGTACCTTTAAGCCTAGACATAGTTCAGATTTTCTATATTTTATTTTATGCCACCAAATTCCTTGGTATCATACACAAGGTTAAACACTAAAAAGAAAAATGTTTCTAATCTCCAAAAAAATAAAAAACCCTTCTACCACTGTGAACAGGAAAAGCACTGGCCTGCCCTAGAAATGTTTATAGGACTCTTTTGAAAAATCTGTTGTCTGTGCTTCTACGTATCTAGTCTGTCCTGCTCATTTTTAAATTCTACTGGCTTTAAAGAGTGGGTAAATCATAAGAAAGGAACCATGGGTTTGATCCCTGGCTAGCACCATTTTGCAGCAGGTGTTAGTTTATAATAAAAGTGAAATGTTTTTCTCATTTATTAATAAAATGGTACAGACATAAAAAGTTATTTGTATGCACCCTTACCCCCTACAGTTCCCACATCTCCCAAATTATGCACCCGTTCAGGTATCCGTGAGATATTGATTATTCTTGCTTTATATTTCCTTCTTCCAGAGGCTTCCTCAAAGACAGCTCTCTTCTGACACATATGGATCTCCAGAATCCATTAACAGCCATCAGAGACAATTCTGCCTTATTAAAAATGCATTTTTCTTCTTGCAACCTGCTAACTGGAGCTCAGTTGAATTCTGCAGGTCCCCAGAAAAACTGACAGAATATGTAATTTTATTTCTAAACTGAATTCTGAAATATCCACATGTATAAAGGACAGCAAAATCCATCTATAGATTATGCTCTTGGGGAGAATGAAGACTATCATAAACAACATCAATTACAAGGTACTTCATAGGGAGAAATAAGCCCCCACCTCTTAAAAAATGGCACAGAGAATGAATCATATTTATAGAACTGGATTTGTGGACCATTTACTTCAATGTCATTCATTAAATTCAGAGTTGAAGTATTCCCAGCACATGTTTGTTCAGCCTCTGCCTGAAGACCTCCAGCAAAGAAATGAAATACAGTGGTACCTCAGGTTACAAACGCTTCAGGTTACATACGCTTCAGGTTACAGACTCCGCTAACCTAGAAATATTACCTTGGGTTAAGAACTTTGCTTCAGGATAAGAACAGTAATCGGGCTCCAGTGGCGCAGCAGCAGCAGGAGGCCCCATTAGCTAAAGTGGTGCTTCAGGTTAAGAACAGTTTCGGGTTAAGAACGGACCTCTGTAACAAATTAAGTACTTAACCTGAGGTACCACTGTACTAACAAGAATTATTTGAAAGAGTTGATTCTATCATGCAACAGCAAGCTATCATTTGGATTTGGAACACATTTTTAAAAGAAAAGCCTGGCTAGCTTTTCAGATACCTTTTAATACAATAACTTTCTAAAGAAATTCCTGAAGTAACTGATATTATAGTTTGAAGTCTTGTTTATTCTGTTAAATTTTAATCCAAGAAGACCAATTTATCCTAAATAGAACCCAATAAAGCATGTTTGGAGGTTGTTCCAGTGCAGTGTGTGGTGTTGGGAGCACAGGTTTAGCTCTGCTTCCAAGTATTGCAGCAGGATAAGCTCCTGGGCACCTCTCTGTTAGCGTAGAAGTATGCCAACTTTTAAGATCTCCAGTTCTGACTTAGGAAGAGTTTGCATAGTGCACCTGCTTGCAGAATAATAATAATAATAATAATAATAATAATAATAATAATAATAATAATTTATTTATACCCCGCCCATCTGGCTGGGTTTTCCCAGCCACTCTACACTAAAACACACACTACGCTAAAATATAATGGAGCAATAAAATATGTCGCCTTACTTTGTTTACGTAAAATAAGATACACAATGTGTATCACTGCAAGTATATTATGGTTATCTGGGAAAACTATGGCTTGCAGCTCCGATAAGGTTGCACCGGTAAATATCTGGCATGAAGAACATATTATGTCACTAAAATGGATTGTCTCCAGAATTCCAAACAAAATTGCCTGGCAAACTTCGTTTTGTGTCAAGTCAGTTAAAAATGTAGGGAGGGATATTATCACAATCAAAACCAGCAACACCTGCATCTTCTTCTCAACATTCCATTTAAGCATTGTCTTTTTCCTTTTTGTCAGTGGCACTCCAGTCTTTAAAAATTCAGTTTCATATACCTCTTTGCTGCTTTCTCATACTGAAACACTTGGCTTCATGCTGTATAAATAATATATCATTAAGCCCCAGAAGGTTTCTCATCTTTTTAATATATTTATAAAGGCTTCCTCTCTCACTGCTTACAGAACATTATAAATTGATTTTCTGACTTGCTTAGAAATACATGGGATCACTTATTTGCATTTTCCAATATTTGGTTTCAGCCAAACCACTCACCTAAGCAATTTCTAATACTAAAAGAGGACTATCAGTAGACTTCTTAGAAAGAAGAGGCATGCTAGTCAGTTTTAGTGAAATGCAAACTGGTGTCTGAAGAGAATGTATTTTAGAATCACATAGACTTTAAGCATTTACCTATACCAGTTTTAAGGAAATTGCATAGTGTGTTTTCTATTTGCTGTGTAGACTAACAGCAAAATGTTCTCAACATTTGACTTAATTTAAAAAAACAACTGTGGCTGAATTTGAATAATCCATCCCTAGTTATGTTAACATAGCTGATTAGATATTTATTTATCTGCCTCAGATATCTTCTTTTATCTGAGTATATCATATTTAGCCATTTTTTCACTATCCCACTGATGTCCACAGAATGGAAGATGGCAGGACCCCCATGGATGTACTCTATGGGAAGCTGGTTTCATGCACCAGGCTGCAGACCAATTCTGTGTTACAGATATGCCTACAAACATGATGTGAAGGCTGGCAACCCTGCCATTTTCTAAGGGAAATTGTAAAAAATGACACTGCCAACCTGGGTTGCCATATGTCCGGATTTTCCCAGACACTGTTTCCAATGGCCAACTCCCAGCTATGTCCAGTATGGCAACCCTATACTAAAACCACACCTAACACTTTCTACAGTGGAACCTTGGGTTGCGAACGTGATCTCTGCGGGAGGCACGTTCGCAACCCGCAGCATTCGCAACCCGCAGCACCGCGTCTGCACACGCACGGGTCACGATTCGACGCTTCTGCACATGCGCAAAGTGTGATTTGGTGTTTCTGCACATGTGTGAGCCCCGAAACTCGGAAGTAACCCGTTCTGGTACTTCCGGGTTTGGCACAGTGCGCAACCCGAAATCGCGTAACCTGAAGTGTCTGTAACCTGAGGTACCACTGTATTAGGTTTTAATGTTCTCTGTGACCTGGTACATAGCTGTTGTAACTGTTAAGTTGTGGGTGAACATATCAGACAACACAGCGATTCTTCAAACAGCTCTTGTTTATTCAGAGGCCAGAACAGAACTGAACTGAAGGGTTCAGTCAGCCTGCTTATATAGAGCTCCAGTACAACGTTACTGTAACAACTTTCTAAAACTATCCAATCACTGAACATCACTTTTGATCCCTTATTTGCATAACTATCTACAGTATCCCCCTGGTGGCCCAGGGTGAGAACTTCAGTACATAACAGTAACATTATCAGAACTCATGCTACCAAATATTTTATTTCAGTTCTAGCAGAATGTGGAAAAATTATCCTGGTCATTGAAGTATTTCTGCACTGATCATTCAGAATGTTCAAGAGACCAAAATGGGAAACAAGCTTTTTTCATATGTCATCATTTCAAGGCTGCTGTCAGGGATGTTCCTTGTGTTCTCTTAAATAAGCGTTCTGTTAAATAAATCCAATATAGCATTTATAGCCCATTTTACTTTCTTTCCTAACTCTTAGAAAATGAAATACGCTAATATGTAAAGGAGGATTTGGGGCTCTAAATTGCATAGACCTAAGTATTAAACCTTTTAGTACATTACTGTAACAATTTGCATTTCAAAGTTGACACCTAGCATCTAAAAACCGGTGTCATAGTTTTTGTACTTTACAAAGAGGAACATTTGCCATGTTTTCTTTCCAGTTACAATCCACTGGTTCTTTCAAACCTGTGAAAGTAGTGTTCAGTCATGCAGGTTGAAAAAGCCTCTACAGTACAACTTAATCCTATTTGTTCTACTCTGGCACACAGAGATATTGCCCTCTGTGCTTTGCTGTACATCTTAAGGAAATTACGGTACCCTTCCTGAATGCCAGAGGGGAGGAATGAAATTTCATTGAGTTATCCTATGGAATTCTGTTGTGTACTTACTACAAGCAAAATTAAGTTGCCATATTTGGCCTAGTTGTTGCAACCTAATCTCATGCAGAATGAGAGCTAATAACAGGTCTTGGCCAATAAACAAAACAAAAAATCAGCAAAGCATTTAAATAATAAATAAATAAGCAAAAAAGTGGCTTGTTAATCAAAGAGAAAGTGAATATAGGAAGAGACTCACTCATACAACCAAAAAATGGCAGGCCCACAATAAAATGCAGATATTTATTGGGTCCAAATTCTGTGTTTGTTTTACTAGATAACATGACGCCAGAGGAAAGAACAGGAACTTTTTCTCATGGATAAAAGAAATACAAACTCTTTTGATTTACCTCTCATAGAAATACATTGGCCAAATGGTGAAATGTATTCTGTAGCATACAATCTATAGCATACAATCTGAAGAGAAGTCATTCTGAACCATCTTCTGAGCTACTGTATTTTCAAATAGATATGTTTCCATGTCAGTCTATTAAGCCTGAAATCCAAAATCCTTTAAAATTGTATCCATGCATTTCGCCCCACAAGATTCATGCATTGTGTATACACAGCTCATGTGCAGCTGCTCTTTTTCAAGAATAGTAGTGGATGGCACCTTCTGAATCCACTTTCACAAAGTTCCTGCCTAAAAAAGAATCTATTGCTGTTATAAGCTATCAGCACAGAATTCCAAAAAAGGCATATGAACTATTTGGGGATCGAATGTGGATCGAGTGTTGAATACACACACTATTATTTCATATAACAGGAAAAAACTGAAGCCAGGTTACAGTAACCACAAAGCTCTGTGAAGATGGGATAGCAGCACTTTCAGGCCTCCAGGATATTTAATGATGACTGAAAGAACTCTAGTAACATTTTAGGCCTCATAATTAGACCTCTAAGCAGCATGAAAAGAAGTGAAGATGAGTAAAGGGGTTTAGTGCTGCAATTGTATATCTATGTTTGTTTCAAGAATGAAACCTGCAGCTCTTAAACCTGTAACACTCAAATGTGTGTGTTGGAGCATATTAATATGCCACAAGCAATAAAATATATGCATAATTTCATTTTCCTGTTGTTGCCAACTTCCAGTCAGTCTCCACTAAGACCGATGGGCATTTTATTGAAAAAAAGAGAAAATTTAAATGGGTACTATTCACAAATGGCACAAACTAAGTATACTAAGATTTCCGTACTGGCAAACCAAGTGTAACAGCCCTAAGTGCATTTAGAATTTTTTTCTGAAAATGTCTCTAGCACAATTTTTACTGAAAGTGTCAGTTCAAAGGCAATACATAAGGTTTCTGAGAATTTTGTTTCAATGCTTTCTCCTTTAGGGCTATAGCTTAGTAAAAAAAAGAAAGAAAAAGATTAAATGTGCATAGGTACCCTATTTAGCTATAATATCGTTTTTTGACAGCATCTTGGGGTTTAAAAAACTCCACGGAGATCCTGGATAATCTTTTACTAGAAAAGGTTCAGAGAGCATCAGATGTCTATGGTATTACTGTCAAAAGCTGTAATATAGCTTCTGCATAGCCTTCTTTGTAAACTTAGCAATGTCAGGCATTGAATATATAACGGAAGAAAAAACATCAGTATTCTTTGCAGTAATGCATATATCAGGGGGAATCAGACTTGCTCATTTATAAGACAAATACTTGTATTTGTTTAAAAATTAACTTTCACAATACATTTAGCTTTCTTTCTTTATTTTAAATGTAACAGTTCATTAGTTGTTGTTTTCCATAAGCAACATTCTGAAGCAAACAAGGAGGGGGGGTTATTGTTTTGTTGTCTTTGTTTAATTATTTACTTGTGCTTTATTTTTTAATACTGTTTCTATTTATTTTCATGGTGCAGAAGATAAATTTTGAGAAAACAATTGTTACAACAGTAAACAACAAGTAACCTGTCCTGATAAAAAGATCTTTGAATAAGGGCAGTATATAAATTTAATTAAATAATAATAATAATAATCCTGTATATCACAATCCGCTTCCCTGAGCTGCACCAAAATACTTGTAGCATGGGGATCAATGGCCAATCAAAATATTTGTACACATTATCATACAAATTAAGTGATTTATTCTCAAACAAGTGTGCCAAAGATTCTAGCCACAGAAAGGCATTTCTCGTACCAAACTCATAGAACAGATTGCTTCCTTGTGTGAAAAAAACCCTATAGTAGACTGGAAGTTTTCCCTTGAGAGGCTTTAGAGAAATGAAAGGGTCCTTTTCCCCTCAAGAAATGTGCTTGCACACAACAATAGCAGCCTATTACCTAGGTGCAAAGTTGGCACATCCAGGCAAAAGGGTGTGGGGATCAATAACAATAAAAAGCAGTGAATAGGTTTTCACAGAAGCTTCTCTAATACATTAGTTCCCTGTGGTTTTCTCTTCCTTTCTCCACTTAGGACTGTCAGCTAAACGCTCTAAAATGGTGGGTGGTGAGGTGATGCCATTTCTTGGACGTAATGATTAGAAATCTCTTGTCATCATTATCATCCAGCAGCTACTTAGAATCATAGAATCATAGAGTTGGAAGAGACCACAAGAACGAGGGACCAACTGTTTGCTGCGATTTAGAAAAGAAATATTATTTGCCCTAGTTGGTCATCTAGTCTCCCACTGGTGTTTAAATAAGAAAGAGCCATTAAATTCAAAACTGTACCAAGAAGTTCAAGATATTCCCCTTGGAATGCTTGTCAACTGAGGAAAAAGCTTGCATCAAGATATGACAAACTATCTGCTCATATTTATTCCAGCCCCCTGAGGTCAATTAACAGACAAGGCCAACAGCATGGGTGGCATTGAAGACTGTGCCCCAGAGGAATGCCGAATAATTTGCCAGCATCCTACTGGAATCAAGGCAAACAAGTTTTACTCGGGCTTCACTTGGCTCCTCTGTGATCTAGCAGCCACAGAGGATCATGATTTTCCTACATGTTGTTTCATTTTAATTTTAATTTACCTAGATTTTAAGTACAGTGGTACCTCTAATTATGAACTTAATTCGTTCCGGAGGTCCGTTCTTAACCTGAAACTGTTCTTAACTAGAGACGTGCTTTTGCTAATGGGGCCTCTTGCTGCCACTGTGCCTCCAGCACATGATTTCCGTTCTCATTGTGGGGCAAAGTTCTCAACTTGAGGTAACTCTTCCAGGTTAGCGGAGTTTGTAACCTGAAGCGTTTGTAACCTGAGGTATTTGTAACTCGAGGTACCACTGTACAGGTTACATACAGTGGTTACATACGCTTCAGGTTACATACTCCGCTATCCCAGAAATAGTGCTTCAGGATGAGAACAGAAATCGTGCAGTGGTGGCGTGGCAGCAGCAGGATGCCCCATTAGCTAAAGTGGTGCTTCAGGTTAAGAACAGTTTCAGGTTAATAACAGACCTCCAGAACGAATTAAGTACTTAACCTGAGGTACCACTGTATAGAGAAATTGTGTGTATTACTTTTGTCAGGTGTGATATGGCATATGTAGCGTTATGTTTCAAAGCACTTGGTCATCCTGTTGAAACCAAATGGAGTGAAAATGAATCTTGCTGGTATGATAATTTCCGAGGCAAAGCAGAACCCATTGATGCCAGTATTCAAATTCAATTTGATTTAGATATCAATCAAAGTCTGTGATATCATGAGGACCTGTTTTATATAAACAAGATGAGGGTGTTAGCAGTGATTTTTCTGCTCAATTCAAGAAAGAAACAAGTACCCATTCATTAAGCTAAAATCCTGACAGAGTACAGCTGCCGTCTTCATTGTTTGCTGCCAAACAAGTTTGCACAAGATGCACAAGTGTAATTGCAGCGTCACCTGTACACACATATAGCGCTATAATATAGAAATATTCAACAATCCAGGAAGGGCACATTCGTATCAAGAGCAGCAATGAAATGAACAGCAGCAAAGAGATAATGGAACAACAAGGGAGCAATTCAAGCCCAACAGCACCCAAATGTTATGATCCACAGCAAAGGCGTTCCTTTTCTGATATGGTACGGCTTCTGATAGGGTACGACTTCTGTTTTCATAAAGTCATAGAATTATAGAGTTGGAAGGGAACATGAGAGTCATCTAGTCCAACCCCCTGCAATGCCAGAATCTTTTTGCCAAACATGGAGCTCAAACCCACAACCCTGAGATTAAGATTTTCATGCTCTACCAATTGAGCTATCCAGTTAAGCTAAATAATTCAGAGAAAGGTGAAAGGTTAAGAGGAGGACAGAATTCCTTTTTCATTTCAGAGTTGGCAAAAAATATCACTTTTGAGATGATCTCATCGTATGAGTAATGTTCCCTTATCATACAAAAACTTTCAGACTCTGAACAACTGCTTTCAATTTCAACAAAAAATAGCTGAAAAGGGAATAGGAGTTTCGTTACAAAACGGCAAGACATTCAACCTGGGTTTATAAATCTGAAGCCACACATTACAGTAAAAATACCTTTCAGGTACTTTTGAAGTCTTACAAAGAAAATGTGAGCGTTGCTGTGGGTCTCGAATTAGTTTATTTTAATGAGAGAAAGCAGTATTTCAAAAGTAGATGTACTGCATTAATCTGAATTTAAGCCCTTGGGCAATATTAGAATTCACATCCCTAAATGTCATGCTGAGGTGCAATTACTGTATTCAAATTGTGTAGTAAGTACCTGCTATCCCTGTAGCATAATACTAGTACTTTCAATATGGATTGGCTGAACAGGGCTTGTCTTCAGTACCACATGTCTAATATAGAACTGCTTACAGTGACTTCTTCTGCACCTATACTACAGACTGCCTTTATTAACATTCCACTTCAAAAATGAAATGTATTGTCTTCCCCTTTCCATTTTAAATGATACTCCAGCACCATTACCCTCAATTCATGGGCAAGGGAGGCAGGCAGAAAAAGTTATTATATTGGAGATGGAGAAGACAGTCAAACAATACTAAAACAGCATCATCTGTGGCTATATTAGTCCACATGATGTTAGAATCATAGAGTTGGAAGAGACCACAAGGGCCATCGAGTCCAACCCCCTGCCAAGCAGGAAACACCATCAGAGCACTCCTGGCATATGGTTGTCAGGTTGTCAAGCCTCTGCTTAAAGACCTCCAAAGAAGGAGACTCCACCACACTACTTGGCAGCAAATTCCACTGTCGAAGAGCTCTTACTGTCAGGAAGTTCTTCCTAATGTTTAGGTGGAATCTTCTTTCTTGTACTTTGGATCCATTGCTCGGTGTCCGCTTCTCTGGAGCCGCAGAAAACAACCTTTCTCCCTCCTCTATGTGACATCCTTTTATATATTTGAACATGGCTCTCATATCACCCCTTAACCTCCTCTTCTCCAGGCTAAACATGCCCAGCTCCCTTAGCCGTTCCTCATAAGGCATCGTTTCCAGGCCTTTGACCATTTTGGTTGCCCTCCTCTGGACACGTTCCAGTTTGTCAGTGTCCTTCTTGAACTGTGGTGCCCAGAACTGGACACAGTACTCCAGGTGAGGTCTGACCAGAGCAGAATACAGTGGCACTATTACTTCCCTTGTTATATTACCTAAGTGAGTGTCTCCTGTTGTATGAACACCCTTATTCTTTAAGGTCTTCTGCAGGGAGAAAGTTGCTGAAACTGTTTACTACATGACGTGAAATCTTGTAGCGCCCACGGGTTTGGCATCATCTTCCAAGGACAACGAGTTTGGTGTAGTGGACAGAGCAGGGGTAACCAACATGGTGCCCTTCAGATGTTTTAGACTAGAACTCCCATCATCCGCAGCCACCAAGGCCAAAAGCCAAGGGTGATGAGAGTTGTAGTCCACAATATCTGGAGGGCACCATGTTGGCTACCCTATGGCATGTAGCCTCTGTAAATGAAGTACTGCCTAGGACAAGAGAGATGCAGGTTCAAATCCACACCCAGCCATTGGCCTAATGTACCTCACAGGGTTGTTGTGAGATTAGAACAAGAATCGAGCTATGGAAGTTGCTTTGAGCTTCATGGAAGAAAAGGTCAGATATAAATGTAATATAACAAATGACCATCTTAGCCTTCTCAGAGTTCAAGCACAGTGTAAATTCATTTTTATTCTCTTGTGCTTTCAAACAGAAGTGTCGTTACTTTTTCTTTTTTATGTGTGTGTGCCTTTTTTCAATCAGAAAGACAATCAATCAATTTTATAGACATTCCATTAATGTGATAAGAAACAGATTTATTACAGACTCTCCTTACAGCCGCCACTTCTGCACCCAAAGTCAGAAATATCCAACTGTTACTTTGAGGAAAGAGCTTTTAATCTTCCTGGGAAATATCAGATTTTATTTGATTGTAGCATATATAAAGTGTTGTTTTAGATGTGTAACTTCCCATTTGCCAATTTATATGTGACTATGTAATTAGTTTCATAAATTGTACCCCGTCAGAACGACAAGGTGTCAGCACTGGCAAGACTTTAACCTACTTAGGAAAAAAATTATTCAGTAAGCTTTTAAGATCACCATCAGTCAAAAATAGCACACACAATGGAATGACAGGTGAATGCTAATTTTTCCAAGAAACCCTTATGCTCCTTCATACAGTAAAATAACTGTATTCCATTCCATTTTGTTATTGTTTTCCAGTAGGTCTGGATAACAAATGTTTTCTTCTCCAGCTAAGTAATGTCAGTTCTTGGGAGCTTCTAGCATTTCCACTGGGAACTTCTCCACAGAAGAAACTATACCAGGAATAGGCAAACTCGGCCCTCCAGATGTTTTGGGACTACAACTCCCATCATCCCTAGCTAACAGGACCAGTGGTCAGGAGGGACAAGTTTGCCTGTGCCTGAACTATACTCATCCATTATAAAACTTAAGGGATGAATACTTAAATCAATGGTGAGATACATGCTTTGACAGCATTAAATATAAGTCTTACAAAAAGGGAATTGGAATGACTACATTCAAAGTGACTGTGGTGTGACTCAAATGATTTTGTTTCTAAGCATCCGTGGCATCCATGGCATCACCATACTAGAACAGAACATCATGACATCATGGACAAAACTATCTGGATAACCACAGTCAAATAGATAAAACTTCAGTGTGCACATAGTTGACTAAGGACAACAAAGAAGAGGCAGTAGAGAGGACAGCATCAAAGCAATACAAAAAGTGCCACAAATGGGTGGCTCTTCTCAACACTCACAAAGTTCACTGGAAACTCGAAACGAAGCAAGTAATTTTGGCCCAACTCTAACAGGAAACAAAGCAAGTAATTTTGGCCCAAGCCCATGCACAGACATTGATATTACGTAACTATGTCCACTGAAATGTGTCTCAGACCACCAAGAATTGGTCCAACTCAGTTCATGGTGGCTGCTACAAGATCAATAGTTGGTGGAGCCCATTTTGTCATGCTGTACATCTTGACGCTTGATCCTGATCAAGAGCACCATGTGCATTGCTTCACGCCCAGAGACCAGGTACCAGCAGATCAGTGCATACAAAAGACCAACACTGCTTGGAAGAACTCCCAGTTTGGGGGTGTGGGTAGGAAGCGGGAGAGATTGAGTGGGGAAAGTGGCAAGGAGTAGAATAACTTCCTTCTCCCACCCACCAGTTCTCCCCTACAAACTGTCCCCTCCCATTACTACTTTGCAATGGCTGGATAAATTGGAAATGCAAGTTGGCTATTAATATGTGGTTCAGGTGTTTGTTTGTTTTTGCCTTAATGTATAGCTTATTCACCTACTATAAACACATTATCTGGGAGTAAACTACAAGGCTGTCTCCAAAACAAATAATGTTCAGAGGACCATGTGCAATACCCATCAGCCGGCTACATGCGGACTATCACATTTTATTTATTAAGTGCATTAGCGAGATGTTACAATTTTGAAAGTCATCGGAATCAGCTAGATGAGAATGATGCCAAAAATGTACATTTGTTAGTTAAGATAAATGCCCATCATTTTCATAACATTCTGGTATTTATACAGTGGTTATTAGCTGAAGAAAACTAATGGCATGTAGCCTCTGTAAATAAAACACTGCCTTTATTCAAGCTTGAATATTACACTAAAACAGCATGACGTAAGAACATAATGGAAATGGAAATGACAATATAATGCCACAAAGCAAATCTATTCTAATACTTGGTATTGGACAAAGAATATTTAACTGTTAGGAATAAGCATATTTAGCATCTTTTTTCTTTTCTTTTCTTTTACAAACGAGAAAACCTGTTTAGCAGGCCATACTTTCTACTTGAAATAACCTTTGGAAGGAATATTGATTTATCATTTCATCTTGTCTCTTAAGAGATATAGCACTCTTTCTTGCCTAATTAAATTGTGCTAATATGAAGGTGTGGGCCAGCTCTATAACACACAGCAGATCCGCCAGATTGTGATGTGCCTTCAAGTCACTTGTCATTTGAAAGATACGTATAGAAACTCTGTCTGCATGCTAATGCCCCCCGCTACATCATAATCCACACAGATGGAATTTAAATCAACCTCCTCTACTTCAGCTTTATAGTGTTCTAATTAACCCTCAGCCATAAAATATGCATCAATGTTGGGCGGTGGCGTGTGCGCCTGGCAAATCAGAGGTGACAAAAGCCAAATGCTAGTCAATCTCATCAACCCCAGGAGTTGAAGGTGACACCAGGCAAATAAGCCCACCTGGGCTTTTAATAAGAATACCCATCTATTTTGTCTCTGCATGGGTTTAACTTTTACCCTGTAAGCACTTCTGGGTTGTTGGGTTTTTTTGGTGTGTTTTTTTTTAAGGACTTGCAAACAGATTCCAGAAACAGCAAAAAACCACATACAGTACTTGCAGAGAGACATGGCAATGCTTAAAAGCATCCAATTCCTTTGTGAAGTGAAACTTGAGTAGACAGCAGCCCATATTTCATCATGGGTTTTGCTTTGCACAAACCTTTTAGATTCTAGAAAGGAGTATCAGCATTGCAAAGCCACTTACCAACTGCCAAGACTACTAGAACTAAAAGCAAGGGGTGGAGGAAAAATAACTGAACACAGATTTTTTTTCCTTTGACATAGCAGCTCAGTAAATCACGATCACTGCAGAATATGTTACATGCATACTGGTTAAAAACAGATGAATAGTTAAAAAAATAAAATACAGAACTGGAATAAAACCCCATATATGGAAGTAACACACTGCGGACTCAGCTCTATTCTCAGACTAGTGTGGATGCAGAGCCTCGTAACCAAGAATGAGCAAATGGGTATGACCACATATTCAGCTAATTTTGAAACATCTGCACAACCTACCAATAGATTCTCAGTAGAAATGAAGATATAAAGGTAATTTGATTATTTATATATATATAAAATTGAAAATCCGTCTTTCAATACATAACACCAAGGCAGCTTACTATTTGAAAACAATAACAACATAAAGCAATTTAATACTCACACTCAAATCTAGTACAGCAGCAGTTAAAACCTGAGCACAATACACAGCAACTTAGTCTTTGCACTGAGGAACTGCACATGACAATCTAGTCATTCCCCACAGCAGGCTGGGGCCAGAGCCAACGGTCAGCTGCAAAGGAGGAGATGCTGGGCCACAACCTCTGCCCACTCCTGGACCGGGTGACTGATATTTCTGAGTACTAGAGTCAAGTTTAGCCTGACACATAAGGGCCAAGAGTTTGAGGGGGGGTGTGTGAAAATGGTGTATGCAAGTATAACCAAACAGAGAAAGGAGAGCCAAAATCAGAAGGAAGATGCCAAGAGCTACAGTGAATCTATTGACTCCTGGAGCAGACAAAGCTGAACATTGAGAGTTTAACTGTTCAAACCATTTTAAAATTAGGGTTTCCTCCTCCTGAAAATATTCAACTGTCTGCCTTACAAAAACCTTTCCAAAAGCTACATTTGTTCTGGCATACTGCTGTCTGAGGCCTTGTTATTCAACTCACGGCAAATTGTTTCACCACACCACCTAGTACATAGAGCTGGCAGGGTCGGTAAGTATATTACAGATGTCAGGGGATGTTTGGTGGATGTAGCTAGGAAATAAATATACCCACTTGATGGCAGCAGTGAAGACAGTGAGAAGGACTGGGGTTGCACACACCTGTTCCTCTCATGATTCAGGCTAAAGCCTGCATTTTTCCTCCCGCACCCAGGATTTCCCTTCAAGGATCAACCTGTATTCAATTGAATGCCACCCAAGACTGTCATGTTTGAGTAAGGTTTTCTTCCCAGACCAAGACAAGAATTACATGACATTTTCCCCTGTCTCCACAGGAGCACAATCTCTGAAAAATAGGCATTGCTCAGAATCTAAAATGCTCAGGGGATTCTGTTCACAGGGACTTGGGCAGGGCCTTTTGGTTTCTGTCAAATGTATTTCATACCTTATTGCTGGGTATATGCAGAAAAATATAGTTTTTGTATCAGAACGCAAAGGAAGTGTTTTAGCTGATGTTAATTTTTTTACATTCTAATAATAACAGCAGGGATGATAACGATTCTAAAATTTTAGAAAGCCAGTTTTCGATGATATTTAATGACTGGTGCTTTTGTGGTCAAATTTCCTTTTTTTAGAAAAAACAGGCGATGGAAACTGTTAATAAATATTTAATATATTCAGCATTAGTAGTATTCATATGCAGAAGTTTAAGTGGGAATACAATTAAACTTTTATAAGCAAGTGGTTGTGAATAACAACTTTTTTTAGTGCCAGCTACTGGTTAAAAAGCAGGCATTAACTTCTATTGCACATTACCTTACGCACTTTTTTATTGCAGAAGCAATCCACAAGTTCAAAGCAAGCAAAAAACAATCAAAATCATAATATTAACCAATGGTTCAGTCACATTTGGAGTGCTGTGTGCAATTCTGATAGCCAGCATTTCAAAGGGGTACCGTAATTTAGAAAAACATACAGAGAAGGAAGATCTTCCCTTTGAAAAACTAGTTTTTTGGGGGGAGAAATTAACATAATTAAAGCAGAATATGACTGACATTTATTAATAATATGGAGCAAAAAGAAAGTATGGCATCCAAAAAGAAAGTACTTTTTCAGATAGCATATAATTAACTTGGGAAAATTCACTGCCACTGGCTTAGATGGCTTTAAGAGGGATTAATAAAAACACATAGAAGATGAGTTGTCAAGAGTTATTAGCCATCATTTCCAATCTACAGGCTGTATGAATGCCACTCGAAGAGGGTCAAACAATGGAGGAAAGACCTTATTGTGGACTTCCCTAGAGTATTTCAATGGCCATTGTTAGAGACATTGCTACAGGGGAGTGACTGCGCTTGAACCATTAAGGGGTTAAGCTTTTATACCTGCCTGGCCCATCCTGCCTGGGACCCTGAAAAAGAGGAGTTGCTCCCTAAGGATTTACACTTGCTCTCTTTGGTATCTTTGCACGGACTGCTCTTTTAATCAGAAACACCAATGCTTTTAATATTTGGCTTTTAATGTTTCTTTTAACATTAAGACTTTGCTGTCTATTTTTTGTGTGAGTGCAATTTTTTTTTTTACTTGAATTTTGTATTTGGATGTAACCCTTTGTGATGGGCCTTTTTTGGGTCAGCATGATCGGAACTCTCTCTCTCTCTTAAACCATCCCTAACAACCTAGTCTAATTCAAATCAAACATTGTTTACTGTATTTTAATGTTATTTCTTGTTCCAAACATGGACAATTAGTTGTAAAATAACCAACCAACCAACAACATAAAGATAAAGGGACCCCATAACCATTAGGTCCAGTCGTGGCCAACTCTGGGGTTGTGGCGCTCATCTTGCTTTATTGGCCAAGGAGCCGGCGTACAGCTTCCGGGTCATGTGGCCAGCATGACTAAGCCGCTTCGGGTGAACCAGAGCAGCGCACGGGAACGCCGTTTACCTTCCCGCCGGAGCGGTACCTATTTATCTACTTGCACTTTGACATCCTTTCGAACTGCTAGGTTAGCAGGAGCAGGGACCGAGCAACGGGAGCTCACCCTGTTGCGGGGATTCGAACTGCCGACCTTCTGATCGGCAAGTCCTAGGCTCTGTGGTTTAACCCACAGCGCCACCCACGTCCCATAGCAACAACATAAACCTAACCAATTATCTAAAATGAGGATGCCTAATTCCTATAAAGCTGTCGTGCTTTGAAATTACAGAATTTGATGAAAAAGCAAACCGAAAAGCAAATAAGATTTGTTTGATGGTACAAAGTAAGCCATTCTGATAGCCAACATGGAAGATAATCATCCCAAATGTGCTGCAGCTTTCTGGCAGTTCAGTGCCAGAAAGTGGAGAGGCCAGTTTTCTCATTCATACGTGGTAGAGATGCAAGAGTGACTTGCTTTTATTCCATCCTCTGGGACTGAAGGATTGGGACCTCAGTAGATTGTAGCATTGGTAAGAATGGCAGGGAGCAATTGATGGAGAAGAAAAGAAAAGAAGCAGGAGCTGTGTTGGGGCAGGGAATGGCTGGTGGGAAGGAAGAAGAAGCACATCAGGTTTGTTACCCATTTTAAATGTTAATAATGGTTTCTTAGGCAGGGGAAGCAAACTTTTTAAAAGAACCCTAACTCCACAATTTGCAACCCTTTTTATATTCTATTCATTTATTTATTTATTCATTTGTAAAGTTGAGGATAAATGGGGCCACTGACTTTAAGCATTAGATTCCTGAATTCTCAGACTGTACCATGTAGTGTAACAGCTGAAACACAGCTACTCCTATTTATTGAACTAATGATTCTATAGAAATACTTTTGTGTCTCCTGTCTTGCTTGTAATTGGTGGTAAAGGGTTATTATATAGATGCTCCTATTAGCTTGCCTAGTAAATGGCTATACTCTACTGAATCATTATGAGATGAATTAAAATCAGATTCTCCTATTTAACATAAAATGACAATGTCAGCAGGGTCTCCTTCCACTTGATAATCCCCAACTTGACATGCAATGACATTATCCCACTGAAGCCAAAGACAAATTATAATTCTTGATGTAATTACAGGGTTTAATGGGGAGGGGGGAGTTGTTAGGGGCAAAGCAGCCATTCCCACTTGGGTCTCTTTATGAATACAAATGGAGGAGCCACAAACTCTATATGTGATTTTGGAATCATGCTGTGATTCACCTCCAAGGAGATACCGTGTAAGACTTAATTACTGTGCCATACACAAATAACCAAACTGTGCTAAGGTTTTGGAATTATTGCACATTATCTGTGCAAGACCTTCCCCCTTAAAAAATCTTTTAAAAATAAATATAATTAGCCAAAAAATGCAGACAGTAAAATATTACAATTCTAAGTTTTTAATAAGTGCTAAATTTGAAGGCTCCTTATTACCTATTGAAGAATATTTAAATCTTTTTAAGTCTTAATGAACTTCTCAGAAATTGGACCGCTGCAGCTTAAAACTGATAATGACAACTTTAAAAATTCAATAGACTAGGACAAATGATTATGAGTAATATTAAATTAGCAGACTGCTAAATCCTGTCTTCAGACACATTAGAGCAAATGGGCTTTTAGGACTCTCCTAATATATCTTTCAGCTGGCTAAAACATTTAAAAGGTGTATAACAAAAAATCTTCAAAAAGTTAAGGTGAAAGTTATTTAGTCAGATCTGATAAATTACCAATTCTATAGAGAAAAAAAATAAACAGAAGCTTCCAAGTTCCAGAACCTACTGGGACTCTTGTGGTTCTTGTGGATGCCAGTACAGTGGTACCTCGGGTTAAGTACTTAATTCGTTCCAGAGGTCCGTACTTAACCTGAAACTGTTCTTAACCTGAAGCACCACTTTAGCTAATGGGCCTCCTGCTGTTGCCGCACCGCCAGAGCACGATTTCTGTTCTCATCCTGAAGTTCTTAACTTGAAGCACTATTTCTGGGTTAGCAGAGTATGTAACCTGAAGCGTATGTAACCTGAAGCGTATGTAAATACTGTATTTAAGGCAACCACCACCCTTGGAGTGCCCAGACCCAGGGCTTTGTTTTTTTATGAGCCTTGCCTCCTCCTGCCACCTTCTAGCTGCTGCATAATCAGGGCTGGATTAGCTGTAAAGCAAAATAAGCACGTGCTTAGGGCATCAAGGAAAGGGGGCACCACAGAAATTTTAGTCTTTTAACATGCAAGATTGCATGTTATTGGTTTTCATTATTAGTTCAGCACAGAAGTGGTTCTCAAAGTTTTACATGTTTTCTACATGGAAATCACTATGTGCACTCAATGTAAAATTGAAATCTGTGGGAATTCATCCCACTTTTTCCTACATCGAACTTCATTCCATACTGGAAATGCATTATATTTGCAGTGTCCTCAAGTCAATAACCTTTTTTTTTGGGGGGGGGGGACTTTGTTGCCCTCTTTTTCAGCATCGAACGTTTTAGCTCATGTATCCAGAAAGCTATTTTACTTTAAAGGCCAGCACTGTGGTCAGAAGGTGCACAATACAGAAACCAGGTTTGAAACAGCACATATTCTACTTTGCTTCTTTAAAACACATTCAGTTTTAATGCTACTTACAGTTGGTGAAATCATAGGGCTTCCCCACACCCCACAGAATGAACACAATCCAGGGAACATTTAAGACATCTGTTTTCCCCAACTCATTGTTACTGTGTAGCTACAGATAGCGATGCTTTGGTACAGTTGCTAACAGCAACGCCTCCACGGAGAAAACTAAGGAAGGATACATCTGCATGAATCAGCTAAATGAATCTAACCTCTGTCTCCTAGTCACCATTTTCTTTCTCTCCAAGAGAAAGTATAAAGATGTGCATTGAAGATTTCAGTCAATTAGGGGAGTCAGAGTGGAATAATCCAAAGATCTGCCAAGCCATTATGATCCACTCTTTTGAGTTATTCCAGAAATAACACTCTTCTGCAATCAGAAATCTTAAGACTGCTCTTTATGAGTTTAATGAAATAGTTGCATAGCTGCTTCAGTTTTTGAAGCAGCTTTAACTTTACAAATTTGCAAAACTGCCGTGCCATGGGGTATTCAATTTTCTTCGCACCACAGTATATCTACTATGAGCACCTACGGGAGGAAGGGCAGGACATAAATTTAATAAATAAAGTAAATAGTATTAAAACTTCACATTAGTTTTTTTTTTAAATTTCCCCCCAAATATAAAACCTCATCTATCAATCCTAACAACTACCCCCTCAAAAGTGGGATTCACTTACAATTACAAAATTAAACAAACCAGCATAATAAAAACAAGAGGGGTAAGAGATGTACAGTGGTACCTCGGGTTAAGTACTTAATTCATTCCTGAGGTCCGTTCTTAACCTGAAACTGTTCTTAACCTGAAGCACCACTTTAGCTAATGGGGCCTCCTGCTGCTGCCGCTCCACCGGAGCATGATTTCTGTTCTCATCCTGAAGCAAAGTTCTTAACCTGAAGCACTATTTCTGGGTTAGCAGAGTCTGTAACCTGAAGCTTATGTAACCTGAAGCGTATGTAACCTGAGGTACCACTGTAGATGCAAGTCAGCATAACAAAACAAAAATGGCCGCAAAGGGAAGAGAAGTTCAGAAGCTATCAAATAAAAAAAATAAGAAGGTCAACAATAGATCTGGTGATGGTCATAAGAGAGGGATCCAACCAAACCTCCCAGAGGAGGGTGATCCACAGTCTGGGAGCCACAAATGTTCTTGTGTACCTACCAGTCACCCCTCTGAAACTGCCAGAACACAAAGCAGAGTCTCAAATGCTGGATGCAGTAAGTGGGCAGATTCATAGCAATGCATGCTAGCTATCCTTCGAAAATGTGAAATGTCTTTGCAAAGCCAGATGACAAAGCTGGAATGCATTTAAACCATTATTTCACAATATTGTTTCACAGTGCTCCAAGTCAGCTGGTAGAGAACAAACCATTCCAAGGAATGGAGGAAAAGGAAGGTAAATAACTACAGCTCTATGCTTATAGCTACTCCTTCCTATCCACTACTATAAAACATAAAACCTCTTTGGAATGCACAGCTGTTCTTGCTACATTCCAGTGGTTGCAGCTCTCTATTCTGCACAGACTTCCACATGCACCTTGCGAGTATACTAATGAAAGTGGATGGAAACCAGCACTGCTTGAACCACACCCAATATTTCCCTATTATTACCATGTCCAATAATCCAGCGGCATGCACATGCTTTGTGATTTATTTTAAGGAGTTACAATGAAAAGTACACAAGATCAAATGCTTAGCAGGTGAATACTAGCAGGCCACAACTATCCAGTAGTGAAGCAGCACAAGTATTAAGACTGAAATGGCCATTCAGTTACAACTCAGGCTTGTGCAGTCTCCATTCCTAATCGGTTCATCACACCATGTAATATTAGAAGTAGAGAGCAAACAAAGCTTAAAGTTTAACATGGAAATGCCTGCTAATAATTAATAAAGTGTTCTTTGAAACATAGTGTTGTGGGATAATGAATGGGTATAAATATATTAATCAAATATTGGAATATTGATGACTTCAACATATAGTCTTTTCCATGGGGCCATTAAAGCCTCACTGAATTCAACAGGACTTACTCTCCAAGTAAATGTGTATAGAACTGCAATTATACCTCCTCCTTTCAAGGTATTGTGAAACAGATTGGTAAAAACATGGGGGGTAGAAGCCAGTTGATGCACTTCTGCTCACTGAAGGGATTTTGTTCCTTTGGACACCTCCCTTAACAGAAGAAGGGAGGCCTTTTCTGATTTCCTTTGAAACCCCCAGCACAATCTAAAAATAGACTCCAGAGAGTTGAGGAATTCACCAAACAAGGTAGAAGGGTTGTAGAGAAAAAAGTGAATTGGCAAATGCCCCCTACTCCTCTTCTGTTATTAGATATGTATGCCTCATCAAAAGCCCTTTCCATTGGCATCAGCTGGATTCCACCATGAACATTGGTTTAATTCTCCATTAATCCTTCATCAGTTCTTTTCCCTTGTCGTTTCTGCTCTTGGACACTTTCACAGATGTAATATGGGGCATGGGTTGGATACAGCAACACTGCATTTATTGTGGCAGGCATCCTTTTTGCCCTTCTGCTGCAAATAGAAGCACCACATTGACTCCGCCCCCTGAACAAGCTGCTTACCACTGCATTATGACATTTGAGTTTCTTTGTTGTCATAGCAACCATTAATTAGACATTTCGTTTGTTTAACATAAAATACACAATGCCAAGACCAGTGCAAAATTTGTTGTTTAACTTCAGTTCGTCTTAAACAGCAAGGGTACTATAATCTAATGAAGTGAAACTCTACTTTGTGTATCATGAGGCTTAGGTGCCTCCATCTTACAGGGTTTCACTGTCTATTGTGACTACAGCAGTCACAGAAGCATCCTTGGCTTGGCATTGTAAGGAATGGAAGAACAAAGGCCCACAGAGACAATGAAATGGGCACATGTACAAGGCAGACTGCATTTCTAACTATGAAGCTAGGATAAACACAGATGCATCCTATAATGGTAATTTTTAGTGTCTTGAAAATTAACCTTGTTGTGCTTTTTTTTAAGTAATTCTTAGGGGTTTCAGGTTTAAGACAGATTGCTTTCCACGCCTGGAACATTGCTTTCCAGCATTTTGTTCAAATATTGCAGTTCATGAAACATATCCACAACTGCACGCCATAAAGGTGGTGATGAATTAGTCACATGCAATTAAACTGTAATCCGACACAATGACAGATTAAGCGTACAAGTCTAGACCAAAAATATTGTTCCTGGAAAATATTTCCTAGAGTACACCAAATCTTTCCATTCAAAAGATAATATAATCCTGCTTTGTTCATTTGAAAAGGAGGATTTGCATTATTTTAGTTCTTGAATGAAGCTATCAAACACACTGGCCACGTTAAGAGACTTAACAGCCTTTGATCAAAGTGAGACATTTGCTGCAGTGATTTCTCCAATTTCACATCCAATCCGGTGGCTTCAATGCACACACCTGGATCCTTAGAAGTATACACATCTGAAGGTACTTCCCAATTCTACTACAGTATATGCGCTATACAACTAGCATGGAATCTGAAAGGAGACAAACCCTTTGTACATTAGCTTCCCACTGAGCAGAAAGGCATATAGCTTTGAATCAACCACGTGGTGTTTCTTAAAACCTAATCCTAAATTTGGCGTTGTCACCATATATATCCTTAGGATGGATTAAAAAAAAAAATCATTACTGAGTTGAATTTATATCCCGCTCTTTCTCCCAAAGGAGCCGACGGTGGCAAGAGTTGTGCAGAGAATATGCAAAGAGGAATGCAGATTCACAAAACATCATCAAGTCAGGATTAGAACAGCATTGCAATAGTGCCACAAGTAGTTAAGCTGCACCAGTGTTTAAAACATTTACATCAGAGTATTATTAAATCAGATTTTATGTTAAATACTTTAGGAATAAAATCTCGCCTAACCTCTCTCACTACATTAAAAAAAGATGTATCTTCAAACAAATATGAAATTGGCTTATAAACTCAGCACAATCTGCATAGTGTACAATACTGTAAACATACTTTTGAACTTGTGGAACAAAGTCATGTAGAAGACTACATCTACATATTTGTTTCACTGTTTTGTAGAAGCCCAACATAAACCAGAGCCATTTTTTTCCCCTGAAATGGGGGGGGGGGGGGGTGCAATCGCCAGTTATAGTTTCTGCTACAAAATCTGATGCAATGCTGCAAGAAAATGAATGAAATTACAGCAAAAGAAAACAGCAGTGTGATCCAGGCCAGTCCAGAATACTATGCAGTGCAAGACAGAAAAGAATAATCAGAATGTCATTGGTGATAGCCAGTCCTAGCATTCTACAGGATCCAAGAAGTAGCTCATTATAAGCTTGCCTATATTGCTACTCGTTTTTTGTAAGACAATAAGTTTTTGTTCAAGTTCTACAGTTACAGAGAGGCTGTTTTTCCTCCTACCCAAGTATTCTGTGTTGATCCTTACCTGAACAGGTCACCTCTAAGAGTAAGGCTGAAGTCTATGCATACAACAGACTAAGATGGTAGAAATGACTCTACCTCTTCAGACTTCAGGAGCAGACTCACACTGCTTCCCTGCATTAAAGAAATCCCCTGCAAGTAGAAAGTCTACACAGCAGGAAGTATATCTAAAATAAATCTGAAGATTATTTTGAAAGGGAAGACCCCTGCCTGAAGCAATGCAGCCCATTTCTACTGCCTAATTCTGCTTCATGTGTACATTGGGGCTAATTCATTGTGACTAGGAGAACAGTCCTAATCCAAGGCTGGGGTAGAATGGAGCAGCAGATTCCTCCATTGATAGGATCAAGCTTTGTTTTTTGCCCTGCCGGCTACAGACTAGCACAGCAGCCTGGATTCATCTCCTTCTCAGGTATGGACCAGCTTTGAATCAAACAGAGCCAACACCATAGCACACCACCACCCTGCCATAAAATATCTGCCTTTGAGGTCTTATGACAGCTGCTGCAGGGATTGACGCTGTCAGCAGTAGCATCACCACACTTTAAGCAGGTGCAGCAGGGACAACTGCAGCAATGAAGCCAGCACCCCAATAATTCCTTTTCAGCAATGTGTATCAGGGGTTATGATTGCTCTACCCCTAACTAAGTGGGACTAGAGTCCAGGCATGGCCAAACTTGGCCCTCCAGATGTTTTGGAACTACAATTCCCATCATCCCTGACCACTGGTCCTGTTAGCTAGGGATGATGGGAGTTGTAGTCCCAAAACATCTGGAGGGCCAAGTTTGGCCATGCCTGGATCAGACCAAAACAAGCAAGCTCAGCTTGATAAACACCCCAACACTTTCCAACAAGGGAGTGAGATTCCTAAAGATTTTGGCAGGACCTTTCAGAAGGTCACTTCAGCTTACGGGTAGGTTCACTAAGCTCCATGGGTAGACTTAAGAGTTACTAAATTTTATCCTGAGTGTGAGTGAAGACTTGCTAGCATTTTATTTATAAACCTGAGCATATAGGCAACCCAGGTAAGTGTTAGCCACTTAACACAACACTTTCCCTCCTTACAGGAGTCTTATGAAGAGAACTGGATCAGGAAAGGCATGTAAACACACAAGCTTGCAGAAGAGCCGATTTGAGACTGAACCTTCTCCTTCTCTCTCTCTCTAACCCATAATGTGTTTAATTTATATTTATATCAGGGCTCAAACTAACAAAATGAATTTCAATAGGGACAAATGTAAGGTTCTACACTTGGGCAGGAAGAACCAGCTGCACAAATATAAGATGGAGGACACCTGAGTACATGTGTAAATGATCTAGGAGTCTTAGCAGACCACAAGCCTAACATGATGCAGCAGCAAAAAAATGCTAATGCCTTGGATGCCCATTAAGTACTATTTGCTTATTCAAATTTCCATGTCAATCTATAACCACTTAAGCACTCTGCCCAATTAAATGTAACTAATATGGCAGAGTTACAGTTATTTTAAATGTAACTGATATGCAGAGTTACAGTTTAGGCGAAAGTGCTAACTCCAGTTACCTGAGAGTAAGCACCATTCAATTCAGTGGGGCTTTCTTTGCACTATTATTGCACAGAAGGGAGTATATGAGGAAAATGTAGAACTCTGCAAAAATGTTTATCCAGAAACAGAACCCATGTGCAAAATATGATACACAGCATAGATGTTTACAAGGCTTTTTGGCCAACTAGGAATATTTCCAGGGAATTAAATCCCCCTGAGTTCAGTGAGACTTACTTTCTTGCAAGCATGTTTGAATTACAGACTATGGCTGTGATCCCATGTTTATATCCACTGTGTGGTGTTATTTTTAACAGAAGAGCCATGAATAATTCTATATACATGAACACACATTATCCAAAAGGCTTGTTTTGCCATAGGGGGGAAATAATAGTTTAATGAATTAAACCGAAATCATTCTCCATTATGCCAGTAAGTATTTTTACATTCTTTTTTGCTGTTTATGGGTAAAAACAGAAAAATAAAACCTACCCCGCACATCTGGAGAGAATCGAGCTGAATGGCGAGACACAAAAAGCTTAAGTTCTTGATCCAAGTTGCATTCAATAAGATTTGTGTCCCATGACCGGATCCCTAAAAATCAAGATAAAAATAAAATACATGTAATTATTGGATACAAACAGATTGTGTATTTCTGAATTTTCTTTTAATAAAATCTGTGCCCTATCTGGATACTCTATGTTCTTAAAAGCCACATGGTGATTAAAAATAAATAAATTATCTGCTCTCATTTTCCAGGACCACATCCATCACCATGCTGAGCATTTTCCAGTTCTTCCGAATACAGTACAGTAGTTGTTGAATGAATTTCTGCTCAAGGCCTTGTAAACACAACTTTAAGACCTGTAACTAGTTTGGTTATTATGTAGCAGGATTATGGGGTGACAACTGAGAATATTTTCAAACATATTTACAACATAGTTAATTTGGAATGGTTGTTGTTGTTTTTTACTCATTCTACATGCATAAAATTCTTGTAACTTCTTCCTAGTAACTTTTTTGCAACATTTTATTTTCAGTAAATTCAGTAAATTAGTTTTGCTTATGAACCTGAAACTTTGCTTATGCAGCTTAAATAACATGTAACATACAAAATACAAAACTTCCCTCATTGAAAAATACTGATTGCAGATACAATACAATGGACGAATCTGTTATTCTGATTTACTTTGAAAGTGTACATTGGATTTAGGGTATCTTGTGTCGGCTGAGACCACATTTCTTTCCTCACAATCACTAACTTGAATTACATTGCCCACTTCTGTATGTATAAACACAATGGAAGAGTGAAATTCATTTATTAGTCTTTAGCCATATATGAAAGTGTGGCTAAAACTCAAAAAGGGGCGACTAATTTTGAATAGGCCACATTTAGTTGGTGTCTTTCACACTTTCATTTATTACCCATATGACTCAAAATCCAAATTCCTATCACAAGAGGGAACTTTATTTTTCATTTCTTCTCACAACAGCAACCTTGTCAAACTCTTGTTAACCACACTGCAGTTACAAAGAAAAGCATGAACCATAGTGCTATAAATAGTAGCAGTAATAGCAAGTACACCAGTGTGCCAATCTACCCTTTTGTTCTGGGCTTTCCATAATAAATGGGATTGTTGGGTTACATAGTTTGTGCTTGGAAGAGGGCCTTCAGCTAGCTAGCTATTTGATTCCCAAGCAAAAGTGCCTGGGGTTGGTGGACAGGGAGTGTTTTGAATGGGCCCCCTCTGGCAACCAGCCTATCTCCTGCACCAGTACTATCAGACAGACAGACGGGCAGGCAGGCAGGCAGACAGACAAGACCAGGCACCATAGGGCTGTAAGTAGTAGCCTGAACACTGTCAACTAGCGCCACAGCCTGACAGCTCCTTCTAGGCTGGTTTGGCAATCTTGTTTAGGGAAGCTTTTAATGTTTAATAGATTATTGTATTTTAATATTCTGTTGGAAACCGCCCAGAGTGGCTGGGGAAACCCAGCCAGATGGGCGGGGTATAAATAAATTATATTATTATTATTAGGCAGTCTTAAGTCATTCCATTGGGTAGCACACCTGCTTTTCCATCCTTTGCACTTGCTTTGCCTCAGCCTGCACTGCTTCACCTTGCTCCACTCCATCATTATATTTGATGAAGTGAAGTAAGGTGAATTTGACTTCCATCCTGTGTGCGACTAAAACTCTCATCCCTGAGGATCTGGTACCTCATCCCTAGCCCTCCATCCATGTTTTCTGGCTTTAGCCCTCATTTCCATCTCAGATCCACACTCTGTGGCAACTTGTGACAAACCCAAAGCCTCACAACTTTCTTTATGCAGGCAATCACATCAGTGGGTGCTAGTCTTTGTTTGAGGCCTGTATGTATGAGGCCCTCTTTTTCTAGTGAAGAAATCGCTCACTTTTCCCTTTGTAGGACTCCAATCTCTCCTGTACATACCATCCGGACCAGCCCATCCAGGAGGTCAGGTGAGCAGTCGCAGACCTTGGGGTTTCGAATTTCAGTGGCACCCTGTGCAATACCAAAATTCGGTGCCCCAAATCATCTCTCACCTTCCATTCTACATAACAGTTGTGGTGCCCCTATGGCAACACACCCAGTATGACCAAACAGGTCGTGCTCACCTAAATCCACCTATGAGGTGAGGCGGCAGGATCCAAAGGGGCAGTAGATCCCAATTTAGATCTTTATTTCCCTCTTACTCCTGATGTAGATGTTCACTCACCCCCAGATTAATGTGCTGCACTAAAACTTTTAAACCAAAGTGCACTTTAAAAAATAAAAAGAACAGAATTTTACTGTTTGCTTGGGAAAGGCTTCCCTGTGATACAGGGCTCTACAAGACACAAATATTAAATGTTAAATGCACATAATAATCCAAGACAGTTTTAGGATCGTGACTATATATTTTAAAAAGCCTGCAAGCAGTAGTTCTACATGGCAGAATAAGCAGAGATGTTTTGAAAAGCAAGTCCAAACTAGTTGCTATGTCATATTTCAAAAGGTCACTTGCCTGTTTTCTGATGGAGGAAGTCAAAACAAAACCAAAGTATAGAAGAAAGTTAAAGAAACTCTGAATGGTTAAATTGTTTGTCTGATGTTAAAAAAAAGAAGTGGAGTCTAGAAGACTGTGCTTATACACTTGTGTAAACATATGCATAAGAAGCATTTAATATGGGAATGGGGATCCTGTGAAGCTACTGATATTGCTGGAGTACAACTCCCATAAAACACAACCACTGGCTATGCCAGATGGGTTGGTGGGAGTTTGGGTTCAACAGCATCTGGAGGACCACAAGATTATCATCCCTCATTTAATATATGGAGCTTGAAACCATGGAATGGCTTTCTAAAAATAGGTGAGCTTTACAGCACAGTAATATTAGAATGGGTGAATACTGCTAGTTGGAACTTTACTTCTGTCCCAACGTTGAGATTTTATCATTGTTTATATTAAAGAAATGTACCACGATGTGGCTAAGGAGACATCATTTCAAGGGACCTAGCTAATCATATAAAGCTTTTAAAAGTTATGTGAGAGCAGTTTTAAATTCTAGCATTTAAATTCAAAATGCTTGCAATAGCAACAAAATCTCACTAGGAAAAAAAAGAAAGTCTAGTTTTCCTCTTAATAACGTTTTTGGGGAGTAGTGGTTATTTTATGTGCAGTAAAATAGAGTCCCTCCAATGGTGATTCTGTACCACCAATGACATTCACAGTTGCTTGATCCTTCTGTTGCAAATGATCTTGGCAAAGAAAGGAGGCGATGTCTTAGACAATTTTCACACAGTCCTTATCTAGTTTTAAAACAATCAGCTTGTCAGACAGATTAAAAATGCCAGATATAAATGCATATATATTTTAAGTGCATTTATATGTTCTAGAACTCTCCATAAGTGTTACATACAATGGTTAAACAAACTTTGAGGCATACTGAAATACTTACAGATGTGTTTTAGATGGAAAGAAATGCTTAATGAAATTTGCTGATAATCCCTGATGAGTCACTATCAGGCTGTTGCAAAAACTTAGGAGATTTATATAGGGTGAAAAATTAATCTGCTGTATTTTTGTTGGATATGTTTACTAAATGTGTCAGTCATATAAGCTAAATCATGTTCCCAACCATTTAGGGCATTGGAGTTTCTGAATTCAATTTCTGCTGAAAAGCCTACATCATTTAAATTAGAATGGACCTTCATCCCTGTTCTTTGTGGAAACTTCCAAAATTCAGTAATGACCACTAGTGTCAGAGTCCAAAAGGGGAGGAAAGGCAGATTCACACTTTGAACTGACTAATAACATCTTCCTCAACGAAATGCAAAACTGTCTCCACTGAAAAGTATAAGGAGAAAAGAGGGTTGCGCCTGCAATAGGAACATAGATAATACTAGGTCAAACTATTTGTCCTTCTAACCCAGAACTGTCTGCGTGCTCACTTATCCAATTTCAACTAGAGATACTACAGATTGGACATAGGACATTTGTTCACAAAACATCTGCTGTACCACCAAACTACAATCCTTCCCCTAAAGAAAGAAATCATCCCTGAAAGGTGTGGTGCCCACTTCTTCTGGCTGTATGGATATGTCCAGGAACAGAGCCTAGGATTTCTTGCACTGAAAGCAATAATCATACTCTCCCTCCCAGAGACCAACAAACCTGAGCTTACTCATCTGTGACCTGTATCACACATGCATATCACCTATTTCTTCCATACTTAGTGGGTGATGAATATGCCATGTGTGCCTTAGGGGACACGGGTGGCACTGTGGTCTAAACCACAGAGCCTAGGGCTTGCCGATCAGAAGGTTGGCGGTTTGAATCCCCATGACGGGGTGAGCTCCTGTTGCTCGGTCTCTGCTCCTGCCAACCTAGCAGTTCAAAAGCACATCAAAGTGCAAGTAGATCAATAGGTACTGCTCCATCAGGAAGGTAAACGGCGTTTCCGTGCACTGCTCTGGTTTTGCCAGAAGCGGCTTAGTCATGTTGGCCACATGACCCGGAAGCTGTACATCGGCTCCCTCGGCCAGTAAAGTGAGGTGAGCAACCCCAGAGTCGTCCGCGACTGGACCTTATGGTCAGGGGTACCTTTACCTTTTAAACTGTGCCTTACACTTGAAGGTTAGAACAAAGCTGCTATCCTACACAGTTATGCATATAGCCCCCCTCAAAGTCAACAAGAGGATGAAAAACTTCACCAAGCAGATAGTTTTCAATGACATTTATTCTCAGTGTCATTGTATACAGCCAGAGATTCAAAAGTAACAAAAAGAAATAGTATTACTTTGTGACAGTTCTTTGTTCAATCCAGTACAGGGAAATACAGTATCAAAGAGAAGATGTTTTGACCCAGTTGTTTAGTGTAGAGATACAGATATGATGTCTGTTTTGAATCTGACCTTCATTTCCGTGCAGATTTTTACTGTTCTTCCATAGAGTATATTCAGAATTTGTTTAATGCAACAAAATTTGTTTTGTTTAATGCAATTAAATTTGTTTAATGCAATTAAAACAGTGTTCATATTTCATGGTTTCCAGATATCACAAGCATTTCATTGTGACCAACATTCAGTATCATTTGTCATGTGGTTAAGATTGAATTGAGGTGTGTGTATATGTATATGTATATATATTCTTGTGGGGGTCATACTTGCATTGATCATTCATGATCAGACCACTTGGGCTATTACAGCACAAAGCATTAGGTAGCCAAATTGAGTGATTTGCCTTCTGCTGTTTAAAAATAAACTCCAGCCATATATCATCTGTAGCTGCATATCATGCGGTATCGTTGAAGCAAACTGGGAATTGTGTGCATCAAAGCCAGGACTATGTCTTGAAAATAAAACGTTGTAACTTATTAACAATCCATTGCCGGCCATCCTCAATACAGCTCCATGATTCAGCAGTTCTGACAGAAACATGTCAGAAACACAACACAAAATTCACTAATACAGGGTAAATCTGGAAAAATATATATAGATAGTCTGCTGTTATTAATGTGAGTGACCAATGGAATTCCAATTGAGATCAAGTTGTTTTCTTCTGTGAGAAGAGTAGAAGGCCTTACAGCAGACCCCCCCTCCATTAGCAACCAGGGCACACCCACAAATCTTGAGTTTCGTACAGATCCTTGAGTCAGTCTTTTAAGTACTGAAAAAGGGTAGCCAGTGAATTAAAACAAATAGCTTATGGAGATTATTAAATGATGCTGGACAAAGTCCCTCTTGACAATATTTAGAACAAAAACCAAATCTTCATCCTCCAGATCATTCAGGATAAACCTTTAATAAGTCATCAGTACATTAAGTCTTCTCAGATTTCTCTGCAGTGAGTCTCATTAATCTCATTAATCCAGCATCTTCAAGGGTGGTGCCCAAGACACAAAACGGAGAGCACAGGTAAGTTACGTGAAATACTGAGGCCCTTGTTGAGAATGCAGACTTCAAGTGAGAACTTAATATGTCCACTCGTTAACTATATAATCAAGCTCCACAGAAAAAGAAAAATCTGCATTCTTCCCCAAACTAGGTTCAGCATAAAATCATTAATAAGAGAGACCCTGGATTTCTAAAAATAGCATGTATTGCTCTCAATTTCTAATCCAGCTTTTTAAAAGTAGGCATTGTTTCTAAGGAGCTACAACCAAACAATAAAGCAAGTGGGGGGGGGGAATGGTGCAGGAACAGAACTTATTTCTTCTGGGGGGATGTGAGCAAGTTGGCGTCAGATGCCTTGAGAGCACAACACACATCCATTTACTATATCAATTATTAATAACTTTAAGTAAGTAACAGCTAGTTCGGGCTTAAGCTAAAACTTCAGATAAAGCTAAAAATAAAATAACCAGAGCAGTCTAAAACAAAGACTTTCGTTCTGTGCAAGTGTCAGATAAAGCAGGTCAATTTATAAAAATAGCCACCAATGCAGGCAGTCCTGTCTTCACTACAATGTGGATTTGAGAAAAGATGCACAAAGAAATTATGGATTCGAACCACTTGTAGGGAGTGAAGCAACAATAGGAACCAACTGGAGCCCCTCCATCTGCTGAACCACACCTATATAGCAAGAATGTAATCAAGGCACTGCCTAAGGGTTCTTTGAAAATGGCAGACTCCTGAAATCCCTTGTTCTTTCCCAGATAAAGCCAAAACCCACTAAAAATGAAATGCATTTGCTCAAAAACTTAATATTACTAAGGACTTGTATGAAACCTATGAATACTGCCTTTTAACACTTGTGTATCATTTATCCCATTTGCAGTGCACAACTGCATCCCCCAGAATGACACAATGCAGAGCATTATATTTAAGATCATCTATAAGAAATCCACTTGTTTCAGCCAGCATTCCAATGTGACTTTTATAAAATAAAAGTTAACAATACAGTTCTGTAGCTGGGCAATGTCTGTAGCTGGGAAATGACAAGATTTAACAGGGAAAGTGCTCAATATTTTATAACCAGAGCTTCTGTCCTTTATTGTTACTGTTGTTTTTCTTGGGGAAAAATCTTTCTGAAGTCTCAGTTTTGTTCTAAGGTTCCTGAAACAAACCCCAGAATACTTATGGCTTAAAGTTAGAAACAAAGGAAGATGCAGCAGCATCTCTTGTCAGGAGCTGCACCTTTTGCAGCACAAGAGATCTCCAAATCTTTTTTGCTTCAATTTGCAGGCAGCAAAGCGTGTCTACTTTCCGATGCTTATTTAATGCATTTTTCTTTTTCTCCTTGACTGTGTAAACGCCCTTTGTCCGCTATGGGCTGCCATAGGGACCGCACTGCGGACTGCACCACGCCCACAAGCCGGTATCTCTGGGCAGACTCCCCAGCAGCAGCACCAAGAGGCGAGAAAGAGAAAGCAAAGGAGGGACTGTTGCTGGCTCTGCAAAAGACCTGAACGACCTCTGCTCTGCCCAGCTAGTTGGGGAGGGTGTCTAATGACAATGCTGGGAGCGAGAAGGCGGAATGACTCACAGAGGGAAAAAGTGGCGCAAACTCAAGATCAACTGCTTTCAGAGGATGGGAGGAGGGGGTGATATCCCACCTTCCTTTTGCCAATTGGCGCAGCTAAATGCAAAAAGCCAGAATTGCAGGTCTTTGGAGGGGGGGGGGAGTCAAAGAGCCTGCCCCCCCCCACTCTGTTGCTGCTGCAGGATTCTCAAGAGCCATGAGCATCTCAAGGCATCGCTATCAAGTGAGACAGAGAGGGATTCACACAACCTTGGACACCCACCCACCTGCCCAAGAAAGAAATCCCCACTGGATTCCTGCAATGCCTCCTTCTTACATGGTTTGCAAGACAGGAGCCGATTTAGAGACTCTTGTTTGATGAGTGCATATGTTGTACAAGCTTCCCCAACCACGACAGAGAAGGCGGTGGTGGGGGTGGTGGGGAAATCAACTTTTCTCTGACTGTATTTCAGGGTTGTTGTTTTGTTGGTTTGCTGTCAAAGTCAGCTATGGTTAAAAACAAAGCCATTAATTATAAGGGAGCCATTTCTTCCATCTCGCCACCACCCCCCGCGCGCGCCACCTCCACCCAAGAACTGCAGCCAGCCAGTGGAGAAAACACACCCTTCCGCGATTCCAGCTGCAGCTTCTTTCAATCCATGCGCAATGCAACTCCGAGAAGAGTCTGAAACGGAGTCAGAAGAGGCTGGGTAGGAAACCGAGGCTGATGGAGATCGCTGCCAACTCTAGAGCCGCAGTTCTAGACGGAGGATCCTCCTCGCCCCCTCCCAATACACACACACACACACACACGGGGGTGGGGGGGGAGGAGAGGGAGTGGTTGCATCAATTTCCCCTTTCTCGACCCTCTCTCTGTCTGGACCATGAAGTCAGCCCAGTGAAATCCCGCACCGATTTCAACCTCGGACCACAAGGAGCAGCAGCTCCGACGGGGAGACGGCTGTGCCAAGGTTAGCTGCACAGTCAGGGGCGGCGATGGCGCAGAAACCCCCTCTCGCTGCGGGAGCCGGGACTTTGCGCGCCACGCAACCTGTAGGTCGCCTCTCCAGCCCTTTCGCTCCCCACCCCACCCGACTGGCCCTGGAGAGAGAGAGAGAGACGGAGGGCGGCAGCTGAAGTATCTCTTCGCCTGGCTCCTGAGGGAGAGAGAGGGAGGGAGGGAGCGAAGGAGGAGGGCTGCCTGGCGGCGCCGCCTTACCTCGCTCGATATTGCCTATGGCTCTCCTCAGATGCTCCTCGGTGACCAGCTCGCCTATAACGACCAGGAGGTAGAATTTGCTGTCGAGAAAGCGGTGCGACAGGCTGGGCGAGGGGGGCACCGCGTTGGGGAGGCTACAAGACGGCTCCGTCTCCGCTTCCAGCACCACCGTCGCCATCCTGGCAAAGCCCCTCTCCTCCTCCTCCTCCTCCTCGCCTTTTCTCCCCTCAGGC
The DNA here is from genome assembly GCF_965153285.1 of Podarcis tiliguerta. NCBI lineage: Eukaryota > Metazoa > Chordata > Lepidosauria > Squamata > Lacertidae > Podarcis > Podarcis tiliguerta. The sequence continues at coordinate 33,663,707 of NC_139544.1, read as the reverse complement.
AGCGGCGACGAGAGAGGAGAGGCGGCGGGACGAAAAGGCTTTTAGTTCCAAAGAGGCGCCTGCCTCCCTCCTTCCCTCGCGAGGGGCGGGGAAAAAACAGCCACAAAACCGCGCGCTCCAGAGGCACCACCGCGCTCCAGGCAGCCGGGCGAGTGAGGGAGGGCGGGGAGGCGGCGGCGCTTTTATACCGAGACAGTGCGGGGCTGGGACCTGGCGAGGAGGAGGAGGGGGGAGGCGTCGGCGGAGGAGGAGGAGGAGGAGGGGACCCGGCACAGCCACGCGCGCTGCCTTGCTCGCTTGCTGCTGCTGCTGCTGCTGCTTCGCCAGCATCCAGCCCAGGCAGCTGATGTCATCTGCAGCAAATCATTCCCATCGCTGCCTCCGGAAGCAGAAAGGACGAGGTGGGCGAACAATGCCCGGGCGAGTAGACCGGGGGGCAAAGGAGGCCCGGCCTTGGCAGGCCCAGCCCTCGGGCTCCAGAGTCCCAAGGTGAACCTGCCCGTCACTTTCGACCCGAGCCGGTGCATTTGTTTGCTCCGAAGTGTCCAAGGAGGCTTGGAGCGCGCGCGGAGGCGATGGAGACCAACACGCCCCGCAGTCAGGGGAAGGGAAGGCCAAGCCAGCAGGAGAGCCTTTTCTCCTTAGCGGACCCCGAAGAGAATAGGTCGGGGAAGAGGGTGCCTAAGGTCAGGCACGTGGTGTCGGCTGTGCCAGGTGGCAGGCTGTTTTGGTTTTCCTTTGTAACCCAGGGACATTACATTTGCACTGTGGAGAAAGTGGCTAGAGGTGGGTGTTCTTCTCCCTCCCTCTTTGGTGATGCTAGAGCAGGGGTCAGCAAAGTTTTTCAGTCGTGGGCTGGTCCACCGTCCCTCAGACCATGTTCCTATCATAGGGAAACTCCTTTATTCCAAATAGGATTCCTCGCAAGAAAAGGGAAAAGTTGACAGCTATGATTCCTATGCCCCACAAATAACCCAAAGATGCATTTTAAATAAAAGCACACATTCTACTCATGTAAAAACACCAGGCAGGCCCCACACATAACCCAGAGATGCATTTTAAATGAAAGGACCCATTCTACTCATGTAAAAGCACGCTGATTCCTGGACCATCTGTGGGCTGGATTTAGAAGGCGATTGGGCCACATCCGGCCCACAGACCTTAGGTTGCCTACCCCTGCACTACAGCCCAGGCATCATTCAACAAAGCTGACTGACGAAATATTCCCAACCTTACCATCGCCACAGGCCACTGGGAAATTGCAGAGGGTCTTGATGGAACACTTAATGGTTTTTGCCCCTGTCTGTGCCAAATGGTATATGGTCATTCGTTGTATAATTATTTAAAAATTCCTTCCAGTAGCACCTTAGAGACCAACTAAGTTTGTTATTGGTATGAGCTTTTGTGTGCATGCACACATCTTCAGATACCTTCAGATACTTACATTTATTGTTTCTTTTATTTTTTAAATATTTAATTCTATTGTATTGCAATTTGAATTCCATAGCATAGTATAGAATTGAAATGGTGCAGGTTTCCCACAAAACATCCTGAATGGCCACTTGTGGTCCATGAACCCCAGTTTGGAAATTTCTGGTTTAGACAAAAAGAGGTGCTTCTTCATTTAACCAACCGGGAGAGGGACTTTTCAGTGGTGGCACTCTGGTTACATACCGGTAAAAGCCTCTACAAGGAGGTTTGCATGGCAACATCTTTTGGGCACCAGGTGTTTCCCCAAGCCTATTAAATAACTGAGATATTCTGAGCCTCTCTGTTTAAAATATGTTTCTAATGAGGGGATGGGCAGCAAGTTCTGCTTTGCAGAATTTATGCAAATTTCATCCCTCCCTTTTAAAAAAATAGTTTTGTTTTACTATATATTTCAGTCGTTTTTACATATTTTTGTAAGGCTTCGAGATAACTTCATGGTATGGAACATCATACAAATATAGTAAATAAATGAACAATTAACTTTTACCTACATCGCCTTCTAGGAGTTTCAGCTGGTATGCCGTCCATGCCCTTTCCTGGACAGAGACAGCTTGACCCATACATTAGTAACCTCTAGACTGGATTTCTGCAGTGAACTCTGTGTGAGGCTCCTTTTAAGGTTGGTTCAGAAACTGCTGCTAGTGCAAAACGCAGTGGTCAGGATGCTCAGTGGTACATCCTACCGCACATTCATAGCATTTGTGTACTAGAGGAGTTTCACTGGCTGCCTATTTGCTACCAAGTCAAGTATAAGGTTCTGCTGCTAAGGTCCAGTCAATCTGAGTGATTACCTTCTTCTTTACAATCCAGACTATTCACTGAGATCATCAGAGGAAGCTCTGTTAGTCATACTGCACCCATCAGAGATTTGTCTGATGGGAAATACTATGCAATAGCATTTCCCTAGATATATGTAGGCCCTTGTGGTAATGGTGTTCAACCAGCTGGTTAAAACATACCTATTCATGACAACATTCTCAAGCTTTGATTTTTCAGTACTGGCTCTATTAGAGATATCAGATATCTGTAGTATTTGTGGGTTTGTTTTCTTTTGTACTGTATTGATTTTATGCTGTAAACTGCCTTGCTATGGAATGTAAATATTCTAATATTTTAAAAATGTAAGTTTATTGTACAATGCAATGATAAACAGGACATTAGAACAAACAAACCAATATAAAATAATCATACTTGTCCAATATCACATTAGAAGGGGAAAATACCATGCATTCTCATTATGCAATATAAATGCCAAACATATAGTATTGATTACAACAGAGGACTTGTCATTGACAACCTTCTTTAAACCTTGGAGACAGTCAGTGACATATTTAAATAAATAAAATCTGGAGTATTGAGATAAACTTCAGAATAACATACCTCTTTTTTTTAAAAAAAGTGGATAGAAGGTGTTCTAGGTTTTTCTGGTGAGAAATAAATGAAGAGAGACTAGTCCTTATAAAATTTATCTCTGGTAATGTTGTCTCTGATTGCTCTGCAATGCTGTGTCTACAAGTGCAACCTTATATGATTGCCAGACTTTTAAAAATATGTTAGTTCTTGTGATACAGTTTTAGCTCCAGTGATTTCTAGCCGCTTTTATCATTTCATTTCATTTCATAGCCGTATTGCATTTCATTGTGTTGATCTTTTTTTGATATTTGAGTTTTATGCTTGGGTTGGGTGTTTAAGGTTCACAGTGAGGTTTGTTAGTTTGTTGGACTTTTATGCCTTTTAATTGATTTTGTACAACAGCTAGAGATACAATGTGCAGCACAAGCACCGAAGTAACAATATAATCACAGTTTACCTTATGTTTAAAGCTTCCAAATGTTACCAAGTTGATGTGGAACCAGACCACAGGGCTGCCATTTTTTTAATGTATACCATGATGCATATTGTTATTTCCATTGCTGGTGCTGCCAGGCTATCAGAGGTGGGCATAAGAACACAATAATAGCCCGCTGGACCAGGCCACTGGTCCATTCAATCCAGCAGCTTGTTCTCGCAGTAGGCAACCAGATACCTGTGGGAAACCAGGGAGCAGAACATGAGCAAAAGAACACTCTCCCCTTCTATGGTGTCAAGCAACTAGCATTCAAAAGCATTGCAATCTCCAACTCTGGTAGAACATAGCCATTGATAGCTCTTTCCTCCATGAATTTGACTTGAATCCTCTTTAAAACCCCTCCAAGTTAGTAGCCATCCCTCCTTCCTTGGGGAATGAGTTCCATAGTTTGACTTTGCGCTACGTGAGTAAGTACTTCCTTTTACCTATCCTAAATCTTCTAAAATTCAGATTCATTGGATGTCCGTGAATTCTAGTGCTATGAGACAAGGAGAAAAGCTGTTCCCTATCCACTTTCTCCATGCCACGTATAATCTTATGAACGTCTATCATTTCACCTCTAACTCGCATTTTTGGGGGCGGGGATTAGATAATTCAGGGATTTCCTTATGAGCAGAGCTTCTAAACACAGGAACGTGGACCTAAAATTTAGACCACTGGGAAGATTTTGGGTGGCTAAACATCCCAGGTACGAATCAGGTATCTGTGGTACTCATTTTTAAGCAAACCAAGCACCTGTCCTCTTGCAGAGATTGCCAAAGCCACTTGGAAGTGCTTCATCATAGCAAGGGCCCAGGACCCAGGCAGATGTGCTCAGAAGACAGCACGTTCATTCACAGGTGACCAAACAAGCACATCAAGCAAAAGTAAACCCACCTTCCAGATGGGCCTTCAACCCAATGTTCTATGAGTTTCCAGCATGTAATTGCACAGCCATCATAAAGAGAAGTCACCCTTAAAGCCACTTGTGAAAATGCCCTTAAAAATATACTGACCCCGTGCTTATGATTCACTGGAGTATGCAAGGGGCAGAAGCCACACTGGCGATGTGATGATATTCGAGTGTTCCCAGAGGGTCTAAATGTAACACTGAAAACATACCAATTGTTTAGACTGTAAATGTGAAGGGCACACACAAAAAAAGGGGAGAGGCTGCATAGAAAGGGGGAAAGTGAAGGGATTGTGTGAATAAGTTGGGTGTGGTGCATTGCAACCCTGTACAAAGGAGGAAACCTATGCCCACTAATGTGGAAAGACATTAGCGGAAGTCTGATTTATATGCACTACATTCTTCTCAGAACATGTGCTTTGTGTGTTTGTTTGCATGAGTGTGCATGCCATTCCTTTTTCCTCCTGCAACTCCTTTTGCTAGCATACCTTTAGGACTGGATGTCTAAGTAAGGGACAGTCCAGAATTACATGTTCCACTCCAGACAAGGGCATACTGCCTAACTCACATTGTACTCATCAGTGGTTGATTATATAATCCGTTCTGTCTGTCTATCTATCTATCTATCTATCTATCTATCTATCTATCTATCGACAAGGCATCTACTTTTGACGCAGGAGTTTCTTAAGTGCTGATCCTGTGCCCAGAAAATATTACTCAGTCTGCACTGACCCTTGCTTAGATTTTCTTCACATGCTTCACGTGAGCTGCAAATTGCCGCAGAAGTCAGCTCTGGCAGTTAAAAAGAAACATGGGCTCCTTGCTGGAGCATCTTCTATTTGGAAAAAAATCTCTGTGGTTTAAAGTTGTCACCTTGGACTGAAATATTAATCCATTTATTTTACAATGGATTTCTAGTTTCCAATATAAAGTTTGAAGGCTGCAAGTTCTAAGCCCACTAACTAGAAGAAAGTCTTGCTAAACTCAGCAATTCTTACAACTAATTTTACCTAAGTCTGGGTTGTTTTGGATTCTTGCTTCCTGCACATATGGGTATTAAACAAATTTCAATAATTAGTGTGCATTTGATTTGGCTTCATTTTCCTTCATTTATTTCCTGCCAGATCTATTACTTGGTCTTTGGAATTGTGTTATCAAGATGTCAGGAATCTGAGATTCCTTTATGCTCCCGTTTCTGGTTTTCCTTTTTCTCCCCCCTCCCTTTTTTCTTTGGTTAATTTGATACTTTGCTTATTAAATGTCATATTATTTCTTTGGGCGACTGCCAGAACATGTGGATTGCAACTAGGAGAAACTAGTAGAGAAAATGCAAGGAAATTAAATATATATATATTTCCAGAATACTTAGCTGATTTCCGATTAGGGGGGAAAATGTCTTTTTTTGGCGGTTTTATGTACATACTGTTGTAAACTGATTTTTTTTAAAAAAAGAATAATGATATATATGTATTTTTCTAAATAAAAAAGGGAAGTCATTTGCCTAAAAAATGAGGTCATCCTATAAACTGCTGTAGAGGATATATTTTTCACACATCACAGTTCTATTTTTACTATATTGATAAGAACTTAAAGAAAAAAGAGAACCAAAAACAAAACAAAATAAATATCAAATTTATAAATATCCCAACAAGCATTACAGTTATGAATATCCTTATCCAACAATACCCTGTAGTGCAAAAGAGTTCTTAATGCAACCTCTTCTTTTTTTTATTGGTATAGCTTGGCCTCAATCATTTTCAAAGCTGTCATTTTCCTATTCCTGAGAAACTTGTTAACCTGTTTGCTATAAGTTTCTTTCAAATTTTATTCCACCTACATAGCTCAGTGGGTAGAGCATGAGACTCTTAAACTCAGGGTCACGGGTTCAAGCGAAATATGCAGTAAAACTACAGCCACCTCACCTCAAGTATGGCTCAGCGAAGGTCCACTGCCGAGGGAAATCCTATTAATCCAATCGTGTTTTGGCTGGTCTGACTGAAAGCTACTATCTCTCTTAGGATCTGATCATTCCCAGAAACATGATTTCTGCTTCCCTCACTCCCAGGTTCCTACAGTAGACAAGTACTCCTTCCCCAAAGTTAGAGAACAACTCGTTAATTTTTTAAAAGAAACGTGCAATGGAAAGGTTACTTTAACAGTAATGGAATACTTGGGAATTGTCTTTGAAAATCACTGTCTGATGATGCCTGCTTCTGTTCTACCTGGGCACCCTTTCAAGGCTGCTGATCGTGTGTGGCAGAGGGAAATTGTGTGATCTTGGTCTGGCCTCTTGGAATTTTGTTCAGCAGTTTAGAGCTGCAGAGATGTTGTGAGGTTTCTTTGTTTGTTTGCTTTTGAAATGCCGGATCTACAGTATGCAAAATGTTTTCTACCTCTTTTACTTCTTCAGGACCTATTGCAACCAACTGCATACCTGAATGTTTGTTAGCTTGTCAATCTCTCTCTCTTTCTCCTTCTCTCCCTCCAGTTATCCCGCAAGTGAATTCTTTGCATTTCTATATGACATCTTTTGAAACTTACCACATGTTTTTTCAAGACATCTCTGCACTGGTTGGATTAAAAAAAAAAATCTATGTGGGTCCTGCCACAGAAAAATAAATATTGTTGCAATGATGCTTCAAAGTGACAGGGGATGGGAAGGTAAGCCATAGGAAAAAGTGTGTGTGGAATGAAGTTATGGGAAGATGGGAAGAAACTATATAGCAAGAAACAGAACGTGGTGACCAGGGACCAGTTCAAATATATGAGCATGGTCAAATATACATCAATATGTGCAAACAGAGTCTGGGGTGGCACATGCATAATTTTATTTTGCCAAATTTTGGTGGGAACCGTACCTCGTTTAATCTTTTTGAACATAGTAAGTGGCAACAGTTTTACTCATATATGTTTGTATCTGTTTAATAGTGCTATATCATGTATGTTTCTTGATAAGCTAACTGGGACCTTCTCATAGGTACGTGTGTACATGATTGCAGCCTTGGGGTTTGTTTTGTTTTTTACCTATTCTTTCTAATTTTTTAATCATGTGTTGTTTTATTACATTTCTGTTAGCTACCCTGGGGACACGATTATGTTAGAAGATATATACCATATATATGCAAGAATTAGCAGCATTTTTAATATTATTTTGCATGTAGCAATAGACCTGCTTGTTTTTAGAAGTAGAATAATTTATTTGTAAAGGCAGAGTGCAATCTGGCCCCAGGCTTTCAACTTAGCTTCTATTTGCCTCATCATTTCCTTTCATATACATGACCAGGGTCTTTCCCTCAGTCTTTGCTATCTTAACAACCCCCCAGCTCTTCAGCCTCAGACACTCAGTGCTTTTCTTCCCAGAAATTAGCCAATCCCCAGCACCAAACGTTTACCAGGCAGCCCATAATTATAGCAGTGAATGGAATTCTTTATGTGAGAGCAACATCTCAGCTGAATTGTACCCCAGAGCCCAAACATGTCATTCGGAGTCTGTCTCTGAAAATCAGTGAAGTCACTGCTGCCCAAGAGACTTTCCAGGATCAGGTACACTGATCTGAACAAAACTGAACTCCAGTCCCTTGAGGAGGAACTTCTGAAGGTCACTCACCAGAGTAGGAATTCTGAAAGAGTGACCAGACATATTGGATGTGATTGCTTGTCCATCTGATAATATGGACATTGTGCTTCACAGGACAGCATGGAGCCTTCAGATCTCTTGACTTGATGTTTGACCTTAAGTAGATCGTTCAAAAGTGAAGCTTTCCCCTTTAAAAGAGACATTCTGGATTTTTTCCAGGTAGTTACCAGATTAACTTGCCTCCATTTAAAAAGTAAAACTCCCTGTGCTTCACCACCCAAGTGCCATGTTCAACCAATTCACTTGAGCCTTTGACAAAGCTTGACAGCTAAGTTAAGTTCTGTGTGATTCAGAAGTCAATACGAATAAACTGAAGGCAGAATTGTTCACCCTCTGATTATGACAATAAAAGAATCAAGAGATGATCCTGCAGATCACAGTCAATGCACCCACGAGTCAGGCATTGATCCTAGGTGCAAGTCACAGCACCATCAGCTAATTTTCTGGGTCCTGTTTGTACAATGGATGCTTTAGCTTTGAGCAACAGGATTTTCCATTGGTTCTAATATTGGGCTTAAAGTGCTCTAGCCTGCAGGATAGCTCAGTTGGTAGACCATAAGACTTTTAATCTCAGGGTTGTGGGTTTGAGCCCCACATTGGGCAAAAATATTCCTGCATTGCAGGGGGTTGGACCCTCATGGTCCCTTCCGTTCTATGGTTCTATTGGGCCATAGAATCTGAGAAACTGAAGCACTTCCAAATGTCTAGAATTACAAAATAACTATTTTAAGTGATGACAAATGATAACCATGAATACTGTAATAGTACTAAAGAAACCTCTGAAAATGCAAATGAAGAGGCTGGTAAATCCACTGATATATTCCTGATCATAGTTTAATTGACCAACTTTTCGTAGCTTGCTGGTTTTTATTTGTTACGCTACACTATGCTTTTAATGAGTTTCTATATGTGGTCTCTTACTTTTACAAAGATTCTGTATTGTTGCTGCTTTAAAGCAGCCTTCCCCAGCCTGCTGGTCTATGGTTAGAGATTATGGGAATTGTCATCTAAAATATCTGGAGGGTGTCAGGTTGAAGAAGGCTGCTAAAAATATTGCATCATATCATTTTATTTTACTTTTAGTAGCTAATGTTTCTATAGGGAGCATGTCACCTCCTGTATTGACTAGAAAGGTGATTAATATGTTATTGCTAAATAATAATAAGAAATAGTGATTAGATTATATGAACTTCCATCAACTGTCACTGCTGTATAGAAGAATGCACCGAAGTTCCTCACTGGATCAATATGACTTCTGTATTAACAATACAGTCATTTAATTTAATTTATTTCTGGAGACATTTATATGTCCTGATTGTGTTGCATAGTGGCTTTTCACAATATCCCCAGTACCACATTTGATGGTTAGGAAATGGATTGCATTAATATTTTTATTCCATACGCCGCGTAATGGAATGATGTCTATGAACATGATGCAGAATCCATTATTATATATTTAGGCCATTTATTGAGTTTACTCACATTCTGAAAGATTGCTAACGATGCCTATTAGTAAGTGTCAATGGTGTGTGTGTTTATGTTCAAAGTCAAAATTCCAGATCATGTCTGTATGCTGCAAAACCAATTTCTGCAAACCAACTGGAGAAATTATTTCACTACCAAGAGAGAACAACCTAATTTACTTTCCAGCTCCAAAGCCATCGTTTTCTAGCCACCTTGCCTGGTACTCATCTGCTTAATGATGAGTCTGGTATTGATTTTGAGAATAATGATCAAGGGTAAGGTTGTGGATTAATGATGGACTGGGAGGAGTTGATAGCTATAAGCAGAGCCAAAGGCAGTTAACCTCTTCTAGCCATTAGTCCCAAGGTGCTGCTGAGTACTGACTTACTTCTTCTCATTATAAGGAATGTAATGAAGACTAAAAGCAAACTACAGCATAATGGTTTGTGATGGGGGCCTGGAAGAACAGAGACAATAGTCAGATAAAACATTTGACAAATTTTGGCCAAATTCAGTAGTCCTGTTATATTGTATATGGGCTTTTAAAATGTTTTGATAGAATTATTTTATTGTGTATTTTAATTATGTATGGATTTTATAACTGATTTTCTACTTCTAAACTGCTTAGAAGCAATTTTGGCATGTGAGCAGTATATAAATACAAAAAAAAAAAGATTAATTAATATTAATTGCATTCACGGAATTATCAAAGTGCTCCAGGAAGGAATATCTGCTTAACTGCCCTCTGGATCATTCTAATCACAAAGCTCTAGATTTTGGATCATGTATTGGGATCTCTTATGCCAAATATTTTGCTTGCCAAAGGCAGTGGTTCTTTTGGATTTGAGAGCAACAAGCAGTTGCTTGTTGGGTGAAGGCTGTGTGTTTTAGGCAAGCATTAGACATTAACATGCACAATATACCCTACTTAGACTAGACAAAGCAAACTACCAAGTTCTTAAACCCAGCTAGAATAAAACACATTCCAGAATGGTTCATTATAATGTTCCATCTGTTGCCAAAGAACGCTTAGACACAATGAATGATCCCCCTTGGAACTGGCTGGTGCGTAGCACCCTCTCAAGACCTCCTGGTCTAGTCTGAGTTCTGCCTGACAGCATTGATAGCGCCTCCAGCTCTCATATTTACATATCCTGCTGAGTAAGGTAACTCATGCCCGTGTGGATCACAGGTCAGTGGTCCCTAGGACCCTTCCATAAATAAGTCCCTAATTAGCGATGTATGTATTTAAAGTTTTCTGTTTTAACCATCAAGCTGAAAATGTGGCAACTGCTGCTGCTTCCTTCTTTTTCTCTCCCTTGTCTTCCATGTTGTTTTCTAATGACTGGCAGGGGAAGACTATGGACAGAAATGCATGTTGTGCTGTATATTAATGTTGGCACTTCTCTTGACCAAAGCGTGTGCATTTTGTAATACAAGAGAACCAAAGAGTTTAATTGTTCTACAGCTGGTAAGGGAACCCATTCATACTTAGCTCTTTAATCATCATGCTATTCAATTTAGTGTTTCCTAGCAGACTGAACACTGTGAGAAACTTATAGATTTTCCTTGTCTGTTTTGCTTTTAGAGTCAATCAAATTGATGTGTCAAATTACCCTTTGTCCTGCATGAAATAGTAGCTAGAGTAGTTTTAATTGGTTCAAAACCTAATCTGAGGTGCCTTTTTCTATATCTGATGCCTGTTTAAAAGTGTGCATTTCCCCCCTTTAGGAAGACGGTAAAGGGATGAAGATTACATATTTGGAATCCAGTGGCCATGTTCTGCAAGGCAGAACCACTTGCTTGCTCCTGCCAAGAAGAAAAACACCAACCTCCAAAAGAATTTGTAATGTCAAGACTTTATTTACATTCATAGTCTGGTTCTACATGATAGGTTTCTTGCAGCCAAAGTATCCACCTTCCAAAATGCTGGAAGTAATTTAGGCTTTCTGCAAACCCAGGTTCCTAGATGTCAACAAATGTATTTTCATACAATAAACACTTATTTTTGCCCACTTAGATTTACAAGCAGTTCAAGATGCAGGTCAAAATAATTTCTGTTCTGGGAAGTGATGTGACAGTGTTGGGGAAGGTAAGATGACTGCTTATCCTTTAGATTTCTGATTGCATCCATATACAGACAGTACTAGTATTCAATAACCCTAGGCATTTGGCATTCCTCCAACAGTGTATTTATATATTGCATTGACCTGCTTTTGTTCCAGCTCATTAAATATAGCTGATGTCAATGATCAGGGGGGAATGGACTGTCTGCAGTGGTCTAAAGGATTAGAGTAGCTGCAGCCACTCGCCACCTTTTCTAGACCAGTGGTATTCATTGTACTGTCTATATACCTTACAATCCAAACTGCTTGTCTGAACACTCTCTGAGACCAATCACTCACTAAGGCTAATCCAGCCCAAGAAAAGCATATACACTCATATATTTTTCCACTTGTGTGACCCTTAATATCAGTTCAATGCAAGGTGTTGCTGCTGCTGAATTAAAGGACAGGTAGTGGCTGACTTGTGACTTGTGACGCAGGTGGCTCGAATCCCTGTGACGGGGTGAGCTCCTGTTGCTCGATCCCTGCTCCTGCCAACCTAGCAGTTCAAAAGCTCGTCAAAGTGCAAGTAGATAAATGGGTACCGCTCCAGCGGGAAGGTAAACGGCGTTTCCATGCGCTGCTCTGGTTCGGCAGAAGCTCTGGTTCGGCAGAAGTCATGCTGGCCACATGACCTGGAAGCTGTACGCCGGCTCCCTCAGCCAATAAAGTGAGATGAGCGCCGCAACCCCAGAGTCGGCCACGACTGGACCTAATGGTCAGGGGTCCCTTTACCTTTACCTTTTAGTGGCTGACTTGTACCAAGACATCATCCCATGTATATAGGTGGTTTGCCAAAGAAATATAGAATAAAAATGGGTTGATGCAAACCAATAGAAAGGGACATTATTCTCCCTTCTTCTCTTGCAGAATTGGGGCTTTTTTTTCAGCCAGAACTAAGGTGGATGCCATTGCGGTTCTAAGAAAATGAAAGAGGTGTTCATGGTGAGTTTCGGCACCTCTTTTTCTAGAAAAATAGCACTGTGCAGAATACCGGGGTGCAGATGGGAGTCCAAGAGAAGAGGAAGCAGGATGATCTCAGGGAAAACCATTCCTCCTTTCTGACCTTGTGAACTTCTCTCAGCATTTTCATGCCATATCAAACCAACAGCAGCACACACAGCCTCCAGCCAACAGCATTTAACTGCCAAGGTCATGGCAGGATAATTGACAGTGCTAGCAGGCAGAGGAAGCAGGCTTTTTTGGAGTTAACGGAGGCAGAGTTAAAGAAATACTGAGTAATATTGTGATCTTAGGAGCAGAAGTGTAAAAAGGTACAACTTTTTAATGCTAGAACACTTGCCGTTGCTGCTATGCCAAAGCACCACTTCACACCATTGTAATTAAATATGTATATCTATTCAGGATCAGTATAGCTAAAATGATGGTTGAAAGAATTATGGCCAGATTCTCAAGGGGTAAAGGGTCACATTACTGATGTATCACAGCTACATTGCACAGCTGGTTCTAGACCCAACAATGCAGAGAATCAAACTTCATGCGGCCCACTGCAACTCCTCCCCACTTGGAAGTGGATTTTTCATCCTTTGCCAGTTCCCCATACCTTAGAGCAAGGCATGCTAAAGCAAAGGCAAATTGGGACTCAGGTTTCACCCTGCCTAGGAGAGATGCAGCAAAGGCCCAGGAGCAACAAAGCAGAGTATATCCCCTCAGTTAACTCCCTCCCTTCATGGCCATTTGGGTTCCCCATTGCACACCCAGTCCGTCCATGGCTTCTCCCCACCCCACCCCATAGTAGAAGTAATATGTGTACACCCGTGATTTCTGATGTATTTACACTTCACAATTTGAAGTGAACTTCTTATCCAGTGGTGGCTTTGTAGCAAACACTTCTGCTTGCACCGAGTGTTACTGATCCCCCTACCCACTGCAGCCCCTGTTGCCTTCCAGCTGCTCCTCAGGATTGGGGGACCTGACAGAATAGTAAGAGATGGGTCACTGGAGCTGCAGAATCAGGTGCCCCAACTTTGTCGGAACGTAAGTGCTTTCTACTAGTGTTAAGTCTCTGTTGGATATGTGTGGAGGAGCAGAGTTTCAGTTGTAAACAGAAGCAATGCTTCAGTTGTAAAGCTGCTGATAATCACTCTTGCTACCCTGTTTCCTGCGTCTACCTGCTGGCCTGTAAAGCATGTTGGAAGAAAAAGAGAGCTGCGACAGCAAAATCCATTACATCAGAATTCCGGCAAGCTGTGTTAATGTATTGGCTGCATTGTGAGTGCTGTACACCTGCGATGCCTCAAGGTGGGGGTTGGGTGGTGGTTTTGTTTCAGCTAGTATATGCTGCAAGATACGCTGCGGAATCCTTGACTGATGAACTTCTTTGACGGATGACTGAACCCAAGGTGCCCATTAGCGCTTAAGTATTTCACCAATTATATGCAGACACTAAGAGCATCTTAAAGGTTAAATGTATTTTCATAACTCTTTTCACATAAGCAAATCCACCTTAGGATTAACAGTGATTTATTCTTGTTGGTTATTGACGATAAACTGCCAAGAGGCAGAAAGATAATTAACTCAGATATAATGATTCTGTGACCAATTATATTGGATATATCTGAGATCATTAACTCTGCATCTACAACAGGAAGCAAAAACACCAAGCAAAATCATTTTTAGAATTACTGAGTCATAATAATAAAAAAAGGAACTAATACAATATAACAGCAGGTTTGATTGGCTTCACTTGGCCCTTTTGCTTAGTGCTAATATTATTTGCCAACTGTGCTGAAAAGGAGGTCCTTTGTTTCTAACTGCTTAATAATTTGTTTTTATTAAATGTTTGAAACAGGGATTTTTACCATTACTATCTTGAGAGCATTTACCCAGTATAAGCCACATATCAGGGGTATAAATTTATGAATGCACTATGGAGATATATAAATGCTGGTTAAATTAATAGGATGGATAAGCAGGTTTGTTCATACACTGGCTTCAGTGGAAATTAAGCATGCCTCGTTTACCCTGGATTGTGCCTGTGATAAATTAGGTTTATAGCACCATTTTGTACAAGTTGGAAGGTAATGGGAACAGTGATGGAGGGCAGAGTTAGCACACTAGAACCCACTGCCACCTTACACATTTACTGCACTCTTTATCAAATGCCCGAGAAGGACTTTTGTGAACCAGCCCAATCACACTAGTAAACAGCCTCCCAAGAATCAGCCATTCCAGGCTATGTGCAATGAAACTCCTGGGATTGACTCGCCACAGCCACCTGTTAACCAGAACCCACCTGAGTCAAGAGTCTTTATAAATGTTAGTATTCCTTGGTCCCTTGGTCTCTGACTATTCAAGATGCTGTACTGCTTGTGTTTGAAGATGGCCCTAGACTTTTGTGAGTGGCTTAGCTAATAAAGTAAAGAAATACAACCTTTTAGAAAATTTAAGCATCCTTCTGCCTCACTTGTGCTTGCCCTCTCTGAAACCCTGTGTTTAGTAAACACTCTTCAGTTTGGCTGCTGAGATTCTTGCGTGCATTCGGGCCAAAGTCAAAAGGATATTCCCCTTCATGCTGTGTGTGCATCAGGTGGGATTTGGCAGAGAACAGCAAGCTACATTGGGCTCGGGTGAGAGATGGGTGACACCCTTAGAGCAACATACGTAAGTGTAATGGCAGCTTGCCTGAGAGCCTCTTGCATGGCTGGCCTACCTAGATTGGCAGTCATAGCAAAAGAGGAGCAGAGCAATTTCCTTACATGGGTGACCAGATGCTAAGCGGGACAAAACTCCTTCATGCATATTAGCTGTGTAGAAGAGTGAATTTTGGATCCTCCTTTTCAGGTCATTCAATGGAGGCTGCAATTATTTGAGATTTATTAATGTATGCAATCAATAGGATCTTGAGGGTAATCCACTCCGAGGAGCTGACTTTGATGGAAGATGCAGAATATAAACATACAAAATCCTATTGTCCCATTGAACTTAGTGGGATGTGCATCCAAATAAACATGCACAGGAGTGCACCGTACTGCATGTAAGACCCAGGAACAGATAAAAAGCAGCACCTTCAAGGCAAAGCGATACAACAGAGAGCCTGTGGAGACTGTGCCCTCGTGGAAATGTATTCCTTCCAGCTTAGCTCTACCAATTATAAAGCTGTCTCAGAGAAGGCACATTTCAGAATTTACTCCTGCAAACTGCTACATGCCATAAAATATGTTTCACATATAGGGCACTGTCTCTATAGTAACACCGGCATACTATAAGCGCTGACTTTTCAGATAGGTATTGAAAAGGAAACCCGTTGCAATTTTTTTTAGTTGGCTGGTTGCAACTTACCTGCTATTTTTTGTGATTGTGTTATGTATTTTAAATTGTTTTAGGAGTAATCCTCTCCAAAATTGCACTTGTATTAAAGTGCAAGCAAGAAATGTTTGAAATAAATAATACTGGCTGCAGCTAGACTAGATATCATTGCTAACTAGAAGTATTCTAAGTCATTAGGCATAGACCAATGGCATAAGACATTCTGGGAAGGAAGTCTTCTCAGCTAAGTTTAATTATTTCAGAAAACAAATGAAAGGAAGAGCACAAAATATATTTAAAGTAAGATGGGAGCCTTTTTAAAATAAAGCATTGCAATATACAGTTTCAACATAACCTCTGGCCCTACCCTTCTGGTACATTAAAAGATTTGATTTGGGTTAGCATTTCTATGCATTGCTGGAACAAAGATGATATATAATATTTATGCTGTACTCCAAGGACATTTAGAATAACTTTTTAACTCTTACTGAGAATTAGTTTGTATATAATTGGTTTATTCATGATAAAGCTTTCCACGCGTTAATCACATACAAGATTGAAAATAGCTCATTATTTTTTCTATGCACACTATTGCATTTGCTTATACTTTCCCAGTAACTATATTGCATCTATATATATATTTGTAATAATAAAACAATACGGGGGGCTTTTCTTAGTTTTACGTTGACTGATGGTACCCTTTTCAAAGACACACACACACTGCAAAAGTGCTCCTAAACTTCCTTTTCAATTCAGAAGGTTTTTGATCTGGACATTGCAGGAGGCTGATGCCTTCCAAGGCAAACTTTCGCATTCGATTATTGCCCTCAAGAGCTATCAGCCAGCCTTGCCTCCAGAGAATAAATGAGCCAGGAACCTTGCCTTCTGTTTTCATTTGGGATTGCAATTAAAGAAGAAGTAGGATGCTCAGTCGGTTTTGTAGAAAAGTGTGGCTGGTGGGTAAACAAAGGCTCCTCGATCTTCTCCAGTTGTCTTTTTCTGTGACACAATGTGCCCCAGGGCTAATGTAAAACCTTTAACTCTGCAGGTGTCTGGGCAAGACAATCACTGTAAAGCTACTCTCCCAAAGACATTTTCAACTTGATTACCCAGCAGCAAGCAGGCCTGGAAGGCTTTATGATGTTTGCAACTGCTGCCAAATGTGACCCTCCTTTAGAAGTTGCAGGCTTTTATCTCCAGGATTGCATCCAGCTGGAAGCTCCGCGAAGGGATGATAAAGCAAAGCTAAAAGCAGCAATGCTACATAAAAAGTAATCTCTGTGATGCACACAAGTCAGGCCTCCTGACTGAGACAGTAGCCTCCTCCAGATTTCATCCTGGCAACACACATGAAGGATTTACCCTGAGAAACGTATGCTGAGCTGCAAAATAATAATAATAAAAATGCTACTGTTAGCAAAACACATTATGGATCTCTTACTGCGATTAATGAAATCTTGCTTACCAAATAACTCTGCAAAGGCAAGGGCACCATTGTCCACGCTTTGCAGATGGAAAACTTTTAAAGTGAAGATGCCATTTCATCTTCTTAGGAAGAAAAAAAGAAGAAAGGCACATTGGAAGGGACAGAGGTTTATAATATATAATGAGAATGAAAAGACAAAAATTATTCCCTCCCCCCTCACTTTCAGTATATTAGGAGGACTCTAGGCCATTTGTTTTAAAAGTAGCAGGTGTAATACAACTACCACAGACAATGGACATTGGACAGGGTTGTCACTACAGTTAAAGACGGTAGATTCAAGGTGTCGTGAAAGAGCAGCAAATTGTTATTTACTGCATCATTCCTGTTGTCCTTTTGCTGCCAGAGAGGAAGTATTTTGAAAGGCGAGAGGGAAAATCCCAGAAGCACCTCTTGCTGGAAGTAAAAGATCAACAACTTAAATTACTAACGATTGGCTGTCTTTCCATGGCACCAAAAGATCAGCTGTCCGAAGTGGCTACCTCACTTTATCACATTGACACTAGGGTTTGTTTTTTTCTCCTCATTTAGTCTGAATGGGTATGCTAGCTTAGTAATCAGCTTGCAAAGCATAGAAAGAATTTAATTCTTCAGTGCTGTTGTGCCTTTGGCAAAGTGTTGGTAGTCTGTAGCATTTTCTCTGCTCGGCTCTCAGAAAATGTCCAAACCAATTTATTAGATATTTTGATGATGATATATTATTTACTCTGTTCATGAATCCCCTCCCATGAAACATCCTGAAATGATTAACAAAGGAATACATATGCATAGATTTTCTAGCCCAATAAAGTCAAGGACAAAAATCTCTATTGGAAAAAGAAGGTATTCAACAGTCGCTGTCCGTCTGTTATGTAATGTGGGGAAGCTCCAAATGGTGGTTACTATCACACTAAAGGTGTGATTGCTACATGCATGGAATGGTTGTTCTGATAAGATGGAATCTGTACAAGCCCTTTTCCTGCAGACTGTAGAGACTGGGTATATAAGAGTTGAAGCAATCCTTTGGGAACTTAGATATAAAAACAGAGGTCTAAAGTTTAAACACTAGGTTCATTCAATAGTCTTGCACATGCCAAAATGGATATTTGTTCAATTTTAGACCACTTTATTCTTTGGACAGCAACAGGCACTAGTATCACCCTTCCCATTGATATATCATAAACTGCTTTTGACTTCACCCTCAGTTTCAAAAGCAATATGACACACTGTAGGAAGAGGATATTTTGTTAGAGAAAAGGATATTTGAAGCTCCCTTAGGCTTACAAAACTAGTTTTATGGCTCTTTCTATCCTGGTCAAAGTCTGCAGGTCAGGACATGTATAATCTTACTTCGTAATAGGGGCAGTCTAGAGGGCAGCTGGAATGTGTGATATGCATCTATATGGAGCCAAAGTGACCCAATATTCATAATATAAAATAAATAAAATAAAATAAAATAAAATAAATAACCACCTTATACTTTTTCAGAAAGTATGAAAAGTAGTTTGAAAATAAAGTATTAGTCATAAACCTAATGGCCTTATATTAAATATATTTAAGATAGACTTGCTGCTTTGCATTATTGAAAAACATAGTGTTGTGAAGATATGGGAAGATATGGGACGGACAGCGACTGTTGAATACCTTCTTTTTCCAATAGAGATTTTTGTCCTTGACATTATTGGGCTAGAAAATCTATGCATATGTATTCCTTTGTTAATCATTTCAGGATGTTTCATGGGAGGGGATTCACGAACAGAGAACGAAGATATCGTTGAACGAAGAGAAAATACTGATTCATTTATTTATAAGTTTTGTATACTGTTTGATTGTATATCTGCTTGATTTTGTATATCTGCTTTGAGGCTGGGTAGCTGATGCTTTATGAATAATTGAACATAAAATATTATTTAAATATTGTATGTGTGTGTGCACGCACACACACACCCACACCCTGCAGGAATGTTTATACCTGGCAAGAAGGAAGGGTTAGGCAGTTGCAATAATTCAGGACCATGGTCAGCTCCCTATGGAGCAAAAGTCTTAGGCTGAATGTATGCAAACTCCAAGCAGGTGGTTAAGCCCAGAGGCCTAGGAGCAAAATGCAGACTGCCTAAACCCCAGATGGGTCATGTGAACAGGCATTGCTGTTCATGACTTGGTGCATCGCTCACTGAACCACATGGGGAAATGAGAGCAAGACCTGCAGCCGGGCTACCAGGGCTTCAACAGGGCTTGCTACTGCACTGTTCCCTGTCCTGGGATCTCCACACCAGTGAGAACCACTGCTTAAATTTCCTGCAAAATCCTGTACCAATGCTATGCTGTGGGTCACTGTGGGAAATTAAAATGGTGGCTCAAACGCAGCTGCCAGACCACTGCTGGATAAGCCCACACGGACCCAATGGCATAGTAGAAGGCCCACCAGAGGACACTATACAGAGGTGCCCCTCAAACCCAGACTGAGCGTTGAGTGTCCAACAGGTTGTAAGAACATTGCTGAAACTGTGAGGTACATGGTGTCCAACTCTGATGAAATGAGTAGCGGAACTCCAGTGAGGAAATATCTCCTAGCAGTTGTCGAATGCAAGAATCAGATTTACGAAAACAGCTTTCTCTTCTCTCTTTCTCTCTTTAAGAGCTTATCAGTCACCTTTTCACTGAAAATTGCTCAGGGCAGCAAGGAAAAAAGGAAATGAATATCTACAAATACACACTAAAATATCAAAAGCATTTTTTTTTAAGACTGGAAGAAAAGGCTTCTGTTTATTCAGAGCAAGTCATTTGTCATGGCCTTGTCACAAGCATCTTCAGATCCTGATAGTTTTGCACAACTGATTGATTTTCTTTACATTAGAAATTCATGTCTTGTTTACTGTGGAAGCGTCTATCAGCAGGCCACTACATCATAAGGCAAAGACCAACAAGAACTCAAGGACATATTGGCCAAGCCATTTCACTGTTTACCTCCAGACATCTTGTCAAGACATTTCTGTTTAAGCAAGCCTCATGGTGCTGGTGCTGTGAGTAGAACAACTATTATTGATTGCTTTCAGCATTTTCATTGTTTTGCTGTTTTTAAGAAATGGTGCATTCTCTTCCTTGATAAAGGCTACGAGTGCTCTTTAAATAATAGCAATTGATAATAGTGCCTCTTTGCAGCTCATATTAAAAATTATAGTACATTTATATATGTAAAGTCGACAAACCCTGACTACTTGCTTATAAAGCTGCACATGCTCCAGCCTTCGGCTTAACGGAGAGATCACCAGCCTTTTGGGGCCTGCAGGCACATTTACAAGCTGGAGGTGTGCAGCAGCTGTGAAAAAAGGCAAATTCTATGCTAGGAATAATTAGGAAAGGAACTGAAAATAAAACTGCCATTGTCACAATGCCATCACACAGATCTGTGATGCAACCATACAGTTGACCTAAAAATATATATTGTAGAATTAATAAAGGATCAGAAAAGGGCAACCAAAATGGGTGGACCGTGTGGGATGTGATACATAAGTAGCAGTCAAGTACAACTTTCCTTGTTTTCCTAGAGTGGGCATTGTTGATATTTTCACCCCTCCCATTGACAGAATCTCCAGATCTGATGTTTTGAGAAAGGAGGGGGTGGAAACTGCTCTTCTACTCTTCCGCTCCTGCCTGACTGCCTGACTCTGTGTGTGGAGAGAGTCTTATCTACGTAGTGATTAGATGGCTGAGTGGGAGATGTAACACTCATGCAAGCCAGTAGTTCGTTAGTTTGTAGTAGCTATTAGAAATAAAAGGAGTTATGCTTCACAGCTAGCTTCCGCGTTATTTATACTCTGCATGAGTCTGGTGCTCACCATGCACAGTTGTGGGTCCTGTGCATTGGGACCTGCTTTCCAGGATTGGAAGGTCTCTGAAAGTGCTCCAGTCGCCTAGCCCAGTCGGGGCAGAACCAGTTATTGAGCCCAGTCGCTGACATCGGTTGAAAGGCGTACTGATAGGAATGTTTGGTCCAGGAAACTTCCTGTTTCCTTCTGGCTGGGACATACTTCATTTGCATGTGACTAGAGGTGGGCATGACCTTACCTGTCCAGGTAACAAAAGGACAAGACACGCAGCACACACTTTCTCTTTGACTTCCTCCATCGTCGGAGCAGCTTTTTAGTTAGAGATGCTCTGTTGGCTCTCAGCCAACAGGGGACACTGGGATTATCCTCATATGGAATAGATTCACATATATATACTTTGTAACTAAGTCTGCCTTCAGGGATCCAACTGTGAACTGAATGTGAGTAAACTTCTTTTATATACTTCAAACAAGATTATGGCGTGTTTATTCTTTTAAGAGGGATATAAGGGAATTTACCAGGAACCTAATAGTGAGAGGCTTACACAAGCCTGCAACCAGCTACCTGCTGGGTGTTTAAAAGGGGAATGTGAAACTCTGCTAAGTAAAGGAACTTGCTAGCACAAGTTTGGAAGGATATTAATAAACAATGTATCCTATGAGGAAAGGTTGTCATATTTGGAGCATCTTAGTTTAGAGAAAAGCTGAGGAGGCGGCAACATGATAGAAGTATATTGAATTATGTGGAGTTTGCTGGTAAGAGGGATTGGTTGGTTGTTAAATCCTTCTGGCGACTCTAGCGCTGCGCAAGAAACAGGGGTCTCTTAACAACTCTCAGCACCCTTAACAAACTACACTTCCCAGAATTCTTTGGAGGGAGTCATGGCTGTTTAAAGTGGTGCCAGAGTGCTTTCAGTGTATGGTGTGAATGTGGTTTTGCTTATGTCCCATAGATTTCAATTGGTCTGTTCTAAGCCTAAATCAAGATCCAACCCCATGTTTGTCTTTCAATGCCCTTGTGTCCAAAGAGATTTTAATATAAGCATTTTAAAAAAGAGAGAGAAATGTTTTCTGGCTTTGATTAACTAATGACATGTTAATTAATTGTGGCAATTACCCACATTGTTTTCTCCCAAAACAAAACATAAAATTAACAAGCCATACTGCATTTTAAGCATGCCTTCATTACGCAGCAGAATGCAGAGGAGCGGTAGCTCAACTGCAAGCAGCATTTTGTAAGCGTCTTGCTTAACCTCCAGGTTCAGCTAAAAGCATCATGGATGAGGTCATTCTCAGCAATGAGGTTTTGGCTTCAGTCCTAATGACATTGTTTCTAGCTCTGATACACTATGAGATACATATTGGCAGAGGGGGTGGGGGCGGGGGAGAGAATTCCTTGTAAAATAAATGTATACCACAGACAATATGACCTTTCTTACCTTGAAATTTATATTGCACGAGGTCCTGCCTTTTTCAGTTAACGATGGCAATGCTTTTGGAGCACTGCAATATAAAGTGACTAATTCAGCCTTCTGCAAAAGGCCCAGTTCTGCAACATTGCTGTAGATGCCTGCCAGCATTCCATGTTGCAATATAATAAATTTTATAACCACATCTAGGATTTAAATCTGCCTTATTCTCAGAATCTGATTCTCAAGATGAATATAGATTGCCTTTGATCAAATGGCAGCTGTCTGAAGTGGACTGAATGCGTCCACACAGCGATGAGCTGAATTACTAAATAGGGGAAGGGCGGCCATAGTACAGTGGCAGAGCATCTGTCTTGTGTGCAGAAGGTTTCAGGTTCAATTCCCAGCATCTCCAGAAAGAGACCCCGTTTACCTGAAACCCTGGAGAGTCGCTGCTAGTCAGTGCAGACAGTAATGCACTAGATCAGTGTTTCCCAAACGTGGCCCTCCAGCTGTTTTTGAACTACAGTTCCCATCATCCCTGACCACTGGTCCTGCTAGCTAGGGATGAAGTGAGGTTACAGGGAACCAGACAGAGAGCCTCCTCAGTAGTGGCGTCCACTCTGTGGAATGCCCTCCCTTCAGATGTGAAGGAAATACCGTATTTTTTGCTCTATAAGACACACTTTTCCCATCCTAAAAAGTAAGGGGAAATGTGTGTGCATCTTATGGAGAGAATGCAGGCTGCGCAGCTATCCCAGAAGCCAGAACAGCCAGAGGGATTCCTGTGCAGGGCTCCCTCTTGCTTTTCTAGCTTACGGTCTAGCCCCTATGTCCCTTCCCCCACCTCCCGGAAAAGCCCGTAAGAGCCACGCTCCCTTTAAAGAGACGCACGGAGTGTGTGTGCGGCTCTTGGGGGCTTTTCCCTGAGGAGGGAGAAGCCTGCGAGCACCGCACACAGGCTCCATGCAGGTCATGAAAGGGAGCGCTGAGCAGAGCCTGGGATGCATACAGCCTCTGCTCAGCACTCCCTTTAACGAATATTGTTTTTATGGAGCAGCCCGAAGGGGGCAATGACAATAAAGATGATATTATTATTATTATTATTATTATTATTATTATTATTATTATATTTTTTTTCTTCCATTCCCCCTCTAAAAACTAGGTGCATCTTATGGTCATGTGCATCTTATGGAGAGAAAAATGTGGTAAGTAGCTATCTTATCTTTAAAAGACATCTGAAGGCAGCCCTGTTTAGGGTAGTTTTTAATATTTAATGCTGTATTGTTTTTAACACTCAATTGGAAGCCACCCAGAATGGCTGGGGAAACTGAGCCAGATGGGCGGGGTATAAATAATAAATTGTTGTTGTTGTTGTTGTTGTTGTTGTTGTTGTTGTAGTAGTAGTAGTCCAAAAACAGCTGGAGTCCCAAGTTTGGGAAACTCTGCACTAGATTGACCAAGATGGACTCAGTGTAAAGCAGCCTCGTTTGTTCCTATCTTGCCATAGTGTGCAGATAAGCACATAATATGATGGCTATACGTGTCCTATCGGGTGGTAAGGAGCGTGTTGCTACCTGCCTGCATGCAATCAGAAATCCAGGAAAGTGGGCCAGTCATAGAATTCACTACTTTGTAGGCCAGTGCAGATGATCACAGGTGAATACAAATAACCGTTGACCAGCTGATAACGTGCTGTGTATATTTACACAAAAATATGCCTCACTGACTTCAATGAGTCATCTCCACACCATGGGAAGTATTCCACAAAGTTTTACTCAGGTTAGATCCACTGAATGTAATGAACATGACTAAGTTGGGTCCATTAATTTCAGTAGGTCTACCTAGAGTAAAAAAAAAAAATTAGTTGAAAAAATAGTCCCCATACATTCAAATAACTCTTATACCACTTTTGCACTTGTGACTTCCCCCAAAGAATCATGGGAATTGTAGTTTGTTAAGGGTGCTGATGTCACAGAGCTACAATTCCCAGAATGTTTTAATGTATGTTCTAATTAATGTTCTAATGTTTTAATGTAATGTTTTAATGTATGTTCTAATTAACTGGGGCTGAAATCCTATGCAAACTTACCCTACAGCAAGTCCCATTGAACGAAGTGTGACTTATTTCTGAGTAAGCATGCACAGTATTGCTCTGTAAGTCAACATAAGATTGTGGCATTAGGCTGCTGCCTAAGCACATTTATTGGGTCCTAAATCCTACTGGGCTCAGAGGGACTTACTGTTGACTAAATATGTTTAGGGTTGTGGGGCACATGGGATAGGCATTGCATAGGGTGAATTAATCCTAATTCAGAGAATGAGTTAAGTATTAAATTTATATCCCACTACCTGGCTTTATAAAAGCTTTCAGAGTGGTTTTTAAAATTTAAAATAAATAAACAATACTTATTTACAATAAACAAAACATACAATTACATGGATAAAATGCCACATATTAAAAATAGAAAACAGCATTTTCAAATAAAACCATTGTAGCCGTAGAATTTGCCAATAAACCCATAAGAACTAAAATTTTAAAATAACAGATATGAGATCATATTAAAGTTTAATGGCATTTCTGCTGTTTGAGCTCAGTACTGCACAGTGACAGAGAGTTCTACCAACCCACAATGCATTGTGTGAGAGAGGTTTCTTTTAGCAACATTTAAACCTGCTAAGCCATTAAGTACCACTGAGTATCATTAAAAACCAAATATTCACAAACCCATGAAAAGTCACATCCCATGTGTTTAGCCTGGGTTCTATGGAGACTGAAGTGTGTCAAATGTTGACTTTTATGTGGCATGCTTTATAATTCTTGAAATCATCTCAGTATCATTTAATCAGATAAGACCGTAAATCCTGTACCAAGTGGGGATACTGTCACATGAACAATGAAGGCTATACATATTTGACAGTAACTTGCAGACTGAGGTGCCATTGAAGCATTCTGAAACGTCGTTTGTTAAGCCCTTACCCTTGTGTGTAAAAACCTGTTCAGCTCTCATGCACGGCAATGTAAATTTCTGCATGTATAAAGAGATGCAGACATTGATTTGCATACTGGAATCACGGGCCAGAGGGAGACGTAATGACAGCCCGAATGACAGCAACATGAATGCCCAGACATAGCGATGCAGGAGAGATTCAGTTCAGTTTGCATTTTAAAGCAGGCCTATCTAATTCATATTTCCCGAAAGAATGTGAAGCAAAATGCAGCTGTTCTTTAAAGCTAGCGCTTCTCCAAATTTGGCAATACAGTTCTTCAACCCAGAGGTGTATATCAGGTAAAAAAGTGTATAATATGCACATATGAATGAAAATAACATAGAAAATGCAGTATATTTAGGAAAATGAGAAGCAATGCACACTAAAATCCTGGGGTTAAAAAAATATATATTCACAAACTGATGTGGAAATGTGGTGGGTTGAATTTAAGACCAGAGAAATGGGGGGGACGGGGGACTGAGAAAAACTGCAATTGACACATTAGAGCGTACCCAGGCAGTAACACCCCAAGAGCGAGGAAGAGGTGGCAGGCACTGTGATCTCTATTACTGCACTTTATGCAGATCCAATGTGTCACTCTGCAGTAAAGGCTGGGATCTTTGAACTGACCTTAGATGCATCAGAATTAATTTGGGTGTAAGCCTATGAAATGTAAGACAGCTTTAGAAGAAGACCAGGCAACTTCATGGAGGAGAGGGCTGTTGAGGACAATGAGCCACGATAGCTATGCTCTGCCTGCACAGTTGGAGGCTGTAGTGCTTTTGAACACCAGCTGCTGGAAACCACAGGAAGGGAGAGGCCTCTTGTGCTCAAATCTTGCTTGTATCTGTTTGGCCACTGTGAAAACAAAGGCTGGACCAGATGGGCCATTGGCCTGATCCAGCGGGCTCTTCATATGCTCTTACGTTATTTTATGCCTGATAACAATTATTGTGCAAAATTGTCTTTTTAAAAAGTCAACTTCCATTTGGTGAATTTGGTGGCATCTGCCTGTGTTGAGAATCAATGGAAGAGTGCACCCATCAGACGTAAAGTTAAACTGTTGGAGACTTACAGTGCTTGCTGTAGCTATAGGGACTGATATGGCAGAAACATATTTTATTGCAGATGGGGCAGATGAAGGCATCTGGTTTTGCTGTTACAAATGCACCATGGTCTTTCTTCTCTCTGCGTTTCTCACGGCAATCGTTTCTCCCCTGGTCACTGCTGTTGCTACATGACCTGTCTCCAGGCACTGCTGTCATCTGCAAGGCATTCTCACATGGTGGGGTTAATGTTTCCAACCTTCATGACACATTTGTAGACATCTTTATAAGGCAGAATTGGTCTTTCAACAGGCCTCATACCTGAAGCTAGCTCACCACAAAAGCACATAACCGGGGATCCTGTCACCTTCCATTCTGTGTACATGACCAAGCCAGCATAGACGTCACTGAGACAGAAATACGAACCACTGGAAATGTGGATTTGGAAAAACATATATTTGTTTGAGACTCTGTACTGTTATGCGATGCCCAGATCTTCCTGACACAGTACATATGGAAGGCATTGAGGCATCACTCCTGGCAGGAGTGCCAACCTGGCCCCACGACCATGGGTGCCTGGGGCTGTGGGTGCCTGGACCCTTCATGGGGAATTTTGTGGGTGCTCGGGCACCCAGGGAGTTGGCCTATATGACTCCTGGCAGGTGTAAGTTGCCCATGACTTGCTTCCATGAAACATTTCTGCTTGGAACAGCAGTCCCTCAGTCCTATGGGGGGGAATGCTGTTCTCAAAAGCTATGTTTGAAACCAGTGTGAGTTTCAAAAGAGCTTCCAATACCAGGCAGGATGACTGGACTGCTGTTTATAAAGAAAAATTAGCAGTGCAATCTGGTACATGCCTACTCAGAAGTAAGCCCCACTGAATTTACACAATGCTGCAACCCTTTATATTGGCCCCATTAAATTTGTTGAGGTTTATCTTTGAATACACATGCGTAGGATTTCCCTGTAAAAGACCCAGTATGGCTTTGAGTCCTTCCCATTTGATGATCTTGTCCACAACACATACCTGTCATACATGTAAAAGTATCTTTGAACAATCCGGCTGAATTCAGTTGAAGTGCTCTGGGTACTTTCTTATCAGTACATGAAAACAAAAGGCAATAAAATTTTACAATAAACGTCTGCTGGCTTGCTTTCAGGCCCTTTCTGCTAAATTGATCACTTGGCTAATGTTGCCTCTTCTTCTTCTTCTCCTCCTCCTTCCTCTCTCTCTCCCCCTTCCCCCCATCGCCCATGTCTTGGTTTTTACTTGTCTCATTATTTACAGCCTCAATGGAGGACAGGAGTGGAGAAACGTGGAGACAACCTCAGCGCTGTCCCTGGAAGACACAGAGATGAAAGATTTCCCTTGCAACTATGAACCTGTGCCGTTCTGGTTATGGAGCACTGCGATACAGCAGGGGGTGTCTGGCATCATCTTTCTTTCATGACTGTTCAGAGTTGCTAGTTGAAAAGATTCTGCTCCAGCGCTGTTGGTTGAACTTGTTCCATTGCAGTCTTTACATTAGATTACCAATTCCTGCTCTTTATAGTCTCTGTCACAGCGGTAGGCCCTGCCCATTAGCCACCCTGCTTCCCTTTAAACTTACGACATTTGCAAAGAGGGATCCCATTTGTATTCAGCCTCTCAGCCGAAAGGGATGGTTCACACGATGGGTTTGGCATTAGATGCATGTAGAAATTGCATTTGCACTTGTTGCAAAAACAGAGAATCATAGAATTGTAGATGGTGCTGGATTAAACGTTCTCTCTGTAGTTAGTGAGGTGATTTGGGGGCAGGGGCAGGCATTGATTCCTAGAATTAAGAATTAGAGAGAAATGCATGTTGGCACATAAACAAGCCACACATGTTCAAAGGTGCTTGCTCCCAAGTAATTAGGCAAAGACAGAAACAGTGCTAAAGACTCTTGGGCCTCCAAAACCCTTAACCTTTCCTGCTACATGAATCCCAGTTCCAACTCTCCTTAGTGCTTGTAAATATATCATAGGTGCCTTTCTGTCTTACCATCTATTGCGTGTTATGCAGGTTAGGAAGGACAAGTGGAACATACAACAAAATGTTGCAGTGTGGAGGGGTTCAGGGTTCCAGCCTGTCAGCAATACCTTCTTTCCGGACAGAGTGTTACATCACTCATCTACCCCTCTTTTTTTGCCCCCTTTCTCACAGAAGGCATTCTGTTCCTGATATTAAGAATAAGAATAATTTATTTTTATATGTTTCCCATTTGACTGGGTTGCCCCAGCCACTCTGGGTGGCTTCCAATAATTTATAGAACTGAGTGTGTTCTTATTTATTTTATTTTTAAAAATCTATAGTCTGAATAGGGGTGTATTTTTCTGAACATGTGTGGTCAATATCTTGTTTTTTATTTTTGTATAGTGCTTAGCTATCTAGGTCCCTTTCTCAATAGTGGGTGTTATTCAACTACATTTTGCTCAAAGTAGACCAACTGACCATGTCTAATAATAATAATGATGGTGATAATAATAATTAATAATAATAATAATAATAAAGTATTTCTAGCCCGCCCCTCTGGCTGAGCCTGCCCAGCCACTCTGGGTGGCTCTCAATCGAATATTAAAAATACAGCATTAAACAAAAACTTCCCTAAATAGGGTTGTCTTCAGATGTCTTTTAAAAGTAGGATAGTTGCTTATTTCCTTGACATCTGCTGGGAGGGCATTCCACAGGGCAGACGCCACTACCGAGAAGGCCCTCTGCCTGGTTCCCTGAAACCTCACTTCTCACAGTGAGGGAACCACCAGAAGGCCCTCAGAGCTGGATCTCAGTGTCCAGGCTGAACGATGGAGGTGGAGACGCTCCTTCAGGTATCCAGGACCAAGGCCGTTTAGGGCTTTAAAGATCAGCACCAACACTTTGAATTGTGTTCGGAAACATACTGGGAGCTAATGCAAATCTCTCAGGACCGGTGTTATATGGTCCTGGCAGCCACTCCCAGTCACCAGTCTAGCTGCCGCATTCTGGATTAGTTGTAGTTTCCAGGTCACCTTCAAAGGTAGCCCCAAGTAGAGTGCATTGCAGTAGTCCAAGCGGGAGATAACTAGAGCATGCACCACTCTGGCAAGACAGTCTGCAAGCAGGTAGGGTCTCAGCCTGCATACCAGATGGAGCTGGTAGACAGCTGCCCTGGACACAGAATTGACCTGCACCTCCATGGACAGCTGTGAGTCCAAAATGACTCTCAGGCTACACACCTGGTCTCAGGGCACAGTTACCACATTCAGGACCAGGGAGTCCTCCACCCCCGCCCACCCCCTGTCCCCCCAAAACAGTACTTCTGTGTTGTCAGGATTTGACCTCAATCTGTCTCGGTCTACTCTGAGTAAAATTTAGTTGAATACTGCCTAATATATATTTATTACATGTCCCCCACTTGCACTCCTTTTTCCTAAACTAAAAATCCCACCATTTGTTATTTATTGCATTATATGGTTCTTCAGGTTATTTATGCTTTCTCAATTTAACCTTATATAAATAAAAAAAGCATTACATAAAGGTAACTCCTTTTCAAGGCTTACTGCAAGAATTATCACAATTAAAGAGCAAAGTCTAGCTGAATGTATCACACAAAGGGCCCAGTTCTGGGGCTAAAAAAACATTCATTCACATGAGTTTTGACTTGCCACTAATGAAAAAGCTTGTTCTCTCTGCTCTTTTTTTGACACTGCATTGCCCATGAACTCTAGGGTAAGAATATATTGATCTAAAAAAGACACCATAAATTTTCCAGGTTTGGATTAGAACTGCATTGACTGCAAAAGGCACATCTCAGCATGACATGATACTGCGCGCGCGCACACACACACACACATCTTTTTTCTCAAACTATAGAAATATGGAGGGGTGAGGAGAAAACAGGGAACAGTTCTTACAGCATAAAATAAAAATGACTATATGTTCAGAGCATTCAGCACGATTGCTTTAGTCCTTGGCAGTGTGCCTGTATGAAGAGTCCTCTTGTAAGGACAGGGACAGTGTTGTTGTTGTTGTTGTTGTTGTTGTTATAAATTTAATTTTTATTTGTATCTATTTTCATTTTTACAACCCATATCATCAAATAAACAACAACAACAATATTCATAAACTCAAACCACACATTTCTTGGTATTTAAATGTAATATCCAACTCTGTAAATAATTTAATACATAACAATTCTCTTGGAAATGCAATCCAACATGAAATAGTTTCATTTTAAAGCGCCCATTAATTTTATTCAATTAAGATTCCATGTTTTAAAAGGCCCAGTTCTTAGGTCAGGGACAATATTGGCCGGTTAAGTCTCCAAGCCATGAGGCAGCTTTTATTCACATTGTTTCATTTCTGCAGCATTTATCCCCAGGACAAATTTACGTTTAGCCAGAATAGTTTCAATCAGTCTCCACGTTGTGCTAAAGAACAGGCCCCAATTAACCTCTGTGAGATTCTTGTTTACATCTAGAAAAATCGCCTATACAGTAATCACAGCTCTGAGCTTAGCTTGCAGCTACCTAGAGACAAATGCACCATCACCTCTTGATCTGGCAACCCAATGGCAAAGCATGGTGGGTGCATAAGCCTTGAGAATGCATTATGCTCAGCAGCCATGTCACCGCCTTAATAGAATTGAAGGGGTCCAGACCAACATCAATCACTTGTCCAATTTCCTTTAGCTCTCTCCTTTTTATTGGAACACAGTGTTAAAATTTAATGATGCATTTCAGTGTTTTCTAATTTGGAAACAAAGGGATTTCTCTTTCCAGCTCATCGAGAACAGCCACCATCCATTTGGGTCCACGTAGCTTGCTGAGCTCTCGCCTGTTTCACAGTTGCCACCACGGACATCTGGCCATGGCAGGTTCTCGTTTTAATACTTTAAACTTGTTGCAGGATGTTCTGGCAGTGGCAGCTGGCTGCAGACATTTCCTCCCTGGCAGCACAACCAATAATGGCACTAGGATTTATTGCTTCCAGTCCCCGGCGCCCCCTCCCCTTTCATCAGAGGCAGCTCTCCATTCATTACAGATGACCGTGTTTTATATCACTTAACATTCTGCAGTGCTTCATCATAGGAGCAGATTGATGCTGTGAAATGTCAAACAGCAAGGTTTTATAGTGCCTTGGAATCACATACGAGTGCAAATATCAGAAAGGAATGTTATGCTTCCTGGGTGGCTGGGCATCGGCATATAGGAAGTCTGACCTGTTGCAAAGCAGCTATGTTGTTCATCGAATCTAGGATTGACTACTCTGCCTGACAGCAGTTCTGCCAAGACTTGCTACCAGATCCCTTCTGTGTGCAAAGTGTGCACTCTGCCAATGAGTGATGGCCACTTCCCAGGCCGGACACCAATGGTCGGTCAGGTCAGGCAGGCACTGGCCAGGGGCTCCAGGATTCACTGGAAGGTTACCATAGCACACCAGCAGAGGCAATTTGGTGTTCCTGCCAGCAGGTTTGCACCTTCCCAACACCTCACCTCTCCCACTCTCCCTACAGGTAAGCAGCAGTGACCCATGTAATACAAGGTTAGTATTTAAGTAAAGGTAAAGAGACCCCTGACCATTAGGTCCAGTCGTGACCGACTCTGGGGTTGCGGCGCTCATCTCGTTTTATTGGCCAAGGGAGCCGGCGTACAGCTTCCGGATCATGTGGCCAGCATGACTAAGCCGCTTCTGGTGAAGCAGAGCACTGCACGGAAACGCCGTTTACCTTCCCGCCGGAGCGACCTATTTATCTACTTGCACTTTGACGTGCTTTCGAACTGATAGGTTGGCAGGAGCAGGGACCGAGCAACGGGAGCTCACCCCGTCGCGGGGATTCGAACCGCCAATCTTCTGATCAGCAAGTCCTAGGCTCTGTGGTTTAACCCACAGCGTACTGCTGTCCTATTGTTACACACATTACCCACAGACCCTCCAAGTGTCCCTATTTTCCAGGGACAGAACCGGATTTACAGAAGCTGTCCCAGTTTCTGATTTGATCCCAGAATGTCCCGCTTTTCTGCAGGATGTCCCTATTTTCATCGGAGAAATTTTGGAGGGTATGGAGTTATCTGATCCCCGAGCCAAGGAGATAAGTAACTATACAACCTTTAAGGAGACTTCTGAAGGCAGCCCTGTATAGGGAAGTTTTTGAATGTTTTATTATGTTTTTATATATGTTGGAAGCTGCCCAGGGTGGCTGGGGCAACCCAGCCAGAGGGGTGGGGTATAAATAATAAAATTATTATTGTTATTATTATTATGGAACAGGACAGATTCACAGATTTGTAGAATTGGAAGAGCCCACAGGGGTCATCTAGTCCAACCCCCTGCAATGCAGGAGTCTTTTGCCCTACGTGGGGCTAGAACCCACAACCCTGGGGTTATGAGTCTCATGCTCTACCAACTGAGCTATCGTCCCTATTTTCATTGAAGAAATGTTGGAGGGCATGAACCCGGCAGCTGTTAGTCCCCTGACTGATGAATGAGATCAGACCACCCTTCCCTTCAGTTTTGCGGGCCCAGGGCAACCGGCAGTTGGAGCTGAATATTCTTTCTGGCAGGGAGTAGCGAAGCTGCTCCTTTTCTGGCCAAGGGAAGGGGCCAGACTAGACTTCCTGTGTCCCCTGTGACACCACAGTTTGCTTCCCTTCTGCTCTAGTTTTTGGAGAACTGCTTTTAAATGGAAGACTTTAGCTGCCTATTCAGCACATTCTTACACACACGATGGATGCAGGGTCCCTCCAAAATCTGAATTAGGATGCTGTCCATTACAGGGTAGGGCACTTGCTGAGTTAATTTGGGGAACAAGGCAGAAAACCAAACTTACTACAGCTGCAGAAAATGCTGAGGAAGCATCATTGCTCCTGAGTTGCTGTGAACACATTGTAAAGCAGTCACATGGACAGCACTAACAAGCTATTAGATTATTTGTCTTTTGTAATACCCCCTAGAGTTACAACAAATTATTCCCCCTAACAGAACACTGTTTCCACCCAAGGTCTTCCTTCTCCCTTTCTTCATGCACTTCCTGATGAACTTGAATTATTTCCAAGGCTTTCCCCCTTCTGCTTCTCTGCGGATTTCACAAATACATCTGTGCTTGTGTAAACTCATCAAGGGTGGTAAATGGTCAAATGAATCACGTGGTCTCCATATAAATGTTGCGCACACAATGTAGACTTGATTGCCATTCAGTTCACCTGGAGTGTGCGCCTTAGTGAAACTAGTTATTTCCTCTGCCTTTTATTGTGGACAGGCTTTGCAACTCTATTATGGAAGTCATGGCAAATAGGGGTGCTGTGAGTAACAGAATGGTTGAAAGAAGAAGAAAGCCATTTGAGCAAATACTTTGCATCTTAAACAAGACATTCTCACTTTTAAAATTGGCTCTCTTCATCGTGAAATTAGCAGGGATGCCCTCAGCTGGCATCAGTTGCAGCCAGTGGCGTAGCGTGGGGGGTGCAGGGGGGCCGGCTGCACCGGGCGCAACATCTGGGGTGGGGCGTGCTTGCACTCGCAGCTCTCTGCCCCTACTAAAATCCACGGGTTAGGGGGCGCAAATTACTTGCCTTGCCCCGGGTGCTGACAACCCACGCTACGCCACTGGTTGCAGCAAAGCAAGATTTAAAGTAATGTCCTATACAGTGGTACCTCAGGTTACATACACTTCAGGTTACATACGCTTCAGGTTACAGACTCTGCTAACCCAGAAATAGTACCTCGGGTTAAGAACTTTGTTTCAGGATGAGAACAGAAATCGTGCGGCGGTGGCGCAGCGGCAAAAGCAGGCCCCATTAGCTAGTGGTGCTTCAGGTTAAGAACAGTTTCAGGTTAAGAACGGACCTCCGGAACGAATTAAGTACATAACCAGAGGTACCACTGTACATGTTTACTTTGAACTAAGTCCCACTTTCGTTGAACTGGGCTCACTCTTCAGGTAAGTGAACACAGGACTTCTGCAAAAAGATTTTTCTACTTTAAGGGCTTATATTATGTTCTGGTATAAGAGTATTTGGAATACTGCTATTTGGAAGAAAGTTACACTCCGTTTCCAGACATTGCAATGAACAGCTGCACTGGACACTTTTGGTGGGA
Organism: Podarcis tiliguerta; assembly: GCF_965153285.1. Classification (NCBI taxonomy): domain Eukaryota; kingdom Metazoa; phylum Chordata; class Lepidosauria; order Squamata; family Lacertidae; genus Podarcis; species Podarcis tiliguerta. Next base: position 33,629,168 of record NC_139544.1, on the reverse strand, counting down.
TTTTATTTTGTCGACAATGAACCACAATTTACAACAGCTTCATGTGCGATCTTGAACTCTTGAGTTAACTTTTCTTTGGCCACTTAATATGAGGTGTGATTTGGGTAATCTTTCTTCCTTATTGGTTCCTTATTGTTTTTGGTTTACCCCCTCTCTTTTTCCTTTTTTATATTAAAATCCATTTTTTTTAAAAAAACTTATCTCAGCAAAGTGAGCTCCTGATCATTCCTTTGCTGATGGGCAGTAGGAGCACACCTTCCTCCAAGAAAATGGCATTGAAACTGCTGCCAAAATGAAGTTTTCCCTCTCTGGTTACAATGCAAACTATGTTTTGCCACAGATCCCTGCAAGAAGCAGACTTGAATTTACCGCCCATCTGCTGAGTACGAGCCCTCTGGGCTGGTCCTGCCTATGTGTTTTGGTACTTATTCAGGAAGAAGACATAATAATACCCCCCCCCCCCCGCCAAACCAGCCCTAATGCAGATGCACTACCGTATTCTAATTTTCTGTTTCCCATTGTCCTCCTTGCCGAGTATTAGCCTTCCTTCTTTCTGCTGTGTAACAAAAGCTCTTTCAGAAGGAGGAGCATATCCAATTCAAGGGCAGAAAATCCTTATAAGTAATCAGGGGAGAGAGAAAGAGAGAGCATGCATGCTAGCCAGACAGTTATTTGGGTTTTTCTATAACTGCTTACTCTGCTTTCAAATGAAAGAGAACAGTCACTATAGAAACTGCTGCATCACATGACATTTAGTCTGCCTCTGAGGTATGAAATACCTTTCTAATGAGACTCCCCCACCCCAACATAGTCTCTTCCTTTCATTTTTTTAAAAAAATCAAGCTTTAGACAATATATCCCTTCCTGTAGCCCTTGCTAGCCTGGTGCTCTCCAGATGCTTTGGACTGCATCTCCTATCAGCCTGGCTAATGGGGGTTTTGGACTCACTCCATGGAGACACAGGTCAATTCTCTGTCCAGGGCAGCTGTCTACCAGCTCCATCTGGTACACCGGCTGAGACCCTACTTTACCGCGCTCAGTCTCACCAGAGTGGTACATGCTCTGGTTATCTCTCCACTTGGACTACTGTAATGAGCCCTATTCAATTCTGTTGGCATTTAAACATGAACCTACCAAATCTGTGCTTTCTGAGACAAGATGCAAGCTAGAACATCACCACCCTTTAGTTTTTGTGCATATCTGAATTTTGCAACACAGTTTTCCAGTTAAGTAATGTGTATAAAAATGCATATAATGGGGTAAACCCTCTTCCACCCACTATCCTTGTAATCATCCCCAGGTGAGAGGCAAACAGGAAGGAGAATCACAATACTTTACATAAGTAAAGGTAAAGGTACCCCTGCCCATACAGGCCAGTTTTGACAGACTCTAGGGTTGTGCGCCCATCTCACTCAAGAGGCTGGGGGCCAGCGCTGTCCGGAGACACTTCTGGGTCACGTGGCCAGCGTGACATCGCTGCTCTGGCGATCCAGAGCCACACACGGAACGCCGTTTACCTTCCCGCTGGTAAGCGGACCCTATTTATCTACTTGCACCCGGGAGTGCTTTCGAACTGCTAGGTTGGCAGGCGCTGGGACCGAACAACGGGAGCGCACCCCGCCGCGGGGATTCAAACCGCGACCTTTCGATCGACAAGCCCTAGGCGCTGAGGCTTTTACCCACAGCGCCACCCGCGTCCCACTTTACAGAAGTAGCTACATATAATCGGAGGTTAGTTTCAGTATGGAAAGAAAATGTCAACATATTATTATGTTTAATTTATTGAAAGTGAAGGATTTAACTACTAGTACCTATTTTTCAAGCAACGGAGGTTCGTCACTCTTCAGTAATTAGAGGCTCCAACACATTTTCTAGTTACCTGAGAAAAGAGGTTCTCTCTAATAATTATGGGATGCAGTTTGCTGGTTGATTGTAAATTGGACCTTTGTGCCATTTTACACTTTCCTTCTCTGTCTTACGCTGCTGGCATTCCCCATGGGATTCTGCTGGAAAGAGGAGAGCTACAATTTAGTTTTGGGACCCTGGAGGAAAAGTTCCTGAAACATGCACTTAAAAAATGGCTTTTCATGATAGCCTTGCTTCTAAAGCAACAGTGCAAAACGCATGTAATGGGCCATCTCTGAACATCTCCCCCCCCCCAAAAAAAAATTAACCCCCACCCAGCTGCTTCTTTAGAGTTGGAAGCATTAGGGAAGAGCATGTTGTGGTTCCTAGGCAACAGACCCATTTGCCTGGAACAAAGAGCAATGTGGGCCTTAAACCTTTTGCTGGCTTAAAAAAAACCAACAACAGGGGGTGGGGGGAGAGAGAAAGTCAATTGCATCTGGCGTACTGGAGGTGGCCCTGAGGGACGTGAGTTCCAGCAATTCCTTGGCAGTGACTGGGGTCAGGCCTTGAAGTTGCCTTCCTGTAATTTAAGCTCATTACTTCTTGCGCTATCTTCAATTAATATGCTTGGCAATTGTTTCCCCCTTGTTATTGTCTGGTTACATGATGCTTCATTTGATTTTCCTCAGGACCGCTTCATATGACTATAACAGGGAAGTCGAAGGAAGATACTATCCCCTCTTATTATACAGAATAGCATGATTGGTAAAGTGGCTTTGGTTTCGCTAAATGTATTTGTCTGCAGGGAAATGGGTGCTTTTTAATGCTGCCTGCTGCTCGGGGGCTGTGTCAAGTTATACTGTGAGTAACTGCAGAAACAGGCAAGAATATTAGGGGACCAATGGGACACATTCTCCCCCAGGTAAACTGTGGTACTTGCTGTGGCAATCACACATGGTCCCTGGATGTTTCACTGTCTATTGATCCCTGTACCAGCACTTTATTTCCCACTGCCACCACCCAGGCCCTACCTGGTACAATATTGAGCCCAGTCAGGGTTAAATTGGAACATAAACTTCTGTTTATTTATTGCAGTTTAACAAGTGTGTGGTTTCATACACGGTATTGGTCAATTACAATCATGGGGTGCCTATCCAGACCTATAACCTCCGCTACCTGCTCTCACTCACTAAACCACCCCTCAGATATTTACTTGTCTTCCTAACGCCTAACTGTTCCCGACTCAGCTTATTTCGCTACACTAACTCAACCTACCCACAGACTCTATCCCAATTCACTCCCACTCCAACCAACCACCCAGCTCCCAACGAACTCCCCCCTTTGCCCCTCCCAGAGCTGGTTTTATTGTCCCTCTGACTCCACCCCCCTAGGTTCTGATTGGTTAACTTGTTTAACTATTTCACCTCCAGCACTCTCATACGTTAACGTCACACTTGCATACCCTCCAAAATGTCTCCACAGAAAACCAGGGCATGTGTCTTCTGGGATGCGCTTCCGCACAAATCACGGGACCCACACAAGTTTGCAAAAGATGTGCATGGGGGGGGGGGCTGCGATATCATGGTGCCCAAAAATGTGTGTGTTTGGGTGCTGTGTTCTTGAGAGCACAGCTTCCCACAACGGGATGTCCTGGTTTAATTGGGACAGTTGAAGGGTATGCATTTGCCCCCCCCCCTGCTATTTCTACCAATTAAAATACATGGGGAGTAGGACACAGAGATATTTTTAAAGCCCCGGATTCTGAACCCAGACAGTGGTGAAAGGACGGACAGAGGCCGAAAGTGCAGGTGCACACCTGCCACTTTTCTATTCATGGTAATTAATCTGGAATAACTACCACCCCCAGGTTCCTTACTCACAATCATTTCTCAAGAAAGCACAGAGAGAAACTACCCTGTAGCATCTCTTTAATCACTCTGTGTCTGCCATGTGGTGATTAAAGGCTCATCTGGGTTATGTGATATAAATAGATTTAGCCAGCAGCCCAGCTGAGTTTGCTATTGGAAGCTATCAGTAGCATCCTGTAGAAGGGGAGTAGGGTCGCCACATGCCCTACTTTAGGCAGGGCAGTTTGAAGAACTGTCCAGTCCCAATTTTGGTCTGAAGAGAACGAACCAGAGGGAGGGCTGTCTTTAAGTTGCCCATCACCAGTGAGCAGACGCAGGCTTTCTCGTAATTTTGATCTACACCAGGGGTTGTCAACCTGGTCCCTACCGCCCACTAGTGGGAGTTTCAGGATTCTAGGTGGGCGTTAGGGGGTTCTACAGCACAAGCTGAATCCTCCTTCCATCGAGCACTAGTGGGCAGTAAGGAAATTTTACCATCAAGGAAGATGCATTAGTGAGCGGTACGTATAAAAAGGTTGACTACCCCTGAGCTACACTGTATTCTACTTAAATTATATTAACTATTTCTAAATTTGTATCTAAGTATATGAATTAGCATGTGCAAATTTTATGCACGGCTGTGCCATGATGCATTTCCTCTTGTTTGGCAATGCCTAAGTGGCCACCCTAAGAAAACGGGCTTCCTTCAACCTAACAAACAAACATGAGAGGTCAGAGTGGGAATCTGATCTGGTCCAAGGTGTGTGTGCAACGTGTGAGGCACGCCAAGAATGAAAACATTACTGATTTATCTTTACTTCAGTTCCAAGGTTATACAACTTGTTATCTGGTCAGCTGTCTTTGATTCACAAAGTGATTGGTTAGGGTTTTGTAAATGTTACTGATCCGATAATATGACATTATTTCAGAAGGTTTCCATTTGATTGTTAATATTTATTGCTGATTAATATTGATTATTAATATTTTGTACTGTTATTTTTATTTTGCACACCGTTTTGAGATATATTTGTTTGTTGTCTTTGAGTTCTGTTAGGCATATTGTTTGATTTCTTTTGTATTGCGTTTAACCTACACTTGCATATTGTTTTGAGATTCCTTTATACTGTGTTTTATTTTTGTATTGTATATTGGTTTGAGTGTTTGTTTGCTCGTTTGATATTTATTTCCATTTTGATCATGGTTTTGATATTCTTTCGTATGGTACTATGCCTCTACTTCGTACAATGTTCTAAATCTCTGCTATATTGTATTTGATTTTAATTTTCAGTGCATCGCTTTGAGACTCTTTGGAATCTAAAGCATTTAGGAAACGTTCTAAATAAAAATGAGCAAGACTCCCCAGCTGGTGTGGTGTGTGTTGTTGTGCCTTTTGGCCCGTCTGGTTGGGTACAAAGGATCCTGCCTTATAGTGCAGTGAGATGGTGTCAGTCTCCATCCATCCTACAGCTTCATGACTACATGACCAAGAGTCATATGAGATTTGTGCCACTGAAAGCTCAGTTCACAGTGGTATGTTGCTGACTCAGAGGTACAGTGACATCAGTAAAAGACTTAATGCCCCAAATACAGGGCCGGATTTAGGTTTGATGAGGCCCTAAGCTACTGAAGGTAATGGGGCCCTTTATATGTCCAGCTGTCGTTTGTCAACAACAAATTGTCACTGTGTTTGTGTGCTGAATATATGTTACATGGTAATTTATGACCAGTCCATTCAGAATGTAGGCACCCTATATATAGAAATGAGCAAACCAATGATATTTTAGGGAGCAGGCTAGCATGTGGGGCCCATTACTTACATCATAGGAGCCTACAGAACACAAAACACAGTTGCTGTATGTAGAAATGTACATTCGGGTTTATTTTCCTTTAATTGGGGGGGGGGCGGGGACCCAAGAGAGTGGGGCCCTAAGCTATAGCTTGCTTAGCTTATATGGGAATCCGGCACTGCCTAGATACCAGTCCTCCGTAAACACTTCTGGATCAAAAATACTCTACTCCTGTTTGCAGAAGTGAAGCTGAAAGCATTTGGTGCACATCCCAGCCTCCAAGTGGCAAAGATGGGTGAAACAAATTTATGTTTTGCAAACAAAAGCAGGAGAAGCCCTGTTTCTTTTCTCCCCGTCAATGGCAGGGAGGGGAGAAACAAGCAATTTTCCAGAGCTTCCTGCCAGGCGTCCCTTGTGGAGTGGTTCCTGCACAAGGAATTTTGACAGGTGGGAGATTTTGCCACCTGTCAGTCATCTGGTGTCATAATGCTGTCACACAATCGACAGGTATGCAGCTCCACCCACCTGTCGCATTTCGCCCACAAGGTGATCTTGAGAAGGATTTGGCCCACGGAGCCAAAAGATTTTCTACCCCATCCTAAGGCACTCCTCTTAGCTGGTACAAGCCAGAATATACACACATTTATTTTAAAAAGCCCCCTATCCCTCTTTCAATCCCCAATGAGCAACATCCACTAGGGATTCTTTTCAGATTTTAAAAGGTGTGCTTAGCTTCCATTGAGAAAACACCCTGTGTCTTGAAAGACTCGTTTAAATGGGATGATGATGAAGAAGAAGAGTTTGGATTTGATATCCCGCCTTTCACTCCCCTTAAGGAGTCTCAAAGCGGCTAACATTCTCCTTTCCCTTCCTCCCCCACAACAAACACTCTGTGAGGTGAGTGGGGCTGAGACTTCAAAGAAGTGTGACTGGCCCAAGGTCACCCAGCAGCTGCATGTGGAGGAGCGGAGACGCGAACCTGGTTCACCAGATTACAAGTCCACTGCTCTTAACCACTACACCACACTGGGTGTTGGAGATGTGTAATCAGGATTGTGTGGGGTTGCTAACTTGACCAGAGAAGCTGCACTGAGGAGGAATGGCTATTTTAAAAAAAATTCCATGCAATTTCCCTGATCTAAATCACTCCCTGAAATTATTTGTTTCCTGAATGTTTCACTCCACAGGACAAACAGAAGCTGGGGGGTGGGGTGCAATTTAGATCAGGAAAATAACACAGTAAGAAGCCTTATCCCACCAACCCCAGGCACTGCTTGGGGCAGTTTTTTGACATTTTTAAGAAAAGTTGCAGATGATCTGTGATCATACATCTCCCATCTTTGTACAGTACAGCATCGTCATGTGGGGTCTTTCCAAACTGGATCACTGGATCACTGTTGTTTTACTAATTGAAGACCTGCTGATGCAACTTGGCTCTCTTCACTTGCCACAGCCCTCACCGTTTTCTTCCATATAATTAATGTAATTCATTTAATCCAGTTTTTGAGGAGGAACTGAAATAGTGTTCCTCAGGGATTACTTCAGGCCTCCCTGTCTCAAAGCAATCCAAAATGCCATGGCTTCACAGAGCACATTCATATTATAGAAATGTGTATTGAATAAATAATCTGACAGATGCATATGCAGACAAGCGACTTGTGTGTTATATTTATCAGCCCCCACACTAGTAAATATTCCATTCTATTACCTCCTTCACAGATAAAGCAAGAATCTCACGGAAATTAGAGTGCTGATAATTCGCTGGGGTGGTTTATTGCTACCTTCAAGTCATTTCCTGTCTATTAATATAATGTGCCTGAAATATATGAGGCATAAAGTGAAATATTAGCAGACCTCAGATTTAATAGGATATTGGCCTTAATACACAGCTGTGTGTTTTGCATTTCAGTAAAGCTGGACTGCAAGCATTTTTGAGCAAGCAAAACTACAGGGAACATGGTACTGCTTTCTCCCCCATTGTTTTCACCACATTTTGAATCTTTCTTTGCTTTGGGAAAATCTGCTTCATTAGTATGTATTGCCATTCCTACCTTGCTTACCAACCCAGCATAAAATAATATTGAATTCTTCTGTGCGATGGCAGGAGTCAAATACTGAAGCTGAAACACATTCCATTTATAAGTAAAAGCATTTAGAGTGAAGGTCAAACTGCCCAGAAAATCAAATTTCCTTCTAAAACATCTTAGGGCACAAAAGCCAAAAAACATTTCAAGGGACAATGTTTCTCAGACATTACAGACAGTGAAACAAAAACAGAGAAGCATTCTGATTTAATCCCCCTTTCATGAATGTACACTTCTTTTGCAAATCACTTGCTATATATAAATATTTGTTTATCAGTCATTCCAGCACTTTTGAAAAAGCAAGTGATATGGCCAAGTTCATTTCCTGGTTGACATAGCAGCGCATGTAGATGTCTGTGTCTTGATAAGACACATGAAACATACAGAGAATGCCATGGCAGTGGCATGTAATGGACAAAGTTGCAAAGATTCATACAGTTAAGTAAAATTCAACAACTAATAACTTTACTCCCATGGTAAATAGTTCCAGACGCCTGACAGCAGGCAGATCTGTTTCAGCAGAAAATGTAATAATGAAAGAACTCTGGCAGGGTCCTAGAGTCTTCCTGTCTCCTTCCTAAATCCTAGAATGGGCTTGCCCAGATGTGGGGAGGATAAGAGAGGGTTCTAGGATCCTGCCTGAGTCCTCACACTGCCTTGCCAAAGCTCGGAAAGTCTGTGCAGGTGTGTGGTTGTTGTAGTTGTTTAGTCGTTTAGCCGTGTCTGACTCTTCGTGACCCTATGGAGCAGAGCACGCCAGGCACTCCTGTCTTCCACTGCCTCCCACAGTTCGGTCAAACTCATGCTGGTAGATTCGAGAACACTGTCCAACCATCTCGTCCTCTGTCGTCCCCTTCTCCTTGTGCCCTCCATCTTTCCCAACATCAGGGTCTTTTCCAGGGAGTCTTCTCTTCTCATGAGGTGGCCAAAGTATTGCTGCCTCAGCTTCAGGATCTGTCCTTCCAGTGAGCGCTCAGGGCTGATTTCCTTCAGAATGGATAGATTTGATCTTCTTGTAGTCCATGGGACTCTCAAGAGTCTCCTCCAACACCATAATTCAAAAGCATCAATTCTTCAGCGATCAGCCTTCTTTATGGTCCAGCTCTCACTTCCATACATCACTACTGGGAAAACCATAGCTTTAACTATACAGACCTTTGTGCAGGTGTGTAGGGAGGAATAAATAAATGTACAGTGGGTTTCCTCTGCTATTTATTTATTTATTTATTTATTTCTTTATTTATTTTTTTCCCCACTCCCATCCCACCCTGTGGAAAGCTGCAATCACATAAGTAAAGTAAGTGTTAGACACATGTTAACCTGTAGTTATAAAAAGTTTCCTTAATGGAAATTTGTAAACTCTTTGGCAGCAGAGTGGAGAATAAAGATGATGAAACAACAAGAAGTGTCTATTGAAACTGAATAGCAAGTCTCTAGTATAAATATTAGGCACTTACCATAGTTTTCCGTGTATAATACTAGGTTTTTTTATTTAAAAAATTATGTTCAAAATTGTGGGTTGTCTTATACACAGATACAATCTCCCCCCTCATTTTCTCAGTTTGGAGTCCACAAAAATAGGGGGGGGGGGTTATACATGGAAAAAATATGGTATTTTGTTTGTGCATTGACAGTGCAGGCCCATGCATGGTTACTCAAAAGTACTCAAAAGTACTCCCAGGTAATTGGCCTAAGACTTCACCCTAAATATTTCCTTTTGTGATACAGCCTATGTATTCCTGGGAGCATCACTGAAGCTCTGCTTTATTCCTCTGATGGCCGTGTCGAAGGGCATTAAATAATGTATAAATGATATTCTTGTGAGACCTAATCTCCGCATTTGCTTCTCGATGAGGAAGTTAGCTCTGGCAGGAAATGATAAATAAGTAACCATATGAAATGGTTCACTTTGCCCCGTCCTGCACACTAACCAAAGGCAAAAAGATTCCTTTGTATCTCATCCTCTCAAAGCAATTTGCAGCAACTGAAAACCTCTTCATCCAATCTCTGTGCCAATATAATGTATGTGCAATGATTGATCAAGGTGCAAAATGAATCTTGAATTATATTTCTGTTAACACTCCACTTGTAAGAACACGTGCAGGACTGTTTTTATGTGCTCTCATCAGAAGACTCCTGAAGGCATTTCTACTACATATAAGGCTTTTATTTCCAGATGCTATTGATTTTTCCAAATAAAATTAGGATCGATTCTTTTTTAAGCATTTAGTTCCATTATAGTAGCTTGCCCTGCTATAAATGTTAGTGACATAATGTTAGTTACAAAAAATCCAGGAATACGTATTTCCAAAGGCAGAGAGATATCATTATTATTGTTATCATCATCATCACCATCACCACCAATTTATAAATCACCTTCTACACAATATCTCAAGGCAATGTACAACAAAAGCAGCAAAAACCACTTAAAAACGCAGAAAGCGACCAGTGCATTAAACTGAAAAGCAATTGAAGGAAGAGGCTTAAAGAAATTTGCTGCAACTTTTCTTGTACCTCTGAGGTTATATGCTAAGCAGAGGCAGATTTGGGGCGCAATGCCTCGGGGGTGCCACAGGGGGCACCACAACTCTGAGGCAGAGTGGAAGGTAGGAGGTGGGGAGAATAGGCTGTTGCTAAGGTCTATGCACATGGAAGTCCCTCCTTTTTTACCTACCATTGAGCAGAGGCTTCGCATATAACCACAGAGGTGGAAAAGGTTAAAGCTAATATCTTAAACCTTCCTCACTCCCTAGTTTTTTAAATGGAAAGATCTCCTGCCTGGCCTTTGCAAAATATGTATTCCTGGATCCCTGCAACTTAAATCTTGGCTTCAGTGGATTAAGTGGAGCCAAGATCTCACTGTGTTTTGTCCCATATTTATACATCCTTGTGCCAACTGTGACTTTAAAAAAATCTCTGCAATGTGGCATAAAGCCATCAATTATATTACCGTTATATGGAAGTGTGCTCTGAGAAAAGTACTTGGGGACAGTCCAACGTGAAGAGTGAATTCTCGATTTTAGGCCATGCCTGCACTGCAGGTTAGCTTGTTTCTATTTAACGCAAGGCTGGCTTGACTCAGCACATACAATTTTCGCAATGCAGTTGTATGTGGTTGTCTGTTTCTTCCAGAGTTCTCATACTATACTGCAGGCAAATCCAGTGCATAGAATTTCAGCTCATTTTTGAATAAAGTTGGGGTGGGGGGATTAATCATCACCGCCATCATTATTTTTAAAAAAATATTATTTCCAAATATACATAATATTCGTAGCAATTTTCATGCAGTGATGATCAAAAGAGAAGAAGAAAACCACACAAATAATTTAAGATGCCTCCGTTGGCAATCTTCACAGAACTTTAGCTTAATGGTTGCCATCAATTTGATTTTAATTAATTTTTATTATGAAATGTTTTTAGAATGTTGCACTATTTTATTGTTGTTAGCTGCCCTGAGCCCGGCTTCGGCTGGGGAGGGCGGGATATTAATAATAATAATAATAATAATAATAATAATAATAATAATATTTGTTTAAATAAGACATATGGATGAATATTATCTCAAAATCTGAACAATGTAGGGACATATTTCAATAAACTGGTTAACTGTTCACCCCTGAATTTGGAAATTTTGACTTGCACTGTAGTGGATACCAGACTAATTTCATTACATCATGGGATGAGCTAGGAGTTCAGAAACTGAAAATTGCTTGGCTGTGTGACATGTCAGAGCACATAAATGGTCAACGCACTGCAAAAAAAACCTGCAACTCCAGAGAAAAGCTGCTGGAGAGCAGTTGATAGAGCAGGGAAACAGAAGCAGACTACTTAACCCTTTCTCTACCCCTCATTTTCCTGCTCCAAATAACTCCCCTAAGCTGCTTCTTCCTATCCCCTCATGGCTTTATACTGCTCATACATTACTCTGAACGCAAGCATATGTAGAGAAAGGGGCAGAATCTTAAACAATTGCATTTATTAGCCCTGCTACTCACTCTTCAGTCTTTAAAGGGGTTTAAAGACTGTCTCAAGGCAAATCTAAAAAAATGTAGTATAAACACTGACAACTGGGAAACACTGGCCTGCAAGCGCTCCAGTTGGAGAACAGCCTTTACCAAAGGTGCCATGCACTTTGAAGACACTCGTACTCAGGACGCAAGGGAGAAACGTGCTAAGAGGAAGGCACACTTGGCAAATCCACACCGTGATCAACTCCCACCTGGAAACCAATGTCCCCATTGTGGAAGGACGTGTGGGTCCAGAATTGGCCTCCACAGTCACTTATGGACTCATTGTTTGGTGTTTATGGAAGACAATCTTACTCGGCTACGAGAGATCGCCAAAGAAGAAGCTTGGTCTATGCAACCTATTTGGACAGAGCCTGCAGTCCCCAAAAGCAATTATCATTGTGCAAGGAAGAGAGCAGGGATTAGCCTGTTGGCATTGTACCTCCATTGCATCCTCACTCCAGTTACATCACCTTCCATGTACTGAGACAGGAAATGTCTCCTGCAAGGGAGAGGCCTTCTCCACTCATAGACAGACATGTTCAGACTATAATATTTAACCTGGCATTTCAGGACTCATCCCCACTGTCCTCTTTGCATGATGGCAATCACACCGTGGTGGTGGTAAGGATACCTGAATAGGGATTCTGAGCTAACCATTTGTAAGTGCATAGACTTTCTTGAATATTACTTACACGGAATGTCTTTGCCTGATATGGACCAACCGAATGAAGCTTTGGGAGCTCCTTTCTTAGGGGATGCACTTTTAGCAAGGAGCCTTCGTAGGTGCTTGCAATCATCACCCATCAGTTTAGATATGGCCATCAGGGCAGGATTTGGGGGCAGAAACCCACTCAGCAGGATGAGCAGGAAGGTCCCCAAGGGCAACAGGGCTGGCTCACTACATTTTGAAGTAAGTGAATTAAGAAACAAGGCCATTTCAGGAGCATACGGCCATTAAGCCCAGAGTCTAAAATTACTTAAGTGCACAACGGATGACTTGAAGAAGCAGGGATGGCTGAAACTGGAAACAAACCTAAGGGCATAAAATTAAGGGAAACATTAGAACTTGTAGTGGGAGACAGGAATGCCTGGATGTGGAGCAGCAAGAAGCAGAGCAAGAAATGAACCAAGCTGGCAAGACAGTAAAAGGGAAGACGTATTCTTTTTCCATTCTTCTTAGTATTCACTCTGTTTTCTGATGCCTCTGTTGTTTGGCCTTCGTTTGGTCTCCCAGCATTTGTGGAGCAGTTCCTCGGTGTTATTTAATACAAGAGCCAGACTGCAGCTCCCTCCCACTGTCTGTTGGATTCCACATTCATTGCCTCAGGAGATTCCTTTCTGTTTCCCCATATGTTTTACCACCTTGGGCCTCAGTGAGTGACATCTGGCACAGGTTGCACCATACATATGCCCAGGTTGGACTTCCGTTTGTTTGCCTCTTATTCTTCATATTCTGTGGCCAATTCAGCATGGGTGGGAGGATGGAGAGACTCCCCTGTGAAGTCAGGTTGCAGTGTTTGGGACATTTTAGTTTCAAGAAAAGGCAAGTAAAAGGTGACATGATAGACATTTATAAAATTGTGCATGGCATGAAGAAAGAGGAAACAGAAATGTCACGTCCCCCCTTTTGTAACCCTAGAACTCATGGACAACCAGTGAAGCTGAATCTTGGAAGTTTTGGGACAGAGAAAGGCAAATACTATTTCACATAGCTAATAGTTAAATTATGGAGCTCAACCCCCAGGAGGTAGTGATGGGTACTGTTATGTACTAAGCTTGGATCCTAGAACGATAGGCAAGTAGGATCCTAGAATGCAACAACTGATTGGCCTTCAGAAAAAGACCAATCAGGCTCCAGGAGGGAAGCAGAATCAGCCAGTCAGACAGGACTCATTGTGTAAATAATGTATATAAAAGCCTGAAGTCTGGGGGGCAATTCAATCACTGGTTTACAAGCTGCAATAAAGAGCATGAAATCATTACACGACTCCGGGTATATTTCAGGTATTAGACAAATGATGCTATTGATGGCTACTAGCCATGATGGCTAAGCTCTGCCCCCACAGTTGAAGAGACAGTGCTTTTGAGCTCAGATCTTGACAGTGGGTTTTCCCCCAGGCATTGGGGCATCATCTACTGTGAGAACAGACTGCTGGACTAGATGATCCAGCAGGCCCTTGTGTTCTCAAACCGCTATTGGCAGCGTAAAAACTGTAACATATTCTACTGGCTTTTGAGACCTAATTTCAGTAGAGGAGGGGACCTTGTGGATGCCAGGAACATAAGAAGCTGCCTTGTACAGAGTCAGACCATCGATCTATCTACACTGACTGCAGCAGAGCTGAGTTCCCTGGGAAGAGAGTTTGATGGTTAAACTGCTCTGAGATCTGTAGCTCTGCAAAGGGGAATAGGGGTCTCCCAACAACTCTCTTTTTTCGTATTTTATTTTCAATTTTCAATAATTTAACAATTCAGCCTCCAAATTACTTACTTATTCATCCCTTCTATGCTTCCCCAATTTCTCCCCTTTATTACTTTACACATCTTTAGTTTTCCATTCAGTTACAAGTCCATTGATAAGCCTAATTCACATTACTTCATAGATGCTATGTCAATCCTGCTAAGGTTTTCAAGTCTTTACAGTGGACCTTAGTAAATTTAAATTTAGCCCAGTCTTGTATAAACTTTTTTTCATCTTGGTCGTGGATTTTCACGGTTATCTTTGCCATTTCGGCATAGTCTACCATCTTAGTTATCCATTCCTCCTTCTTTCCAAATGTCTCCCAACATTGTCAACGAACTATTGTCCCCAGAATTCTTTGGGGGAAGCCATGACTGTTTAAAGTGGTATAATACTGCTTTAAATGTATAGGGTCCTGGCAGAATGTGAGTCCTACCCCTTTTAAGGTACATGGATCTGCATTTCATCTTTATAAGGCTCCTGTTTATGTTTGTGGTTCGTGGCTCTTCCTCTCCCTTCCAACCAAGTGTGTTGAACGACTCGGCTAATTAACCATATAGAGTGCTTTTTCCTCTCACAGCTGCTTGGAGAGCATTCCCTAGAGCACTTTTTCAGGATTTCTTCTCACTGGCTCCTGCCTGGGAGCCAGCTGTACCCCACCCATTTACCCATCTGCTTTCTAACACACAGACACCCTTCATTTGTGGAATTCTTTGGAATTGCTTCAGTTGGGCAAGCTCGGAATTTACATACACCTGTATCAATAAACGAAAGCTAGAAGAAGACAAATTAATTAATTATATGGGAATTATTGGAGTTAAGGGTGGTGATGTAGCCAAAAAAAGAGAAAACGTATCACTAAAAAAGTAGGGAAAGTAAAATAGTTTTTGTATATGCTAGTATTATATATAGATGCAAATTTTCAAAGAATTTTTGGAATCTAAATTTTGCAGAAAGCAAGTAATTTCCCATGCAAATCAATTCCCCCTCAATGAATTTACTTCACATTAATCCTCATTATTCGCCCAAAACTTGCCCCAAATCCATTATTTTGCAATTAGCCCTCAATCCTATTTCCCCCACCCCCAACACTAGTTCCAAAAAGAAATGAAAATATATGGGTGGGTATATATACCCCATTGTTATTGCATCTTTCTGTCCAATCAAGTTGGGGGGGGGTTATTCTGGGGACATTCATAGAGAATTGAGAGACGTTTTATTTTTCAGTGAAGGGGGTAGCTCTTAAATTTAAAGTTGTGAGGTGGGCCAAGGGCTCTTTTAAAGGCAAAAGCTGCCAGAATGACTATGAAAAACTGCAGAAATGAGCTTTCAAAATGGTGGCTGGAATGGCCATGGAAAAAAGGTGGCGATGTAGCATTTGTTCCAGGGAGATTGCTTAGAAAATGTCTGTGGGAAGAAGATGGAAAAGAAACAAAGATGGATGACCCCATGGCTGTTCTATCTAGTGATGTTCCAGTTACATTTTGAAAGTGCAACTTGCATTATTGGCTGACCATACACTATACCTTTAAAGCACATTCAATCCCTCAAAGAATTCTGGGTACTGTAGTTTACCTCTCACAGAGTCCCAGCAACACTTAACAAACTATAGTGTCCAGAATTCTTTGAGAGTGGAAACGTGCATTGAATGTGCTCTATAGTGTGCATGTAGCCATTGCCTGTTGAAATTAAGTTTTTTAAAAGTAAAGGAAGGAGAAAGAAAACCAGTTGCTCTAATAATAAACCAGAGTTGCCAGATTTTCCCCAATATTGAGGGTGCCCAGTCCCTTTCCAACAAACATTGAGAGGGCGAAGAAATGTTTGCTGGGATCTTGTACCCAAAATTATGGTAGTAAATCAAAACAATAATATGTGAGTACAGCAAAGCATAAGCTGTCAACATGTTCTACCTCTTTTTAATCTGCACTTGAAAGTAATCAATTCTGTTCTTTTTTCAAAGAATCACATCGATTGGCAGTCTATCCTGGATAAGAAAGTTTGCTATCAGCTATTGGAGAAAAGTGTTCATTTTGTAGGGCAGTCACTGGGAAGTGAATGGAAGCAATGATCTTAGCAACTACACCAGTTGCCTAGCCATTCAGTGTCATTCTAAGGGTCGTATGGTGGAATTAGCATTAAATTTCTAACAGTTGAGAGAAGAATGATATTTCTTCCACGTCCTAAATCCTTGAGACAAGGTAGGCTATTCATCAAAATAAAGGAATACTAAAATGTTATCAAATTATCAGAAACTCATTCAGCATTGATTATCTATCTATGCAGTTCAGGTGTTGCAAATCAGATCTGGCTGTGGAAGCCTGTTGACAGACAGAGTTAATAGAAGACAATTGTAATAAGACTTAGTGGTTCAGAAAAAGCAAATAACCTTTTAATTTGACTCGGGAAGGAAGAGGAAAAAATCCTCAATATCCTCTCGTTTGCCTTCTCACTTTTTGGGTCCAGTGGAGAAAGACAAGGTCTTAGATAAGAAGAACTGGGTTCAAGTCCTACATCTGCCATAGGAAGACATCTTCCACTTTTGCTCTTTTGCTGCAAGCAAGGAATGTTTCAGATTAAGAGTGCTATAAAACTGGCAATTCTATTTGTCATGCAATAAAAGAACTTGTTTTCCCAATGGCCCAAATTACGTCTTGATGTTGTCAGCAAATATAGCCTAATGAATCCTAAATAACATACACTGGTATCTCTGATGTTCTAGCGATTCTATATGGTGATTGTCCATGCCAGGAATGTCATCCGCAGCAACTTTGCACGTGGAAACGCATCACACTGAGGTATTAGTGCCAGGACTGTGGTCAAGAGGAGTCTCAGACGAGGCTTTTAGGCAGCCAGTTCAACCTGAATGAAAATTGACAGATATTACCCTTCCCCTCATCTACTTCCACTCTGAACATGGGGCCACCAGTCATCAAATATCTTGTGGGAAGCATTGCAGGAGAGAAAGGGATTGCAGGCAAAGACCATCTCATAGTCTTCTTCTTAAGCTTCACTATCCCCTCATTTGTACCAAAAATATCCTTATGATTTTTCATAAATTTATTGAGGATTCGAAAAAATGTAGTTTAACATTTCTTATAAGCCACTTTGGACAAATGTGTAACCTTGAAAAATGGGGTACAAATAATTGTAATAAACAAATGAATAATTTCTAGAGAAGTTATTACCAAAGCTGCATTGGCTCAAGTAACGAGGCAGAGGCTTCATGTCAGGCCAGGCCCTTGGCTCTCCTGAATAAATATAGGGACTGCAGTAGCAACGGAATAACAGTCCATGAACAAGCTGCAAGCATAAGGGTTATGCCATTGGCTGACATATCCACTAGCATTTCTCCTCTTTAAAACATTGCTGTCTATAGCTATCTTCCATTTCATTCTGGAGCAGCTTAGGCCAGTGGCCGCCAGCCTTCTTGAACCAGTAGGCCATTCGGAATTTTGAGAAAGTGTTGTGGGCACCAGACACAAAATGGCTGCCATGCGGTCATGGCGTAACATATCATGGATGTTGTGTGAGTGTTGCATAATGCAAATGATGCTACATCACAACGGCTGCCACATCTAAGAGAGCATGAGAAAAGAGACAAGACCACAAAATGTTGTAGACATTCCCTCCCATCTGCCACTCCAGAAATGGTGGAGAAAGGCAGCCAAACCAGCCACTTCTGCACTTGCTTACAAAGAGCAGCTATTTGTACCCCTCCTGTGTTCATCAAATCCTGATAGCCAGTGGGCATGTTTAAGAGGGTGTTTCAGTGTAAGAAAGGCCGACCTGGTGCAAACGGAAATTGAGCATGAACAGTAGAAAGTCTCTCATATATTGTGTTTTTGAGGGAATATTTACTGACACCTTTTGTGGGTGCCATAGCAGATATTGGTGGGCACATGGGAAGCAATGAGGAGCAGCACCAGAAAAAAATATGGGACACAGAAGCAGCAAAATATATGCCTAGGTAGGAAAGAAAGAAAGAAAGAAAGAAAGAAAGAAAGAAAGAAAGAAAGAAAGAAAGAAAGAAAGAAATGTTAATGATAGGAGTTCAGAAATGGGAGGCAAGTGGAGGACAGGGTCTTTTGAGGGCGGTGCCTGCCTCCCCTGCCCCCCTCCAGTGCCACCAACATCTTGATCAGCGCTGTTTTAGGCAATAAATTATGTGAATAGTCCAGGACTTTGCTGCAGAGAATAGATTTATCTATCTTCAAATTCTTTCAGCTAAAGAAAAAGTATGCCTGAGAGAAACAAATGGAAGTTATCTGAATGAAGTATTTGACCTTGCTTCTGGTTCCTCAGCTCAGACTTATCTAATTCTGACATCATTGCCAAACAAACAAACAAAATGTGATTAAGAGTCCTGTCTTATAAAATGCTCCTTGAAGAAATTTACTGGAGAATCAGCAGAGACCAGTGTCCATCATGACAACATGCCAAGGCATACTCATCCCTTCTGAAGTGACAGCCTGTAAACATCAATTAGCTTTTCAATCTATTTCTTTTCATTTTGACAATACCCAACAAATAATGGATTAAATTGTTAGGCCCGTAAATACTGTAACTGGATAAGCAAATCTGAAGGAAGAACTAAGGAAACACTACCCACACACACACACACACACAAAAGCTAAGTCACTTTTAAATTTTGGTCAATTTACCTGTTGGCCCATATATCAAACTGTATTAAGAGGATAATAAATACATAAATGGGACGTGGGTGGCGCTGTGGGTTAAACCACAGAGCCTAGGACTTGCTGCTCAGAAGGTCGGCGGTTCGAATCCCCACAGATGGGGTGAACTCCCATTGCTCGGTCCCTGCTCCTGCCAACCTAGCAGTTCGAAAGCATGTCAAAGTGCAAGTAGATAAATAGGTACCACTCCAGCGGGAAGGTAAACAGTGTTTTTGTGAGCTGCTCTGGTTCGCCAGAAGTGGCTTAGTCATGCTGGCCACATGACCCGGAAGCTGTATGCCGGCTCCCTCGACCAATAAAGCAAGATGAGCACCGCAACCCCAGAGTCGGTCACGACTGGACCTAATGGTCAGGGGTCCCTTTACCTTTACCTAAATACATAAATATGAATTTATTCCATATTTTAGCTATCTTTAGGGCTCAGTCAACATATATGTACACAAAGCCAGGGTTTAGGAACAGAGATTGGTGTGCTGGATTATGTGAACCCTCTCAGATGCTTCTTTTCCACCCCATATTCTCTCTTTATCAAAAGAGTTTTTATTTTTCCTCTATCCATGTGTTCCATGGATGTGTGGAAGGGAACTATGCTCATGGAATATGTACCGAGTGTCAGTGTGCTTAACCTACGCACTTCTACTTAAATATATATGGGTTGGGGTCATAGCCCACACTCCTATGTCACACAGTCACTCAGTATGTGAGTGAATGAGTAACAAGAGTTAGAATCTGACACTAACCTAAGGTGGCAATTACCCACATATAAAGTCAAACCAGTTGTGCTCTGATCGAGACCCTATTTAAACATCCCAAAAGATCATGCTCACAATATCCACATTCAGTTTTATTGTATATGTATTTTAGGAGATGTCAGGGTAACCTGTTTCACACGTGTTCTACCAGAAAACAGAAGCTCAGGGTAAGTAAACACCATATGCTAAACAAAGGAGGTTTAGTCTCATTGTCTTGAAAAAGATACAGTATTTCTTCTAAGAACACAAAAAGTGGCAACATGAGCATATTAAAAAACAGTGGGTTGGTTCATTTGTGCATTTATAATTTTTATTTTGTTTACTACAGGATGTTGAGCATTTTCCACAGCAATTGTGGATCCCTGCATTTTCGTGGATCTGAGCAGAAATGGCTTTTGATCAAACTTTCATACCAGAAGGCTCATTGTGTGTTTTCTCTTCCCTTCCCTTTCCCCCATTGTTTGCTTGTTTCTAAAGCTTGTCATTCTGACAGGGAGCAGAAACAATACCATGTGACTTGGGTGATCAATCACACACACTATAAAGGCTGAAGGGCTGGAATAAACAATTTTCAGGCATCCCTGGTTTTGCTTAAACGCGTATGGGGCCTCTGACAAATCCCTTGACTAGATCTCACATGAAGATCAAAAGTATGACTTTTGCTATTCCCTTCCCAAGCTGGGCTTTGAGTTATGTATTTATTTAGTTCTATAGCTTGCCTTTCCCATCTGGTGCATACAAAGCATCTAATTACTGATAATTTAGATAATAGATCCTTGTATTTGTGGGATCTGCTATCCACCCTCTTTATCATTTAATTGACTGAGTATACTTTCTAGAGCAGGGCGGTCCAAACATGTGGCCTTCAAGACTGTTTTTGGCAGCCCTCAGCAACATTTGATGCCTCCACCCCAGCCCTCCCACTGGTGTCCCAAAGCTGGGTGAGGCACTGGGCTTGGGGAAGGAGGTGAGACAGCTCTGACAGGGTCCTAAAGTCCTCCCTCCACCTCCCTAAAACCTAGTTAGTACTTTCCCAGCTTTGGGATGCCTGTGGGAGGGCTCTAGGACCCTGCCAGAGCCTTATGCCTCCTTCCCAAAGCCTGGCACCTTGCTTAGTCAGCTTTGGGAAGGAAGTTCAAAGGCTGGGGGGTAAATTTTGGCCTCGCTCCCACCCACTCCCCAATGCAACAAGTCAGTGTGCAGCCCATGGGTTCCATGTCAAAATACTCTTGTGGCCCACTTAGTATGAAAAGTTGGATCAGACTGTTCAAGAGAGGCAGAGCATAAAAGATTATTTCATGGTGGGTCTCACAGAAGTCCAAGATCATATCCACCAGTTACTGCTCCTGCTCCTTTTCTCTTCCTTTGAACTGGGCTAGTCAGACCTCCATTTAATTGGGTGTGGGCTATGCAGCAGTAGTATGCAGCAGACTGCATCTGTACCTCTCTTGCAATAAGGGGTTAACACATTTTTAAGGCCCCGCAGCTATAAGGCTCCTTATCTCCCTGCTGATGTGAGATCTATTACAAGAGCATGTCGTTCCATCAATTTTATAATCATGTGCACTTCATATGACCTACTTTAGGAATGCCTTTCTGAAGCGTCTTGATATGTTCTAGCTGTAGGACAATATTTCACTGTCATTTGAAGGGCACTGAAATACAGCCCCCTCCCTCAGTGACAGCCAAAACTTGTAAAGGAAAGAGAGGGGGGAAACTCCTACAGAGATATCTAATTCATACAGGGAATGTTCATCGCAATGATACACAATGATTACATTCAGAACATTCAGCTTTCTCCAGAGCAGGGCTGCTTCTTTTTTCTTTGTTCACCATTGCTTCATTTTGAAAAGAAGGTATGGAATATGTTTTTTAATAACTAGAGCCACAAGGCGCTGAATAGTAAGAGTGATGTTACCCCTTGAGAGTGCAACGAAGGAACAACCATTTAATAACCCTACAAGCAGTACAAGTGGTAGAGTGGAAAGCAGGGAGAACTACAGTAGGTTGGGCCAGAGCCAATGACAGGCCAAGTCAACTAATTCTAGTTTTGTCCCCATCCTCTTCCCTGCCAAGTTCTATGGAGGCAACATGGGGACTTAGGAAGAGGAAGATGGCAGGCTGTGCTACTCTCTGGTCAGGTTGGCTGAGGTTGGTGGGGCAGTGTCTCATTGGTCTAAATGGACTAGCCTCTACCAATAAGAACTGGCTAGAAAAGAAGTCAAATGCCTGAAAGCTGCATCAATTAAACTGTGCAAATAATGACATTCTGGGAAGTAATGTTGTATTCTTAGGACTAAAAGAAGAATTCTAGATGTTTATAATTATATATTGAAAAGGGAGCTGGTGGTTTCTTTGCAACTTACTCTCTGTTTCTATTGAACGGATAGCTACATACATTATGCTGCATTATGCTGCTAGTTCATCTTGGGGTACGGTGTGGGTAGTAAGCTACTCCCTCGTCATGGTCAGCTTTATTTTAGTTTAGTTTAGTTCAAGGCTGTGTGTGTTGCTTTCAACCAATTTTTTTGGTCAGCTGAATTGCTTTACACTACAGGTGCTGGGACGGTGACTGATTTTGTTCCACCATACCCTTCACTGTTAAAGTAGTGAATAATTCATAAGATGTCATTATCCTGTTGTTGTTTAGTTGTTTAGTCGTGTCCGACTCTTCGTGACCCCCTGGACCAGAGCACCCAGGCACTCCTGTCTTCCACTGCCTCCCGCAGTTTGGTCAGACTCATGCTGGTAGCTTCGAGAACACTATCCAACCATCTTGTCCTCTGTCGTCCCCTTCTCCTTGTGCCCTCCATCTTTCCCAACATCAGGGTCTTTTCCAGGGAGTCTTCTCTTCTCATGAGGCGGCCAAAGTATTGGAGCCTCAGCTTCACGATCTGTCCTTCCAGTGAGCACTCAGGGCTGATTTCCTTCAGAATGCATAGGTTTGATCTTCTTGCAGTCCATTGTCATTATCTTAGTAACTTCTAATCAATAGATATTGTAGCCCTTCCTTATTATTTGGTATCCCTTGCTTTATTTTTCTAGTACAAAAAGAAAAGGATATCATAGTAAGAAAAAATCTCCCCAGAGTTCCTCTTTTGCTCCTTTCTCAGTTTTTCCTACCTGCAGAAAATTGGAACAATTCCCAAAGGGGTGGGAGAAATAAAGGAGACCTGCACATTGCTACTTGTTCATTTTAAGCTTAAAAGGTTCGAATGAATAAAACCTGGCACAGGAATAGAATCAAGTGATGCAATTTACAGTAAGTGCTTCTTTTTACTGCTCCAAAGGGACATAAATGTATTGTCATTTGAATTATAAATGTGATCAAAAAAGTGAAAAATTATCACTTATTTAATATAGAGGGTGAAGTGATATACATAATATAAATGTCCCTCGTTGGAAATGGCTCCAGAGAAAACAGCAGAGCTATGACTCTGCAGAAGCATTAGGGATATCTTCTTTCATGTTCCTAATGAAGGGGAGAAGATGATATGGAAGTTAAGTAGCAAAAGAGTGAGACAGAAAAAGGCACCGAGTGATAGGATACATAAATTTCTATCACGTTCTGTCAAAAGCCATATTAGGCTGCAGTCCTACCTATGACTAAGTGCCATTGTATACTGTGTGACTTATTTTTGATTTAATGTGCAAAGGATTGTGCTATTAATTACTCAGCTAAGAACATATTCCATTCATTTCAATAAAACTTCCTTCCAGTTAATCTGCCCCAACTGACCATTGTGTCATATTGTCCACCTACTGGTTTCTGTCCTGAGAGCTGCTTTAATTTCCTCTCTGTAGGTCTAGCTCCAGGAGGTTGTAGATTCCTTCTTGACAGATAGGGTGGTACCAGGAGACAAGACCATACCGGCGAAAAACTGACTTAGACCCAGGAGATGTAAACAACTATAGACCAATTGCTAACATCCACTTCCTGGGCAAGGGATTCATGCAAATGGTTACTGACCAACTCCATGCCGTTTTGGATGAAAATGATGTTCTAGATCCAGTTCAAATAGGCTTCAGGCCTGTTTTGGAAGGTAAACTGACTTGGAATTTTGCCATAAGAGGGGCAGGGAAAGTGTGACCTTATTGATACTTTTGGACCTCTTCTGATATCCTCAACCATAGTATCTTTCTGGATAGGCTTGCTGGGTAGGGTGCTGAAAGCACTGTTCCACAGTGATTCCACACTTACTTGAGTGGTCACTTTCAGAAGGTGGCATCCCAGTTGCCCATTGACATCCCTGAAGAGGGTTACCTGGGCCCAACACTGTGGTATTTCTGTGCCAAGTGAAGACTTTTTATATTTCCCCAGGCATTTCAGTCATAATTTTTTTTTTAATGCTTTTTAGATCCCTTTGTTCTGATGCTGTTCAGTTGCTGGTTTTGTAATTTGTTCCATTTAATTTGTATATCTTGTGGTTTTAATTTTTACTTGAAAAACCTCCCAGAGGACCTTTGTTCTTGGGTAAAATTCAGTATCTATAAATATACTTAATTTTTCATAGATGACACCACTAAAGGCAAGTAGTGTCAATTCTGTGAATGTCTACCAATGACACAGTGGAAGCATTACTGAAATGCACTTTCTCTTGACAGGTTCCAAATCATGGAATTGACTTGGGGACGGGGGGAGCAAAGTGAGTGCATACAGAACAAGTACATTTGCATTTTTTTATCCTGTTGTGTGTCAGAATCAACTATCTGCCAGTCAAGGAATCAGCAAACACAATCCTTTTCATTTTTTGCATGTTCATATAATTATAACTTGATATGCCACGCTTTGTATCCATTCCTTCATTGCTAATAGTATCTTGTTTACCTATATAAAAATCTGCACCTGCCTTATCAGCGCCGCATAAATCCATTGCTATTCTTTTTAAAAATCATTTAGAAGATCAGTGTGGTGTACAAAAAAGAATGTAATATAAAATAAAGCAGGCTGTATAAAAGCTAGTAAGCATTTTTCTTTGAGTTTGAATCTGAACCCTTCCTTATAGATAAGCCCAAATTGAGCACTCCCTCATGACATGTGGCTGGAGGAACCCTATGGATTAACTACTGGTTCCAAATCTGCCATCATGAAAACTACACAAGGAAGAGTGGGGAGACCCAGCAACATGGGGGCAGAGAGAACAGACCATCTTCTGGTATATGTCAGGATCTGAATCTACCAGCCAAGGAATCAGTAAATGTCATCCTTTGAATGCCTTTTGATTTTCTTCTGATGCATCTGCTTGGTGGCCTGTTCTTTGCACAGGCTGTCATCTCATCTCTGAAGGCTGTGTCAGATGTTCAGCAGGAACGTCAGGTGCTGAGCACAAGGGAGACATTGAACTCAGTTTGCTTTTGTGAAAAGAGTGGATGGCAGTCCAAAGGCAAAGGATGCAGTTGAGGTGACTTGTAATGAACGCATTCCAGACAATTTTGAGAACAATACAAAACTCTGTGAAGAGAAGCACTGATTATTTGCTCTTGTTTGATTTGGGTCTTTTTAACAGAGATATGACAGGACCACATAGTACAGTTTTCTGCATTACTTAAAACCTTTCATTATTACTCATTTGTCCATGTAAATCTGCATATTGCAAAATGGCATTAAGACCCAAAATTGGTGCATGCGCTGATGATAAGCCAATAAAACAACATTTTAAACAATGACTACAGTGCCTGTAGATTCACAGTTTAAGCACAGTGGATGAATATATTTACAAATATTTATTTTCCTTCTTTCCAAATGGTTGAAAGTGTTCTTTTGATTAGAAATGTGGTACTTCAGTGGTAGGGACGCGGGTGGCACTGTGGGTTAAACCACTGTGCTGCTTGGGCCTGCCAATCGAAAGGTCAGCGGTTTGAATCCCCGCGATGGGTTGAGCTCCTGTTGTTTGGTCAAACTCTGTCCCCTCTCTATAAAGCTCTGGGGATAGGTATCTTCATGACTGACATATGAGCCAATTAGTTTTATATACATTACCCCTAATTACCCTATAGATGAGCAGATGTGGCTTTGTGACTGAAACAAAGGATGGCCAATCAGAAGAACAATAAACTTCTGCTTATTGTATTTCATTTATTCTGTGGTTTGAAGGATGCGTCACAGCAAGAGACAAACCCTCACTTCCCTGCCTTAACAATATGAAACGAATATGCATTTTGGAATTTTAGCTAGCCTAATGAATTATTGCCGCAATGAGGGTTGTGGAGGAAGGTGAATCCCTTTTGCTTTCTCCATTTTTTAAAAAAAACAAAACCCTGGGCCTATCTGTCTGCAATTTGGACACTGGAGGGGGCAGGGTTTCTCTACCTACAAATTTCATCTACTTCTGTTCAAATGGAAAAATGTTGCTGCCATTTATAGATTTCTCACAAGAATGAATGGGGAATATGCAGCTTCATTTACACAGGGTTACTTGGAATCCAAGTCACAGACTAAAGCAAACAGAAACAGACTGATTTAAGGTGGAGGGGGGAAGATACAAGTACAAAGTGAATCTTGAGCCTGTACACACACTCAGCATGTCCCCACATAATAACTGTGATTTATATGGAGAGCTCCACTCAAGGATCAACTCTTCTAATAATTTCAGTGCTGAGGGATACTCTGTGGATGTAGATGTAAATATCCTAATATTTTCAGAATGTCACAGTGCAATTATTTCCTGTTCTTTCCCTGTTGCTCATGAAATTGGTCATTTCCCATGTTAATCCAGTGCTTTGTGTTTCAATTCTCAGTACTACAGAACAGCAATGAGTCAACAATTCTCTCTTCACTTATCAGGCATCGAGCCCAGGAAAGTGGGTGTATTTCTGGCTTAGAAGAACACTTTGCTCTTCTTCAAGGAAAGGAGATCGCCCACACATTATCCAGTTAAACTATAAGTAATATGCTACACTATCAAAGTATCAAGGCAGCCAGCGAAAATATATTAAATGACAAGTAGGCAGCCTTTCTTATCCGATATGCAAGCTCCTGTCTCGTCTGTGGCATTCAGATTGGTAAATGCCGAAACCTTTCTAAACTCCACCCACACTGCATTCCAATATTTGCTCTTTTGCTCTTCCCTTCCTCTCGTTTTAGCATTGTCCACCTACAGAAATTCTGCCAAGTCATTTCCTCTTCCCACAGTCCCACAGAGGACAAATACAAATGGGAACAGTTCAAAAAAAGAAAATGCGATAAAGCTACAGTAAAAGTACAATAGATCAATAAACAGAGCAAAAAACCCGGAACACCATATACCACACTTTATGCATTCAGGGGCTGCATTGGTGCTCTCACCACAAATGCAACTGCCATCACAAACACACCTGATTCCACCAGAGGGTTCAATTCTCCAGGTGCAAAACAGGAGCTGGGCAGAAGCTGCCAATCAGCGATAGTTCCATTGTTGCTCCCTGCCACTATCAGGCTTAACTTCTCCTTCTCAAGGAATCTCTCAAGGAAATCTAGCATAACCCTCCCTTTACACCAGGAGTAGGGAATCCCTGGCCTCCCAGATGCGGTTGGACTCCAACTCCCCCAAATTCCCCGGCCCTGCCTTACACCAAACTGCTTACCACACCCATTTACTGCAGACACATAGCCACACCAGGTTGTTTAGGTGATGGTGTTTTGTGTATGTGTGCCAGTTTGTAACGACTGCGGGACTTGTAGCTTCCATCTAATCCATGTCTCTTTGCAAATATGGCTTTCATTTAACCATGAATGTGCCTCTCATATTTAAACTCATGCAGGAAAAAAATAAATCCAATATTTTCCTTATAGCCAGTGCTTTCCCCCTGCGACTGAGCAGATCATAAAACCCAGAAGCCTTGTGCTGTCAGCATATTGCACTCAGGACGTCACTTATATATGGCCCAGTCTAGTAGTACTGGAAAGGTTTCATTAGTCTGATGGCACTTTGGCATTATGTGAATTATTTACAGGAGATGTTGCAGAGCGATTAAGATATCTGCTGAAGGGTTGGCTCTTCCCAGAGACAGTCTGCAGGTTTGGTTTGACTACTACTGGAAAACTGATGTAAAACATGATCAAGGGGTCAATGGCTGCTTGTTGTGAGTAGAATTGATTGCTGGCGTTTTCTTGGTAAAGTAATATCTCAGCAATTCTATACACTTCTCATTGCTCAGGCAGGCCTAGCTACAAGCCCAAAGTCATAAATTCTGTTCTGTTCCTCTTGCATTGGGGAAACTGCCAAGCACACATATAGGATCTGTTGTGAAACATCTTGTTATCAGCCCCTGGCTGTGAAAATTTAGACTTTTCATCACTTTGTGTTAGTCAGGCTGATTCAGCTGACACTGTGATTTTCATATTAATTCGATGCCATCCTAAGGCGAATAGGGAAGCTTCTATGACCATGAACTTTGCAGACCTCCCATAGTATCTCCCTGGGCCTACAAACAACAGGCATATAGCAAAGACTAGCTGCATAGTAACTATGTGCCAAAGTCACACATCCAACTTTACCGCTAGCACAAAGAAACCATTAGTATTACTATATAAATGCCTTTTCATTTTACATTAAAAAGAATGTTTTGAGTACACACAAAGAAATGTAAGAACAGCCTTGGAATAGAGCCAACCACATTTCCATCTACACTTAGAACTTTGCCTTAGAAGGGTCACTCAAAATAAGGTGAGCCCACTCTCTGAATGCTCAGGCAGAAAAATGAGTCTGCTGTTGCAGTCAAGGCTAATTAATATAGAAGAGAAAGTGAGGAAGCCTGTTTACCAGGATCCAGCAACTAGATTCATCTTGTTTGCTAGGAAGAGAGTAACTGAATTGAAAGCTAATGTATGGTAAAAGGTAAAGATAAAGGACCCCTGGACAGTTAAGTCCAGTCAAAGGCGACTGTGGGATTGCGGCGCTCATCTCGCTTTCAGGCCGAGGGAGTTGGTGTTTGTCCACAGACAGCTTTCCAGATCATGTGGCCAGCATTACTAAACCGCTTCTGGCACAACGGAATACCATGACAGAACCCAGTGTGCACAGAAACGTTGTTTACCTTCCCACCATGGTGATACCTATTTATCTACTTGGACTGTGTGCTTTCGAACTGCTAGGTTGGCAGGAGCTGGGACAAAGCAGCAGAAGATTCGAACCGCTGACTTCCGATCATGAGAGTGCAGAGGGAACAGAAGAGGAAGCTTCTGATCTTCTACCATTCCAGTACAGTCCTCCTTCCCCCAGTACCACTTCTGAATTTAACATTTCATTTCATATTGGATCAACTTGAGGTTTCCCATTTTATGAAAAAAAACCCCACTTCTGAGTTCTCCACGGTCACCAAATTACAATGTGGAGAGGTTGCATTTCTTTTTCTTTCTTTTTTTTTAAATGAAGCTGCAGGTGACAGGATAGTAGTCCTGGCTCTTCCTATCACCTCCCTCCCCTAGCTCCTGCTCCTAAACCCCTTCCCCAGCTGCTAAGGGCATACCTGGAGTTCTTCTTGCAACAGTAGGTGAGGAAGGTGAGGCAGTGGCACAAGGGACTGATGGAGCCTGACTACAGGAGAGAGTTGATAATAGTTTAAAAAAAAACAACCACCAGTCTTTAAAAATGTGTATACATCACTATCTTAAGCCTTCAAACATTAACAAATGCTAATAAATGTTCCACAAAAACTTGTTGCCTACGGTTCTGTGAACAAGCATTAGCAGATGGAGTTAGGAGAGCTTGCTGGTCCAACATGTGTGGGATTCTAGCAGGAAATAGCAGAGATTATTACCCTTTTCACACGTTTTAGGCCCACAGACAAAACTTTTTACATTTCAGTTTAATTATTGTCTGTATATTGGAAGCAAGGATGAGATGGCAGACAAATGACTCTGGGCAACAAATAATAGAGGCATTTTTACTTTGTTTAGTGAGTTCACATTGGCAAATATCCTTGTTTGCCAGAACATGGAGACATGACGGGAACTGAATGTTGACAATTGATCCTCCACCATCTGCAAATGAGTCAGCCTGACACAGATTTTTCTGAAGACTACAACATGGTCAATGTATAAAACAGTCAATGGGGATCAGCATGCTTTGGCCAGGAATTAGAGCACATTTTTAAAATATTTTTATATTTTTCTTAACTGACAGCAAAGTACAAGGTGTCCAGCTCAGTACCTTCCAGTGTGTAGCTCAGAAGCTCCTGATCCAACTGATTAATTTGAGATGTGGATCACTGGAGATCTGTCATAATCAACAGTCACATGACTTCTCCATGCTTTTGAAGACTTCTTATTCTGCTGGTGCATGGGCTGTATTCTCTTAGACAACTGCTAGACTACAAAATTGACATTGGCTGCTGTGGAGGACATCATATTTAAGTTGGTACCCAAGAGATGATGCTGGATGTTCTTCCCTCATCTTCCCATGCTTAGATGTGGTATAAGAGTGCAGCAAATAAGAATTGTTTCAGCAGCTGAGTGTGCAAAGTTTGTGATTAAGGAAATGTACCGGTAACTCCAGTGTTGAGCCAGGCTTAGGTATGTGGATGCTACAAATGTTTAAATAATAATTCCTTTTACTTTGTTTTTGCAAAATACAAAAAAAAAAAATGGTTCCTCTCCTCTTTTTACTCTATTTCTATTTCAGTAAAGTCAGTTGTCTTCACTGTCATTTCAATAAAGTCATTGTGCCTTCCCGGCATATATTTTAAGCCTCCCTGCAATATATTTTGTGCCTCCCTGCAATATTTTTTTTTAGAAAATATTGTTTAAAATAAGTGCATAAAGCGTGTTCTCTCTGTACTTGTCCAGCCAAAACAAACCCTCCAAGAAAGAAGACATTTTTCCTCAGCAGAACTTCCATATAAAAATAAATCATTTTGAAAACTTTATTTTAATTTTTTGGTGTGGGGGTGTGGGGGGGGTGTAGTGCACTCTGCTGCTCCAGCCCAAGAGCATACGTCTGCCTTTGTTAATTAAAAACATAATGCAGATGTATGGCAATCTTCCCCTTTCATGTACACACTGCAAGACTACCCTGCTCCCTTCCATTGAAAGGTGCAAGGGATCTCGATGCTATCAATACCTCATAAGAAAATGCCACTGTCAAGAATCTGATATGGAGGAGAGGCGATTTCAAGAAAGCACACTGAACCGAGAGCCAGATTGCAACCAAGAATGGAAAGAGGTGGGGTCAGGATGTAAAAGGGTTCCCACAGAGTGACACACTTAGCAGGGGGAAGCTGTTCCACATCTCCTCCTTATCATTAGTCGCACAGACAGCTGATGTCTGAAACAGCAGGGAGAACAGAACAATGACATTTGATTCTTTGGCTTTCCAGGTGATTATGTGAGCAGCAGGGCAAACTCCTTTTATGTACTGTTGCCTGAATGGCAATTTCCTAGGAAACAAGAGTTCATACAGAAGGATTCAGAAAAAAGGATTTTCCTCTGACACATGACAGAAGGCTAATTTGCAGCTGCACCCAGTAAAGTTACAGTTGAAGTGACTGGGAAAGGTCATAGGTCACTGGTGGGGCACCTGCATTCCACGCAGAAGGCAGGTGGGACTGGGCGTTCCTGCCCCTCAGCTGATAGGCCGTGACTTCAAGTCCATGGGATTGGCTCTTCTATTGAGTTCCTGAAGGAATATGAAAATGAAGCAGAATTCCAGAAGATCTGGGGCAGGCAAAATAAAGTACTTCTTCACACGGCATAGTTAAACAATGGGGCTCGGCCCCACAAGAAATAGCAACGGCCACCAACTTTAATGGATTTAAAAGATGGACTAGGCAAATTCAAGGAGATTTAAGCTATCAACAGCTATGAACTCTGCTGTTGGCAATATGCCTCTGAGTGCCACCTGCTGGAAATGGCAAGGGCTGAGTGCTGTTGTGCTCAGGTTCTGCTTTTAGGCTTCCCATAATCATCTGATTGACCATTGGGAGAACAGGAAGCTAGACCAGGTGGGCCAATGTTTTTATGTCATGTTCCAGTTTGCAAATGTGCTCATAAACCCCAAAAGATGGCTAGGTCTTCTTCTGTTTTTGTGACTGGCACATGGGTACATCATCATTTTTTAATATAAATAGTTCCACATGCCATTGTGTTATTAGTGAAATGATAAGAGGTTTGTAAAATGATGCACAGTCTGAAGAACGATGCTAGAAGAGCGTCTGGCCTGACTTAGCAGGACTCTTCTTATCTTCTTTCACGTCATACCTCAGTACACAGGTTTGGGAAATAACATTTGAAGTAAATCTTTTTTCTTGATCAAACACCACACAAACCGCCATTGGAACCTTGTCACAAGATAGCAATGCCATAGAGAAGCAAGATTTTTTTTTTCCCCCAAGAGGAAAGTTAACAAGTTCACAGTTTCCTGGGCAGGTTGTTCCATCCAACACTTTCCCTAGTTCTAGGAAGGAACTAGAATTAAATGTTATGGCAGAACTGCACCACAGGATGCATTTGGCTGAGGAAATGAAATTTAATACAAGATAGCTGGTTAATTACAAGTGGGGCTCTGATAGCAATTTCCCCAGCGGCTTAAACTAGCCTTTGTTCTAATTTGATTATGTGCAGCAAATAGAGCCTTTTTTTGGGGGAGGGGGGAATTAAATGAAAATGTCTTACAAATAATCAGATTAAGGAATGGGGTCCCCCCCCCTTTAAAGAAGTTGCTAAACAATTTGGTTCAATTAATATTGTTGTGCTATAGATTAAGATATGGATTATATAGATAGTCACAAGCATCCTGTCTTATTCTCAACCAAAGGCTGTTTAGGAATAAAGAAAATGTGATCAGTATCAGCCATCCCAGCACTCAAGAGGACACACACCCTGTAGCTATCCAAGGGAGGGAGTGGGCAATAAGTCTGCTTATATAGAGCTCCACCAGAACACAACAGTAACCATTTTCTGTAACTATCCAATCACCGAACGTCACTTTTGATCCCTTATTTGCATATGTGGACCTGAGTGAAAACTATCTACAGTATCCCCCTGCTGGCCCAGGGTGAGAACTTCAGTACATAACACCCATCTTCTGGTTGCTTCAGCTGTTAGGCAACTCCCCAAAAGTGATCAACCTTCAGACGCAGCTTCCAATAAAGCACTGAAATAATGCACCAGGTTTGGATGAGAGTACTCAACTCTCCTGCATAAGATGCACAGGCGTGAAGAAGAGTAGATAAGTGCTGAGGAGCATCTTTTCCTTTAATCCAGCTGTGGGGAACCTTTGGCCTTCCAGATGTTGGTGAACTACAGTTCCCACTAGCCCCAGTAAGAGCTACCAATGGCTGCTGTAGTTTAGCAACATCTGGAGGGCTAAAGGTTCCTCACAGCTGTTTGGGGTATTTGTGTACAGCTTGAGGGAGGGGCGTGTTGCTTTCTGTGGGACCTGCCACAAGCCTTCAGGGGGTTGTGAAGACCCTATAGATACAGACAACATGGCTGTTTGCAGAAGGGAAAAAGCAAAACATGAACACATTCCTGGAAGACTACAGAGGCAGAGTAAGAGAGAGGATAGCTGAGCAGGGGGAATGAGAGTCAGTTCATATTTAGGCCTGGGTTGCAGCTAGGTCTGTGGGAGGCTCAAATTTGGCATGTTGGCACAGATTTTACACGTCGTCCTCTCCCGGAAGCAGTTACATTTATCATGTTGGATGGTTTGTTATGCTTTTGTTCTAGCTGTAACGTTTAAGCAACAAAGAAATATCTGAGTACTCCAAACCCCGTACAAGACAGCAGAGCATTTTGCCTATCTTTTGATACTTGCAAATATAACAATAGACCTATTGAGTGTGGAAATAGCTGGCGTTTGTAGCTGTGTTTTACAGTACGTTCCTCCCATTGCTGTACAATATTTTCTTCTATATTGTATCTACTACATAATGTTCGTTTTAAATGCATAACTGACGGTTCCATAGTACAGTCTTTTTGTGTGGTAAGGATTTTCAGTTGCCTGGTATTTGAAGAAAGTCCTTTTTTGCCCTTGGGAGAAGCTAAAACAGTTATTATTACAGGGATAACTGACATATAAAGGCTGCGAATTGATTCTATTCTATGTACAGCAGAGGTATTTAAGTAGCTAAGGAAAAGCTTTTCAAAAATCCATATCTTTGACATAAGTGCAGCTTCTAAAATATAATATACTTCTTTATTTTCGGGGTTCTTGCCCTCAAGTCTATATCACTAAGGCAGAAAAAGGGCATCTATTCTTCCATTTCCTCCCTTGAATTTAAGTTTCAGACAGGAGGTGGTGGTTAGGTGGCTTTTTTATTTTTTATTTTATTGGCTCATATTCCAAACCAATCTTTAGTTCATTGGTTATTGCTGAAGGTTATGCCTTTCCAGGCTCGGGCAATTTTCTCTCTCTCTCTCTTTCTAACAAAAAAGCATCCAGAAGATTGGTGGAAATGTTGCCAAGGAGAATCGCAACCATGAATATCAACACTGAGAAGTTTACTTACAAGTGACCTTAATAAGACAGGGAAACAAGAACAGTGTGTTAAAACAGGCTTCATAGACACTGTACATTTAAGGCACATTTAAAGCACAACCTGCAAAAATAATCCTGGAAGCTGTAGTTTACCCCTCATAGACCCAGCACCCTTTACAAATGACAGTTTCCAGGATTCTTGGGGCATGCTTTAATGTGTGGTGTGTACCCACACAGCCACAGTGCCAGGGTGGTTCCAACCAGACAAAAATTTAAGATTGTAAATAGCAACCGTGTTGTTTTAAATCTACAAGATTTTCCCTAGCAAGTCAGAACCAGTAGAATTAATCTGAGCCTTGAAAAGCACATAGAACTGAAAGAGGACGTGGGGAACAGTGTCGCTCATCCAACTTCTTCCTTCAGCTCTATGACATTTTAAAGAAAAGGTAACAGCGAGTGGCGGAGGAGGCTGCTCAGAGGTTTTGTGGGTACTAGGGAAAGACCCTCCAAGTGTCCCTATTTTCCAGGGACAGTCCCGGAATTATGAAAGCCAACCCAGCTTCTTATCTGATCCCGGAATGTCCCTATTTCCCCCACCAGTGCTGCCAAACTTGGGAAGGAAGATGAGACAGTGCTTATCCTGAGAAGTGATGGTGGCAGTGGCAGCTTTGAAGGAGCATCCCATGGCCTCTCCATGGCCGCTGTTGCCAGTCTCCTGCCTTGGACAACTTGGAGCAGCTGCTGGAGAGCGGATGAAGAGGCGGAGAACCTGAGACTGCCAACGCCCAGTCCCATGTGACGAGCCAGCTGTGAAGCGCAGGCAGAGGGCAGGGCCAACCTGGGCGGGAAGTAAGGTGAATGCAAGAAATCTTGCTTTAAAAAATAAATGTTTTGTGCGTCTGCATTTAATCATGCCCCTTTCATTTGTGTGTGTGTGTGTGTGTGTGTGTGTGTTTGTAAATCTACCAAAGAATAAAATAAAATCAGGATTAAGAGGTTTTCTTAGGACAGTGAACAGCATGTGTGCTGTGTCCTGTTGATAAGTTCATATTTCTTCTGATAGGAAATGTTCTGTGGGTGGGTGGAGGGACCAAAATTGCAGGGTCGAGGACAGTCAGTTGGAGGCAGTGAAAAATGTCCCTATTTTCATCTGAGGAATGTTGGAGGGTGTGCAGTTGTGTCCTTGGGCATCACATTGGCAACCCCTGAGCTCTGCTGACTGGCATTATCTCTCCAGGGTTTCAAACAGGAGTCTCTTCCAGCTGTACCTGGATGTGCCAGTGATTGCATCTAAGACCTGGGGTATGTGAGCATGGCACTAGCTACTGTCTACACAACAGCCTCTAAAACTGGTCCATATGATCAGGCTGACCTTCAGAAATGTGCTATACCTAGTTAAACCTTCTTGCAACTTTACACTCTCTTTCAGCAGCGAACTTTGTCCACTTGGTATTTCTGCAGATGCAGAGCATTTTCCTATCATTGCTGCTGACGGGCCTGCAGTGACACCCACTGCCATGCCGATTTCAGTCCCAGTCACTCATGTATTCTCCAGAATAAACATTCTAATGTCTGCCTCCCAAGGGGTTCTCCTCTGGCAGCATATCCAGATACAAATTTAGCAGCTCACTTGTTGATTCCACAGCAGAGTACAAAGAAAGAGAGCTTTGTACTTACAAGATCTTGCCAAAGGGTTCTTGTTCCCTTATCAAAACACATTGGCAAGGTGATATTTTGAAGATGATGCTTGTGGCTGTCTTTTGTCATGCAGCCAGTGTACACCTGATGCCCCGCCCACTGCCCAGGTGCACTGCAGAATGCTAAACTTGTAAACTTAAGTCACACAAGTTAAACCAGCCTGGTTGAATCCTATGGGATTACTCTGGACAGCAGAAAGCCTACCAGGTTGTTTTTTTTTTAAGTCTTTAGTTCAAGCTATGGTTTTCCCAGTAGTGATGTATGGAAGTGAAAGCTGGACCATAAAGAAGGCTGATCGCCAAAGAATTGATGCTTTTGAATTATGGTGCTGGAGGAGACTCTTGAGAGTCCCATGGACTGCAAGAAGATCAAACGTATCCATTCTTAAGGAAATCAGCCATGAGTGCTCACTGGAAGGACAGATCCTGAAGCTGAGGCTCCAATACTTTGGCCACCTCATGAGAAGAGAAGACTCCCTGGAGAAGACCCTGATGTTAGGAAAGATGGAGGGCACAAGGAGAAGGGGACGACAGAGGACAAGATGGTTGGACAGTGTTCTCGAAGCTACCAGCATGAGTTTGACCAAACTGTGGGAGGCAGTGGAAGACAGGAGTGCCTGGCGTGCTCTGGTCCATGGGGTCATGAAGAGTCGGACACGACTAAACAGCAACAAGTAAATCCCACTGTGTACTGCAGGGCTTAGTCATCCCTTGCCTAAATATATGGAGAGCACCTGGTGGCAAACAGCTGAGGAACTCATTCACAATCCATTAACTCAGCCTTCTATATTTAAATGCTTCCAACCTCCACATTGATTAAAACATACCCAGGGTCCCAATTTAAGCATGCATCCCTTATCTCTGTTGGGGATTTAGGATTAAGAGAGAGCTGCGTGGCCTCTGGGGAGGCACAGAAACTGGAACATTTCATGCTCCTGACTCGGTTGTTTTGTAATAAGTTCTCCTCCTGCCCACTTGTCTTACATGACACCTAGCAATTTGCAGTAACCTCTCATAAGACTTCAATCAATCCCCTCAGTAGGCTGGTAATAAAAAAAATGAATACATAATTATGAAAGTTCAAGGTGGAAAAGGTAATCTCATTTCAGACTCTTTTGGAACTGGCCTGGCGATGGCACAGAAGCTGCCTGAGGTTAATCTTATTCCTAATGAGGGCTTATCACATCTGCAGTAGTTCTGGATTAGCCTCAGAAATTGGGAGGCTCAAACAACCTCTGTTATATTAAAAACTCAAGAAAGCCATTTTCAGGGTTAATTTCTTAATCTGCAGACTAAGAAGGAAATACTAGCTGCTTCAGGAAATATCTGTGGAACCATTATTGTGCATTGCAAACATCGCTGTCCATAGTGCTATTGATTAGAGGGTGAGCACTGCAGCCTTTGTACAACGCTAAACGGCTGCCCAAAACCCACCCAGAAGGCAGCATTGCAATTCTTTGCAGGAATCCTTATGCCAATATCACACTTTACAAGCAAAAGGTGCCATAACTACGGAGATGTCTATATTGTCAGAAAGCCTGGGGTGAAGTCAATCCATGTGTTGCTGTTTTTCACTGAGGATTGGAGTAGCATTCCCCCTAGGTTCTATTGGCATCATTGCATCACGGTGGAAGACCCACATTCTTGGAAGGGGGTCACCAAAAAGACCTATTGGGGGGCCACAGGCTAGCCACTCCTGCCCTAGGATACTACGCCACCAATTTCAATATCAGCTGCTAACCCAGATCTCCTCCTGGTTTAACACACAATGCAGATTTTTCTGAAGCTGTCCTGGTTCCTCTTCCCAAATGCTGTTCTTTGCTAAGCCTTAAAAACGATCTCTTATATGTACTACCCATCCTCCCCACCAGCAGCTTTCATGGCAATACAGTGGTACCTCGGGTTACATACGCTTCTGGTTACAGACTCCACTAACCCAGAAATAGTACCTCGGGTTAATAACTTTGCTTCAGGATGAGAACAGAAACATGCTCCAGCAACGCAGCAGCAGCAGGAGGCCCCATTAGCTAAAATGGTGCTTCAGGTTAAGAACAGTTTCAGGTTAAGAACGGACCTCCGGAACGAATTAAGTACTTAACCCGAGGTACCACTGCATACCATCACTGGCTTAAAAAGCATCCTAAAGGAACGGTTAAATTCACTGGCTGTGTCTTCTTGAATATATTGTTTCTTGAACCCTACTGCATTTGGATGTAACTTTAAAGTATCCTGGCAGTACTTCTATGTGAATGAATAATGTTCCTATTTGAGGGAAGTATAAATATTTGGCTCCATTGCTTGTGTGGCCTAGATCCACAGACACACATCCACAGTCTCAATCAGGCCTCCAGTGCCCAGCAGAATGAGCAGGAAGGTTCTCAAACAATGCAAGGCAGGGCTGACCTCATGCACAGTTTGAAATAAGATTTTATTTTTGATGTGCTGAATCCAAAGCTATGGATTTTGGGGGGCTCCATGAAAACCTAATGTGGAGGAAAGAGCTGTTGCAGTATTAGTGCTGCGTCCCCTTCCTTCCATTCTAAAGGCACCACAGTCCCCACTGACCTTCATTCCAAAGAAACTGAACCCTGGGCAAGTACCGGAATCCCTGGAATCTCTTGCTGCTCAGAGATTGAGCTGCTTGCAACACCACCACTCAGCAATGCCCTCCTCTTGGCAGAAGCAGATTGCCAAGCAGGATGGAACTGCTATGCTAGCTTCCCAGCAGGAAGGAAGGTGGCAAAGAAGTCTGCCCAGTCCAGGTTCACCAACAGGAGAGCACTACCTTACCCCTTCCGCTCTTCCTCCCAGTAAGCAGCAGTGACCCTTCTGCTGGGAAGCTAGCAAAGCTACTCCACCCAGCAAGCCACTTCTGACTCTGGGCTGTAAGCAGCACCACACTTTTCAGGTCAAAAATGTAGCCATGCACTCAAACGCTTGAATAAAGTGGCATCCCTCTTTTTGCTGATGGTGTTTACGTCATTAATATGTTATCTGCTTTTATTTTGCATTAAGTTGCATTGGCATGAATATTGTTCTATTGCATTTTTATGTTGTTTCTTTCTCTGAGATTTTGTGAATGGTTCGGTCCGACTTGTGGAATGCTTTCTTCTGGGAAACATACTTGACACCATTATTATCAGCTTTTAGCTGTCATACTAAGCCGTTCCAGTTTGCTCAGGCTTTTGGCTCTCAGTCTTGAATCCTACCCTGGTATGATGCTGGCCTCCCTTATGCTGACATCATTGCACTGTGGAGTTCCTGGCTCCTGCCACCAGCACCAGTAATGCGACGCACATCACACATTCCGTCAGGCTAAATATGACCCGGAAGAGAGGGAATGAGCTCTGAAGTGGCGGCAGCTGTCTCTCTCTTGTAGCCTGTCATCCTATTCATAGGACCCCATTCAACGGCTTCCGTCAATTGCACCTCAGCTTCAGGGTCACCTTTCCATTCTGCACACTTCCTCCTCCTTTAAGCCCGGCCCTGTCCCCCTCCGTCACAAGCTTTTGCACATAGCAAGGCTTTAACTGAACAGTGTTGCTTTCCTCGTCTGAGACACCCAGACGAGGCGAAGAAGAATCGCAGCCGAGAGAGTCATCAGCTGCTTCTGGAACAAGTGTAAATGTGTCAATGAAATTCAAAGACAACTCAATTAAGGTTAGCCATGCCCAGCTGCTGCTGCTGCTGCCGCCCCATTCTGCTGTGTGGTCGCTGGAGCACTGCAGTAAAATATCTCCACCCAAACAGCAGCTGCTGTTTAAAAAAGAAGCGATTCACTTAGGAAAGAGAGAGAGAGAGAGAGAGAGAGAGAGAGAGAGAGAGAGATCAAACCAAGGCGACTGTGACTCAGCAGTTTGCCAGGACATTGATCCTGGAAACAAATTGTGGAAAACAAAGGCTTTAAAAACCATCGCAATTTAAAAACCACCAACCCTTAAAGTGCTACTGTTATATAAATTGCAGCATCAGCAGTATCACATTGTCCTCCTTTCTCTTTCTCTGCATATAAATGTCAATACA
The DNA here is from genome assembly GCF_965153285.1 of Podarcis tiliguerta. NCBI lineage: Eukaryota > Metazoa > Chordata > Lepidosauria > Squamata > Lacertidae > Podarcis > Podarcis tiliguerta. Next base: position 33,589,569 of record NC_139544.1, on the reverse strand, counting down.
TAAATGCCTCACCATCTGCAAGCCAAGATCTTGACCTCCGGTTACTGTTTTGATAGGTAGAGATCTTTTTTTAGCTAGAAGGCTTTACGCCTGATCCAGGCTAAGCTTGCCCCCTTTCTAGCTGCTTCACATCAAAACTGGGATCTGCATATATTAAATTTTTATAGTTAATAGATTTAGCATAGCATAGCAAATGAAGAATTGCTCCTCCTTTTGTAACCAGGGAGAAAGAATGAGGTCATAAGTGAAACATGGGCTGTATAGAGGAAAAGGACACTAATGATGTAGTTTGTAATTCAGCGATAGCTAACCCATGGCATGAGGGCCTTATATGGTCCACTATGATAGTGTTTGTGGCCCATGGATATCCCCCCCCCCAAAAAAAAAATTGTCATTGATAAATTTGGCAGCTGCCCACCCCCAAATTACAACCCCCCGTATTTTTAACTTATGTGGTGTTCACTGAGCTTCCCCAACTCCCATACTGTAATTTTCAGTGTGGAGCCAGTGTGGTGTAGTGGTTAAGAGTGGTAGTCTCGTAATCTGGTGAACCGGGTTTGCGTCTCCGCTCCTCCACATGCAGCTGCTGGGTGACCTTGGGCTAGTCACACTTCTCTGAAGTCTCTCAGCCCCATTCACCTCACATAGTGTTTGTTGTGGGGGAGGAAGGGAAAGGAGAATGTTAGCCGCTTTGAGACTCCTTCGGGTAGTGATAAAGCGGGATATCAAATCCAAACTCTTCTTCTCTTCTTCTTCTTTCAGGTGATTTCAACTTCACTATCCATGGATTTCAGCACCCTCCCCAAGGCTCCTTCAGTGTTCTCTGGGTGTTCCCCACTTGCCCACAAAAATATCTGGTAGTGCTACTCTTTTTAGTGCCACTCAGTCGCTAGTTGTGATGTTTTCAGCGGTCAAAGAGATCCTCTCTAAAAAGCAGCCAGAGGGATCTGTTATCTCCAGTTCCACAGCACTAAGACTGGAGATGCAGAATTTTTTCCCGCCCACCCTAATGCTGGGGTAAGGATGGGATGGGTGGGCAAGCTGCTTTTTCCTCTGCATGTACCCTATTGTGCAGAGAAAAAGGCCGTATTGCACAGGGAAAAATGGTGTGTTTGTTTCATTTACACCCCTCCTAGGAACTCAAGATTCTAATACATGGTTATGATTATCCCCCATTTTGATGGCTCTGCTGGTATATCTTTACCAACAGAATGGTTCCACTGGTGGAGTACAGGCTATATATTACACCGGTGGCATTTTTCCCAAGTTCTGCTGGCATAACAGGGCCTTTCTCAGATTCCAGAGCCCCTCCTGATGAATCTTGAGTGTAAGTTGCACCCTAAAAGCAGTTACAATTACAACTGGACAAAGACAGCTTCTCCTTTTTCTAAACAATGCATGCATGCAATAAACACACTTTGTTTCATGATGTTGTACCTCTCTAGCATAAGATCCACAAACTAAATTCAGCTTCCCTTCCAAAATTCACAGAGATTGCCATGAGCATCTATTTTGCACTGTTCTTTAGTAAGCAGCACAAAGGAGTGACTCAGCCGGAACCACTCCGAATCCCAATGCAGAGCTCAGGATGACTTGACAAAACTGCCTTACCAGACAAGGCCTAATGAGGGGAAAACTGCAGTCTTATTGAACAGAAGTTGTGCTGCTCTTAAAACAAGTCTGTATTAAGCCCACTTGATGCTCGTTTATGGGCTAATACAGCAGAACTGGGAGGTACTAAAACAGAAGTCTGCATTCCAGACTATTGAAACTAGATTCTTCATTGCTTTATCCACTTAACCAAGAGCCTCATTAAACTGTGCATAGGATTGCACTGTTAGTATGTGAAAGTGAACTGACCACACATTCTTTCCTGTTTATCTTCACTTCAGTCTTCCTTCCATTTCTCTGTTATCTCCCCTGTGTCAGATTTTAGAGCAGGGGTAGGCAACCTAATGCCCGGGGGCCAGATGCGGCCCAATCGCCTTCTCAATCCGGCCCGCGGACAGTCCAGGAATCAGCATGTTTTTAGATGAGTAGAATGTGTCCTTTTATTTAAAATGCATCTCTGGGTTATTTGTGGGGCATAGGAATTCATTCATTATTTTTTTCCAAAATATAGCCTGGCCCACCATATGGTTTGAGGGACAGTGGACCGGCCCATGGCTGAAAAAGGTTGCTGACCCCTGTTTTAGGGTATAAACTCCCTAAGGAACGGACGTGTCTCCTTGTTGTTCTCACACTAGGCATATTTATTGTTAAGTTGTGGTCGAACATATCAGACGACACAGCGATTCTTCAAACAGCTCTTGTTTATTCAGAAGCAGAACAGAACTGAACTGAAGAGCTCAGTCAGCCTGCTTATATAGAGCTCCAGAACAACGTAACTGTAGCAACTTTCTAAAACTATCCAATCACTGAACGTCACTTTCGATCCTTCATTTGCATACAAACTATCCAATCACTGAACGTCACTTTCGATCCTTCATTTGCATAACTATCTACAGTATCCCCCTGCTGGCCCAGGGTGAGAACTTCAGTACATAACATTTATAGTGCTAAATATTCTTCCTGCCCCCCCCACATTGTAATGAGGAGATGTACAGAACAAAATGGTTTTGCACTGTGCAGCTTCTTTTGTGTGTGTTTTATAATTCTTACATGTATTAATAATAATAAAAGAATCACACACACAAAATAAGCCACACAGTACAGCGCAATCTTAAAATTATAGCAGTTTTTAAAAAGCAGTCAAAGAAAAGGCAAATTACGGCAACTGGGAAACTAAGAGTGCAATCTCAGCCCGTTTTACCTAGGAGTAAGAATCACTGAATTCAGTTGGACTTACTTTTGAGTAGACATGGTTAGAATTGTGCTGTAGGACCAAATATATAAAAGCATGCCTGTAAATATTAAGCAGACATATTCATTGTATTGTTTTGATGCCTGCTAAGCAAAACTTTTTTGTTTCGGAAAGCCTATCCAGACATGTAGTTTTACTATGTATACTTGTTTTTTAAACTGTTGATTTTATCTATAGTGTGATAATTTAATTAGGTCTACTTGATTTTAAAGTCTGATAATTTTATTGGTATTTTCTTATGAATATTTCATACCATTTGATGTAAACTGCTTAGAGGGGTTTTTTTATTAAGTCATAAATAAATCTTGTCAAAATTGTAATTTGGGGATAATATAGGTAGGAATGATCAAATATAGCCCTCTGTTAGACTCTCATTATGATTTCTGCTCATGGATGAGGTGATTATAGTTTTGTTGCTCATCCTTGTTATGATCAATGATTTTAATTTATTTTTCTTTGCTATACAGTACTGTACAGATATGTTTGTTTTTGTGACAATAATAATGAAAGTGAAAATGCAAATGCAAAATAATAACTTGAAATGATGTCTGGAAGAGAAAGGTTCGAGCAAACCTAAAAAGGAAGGATATGTTTTAATCACTGTGCCATCCCTGGAAAGTCTTTGTGTGGAGCCAGGGGGGTCTCATCTTATATAAAAACAGAACTGAGAGTGGAGCATCTGAGGCTGACCTTAACTGAAGGGGAAAACTCATATCCAAAAAAGCAAACCAGCTCAATCCCTGCCAAAAATTTCTAAAAATGTGTGCTATGTTGTTGGCAAAACAATCTGAAAAATCTGCACTACTTTTGACCACATCTATGGCAAACAGACTGTGAGGGGGGGGGTGGAAGATTCCCGATACAAAAGAATACCCCTCTATAGCATCTCAGAGAACTGAGCGTTTTTCCATTATCCAGAAAGAATTCTTCCTTCTGTTTCTGAGATTTAAACTTCTGGCAATTGAGTGTGTGTATGTCTTTCTGTGTGTACAGGGAGGTGCTTTTGGATGTGTGGATTTTGCTTTCAGCTACATTATTTGAATAACCTCTTCAGGCTATTAGAACATACTTCTGTATTAATCAGGATGAGGGAGCCACATGGCTAACCAATTAATCATTTATATTTGAAGATCCAGAGTCAGATTATAATTAGGTCAGATAGCTTTGGTGGTGTCTCATGCTTATTCAAATCCATAAAACTCCTCTCTCAATCTCTCTCTCTCTCATCACTAACATTGAAGCACATGGTTTCAATTATCACCTCTAATGCCGATGACTCATAATTCACATGGCTATCCTCATCCATTCTTGCTTTGAGACTCAGATCTAGGTATATTTTATCTAATCCATCCAGACTCTATGAGGCTATGAACAGCTATTATTTGCACTTGGTGGTGCTGTGTGGAATTTGATTTCTTGTGCAGTTAGAAGAAACTGATTCTATGATTCTGCAGTGTATCCAACTGAAAACAGATGAAATATGTAGGCAGTCCTGGAAATAAAAGGTGTATCCATACCTGCCCAATGATGTTGTGGATGGGCGTGCACCAATATTGCCACCACCACTTTCTTCTTCATTCACCTGGGACCTGAGCAGAGCAGAAACAGCATGGGCAACCAGACCAAGAGGAGTGTTTTCAAATGGGCATCAAGTAACCACACCTGCCCTTGTGGGCGGTAAGATCTAGAATCAATCTAGATTGAAAGCAGCATGTTGAGGATCAGCATGAGTGATTCTGGATTGAGAAAAACTTTTTGTGCTGCAGCCTAAAAGTAGTTCTAAAGAGAAAAACAACTTATGGAATATGCAGAAATGGCAAAACTTACCGAAGAATAAGAAATCAAGATAACAAGTTTTTTGTAAAAGAATAGAAATGGTTTATTGAATATTTACAGATAAATTGTAAACATATAAAAACACTGGCAGGATTATTGTAATAACCTGAAGCTATATAAGAGTATATACACAAAGAAGATAAATAAATGAGCAAGTTAAGTTAATTTGGATATACAGACGATATTAAAAATAAATTTAAGGAACCACAGAAAGAAGGGGAAGGAAGTTAAGTTTTAAAATGTCAAAATGTATGTAAAATCAGTGAAATGTATATATCTGAAAAGTATAAATAATTATTTATTTAAGAGTAGTTTGAAAATATGGTGTTTGGTTGTTTGTTTGTTTTAAATTCCACATATCCTATGTAATTACCCTACAGCCTTGGCCTTCTCTTTGTGATTTCTCTTACAGAGACAAATATTATTACTAGCCATTTATGTGATTTTCCCACCACCACCACTAGGCTTGTCGTAAATCTTTGTCACAAATCAAAATGAAATTACAGTCCCGTTAGGAATTTAGCAGAAAACAAACCCTCTGCACAGGTTTAGGCCTGTCTCTGGCTCTCCGCCTGCCAGCCCGCCAGCCTGCATTCCACAGCTCTTTTTGTGACTTTGCAAGGATGCTTGGAAACTGCTAATTAGAGTTTGTACGCACACCATCAATTTCTGCCTGCCACGTCAATGAAAGGAGATAAAGGATGAGGAAATGTGGTGCTGGCAACCTTTCTTTTTTACCCACAAAGCTATCAGGTAGTTTATGGGTGACCCAAATTTACTTACAGCTCATTAAAGTTTATGGTAGTGAATGGATACAGAATGTGGTTGCTCTCTGTTAAACCATTACAGTCATGTGTCGGAAAATATATTGTCTCCCTTTCTTGAGCAGCAGGCAGTACCAAGAACTTCTGAACTCATTGGCAAAGAGGGGTTGCCACCACTAGGAAGAGGAGGAGGAAAGAGGCAGAGGGAAGATTAAGCCAATGGGGTACTCACACAGTGTGGTTTGCCCCAGAGCCCCCCACCCATAGGGTGTGTGCACACCATACCTTTAAATAAAATAATAAATTGCTTGGCAGGATCTGAGCAAAAGGTCACCTAGGTCACACATAGGCTCTCATACACTCACAAACTGCGCACAAAGGCAAGCATCATCTCTCATCAAATGCCTCCAGCAGCTGATAATATCAGATCAGTCTTTGATTCTCTCTCTCTGCTTATACCGAGACAGGTTTTGAATGCTGGTACTTTAATAATGGGGACGCGGGTGGTGCTGTGGGTTAAACCACAGAGCCTAGGACTTGCCAATCAGAAGGTTGGCGGTTCGAATCCCCGCGACGGGGTGAGCTTCTGTTGCTCGGTCCCAGCTCCTGCCAACCTAGCAGTTCGAAAGCACGTCAAAGTTCAAGTAGATAAATAGGTACCGCTCTGGCGGGAAGGTAAATGGCGTTTCTGTGCGCTGCTCTGGTTCACCAGAAGCGGCTTAGTCATGCTGGCCACATGACCCGGAAGCTGTACACCAGCTCCCTTGGCCAGCAAAGCGAGATGAGCCCCGCAACCCCAGAGTCGGCCGCGACTGGACCTAATGGTGAGGGTCCTTACTTTAATAACAGAATTTCCAAAGCATGTCCTTATTGTACCAAAAGATAAACAGTTTCTATAAACCTGGACTCTGAGGGTGGGCCTCTTTGTCTGAGGCCAGTGCTGCTTGCCTGAGAGCTCCATTTTCAACAGTGATGTGCATCAATGCATAGGCGAACCCTGCATCACACACATGCCATAAACTTCAGCCTACACTTTACCTCTTATGCGAGTCATGTGGGAGAAAGCATCTGGTAGGCAGGTGTCAGGAAATCAACCACAGAGAAGGCCAGATAGCAGTCGCTACCAGTTGTTTAAGGCACCAGCTACCACTCCTTATACAGCACTTGGGATCATGACTCAGGATTATGACTCGGGGTTATTTCCTGAGCAGTCATCTGTATAGGCACGTCTGAAGGCTGTGTCTTAAATTATACCAAAGTGAAGAGCTGAGGACCTGGTTGTTTTGCTGCAAAGAAGTCCTTTCTGTTCACCAGTTGCATAGCTGTCAACTTACAGATTTGAAAATAAGGAACCAGCAGCCTTGAAAATAAGGGATCAGCAGCCAAAATAAGGGACCTGCAGCCTCACCTGTTCCAAGCACTCCAGTCTTCCTATCCTCCTGCAGTCTGGTCAAACTCATGCTGGTAGCTTCGAGAACACTGTCCAACCAACTTTGTAACCAGAGGTTCAACTGAATAGAATCTGAATCACATGCACCACAAGGCCTATGCAGCCTCAACTTAAGATGGCTACCTGGCCTGGCTTTGCACTGCAAAGTTTGCAGCAGCATGTGCAACAAAATGGCGTCCAGCATTCAAAAAACCCCTCAGCTTGCATTAACTAGCCACACACACACAGCCTTCCCCCCCTTGCCAGGAGATCGCCAGTCACCCACCATTTTAGTCAGCCAGCTCCTTTCTTTCCCCCCATAAGTCAATCGAAGGAGCCTCCAAAACAAATTCAAAAGCCCCCCCCCCCACAAGATCTCCTTTTCTTTTCCCCCACCATGTGCCCCTGCTCCAGACAGACCTTTTCGCCGGCAAGGGTGAGTGGGCCGTCGATGACATATCCATCCGATTCCGATTCGAGCACTCAGCACAGGTATGTTCAACTTCTGTGCCCCTCTGAGCCAAAGGCAAAAAGCCCAGCCAGCAGCCAAATGAAGCCTCAAGGAAAACCACCGTCACCTCTCCGCTGGGAAGCGCTGAGCAAAGGTGAGTCCCCAGGGAACGCAGCCGATTTGATCAGCACAAGGCATGCAAGCTCCACACACCCCCCCAAGTCGTTCTTAGACTTCTTATTGGGTGAGCAACACAGCCAATAAAACACAGTTGGAGCCTCCCTCCTCCCTGGCTGGCAGGGAGGGAGGGAGAGGAGCTGCTTCCTTTGAAATTTAAGGGACATCATTTAAGGGACATTTAAGGGACAACCATCAATAAGGGACAGCAGCAGGACATGGCACTGGAATAAGGGACTGCCCCTTCAAATAAGGGACACTTGACAGCTATGCAGTTGATTTGGTTTCATACTGATAATAATTAGAAACTGCAAGTGGAACATGCAATAAAATGTTTTGCAACATGGAATACTCCTCCTGCTCGGTGTGCCAGCCACATCCTTTTCCAGGATATGCCATTACATTCCCTCTCCCTGGCTTTTTCTCCATTAGGTTTTTCCTAAATATTGCTTGTACTTCTGCAAATCTTTGGGTCCTCTAGCCCTACAGAGACCTCTCCCTCAAGCATAGATAGTTCTGCTTTGATTACGTAAACATCCACACTTGGAGAGTTCGCTATCATGATGTAGGATTAGAGCTGGTGTCGCATCTTGGCTAAGAGATTGGAGTATGGATCAAGAAGCCTTCGTTCTGAATCTCACCTCTGCCCTGACCTCGCTGTTAGCCTTAGGCAACCAATTCCCTCTCAGCCCCTCCGTCTGCAAGACAAGAATTATAATCCCCACTGTGTTATTGTAAAGGTTTAATGAAAAAAGGCATGTGAAGTCCTTGGAACCTTCAAAAGCAGCATATGAATGCTCAGCACAATTAAGTATTCCAAAAATGGGACATGGATAGGATGTGATGCTGGAGCACTGAGAGCAAGAAACACAAAGTAGGTTTCTGTCGTCTTATAACGTTTAAAGCTGAGCTTGTAATGAATGAACCGAAAAATACCAGCAAATGCACCTCCTCATTGTAACGTCCACATATGTTTAAGCTGAGATGCTTAAAAAACATTAAATGCGCAAATAAAAAGGACTATAGAAGGGCTGCTTCTAAAACACCCATCTTTGAGTGCCTCCCATTTCTCATCAATTTAAATTTCCTGTATGGTATACAGATTGTGTTTTTATTGCCAGGCTTAGCATTGATTTTTAAGCGCTGTCTCGTATGGAAACAGAATGCGCGGCATGGGACCCAATTTGCCTAATCATTTGTAGAGCTTGGGGAGGGGAGACGGGTGGAGGCGCAGGTGGCAAAAGTGCTCATAGAAGGAGCACCTATTACTAAGGCAACCGAGAACCGTTAAATGGCTCTAATGGGATCTGCGCTTGCTTAAGCCCTAAATTACAGGCGCGTGGTTTTAAAGAGCACAAGCATTCACACTTTTCCCTCCTGATGATGGTGTTCTTAGTTTGTATGCATGTATATAAGTCTTCTTTGAGGGCTGGGCCTGGTTGTCTCCAAATCCCTGTCCTAATCTTTACCATTGTTCTGGGGGGCAGCAAACCTTTGCCTCCGTGAGCTGAAGGCTGTGTCCTAGTCGTATATAACTTGGCATCTTCCGTTCCTGCTACTGCATGCATTAAGAAATAACACATGTCGCACGGGGAGCTTTCTGGTTCAAGGACGCCCCACTTTGCTCTATCAAAAGGGGATTTGAATGGACTCATTAATGGAATATTTGAATGGAATCATTAATAGCATGGCATTATGGCAAGGACACAGTAAAGACAGAAAGTGTTTGTGTGAGTGTGCATAACACTCTTTTTTTTTTCCAAACTCAGAAGGAAGAAAGCACCTTTCTCCGAGGTTTTTAAGGAAACATATGATGCTGCCTTATACTGAGTCAGAACATTACTCCATCTAACTCAGTATTGTCTGCACTGACTGGCAGCAGCTCTCTGAAGTTTTGGACAGGTAAATTTGCTGTTAGCAGAACACATCACTCAAACATTTGTACACGCTTCATAGTGTAAGATAAAGCCATGCTTTTTAGGTTTGGCTTCTCCTTACTGGGATGTTGGGTGCTGCTTAAGCAAGACTTACCTCATGCTTAACAGTGATGGGGCAGAAATTCAATTCAGTTTGCATTTAAAGGTGAAGCTACAAGATCCAGGTGTGAATTCTGCTTAGCTATGAAGCTCATGAAATGATCTTGGACCACTCAGTCTCTCTCGCTCTCTCTGCTTCATCTCGCTCACATAATTTATGTTAGAATAAAATGGGAATGAGTTGCCATGTGTACCACTCAGAGCTCCTTGGAGAAAGGGCCTGGTGGAAATGTAGCTATTATTTACCGCCCGGTCCAATGGTCCCTCAATGCTGTCACAGAATTCATTCCTCCCTTCATAAGTCATGCCCATTAAAAAAAAGAAAAATCAGCACCACTGTGCAAATTAATGAAAATATTTAATATAGAGTAATACTGTAATATATTTCTGTTTTAAAATATCCTAAGCAGTTACAAGAAAACAAACAATAGATTTTACACAATAGAAATTTTTAAAAATCTACAATGGCAGGAATAGTTAATGGTCGAAAGCTATGGTCCAAAGGTACAGAATGTAATAACTGCTAAATCACAGCAGGTCAAAAGTCTTCAGATGGAAGACCTCTCAATGCTGCCTTGAGTATAAAACAGCAGGGAGGGGAGAGGGATATAAATGAAATTATATTTGGACTTCATGATATATATTTGTATAATTTGGAATATTTAATGTGATTTGATTGGATTGTTAAAAAGGAAAACTTAATAAAAATATTATTAAAAAAATAATGAAATTATTCAATATTATAATGATTAGAATCAAGCAAAAGCAGCATGGATATAAATCACTCCATTAAAAGCCTTCAAGAATAAAACAAAATAAAAAGAGCTCAGCCCGGCCCTTGAAATTACATCATGGTTTGTGCCTCTCGTACTGGACTGGGTAGGCAGGTTGTTCTATAAATGTGGAGTCATGCAAGCACAAAGGGATTTGGAATCAGATCCAAACTCTTTAGAAGTAGCATTGAGATCAGTTCTTTTAAGTGAATAGTACATTTGTTACCTTGAGCGTTGGCTTCAGTCTTTGCCATGTACTTCAGTAAAACTGGTTCTGGATGAATTAGGAACTTCAGCCAGAAGCTTCAGCCTGTTTACTCCATAGATTTTTTGGAACTGATAAGCTCAGCACATTGTGATTTGAACACTGCAACTTTTAAGCTTATCCCTGCAGCAGAACTAGTGGATTTTAAACATTCTAAAGCAAGCAGTAAACTAAAAACTTTAAAAAAAACACAACCACAACTTGCAATAGCCTAAAAAAATGATGGTTTTGTACAATTAAACAATGGATTCTCATCCATTTTTTTAGATTTGTACATGATTATCATGATTATCAATTGATGTATAAGCTACCTTCTAAACCACCATCTCAAGGTGATTTACATAGAAGACAATTTAAAATAGTTATGACCTGCTTGTAGCTTGAAATGCCGGCATTCTGATGGCTTCAGTAGATCACTGCTGCCCTTCAGTGGCAAACACCAGAAAAACACAACATTCATTTGTTAGTGGTGAACTATACACACTGCCCAGGCTTGCATCCCGGGGAGGTCACTTTGGTGCTGCTTACACAGTGGTTTGACTTCACCCCCAGAGACTCACTCCATTGTCTTTCAAGACAGAGGAATGCCAACAATATGAGTTGAAGCCACATAAGGAGAGTCCTGCTGGCTCAGACCAAAGGCCCATCTAGCCTAGTACTCTATCTTACAGTGGCCAGCCAGATGCCCCTGGAAGCTTGCAAGCAGAACAGGGGGGGCTACAAAAGTTCTCTCCCACTGTTGTTTATCAGGGACTGGCATTCAGAGGCATGCTATACTGTACTTTCCAAAAAAAAAAATTGGGTTACCATAAGTTCATCATTCATAAATGTTGGTTACGTGTCCATGAGAAAGCAATGTGGAACTTGGAAGCCCAATGGTTTCCCCAAGACTGTGTACACAGGGCCATTTACTCTAGCTCCAGTGTGCTCCCACCTCTGCTTTCTGAAGCCACAATCCTTCTGTATTATGCTAAACATCACACTTCACACTTTGCCGGTTATGCCTTTCCTTGCAGTATTGGCTGAACTGTTCTGTTGTCAAAATGGGGCTTGCCCTAAGGTTGCCTGACGGTCATCACCTTTGCTGTATGCATGAGTGAAGAAAGAAGAAATCTACCTTCTCACAGAGGTAGATTTAGATGTTTCTGTAGGTCCTTCCATCTTCAAGAAAACTACGAGCTCATGTTGAAAGCTTTTTTAACTCGCCTGATCTATACGAAAGCATATTTTAGTGATGGATCCATCTATATCCTGCAGCTTCTTGAGAAATACTTCTATTTGATGTGATCTCCCTCAAAGCAGCTTCCATCCAATTAGAAAATGGAAGCCATGGTTAACCTGAGGTATGTACACATCAGACGGCTGTTGCACATGGACAGATCGAAGCTTCAGTGAATTGGGATAGAGGCAGTGTTGGGGGGGGCGCCATGCTGCAGGGGGCACCAAAGCAATGCTGTAGAATGGAGCAAGAGAGGCAGGGGGCGCCAATTTTTAGTGTTGCATAGGGCACTGCTGAAATCTGAGAGCCCAAAGTCCACCACTGATTGGGGTTTGGAGTGAGAAAAGAAATCAGGTAAAATGCGTCAGGTGAAGTACAGCAATGAAAGAAAGTGAGCTGAAATGCGGGGGGGGGGGATGAAACCCCTGCATTTTCAAGCTGCTCATGTGCGCACAGCCAAAATGTCCATATCTCTATTTCATTTTGTAACATAAATTCTCTCTCAAAGTAAATTTGAAGAGCACATCATAAAGCATTAATAGGCATTGCATTTTGGCAGTATTGATCAACACAGCTATAAAAAGCAACTGTAAACGTTTTAACATCCCCAAGGCGATCAATAAAATCAGAACTGTTCTTTCATATAGATCGGGCAAGTTAAAAAGCTTTCATCATGGGCTTGCGATTTGCTCAGAGATTGAACCGACTTCCAAAATATCTAAATCTAGACCAGCAAGAAGATTCCTGTCTTCACTCATATATACAGCAAAAATATTGGCTGTCAAAGTTGCCTTAGATTATCCCCAATTAGGCTCGTGGCAGGGAGGAAATGTGATTTTTCAAGCCTTATTGTTAGTGGAGTGGGGGAGTGTGCAGGTGTCATTGCAGCGTGTGAATATGTGCATGGTTGTGGTGTATGCATGGTTGAAGTTTGTGTGTGGTGCCTACCACAGTTTGCAAATGTGCTCATGGGCCTGAAAGGGTTGGCACACTTTGCTGGGAGTAAGTCCCATTGAATTCAGTTGGCTTCACTTCTGAGTACACAAGTATAGGACATAGTAAAGGTAAAGGGACCCCTGACCATTAGGTCTAGTCGTGGCCGACTCTGGGGTTGTGGCGCTCATCTCGCTTTATTGGCCGAGGGAGCCGGTGTACAGCTTCTGGGTCATGTGGCCAGCATGACCAAGCCGCTTCTGGCGAACCAGAGCAGCGCACGGAAATGCTGTTTACCTTCCCGCCAGAGTGGTAACTATTTATCTACTTGCAGTTTGACGTGCTTTCGAACTGCTAGGCTGGCAGGAGCTGGGACCGAGCAACGGGCGCTCACCCTGTTGCGGGGATTCGAACCGCCGACCTGCTGATCGGCAAGTCCTAGGCTCTGTGGTTTAACCCACAGCACCACCTGCATCCCTAGTAGGACATAGCTGTCAACTTTTCCCTTTTCTTGCGAGGAATCCTATTCGGAATAAGGGAATTTCCCTTAAAAAAAGGGAAACGTTGACAGCTATGGTATAGGATTGCGCTGATCATTTCACCACCTTCTTTGTTTATTTCACAGACTCTTGCATCCTTTCTGCCCAGAACAAGCCAACCTCTAGATTATAGTTTGCACATATGTTTGTGTACAATGAGTGTCAGCAGCCTGGAAGAACCATGTAGGCAAGAGTCGTTTTAGCATCTAAAGCTGCCCTAAAGGCAACCAGCTGCTATTCACCCTTCAGATCTCTTGCCTGCATATGCATGTCCATATGTGACTATGTTGCATTGGGGGTTGTCAAAACAGAACCCCCAAAATTAGGGAAACGGAGAAGAATGAGGCTGTTATTCTAAAACAAGACCATTCTAGGTTGCTCCTCTGAAAACGCCAAGTGCCAATGGCTACCTTTCATCCTGAATTCAGTTGCTTCCAAAGACGTAGAAAGGGGATTTCTTTTTTTTTTATAAATTTTTTTATTGCGTTTCTTTCCATAATTTTATAGGTTTATAAACAAATAAAGTAGTTACAAGAAACAAATTTTCTCTTTTTTAACAACAAAAACAAAATAAAACTTGGACTTCCCCACCCCTTCCGATTCTGCGTTCTTTGCATTAACAATGTCAGCATTTTGTTACCTTATTTCATACCTTGTTGTAACTTTCGAATGTTATGTATCCAAATACAATATATTATATCTCAATTTCAATACCTTTAAAATAAACATAACATATTCAATTTAAATTGTCTCCTTTTCTCTTTTGTCACTAATTTTACCATTTACTTAATCATATTCGCAGAAGCTTAACGTTTCCTAATCATGCACTTTCTTAGGATTCATACAGCTTATAATATTTTTTCAGATAATCTTTAAATTTTCCCCAGTCCTCCTCAATTGTTTCTTTATCCAAATCTCGGATTCTGCCGGTCAGTTCAGCTATCTCCATGTAGTCCATCAACTGCGTCTGCCAGTCCTCCAGCGTGGGCAAATCTTGTGTCTTCCAACTCTTTGCAATGAGTATTCTTGCTGCTGTGCTAGCGTACATAAACAAAGTTCTATCTTTCTTTGACATTTTCTGGTCCACCATGCCCAACAGGAAGGCCTCTGGTTTCTTAGGAAAGGTATACCTAAATACCTTTTTCAATTCATTATAAATCATTTCCCAGAAGGCCTTCACTTTTGGGCAGGTCCACCAGAGATGGAAGAAAGTCCCCTCTGCTTCCTTACACTTCCAACATTTGTTGTCAGACAGGTGATGCATCTTGGCTAGCCTGACTGGGGTCATGTACCACCGGTATATCATTTTCATAATGTTTTCCTTCAAGGCACTAGATGCCGTGAATTTCATTCCGGTGTTCCATAACCTTTCCCAGTCTTCAAACATAATATTATGTCCAACATCCTGTGCCCATTTTATCATAGCAGATTTAACTGTCTCATCCTGTGTGTTCCACATAAGCAGCAAGTTATACATTCTAGATAAAATCTTGGTCTTTGGTTCTAACAATTCTGTCTCTAGTTTCGATTTCCCCTCCTGGAAACCAACCTTTTTATCCATTTTAAAAACCTCTTGAATTTGAGCATAATGTAACCAATCTCGCACCTTGTTTTTTAATTTGTCCTGGCTCTGCAACTTCCAACCGTCTCCAATTTTTTCAATTAATTCCCAATATTTCGGCCAATAGGCCTCCATATTGGGTCTTTTTCGAGCTTTGGCCTCCACCGGTGATAGCCACCTCGGTGTTTTACTCTCTAATAAGTCTTTATATTTCATCCAGACTGCAAAAATCGCTTTTCTGACAATATGGCTTTTAAACAATTTGTGAACTTTAACCTTGTCATACCATAGATATGCATGCCAACCAAATGCATTATCAAAACCTTCCAGATCTAGGACGTCGGTGTTTTCTAGCAAAAACCAATCTTTCAGCCAGCAGAAGGCTGCAGCTTCATAGTACAACCTCAAATCCGGCAGGGCAAACCCCCCTCTTTCTTTTGAATCAGTTAATATTTTATACTTTATTCGGGGCTTTTTGCCCTGCCAGACAAACTTAGATATATCCTTCTGCCATTTTCCAAAACATTCCTCTCTGTCCACGATCTGTAGGGTTTGAAACAAGAATAACATTTTCGGCAATACATTCATTTTAATTGCTGCAATCCTTCCCAACAAGGAAAGTTTCAATCTTGACCAAATTTCTAAATCCTTCTTTACTTCCAACCAGCATTTTTCATAATTGTCCTTAAATAAATTCAAATTTTTGGAAGACAAATAGATTCCTAGGTATTTCACTTTCTTTACCACATTTAATTCTGTTTCTCTCTGAAACCCCTCTGTTTCTGTAAGTGTCAAATTCTTGGTCAAAACCTTGGTTTTTTGTTTGTTCAACTTAAACCCCGCCACCTGACCAAACTCAGATATAAGTTCAAGAACTCTTTTTGTACTGGATTCTGGCTCCTGCAATGTCAAAACTAGGTCATCTGCAAAAGCTTTAAGTTTATATTGTTTCACTCCGACCTCTATCCCTTGTACCAGCCGGTCCTCCCTTATCATGTTCAATAGCACCTCCAGGACTGAAATGAATAAAAGAGGGGATAGAGGGCACCCTTGTCGTGTCCCTTTTTCAATTTTGAACTCCTCCGTCACCACATTGTTCACTATTAATTTGGCCTTTTGCTCTGAATAAATTGCTCGTAACCCATTTTCAAACCCCCGCCCCACTCCCATCCCTTCCAAGTTTTTCTTCATGAACATCCAAGATATATTGTCAAATGCTTTCTCCGCATCAACAAAAATTAACACCGCCCTTGTGTTCCTGTTAGTTTGTAAAAGTTCCAAAATATCGATGATGTTTCTGGTATTCTCATATAAATGTCTACCAGGGAGAAAGCCTGCTTGGTCTTTGTGAATTACTTCAATTAAAACTTTTTTAAGTCTACTTGCCAAAATGTCTGCAAATATTTTGTAATCCACATTCAGGAGTGAGATGGGGCGGTAGTTCTTGAGTTGAGTCTTTTCAGATTCTATCTTAGGTATCAATGTGATGAACGCTTCTTTCCACGTTTCTGGTGCCCTCTTCCCATCCATGATCTGGTTGCATACCTCCAACAAGGGTTGTGTTAAATAGTCTTTCAAAGTCTTGTAGTATTTGGAGGTAAGCCCATCCGGGCCTGGAGATTTGCCTAGTTGCATGTTCTGAATGGCACTTTCAATTTCCTGGGTGGTTATTGTAGAGTTCAAGATTGATCTTTTATCTTGAGTTATTTTTGATAGTCCATTTGTCTTTAAAAAATGATCTATCTCTGATTCTTTCTGAGGCCCCTGTACATAAAGTTCTTTAAAATATCTGTGGAAGCACTTCCTAATTTCCTCTGGTTTCTGCACCGTTCTTCCTTCAATCTCTAGATTTGTAACTGTATTCAACTTTTGTCTTTTTTTCAGCTGCCAAGCTAGCAGCTTTCCACATTTATTTGCTGATTCAAAGGATCTTTGCTTCATCTGTTTTATTTTCCATTCAATCTCCTGATTAATCAATTTTGAATATTCTGCTTGATGGAATTTAATTTCTCTCAACAGATCCTTTGACTTTGGTTTAGTTCTCAATTTTTTCTCTCCTTGATGTATTTTCTCCAGTATTTTATCTTTCTTTCCATTCCAGAGCTTCTTCTTAATTGTATTCTGTTGTATCAGAAACCCCCTCATGACAGCTTTGCTTGCGTCCCAGATCGTTCTTTTTTCTACTGTAGTATTCAAATTTATCTCAAAATAGTCCTTTAATGTTTTTTGGGCCTTTTTCACAATCTCTTGATCTCTTAAAAGAGTGTCATTCATTCTCCATCTGAAGGAACCGGTTTGAGTAAGTCTGAGATCTAATTTCAGAGCGTTGTGGTCGGAGCATGTTTTTGGGCAGATTTCCACCTTTTTAGTCTTGGGTGCCAGCCCCCTGGAGGTCCAGATTTGGTCGATCCTTGACCAGGACAGGTGGGCCTCAGAGAAGAAAGTTCCTTCTTTACCTAGGGGGTTCTTTGTCCTCCATATATCAATCAAATCCAGATTGTCAGTCATTTCAAAAAAAGTTTTAGGCAGTCTGCCGTCTGATGTTAGATTTTGGTTATAAGACTTATCCATATGTTAGAAAGGGGATTTCTGATGTGAAGCTGCATGAATCAAGACCCAGGGGTTTGCCAAGGAAACTGACTACACTAAATCGGTTTCCATGAAACCTGCCGAGAGCACTTGGGAGCAGCAAAGCATATGCGGCATGAGAGGATTGCCACCAGGCAGACTCAGCCTGAATAACAGCCAAAGGCAGTCACTTGCTAGCGTATGCTAACTGCTTACTAAAAGCAGTAAATCGGTCCACTCAAGAAAACTGCAGGTTCCTTGCTGATGGCAGTATCAGTAAACAAAGTGTTGATTGGCAGTTAATAAAATTATATAAATGATGCTCGCCAGAAAAGTTATTCCATGGCTAAGAACTGAAATGGGTCATTAGTCTGGACAACCATCAGAATGATTGGGCATCTCTATTTCTTGATCCCTTAACAACAGATTGGCTTGTGTAAATATCCCTGTTCAGGTACAATGACTGAAATGAATGCCCCTGCCCTAGCCATCGCCTCATTTACTGGGGTCTCACCAGTTCTCACCAGAAGCCGCTGACTCTACACAACCCTGGTGGTCAGGTGGGACACCTGCATGGGGTTTCACTGCCTGAGGCACCTGCTTCAGCCTGCCTCATGGGAGGGCTGGCCCTGCCTAAGGAAGCTACTGTTACCATCGTTTATTTCCAGCTCACATCATCTATTGCTGGTTAAAAGGAAAACAGCTACATGTCCCAGCATGCCTTTGGAAAGTTTTTGTTCTCTCCCCCCCCCCCCCCCCGCTTCAGAAAAATAATCAAACTGTGATTAATAAATAATTAAACTCTGTTTAAAAGCATATTGTATAATGTATTTTGCTATTTGTGTTGTAATGTGCACTGCAATGTGTTTGATAGAGTGGTCTTCTTTCTGGTCAGGTGAAAGTTAGTTTAACTATCCCTAGGGGGACCTTAACTGACAACTGAGGAGAGTGTGGAGACAGGACTCCATAGGCAAAAGGAGAATAGAAGATATGCATACCTTGGGCGCCATCTCTGTAAGGATAAGCATAAGGATAAGCACTGGATCAGGCCAATGACCCATCTAGTCCAGCATCCTGTTCTCACAATGGCCAACAAGATGCCTGTGGGAAACCAGCAAGCAGGATTCGAGCACAAGAGCACTCTGCCCTTCTGTGCTTTCCAGCAACTGGTATTCAGAAGCATTTGTGGCTCCAACTGTGGAAGAAGAGAATAGCCATCATGGGTAGTAGCATTCAATAACCGTCTTCTCCCTGAATTTGTCTAATCCTCTTTTAAAGCCATCCAAGCTGGTGGCCATCACTGCTTCCAGTGGCAGTGAGTTCCATAGTTTAACTGTGCACTATGTGAAGAGGTACTTTCTTTTTTCTGTCCTGAGTCTTCCAACATTCACCTTCAGTGGGTGTCCAGGTGTTCTAGAGTTATGAGAGAGGAATAATTCCCCCCCCCCAAGTCTCTATCCACTTTCTCCATTCCATGCATATTTTTCTAACCTTCTGACATGTTACCTCTTATTTGCCTTTCCTCTAAACTGACTGGGAGGTCAGAGGGAGAAGATTGGGAGCAGGTGTCAGAGGCTGAAGGGGCAACAGGGTTTAGTGAGCAGCAAGAGCTTGTGGCAGGGAGCAGTTCAGACTCCAAGGCTGGAGCAGAGGAGGGGGTTGGTCAAATGACTGCTGAAGAATCCAAGGAATCTTCCTCTCTTACTGCGACAAGCTCTCCTCCCTACTGGTCTCCAATAAACTGACAGAGAAATGAGAAGAACAGAACAGAGGTCAGAGGTGTGCAGATGCAGTTTGAGACTGTGAAACACCCAGGAGAGAAGGAGCCTTAGAGAGGGTGGAAGGCAGGGACCTTCAGTTCTGGCAACTGCTCCATAGGGGCAAGACCTTTGGGGGAGTGTTGCTGAGACCACAAGGGCAAGTTGTATGTTCATTTCCTTGAATAATTTCCTTGAATAAAGAGTCAGTGGACAACGGAGATCTGCTTCTTTTATTACTGACCTGCCTCTGACTCCAGCCCTGACAGTATGAATCTGGAAAGTTTGCTTTTAAATGCAAACATAATTGGATTTCTCTTCCATCCCTACCCCCAACACACAGTGGGGGTTTTGCCCTACAGAATTCCAGTCCAAAGTGAGCTGCTCCCAGGCTGGCCCAATGCAGAGTAGTGAAAGTGGCGCAGCTGCAGGTCCCGCTCAGTGGTCACAGCTAGCCAACATTGTCTGAGTAGGTGCTCATCTTTCCCAAAGTCAGCAAAGAGCCATCGGGGTGACCCCAGGGAAGGGGGAAACAGGGTGGGTGCCCCTGGCAGGAACAGGACACATCCCAGAGGAGTGGCGAGGAGGGAACAGCCCTCAAGGGGGCAAAATTTAAAGGGCACCTTTTGAATTTTACTGTCCCTATAATTTGGCTGCCCTGGAAAGTTGGAGTGTCGCACTGGTGGTAGCAACTCAAACCGGACCTCACCACAAATCTCTTCCCCAGCCTCATCGAGATAAACAGCAGTACGACCAGCACTGAAAGGGTCGCTCCACTCCACTATGCATGCTGATATTGAAATGCTTGTGTACAGTAAAAAACACTTAACATTTTTTTAAGGTATATTGTTCACCCTGAGAAATCAAAATCAACATTGCCACCTGCTGTTTCTGAGTTTCATGGCATTCTCACAGAGGTGAAAAGTCTCATCTGATGTTGCTGCCTCCTCTGGTGCAAAGACAGATGCACTTAAGGGAAACAAACTCTGCAAAACAGAACGATGTGCCAAGAAAGCCTTAGGCACAATGACTGCACTAAAATAAAACCTTGCTTGGCAACAACTGCTGCAATGTGACTGATGCCGGCAATAGATGGGGGTAGAAGAGGACTCCTGCAGCAGCTTCCCAGAAACCTTGTGGCAATACTGAGGAAAAAACCCCAGAAAGCTGGCATTCATACGCTGGCAGGAAAGAACCATTTGTTAATGCCAGCAGCTGCCTTAGAAACTGCTTGCTTGAGGGATTAGAGCACCATGTCTTCAGTTTTGCAGTGGGTTTTGGATATAAAGCAGTTCTGACCGCAAGGGCATGTCTTATGGTTATAGGGGGAAGAACAAGCATATTTTATTTCTATACACTGGATTTAAATGGCTTTAAAAGCAAATCCTTCTCCCCAGAGGAATCCTGGGAAGTGTAGTTCGGCACGTTGATTCCTAGGATCATGACATGACAGCACAAGTGGCGACCTGCAACAAAATGCTGCAGCATATCTGCCGCTAACCAGGGCCATTAGGCAAGGTGGTGGCTGATTTTCAGTGGCATGAAAGGACAGCAAAGTTAGAATTTAAACCAGTTCTGCAGGATTGAAGTCATTCCCACCAGTAACATTCATAATCACACTTAGAAACCAGCAGTGGAAGGGCAATGAAATAAATGTGGTGGTGGTGGGGTGTCATAAAATGAGTCTGAAAAATCCCAGAATAAAGGGTTAGCAGAATAACTGCAGGTTGGTGAATGTGTCATATGTAAAGACAAAGGTAAGGGAGATCCTGGTGGTTAAGCCCAGCCAAATTCGGCTACGGGGTGCGGTGCTCATCTCCACTTTCAGGCTGAGGGAGTTGCATTTGTCTGTAGACAGTTTTCTGGGTCATGTGGCCAGCATGACTAAACCACATCTGGTGCATCAAGACACCGAGACGGAAACCAGAGCACACAGAACACTGTTTACCTTCCCGCCACAGTGGTACCTATTTATCTACTCACACTGGTATGTTTTTGAACTGCTACATTGGCAGGAGCTGGGACAGAGCAATGAGAGCTCACCCCGTCACATGGATTCGGACTGCCAGTCTTACAGTTGGCAAAT
Source organism: Podarcis tiliguerta (assembly GCF_965153285.1). Taxonomy (NCBI): domain Eukaryota; kingdom Metazoa; phylum Chordata; class Lepidosauria; order Squamata; family Lacertidae; genus Podarcis; species Podarcis tiliguerta. The sequence goes on along the minus strand of NC_139544.1, from coordinate 33,568,312 downwards.
CCAAGAGGCTCAGTGGTTTACCACAGTGCCACCTGCATCCCTGAGTGTCATATTACTGTTTCACAAGAAGCATTGGGACCAGGAGAGTGAAGCATAATGTAAGATGGACTGAAATGTAAATTCAAAGTTTAAATATAGCTGAAAGCTGTAATTCTACATTCCCCAAGAAAGCAACTCAGGGGCCATGGGATGCAGCAGATCTACCCCTCCTGTGTCAGAGCCTTTCTCTACAGGGAGTACCATTTCCTAAAAGTATTGTATGGAGTTGTCCACCGGAAAACCCAAACCTTGAGCAGTTTATGGCCTCTTGTTCCTCTGTATCTGCCTTCCATTACCTCTCTCGCTCTCAAGCCTTACTTAATTTGAATTAACAAGCATCCAGTGCTGAGTGATGCAAAGGATTGTGTCCTTAATCAATACAGGCAATTATAAATGGTGGTTGGCTGTCCTGAGGATTGATTGCAGCTTGTCTGAGGTCAATAAAAACATATCTCGAAAGCTCAAATAGTCACATCAGTCCCTCCCTATTTTGCATTATTGCTATTTGTACCTGAAGAGAAGGGCACAGTTCATTACAAAGAGAATTTCCTCCCTCAGTAAATTGTGAATATCATCCTTCGCAACTGAAATATCTTATTTTGAAAGCATTAGATATGGAAGAACTATTTTTGCAATATGAAAATTAAAAAGTGTGCCTCCAGCAGAGCATCATCCACTGGGCATAGCCGCTGCAGGACTCCACACATTCCAGCTGGCCTTTGCATGAGAAAATGCTGCACATGCCCCATTAAGGTGAATGCTAATCTCTCTTATTACCAGGAGAGGGAGTCAGACTCACACTTTTGGGTAGCAGCAGAGAGACAAAACTCTTCCGTGGTATCAGAGTCAAAGAGGCAGGGTGTCTAAGCCTCAGCAAAATGCAGGACTAACAGTATGGAATCAAATACCATAGCAATCCAAAGAGGCACAAAACACGGATGCCCACTGTCTCCCTTCCTCTTCATCCTGGCTCTGGAACCCCTAGCAATCCGAATCTGAGCAGCCACACAGACATCAAGCAAATAGAAATAAAAGGCACAGCCTATAAATTAGGGCTCTTTGCAGACCACCTGATGGTCACAACACCAGACCCCAGACTGCTGAGAAGGAAACCACTGGCAACCAGGTGAGAGCAGAGACAGAATGGAGAACCTCCTGCTAAATTGTACTTCAGCAGTTTCAGATGCAAGTCTCCCTTTCAAGTGGAGGGTGGCCACATTAAAGTCCATTATGAAATGCACTAGGAAGTCAAAATGTTTCTTCACTGGAGTTTGGATATTGCCATTTCTACTCTCAGATTCGTGCCCATTTATTTTTGTGTGTTGAGACTGGCCTGGGTGTCCTACACAAAATACAGAAGAGCATTGCTGGCAAAGAGTGGCATACATATCACATTGGAAGGTGAGCAGGTGAGTGCACACTTGTGTGTTAAATTGATCTGCTTACTACTACTCTAATAAACATTCGCCTTTCTTCAGATATCCTATTCAGTTATCCAAAGCAACGAACACACATGGTGCTAGTGCATATCAAATAAGACAAGTCTCCAAGTCATAGAGATAGGTGATATGCAGTTGTGATGCAGCAGTGCGTACATTTCCCACAGGCAACTGGCTGACCACTATGAGAACAGGATGCTGGTCTAGAAAAGCCATTGGCATGAACCAGTAGACTCTTCTTACAATTGTGAAGTCTGGGCAGTTCTCAGGATTACATTACAAAAAGATTATTCAGTGTGGATGTTTTCCTTTTTATATACAGTGGTACCTCTGGTTACCACTCCCAGTAGTGATGTATGGAAGTGAGAACTGGACCATAAAGAAGGCTGAGCACCGAAGAATTGATGCTTTTGAATTATGGTGCTGGAGGAGACTCTTGAGAGTCCCATGGACTGCAAGAAGATCAAACCTATCCATTCTTAAGGAAATAAACCCTGAGTGCTCACTGGAAGGACAGATCCTGAAGCTGAGGCTCCAATACTTTGGCCACCTCATGAGAAGAGAAAACTCCCTGGAAAAGACCCTGATGTTGGGAAAGATGGAGGGTACAAGGAGAAGGGGACAACAGAGGATGAGATGGTTGGGCAGTGTTCTCGAAGCTACCAGCATGAGTCTGACCAAACTGCGGGAGGCAGTGGAAGACAGGAGTGCCTGGCGTGCTCTGGTCCATGGGGTCACGAAGAGTTGGACACGACTAAACAACAGCAACAACCTTGGGTTAAGAACATAATTCGTCCTGGAGGTTCATTCTTAACCTGAAACTGTTCTTAACCTGAAGCACCAATTTAGCTAATGGGGCCTCCCGCTGCCGCCGTGCCACTGCTGCACGATTTCTGTTCCCATCCTGAAGCAAAGTTCTTAACCCAAGGTACTATTTCTGGGTTAGTGGAGTCTGTAACCTGAAGCGTCTGTAACCTGAAGCGTCTGTAACCTGAAGTGTCTGTAACCCAAGGTACCACTGTACTGCAGCACTGGTCTTAAACTGCCACCACTACACCCCTTCTTTTTAAAAGCAAACTGACTTATACTCAGGGGAACCGTTTATCACAGCCCCTCAGTGAGTAAGGTGAAGGTACCCCTGCCCGTACGGGCCAGTCGTGACCGACTCTGGGGTTGCACGCCCATCTCGCTTAAGAGGCCGGGGGCCAGCGCTGTCCGGAGACACTTCCGGGTCACGTGGCCAGCGTGACAAGGCTGCTCCGGCGAGCCAGCACCAGCACAGCACACGGAAATGCCGTTACCTTCCCGCTATAAAGTAGTCCCTATTTATCTACTTGCACCCGGAGGTGCTTTCGAACTCCTAGGTGGGCAGGAACTGGGACCGAACGACGGGAGCTCACCCCGCCGTGGGGATTCGAACCGCCGACCATACGATCGGCAAGTCCTAGGCGCTGAGGTTTTACCCACAGCGCCACCTGCGTCCCTCCCTCCCTCCCTCAGTGAGTAGAAGTGATCAAAGGTGTAGGTGCTTCTATCTGAGACATAAATGCTGAGCAGTGGTGCTTCTCCCCTGTCCTCTCTAGGCCTTTTTGAACATCTCAACAACAACTGTTGTCAACTACCATTTGTCAAATGCGCTGAAGAGAAAAGTATCAACTATTTTTAATCTCACCGGCGGAGGAGTGAATACTGTCCTGAAATAGAAAGAAGTGTGTCTATCTGGCAAAAAGTGACAGTCTAATGCTGTCAAGTGTGGAACTGAGAACACAATAAAAACAACATGTGGTATTTTTACATTCCACTTCCTCTGGGGTTAGAATCCTATTTAATAAGAGAAAATCAAATTCTTATTTCTCCCACCACCACCCCCGAAGTCAGCTGGTTTAGTATGCAATCCTGTACACAATATGGAAATAAACCCCATTGTACTCAATAGGATTCACTTCTGACTAAATAGGCACACCCCCCAAGTGGCTAGAACCCTGATAAGTGTGGAAGTGTCTGAGGTCCAGGATCTGTGCAGAAGTGACTATCTGGTGGTACCATGTACATCTTTTTGAACTTCCCATAGGTTAAGTCATAGAGTAAATCAATAGTTGACCTGAGTTAGAAAACAGGAAGCCAAAACTATGAATAGTTAGACAGTTTTGTCAGTGAACAGATGTGAGAAAAGGGGATCCTCAATAATCTATTGAGACCAGTGCTTGAGTTAGGGGTTAGCAGTGAGCAGTGAGGTGGCTCAGTTTGCTGAAGATACCAAATTATTTGGGAGGTAAAAATGAAAAATCATTTTATTGCAATTGTCTTGTGAAATACTTGTTAATAAATTGCATACTTCATAGTATAGCACAGATCAAATTTTATTTTATTTATCAAATTGCTTGCAAGGATTAATACGGTGCAAGTGCATAGCTGCTTCTTCTTCTTCTTCTTCTTCTTCTTCTTCTTCTTCTTCTTCTTCTTCTTCTTCTTCTTCTTCTGTGCCGAAACATAGCTTCTATTTATATGCATGGTGTGTGTGGAATCACATAGGCAAAGTACAGTTGACTTTGATTTGGTACATGCACGTCTAAATCTGCACTGAGAGTTGAGCACTCACAGATATACTTGACAATGATAGCCAAACCTACACAAATCACAGTGTCTTCATGGAATTGTTATCCCAATGAATGTTAACCATTTTAAACTACATACGCACACACCCCAAGACCCTATTGTCACACTTGCTGATTATTCTGGGGAATGTTGTTACCCGTTAGATTACTGACGCAAGGCACCTGCAAACGCTAGATTGAATTAACTATTAAAGGCTTAAATCATCCAATGGTGCTCAAATCACCACGGTCTGTGTCATTGTGCTGGGTGACAGCACAGCCTTATTACTGGAAAAGATACCCAGAAACTGCAGAGGAGGGAGCAAAATATGCACACTGTCACTGCCAAGGAAGTAATGAAGGTTGAGAAGGCTCACATCCAGACACCCTTTATATAGGGCACATAGCATCCCTATTTTCCAAACTGGTTTTATTTTTAACTCTGTTTCTTTAGTTCAATAAAATAGCGGCTTTATTATTTTCAGCTCCTCCATTTCCACAGCCCGCCCCTTGCGCTATCATTTATTCTAAATGTGTACCCACACAGTAGAGTTTATTAGGTTGGATCTAAACTGTCAGCGCACTCCTAACCATGTCTACTCAGATGCATTCCTATTGAATTCAATAGGAATTATTTCCAGGTGTGGGGAGAGGGGTTCAGGAGATGCTTCCTCTCTCATAATATTAGACCTTGCGTCAAAGAGTGAGCTGGCAGTTGGAGTTAACTCTGTATTAGCAAAAACACGATCTTCATAGACTTGGCTGAGTGTCAGGCCTAATAAGCACAGCAGCTGATCCCCAGCAGGTCTTACCCCACTGCCGAGACTGAAAGTCCCCACCTTCCCACTGCCATCTAAGTCCTATCCTCTCCAGAGCTTTTTCCAAGCAATCAGAGACTGCACCTGTGTGAAGCTTGTTGCTGGTCCAATTTCAGCCCTCTTCTGGTTCTTGGAGATAGAGGGGAAGGGAAGGGAACTTGTTGCAACAGGAAGGAGGCACCTGTGACTATTCACCAGCCTGACTCATCACTGCCTCTTCACCTCCCTCCTCCGACTCGCCTGCTTCAGTTTCTTCCTCTGATACTGGACTCTCTGCCCAGACCCTCCCAGCTCACTAAGCCCAGTTTCCTCTTCAGCTTCTGACACGTCCTTTCCCCAGTCTTCTCCCCCGCCCCTCAACTGCTCATCATTGTCCCACCACCACTCTCTGGGCTCTGAGTCTTATTCCTTTGGTGGTTCCCCAGCTCGTTCCTCTCCCCGTTCCTTTGCTTCCAACCTTGGGGCCATTCAATAAAGCTCAATGTTGAAAGATTAAGGATGGACAAAAGAAATAATATACGTAAACTATGTAATTTGCTTCCACAAAAGTCATGATTAGGATTGCACTGCATGTCATTCTTGCCGCTGAGGTCAGTGCAAACTGTGACTAACATAGTCTGAATCCAACGCATGGTACTTTTTAATTTGTTGTTTATTGAGCACACGTTAACACTGAAATACCCTGGGCATTATGATAAAGCCATTATTGTTCCACCATTTTCCCAGAGGCAGTCCAAGACATTTGAGAGGTGGCCATCCTTGAATCCTTGCAATGTTTCACAGGAAGCAAGAGAGCATGGAAGTGTTTATGAGACTTGTACCACAATATCACCAGTGACTTTGGGCGAAACCCCTGGGTCCCACATTGCTCCGTTGGTGCTCCTGATAATATGGCCATGCACCCCAAGACACCTCTTAGATACCAGTGCATTTGGGCCAGCCCCTGTTTTCCAAAATATTAACCATTTAACAACTGTAGCTGGTGGTAGGAGCATCCCGGTAGAGCATCAGGTTAATCTTGCTGACAATGTCCATCCAAACAATGGCAGCAGTCCTTCAAATTTCCCATTTACCTTACCAAATTCTGATGACTTTATTACCAAGGCTTCAGCTTTGCTATTCACACGGTCATGTATGCATACGTTTGTGCGGGTGAAAAAGGACTTGCAACCACCTAGCCCAAAATGCCCGAGTATAAAAAAAAATCCCCAAATGTCTGAAGATACTAAAAGAAGAAGGACTACACTGAAGAAGGACTTTGTAACAATGATTTTTATTAACAATCAAATAAAGGATTTGAACACAATGGGACATTACTGGAAAACATCTAAATATGTGAGCTGTGCATTGTTACAGAAGTACAGAAGTATTCTGTTTTGTGTGCTTCTAAACATTAGAACTCTTCCACTGAACACTCAGTCTCACAGTTCTGGACCCTGATCTGTTCTGCAGCAGCTACTATCCATTCCACACAACATAAGATATGTGAGAAATGGTGCCTAGAAATGGAAGGTTTTCCATATTTAATAGAAATTTGTACAGTACCCACCTTGATTCAGTAACTCCTACATCTTTACTGTGAGCTGCTTGGAGTTTATGATGCCTTGACCTATTCTTTTTCAATCTCTTGCCAAGACTTGGTCAGCACAATGGTCAGAGATGTGCACAATGGTCATGCTGTTTGTAACTGCACCAAATTCATGCGCTGGGTCTCCAAAACAATCCCAAGTGGATACATCCATTAACAATGCTTTCTTACAAGTAAAACTGTTGGTAAAAGCCTAGACATTTTGGTCAATTTGAAGAAGACCCTTGTTCTCCTTGAACCTGTATGCTTTTTCACTGTTGAGAAAGGAAGACCCAACAACTGAAGTTTATACAGAGGAAGATTTGAGCAATATTCATTTCTTTTGCCTTGTGGCTCCTTCAAAACCTAATTTGGCTACATATTAAGCATTTCTTCCAATTATTTCAGATTTTGAAGCCTGCTGCAGATCAACCGTACATGGTTTTCAATGTAGGACTGTTTTCATACCACGTGAATTTAGTAACCAAGAAGCAAACATGAAATAACATGGGTGGCTGATCAGTACAGATTCACTCGCTGAAGCTGTTTAACATGAAGTCAACATAGTGACATGTTTGCAATGCAGTTACTATTACATACACTTGCCCTTTAAAATGGCAACACCACAGGCTGATCCATTGCACACTTGGTCAAGAAAAACCATCCCTAGTTTCTAATTGCACCTAGAATCCTAGCATGCAGTATACAATTAGCTTCCATTGCTTTTTATTTTATTTTATTCAAGAATTTGGCTGCCCACCAAAAAAGGTGCAGGCACAGGGTGAAGGCATTACCAAACAGAGACAAAAGGACTGGCCCACAGGGTGCTTTGGAATGATGCCTTTGTTTACTTACTGTTCATTTACACATTTTCCTTGGTGTGCTTTAATGAAAAAGGTATTAACAGACACTGTCCTATTTATTGTTTATGTGTTGCAACCTCCCACATGTCCTGTCTCTCGGGCCATTGGCTGCAAAGAAGGTAGACAGGTTAACGGATGCTCCCTAGATCTAGTTGTCATGAGGACATTCCACATACAAAAATACTAATTTCAAAATATCATTTGAGCTTCTTTGCACAGAGATACAGATGCATGGAAAGAATGAAGATGGACACAGGGAAGAAAATCAAGATGGAGAAGAAATGGCGGCACAGAAAAATGTCAGACATCCTAAAAGGTAATGCACTGGCAACAGTTAAATATAACTGTCTCCTTTTTTCCCATGTGTGTGTGTGTGATGGATACTATTCTCCACCCCACCCCACCCGCCTCGGCGTCACAGGTATGATCCTTCAGGCAAGGCAAAACTGGATCTTTCTCTGTTCTTCAATGGTCGAGGGAGGGGCATTTCTTTACAAGCACTTCAAGAGAAAAGTGTTACAAGATGTTCCTCTGGGGCAGTCACAGAGCTTTCCAATCCTGGATCCTTTCCGCACGGCACACTGCTCTCCAGCATCACACTGTTGTTGAGAGTAACGAACAGTTAGACAAAGGAAGTCACCATGCAGAAGAACATAAATGGCCACAGTGCCATTTCTACTAATTTTTCAATACCCGAGCTTTACTTTTTAAGGATTTAAATATTCTGCTATCCCAATATCCTAATGGGAGAACGAATGAGTGGGAGAATTGGTTTGCTCGGCTTCAGGTTGGGGGGCTTCCAGAATGGGGCTTAATTTGCAAATGGGTCACTGACATCCTGCAGATAGGTCATTGCCAACAGGTCTTTTGTTTTTTACTCATACAGATAAGTTCAGATTAAATGGAGGTGAAGCCAGGCTTGCACTTTGAGGCCAATGATGATGTGTAGGTGCTGCAAAAATAACAAAACAACAACAAAACCAACACCTGCTTGCATGAGGAGCAGTGATCCCACAGTAAGCACCCATCTGGAAATACGAATACCAATATTGGAGCATCTAGAAAACCACATTAAAATCTCATCAAAAAATTCACAAGCACACTTCCCCTAGGGAATTTGTTGTTTAATAATGGAAGCATGCAATATTTGAATTAGCAATCCTATACGTTTCAACTCATAAGTAAGTCCCATTGTTTTCAGTGGTGCTTCCTTCCTGGTAAGTAATAAAAGATCACAAGCAAATAACTGTTTTGACCAAAGCACACATACTGCTGCCAAACATTTCAAGTACAGATCGAAAACTGAAACCCTACTTTTATGAGAATCCACTTAAAACTCAAACTGGAAATTTAAATATTGATAACATTAAGGAATTTTGTCTCCCAGTGCAATACAAAGTAATCTTCTAATACCTTAATATAGCAAGGGGGAAGTGAAATCTAGTCCTCAGCTGAAATCAATGACCAGTTTCTTATCGGCTATTCAGAAGGATTTTTTTTTTAATGTGCTCCAAGTTCCACATCAATTTTAGATGATAGGATATAACAAAATATGTGAAGAAACTAAGACTGCAACCTTCCACTTAAACTTCATTTTGAAAAGAGGAAGCCTCTTGGATCTTCACCAGGATTTACTTCCAAAACTTGCTTCAAGTTCAATCATGTCTACTCAGAAGTAAATTTAATGGGATTTACTCCCAGGTCTGTGTAATCGGGGGACTGCAGCCTTGTAATACCTAATGGATTAATACGGCAGGGAGAGTTCAGAACTCTTGGAATCACAGCAATTGCGTGAAAGAGCAACAACCTGCAAAAGTTCTGAGAGGTGTGGACTCCCAAGTCCCGATTTCAAATTACCTAAGTGGGGGACGCCAGGATGAGAACCAGTCAACCAGGCTGAAGTCCGGAGGAACTGCTCAGTTTCCAGAATCCAGATTGACAGTCCCAGCCCTGTCTTGACCACGCACCCACCCCGCCACTCCCTCTAGTCCCTCTCCGGACAACTTTCTCCTTCGAAAGCTGCCCTTTCCCTTCTCAGCGCGATGGGATCGGAAGCCAACTCACCATGGGGACTTGGCCATACTTCTTCTCGTAATGCGGGAGCCGCTTGCTTTTCAGCTTCTCCAGAACTTCCTGCAGCGCTTCGATCTGCGGACACACAAAGCGACCCGTCAGTGGATCGCGCAAGCAAACCTCGCAGGGCGGTGGGACCCCTGCCTCTAGCGGACACGCGCTGCGCTGCCCGGGAGCACCACGAGATGGGACACCCTCCTTGAGAGCCTTCCTCCTCGAGCTTCAGCTCCACCTCAGTCCCTAGATCACCTGCCCGCTCTTAACTGTGGCGAAGTTTCCCCGAGACTTCTACCTCTGCCGAGCAAAGGGAGAGATCCAGCTAAGCGAGAGATTTTACGCGCGATCCGAGCACGCTTTCTGGGTGGCCCCCGCCCTGCCCATGAACACCCTTCCCTGTTGTAGGACCTACCAGCTCCTTCTCGTGAGACGTGTCCTCCATCGTGGAGTAGATGTCCAAGCCTCGCGGCTGGAGCTCCGTCTCCTCCTGCCCTTTGACGCCCACCAGCAGCAGCACCGCGGCTCCCAGCAAAGCCAGCAGCCGGTAGCTCTCCATGGTGCTGAAATGAAAACGCTGCTCCTCGCGGATCCCTCTTTATACATCTGGCTGGGGGCACCTGTTGACAGAACTGCTTGCTCTGCGATACGTCAGTCCTGGCGCGGGTGCTGATGTGTGCATGCATGGGGTGGGGGGAGGCGGGGACTGCAAAGTGGATGACGGATGAGTTGGGCGATTAGCTCAATTTCCTCCAGGGTGGACGGGAGCAAGAAGAAGACGCAAGACAAAAAGAAAGGGGGGGGGAAGGGTGCACTTAGGGTAAAGCGCAGTGACGGGCCTCCTTCCGGAGACAGAAACAATTCTTATTTCTAATGCAACGTGTTCCTCATGGACATGAGTATGATCCAACTTAATATCACTGTGCATGGTCAGAATGTACCTGGGAGCGTCTAAAATGTTGGCATATAATATCTGTATTTTTTATTATGTTGTCATTACACAAAAGAAGTCTCCAAGCAACTTGCAACAACATAAAACGCAAAACTAATTAAACCAGTTAGGAACCAGATAACAAGAAGGAAACAAAACACAGTGAACAAAATTTCTCGTCCAGGAGTCCTATGAAAAGGATAGCCCCAGACCAAAAGTTGAGCACCACAAAAGAGGTTTGATTATACTGAAGTATATGGGCAAAAGAAATGCCTTAGCCTGGCATCAAAAAGCTGATAATGAGGGCACCAGACATGTTGCCCCAGAGAAAACATATAAGAAAGCAGTTGACTGAACATAGGAAGCAGTTCCTCTTCATTTTATGTAGTTATTCAGGAATCTGGGAAAGCTGGTTAATGTTGGGTGTAATCTGAATGTTATCTTTGTAGATTGTCACTCTCATGGATGGCTCCCATGTTATGGCACTAAGGCTCAAAGTTCCACATCATGTTGTTCATGGTTCTGCTCCTGCCTCCTTTCCTAGTGTCAGGTCTGCTGACACCAGCAGGCGAAATATCCATATGATTCCAATAATGAATGTGGTGCAGAACTCAAAATGATGCCAGTAGAGCACAGGAGCTAACTAGAAGAGGCAGCAACCACAGCACAAAGACCACATTTCAACCAGTCCTGAATTTACACAACAGGATGGAGGGAGGATGAATAACTTTGCAGTCTACATTATGCAGCTGTCATTATGCCAAGGAAAATGGTCATGGTGCCTATAGGCTTTCAGTCTAACATTTCTCTTGTTACAAATGAAAACTGTAAGTGCTACTGAGCAGTCTGCATCCTGCATGTTTATAATATGTCGTTTAAAATGGATTTTGGTGTGGGTCAGTGATAGGGAGGCTGTGGTCAGATATTTTTGGACTGCAGCTCTCACCAACCCCAACCTACATAGTCCATGGTCAAAAAATTTATTATTATTATTATTAAACAAATTTATAAACAGCTTTATGGCATAAAGCCATCAAAGTCATGCCCATGGTAAAAACAAAGTAAAACACAGAAGCACAATCTCCAAGAACAAGAAAATCAGTCCAACAAATTCTGTAACAATAGAACTATCCATACAAAACTCAAAAAAAAAATTAAAAAAAATTCATGAAATGTAAAATTGATTTTTCTATAAATGACTGAGTTACACTTCAGGGAAAGTTTTTGAAAACAAAGCTGTCTTTTGTAAGCCCCTAAATAGAAGAGAGAGGGATGCGGGTGGCGCTGTGGGTTAAACCACAGAGCCTAGGACTTGCCAATGAGAAGGTCGGCGGTTCGAATCCCCGCGACGGGGTGAGCTCCCGTTGCTCGGTCCCAGCTCCTGCCAACCTAGCAGTTCGAAAGCACGTCCAAGTGCAAGTAGATAAATAGGTACCGCTCCGGCGGGAAGGTAAATGGCGTTTCCGTGCGCTGCTCTGGTTCGTCAGATGCGGCTTAGTCATGTTGCCCACATGACCTGGAAGCTGTACGCCTGCTCCCTCGGCCAGTAAAGCGAGATGAGCGCCGCAACCCCAGAGTCAGTCACGACTGGACCTAATGGTCAGGGGTCCCTTTACCTTTACTAAATAGAAGAGAAGAGTTTGGACTTGATATCCCGCCTTTCACTCCCCTTAAGGGTTCTCAAAACAGCTAACAATCTCCTTTCCCTTCCTCTCCCACAACAAACACTCTGTGAAGTGAGTGAGGCTGAGAGACTTCAGAGAAGTGTGACTAGCCCAAGGTTACCCAGCAGCTGCATGTGGAGGAGCAGGGAAGCGAACCCAGTTCACCAGGTTACGAGACTACCACTCTTAACCACTATCACCAAGCTAGGCCCATGACTTCTGCTGAGAGTTGTACTCCACTTTTGGAAGGACACACAATTGTTTTGGATTGTTGGTTATACAATTTATAAAACAGGGTAGAGTTGAGGTGGTATAGGCAAGCTACTTTAAGGCTTGGTTGTGAATGTAACATTTAGAAACTGCAATGACTGCTCAACTATGGACTTCAAAATAAATTGCTATTATAGATTAGGTCTCACTTATCTCATTAACCGTGTAATGCTAAGTAATTTTAAAACAAGCACTTAAATCACATCTCACTTACATGACTCACACAAAATAACCAGTTCTATCAAGAACTGCCCATGTTCTTAGGCAGTGCTATTTTTCTAGAAAAAGAGGTGCCAGAACTCAGCCTGAATGCCTCCCTTGTTCTCTAATAATGGCAATGGCTCCCACCTAAGGTGCCGAAACTGAGTTCCAGTGAGTTCCAGCTGAAAAAAAGCCCTGAGTTTTAGATTCTCATCTGCGGATGCAACTTGGAATGTATTCAGGTAAGTCCTACTTGAGTAGGGCATTGAAATAAATTATTTAAGTTAGCCACAACTAAGAAGACTATTAATTTTAATGAGTCTACTCTGTGACCCTATGATACTATCCCTTGTACTCCCCCAAAGAGGAATTGCTTCTGTTCCTCAACCATAACAGGCCTAGCTCCTTAATATTTTAATGCACTCTCAATGAATAAAACCAAATGTTACGTAATATACATAATTTTATTTGTATGCCACCTTTCCATAGCTAAACTCATGCTCAAGGCAACTTGCAACAGGAAAATAATTACATAACTAACAAAAGTAGTCATAAACAATTAAAATATCAAAAAGTACACAACCAAATTAAACAATTTCCACATAAACCATAGTATAAAATAAAGATATAAAAAATACTATCAATAACAACCCCCTCCTCCCCGCAAAAAAAACCCTAAACAAAAGCCCAGCCTGAGAGTCAAGACTACATATGTTTATGACAACACTGAAAATTAATAATTTCCTACATCTTATAATAAGCAACCAGGAGGTAACATTTGCAAGGTATGAAGTCTGTAGAAATGCATCCTTTTTCATTATCTACATCTCAAGATTATTGATGAATTATTCCCAGCTCAAGAAGGGATTTAATTACCACTCTCTGTGGGAACCTTGGCAAGCTAAGGATGTAATTCTGCAGCAAAGGCCTGGGGTCAGAAAGCAGTCTTCCCCCTCCCTGCAACTAAAGGACAAGTAATCTGGCAAATAGTTCTATGAGGCATTGTCTGCAGCCCAGAAGAATGTGCTTACAATAGGAAAGATGACCCAATTCTATGTGCTGGTTTTGACCTATGAAGTCTTACGTGGTTCAGGACCCCAATAGAAATATTCCAATATTCTGTTGGAAAGGTGAGATATAAATATTCTAAATAAAATAAAATAAAATAAATCAGCATATAGCTGATACTCCCGCCAAATTTCCTGATGAGAGCAGCCGGTGGCTTCAGAAAGATATCAAATAGCATGGGAGACAAGAGGGAACCCTGTTCAACACTACAGGACAGCTCCCATGGCACTCAGAGTTGCCTTTCTATAACGACTTCCATACTGGGAAGTAGGATCAGAACCACTGAAGTGTTGTGCCCCCAGGTCCCACCTTGCTAAGCCTTTCCAGAAGCTACTAAGGTCAATTGTACTGAAAGTTGCCAAGAAGTCAAAAACAAGCAGGGCCACACTCCCACATCTTTCTCGTAACAAATGTCATCAACCAAGGGTAACCAAGGCTGTTTCAGTGCCATGACCATCCATTCCTGAAGCCAGAATGAAATGGATCCAGATAATAGGTCTCCTCCAACCATACCAGAAGCTACACCGCCAGCACCCTCTCAAACACCTTGCCTCTAAAAAGGATATTCACCACTAAGAAATAGCTGTAGTAAATAGTTGTAGTAAATAGAAGTTACACTTCTTGGTCAAAGCAAGGAGAGTAGGCATCACTGCCTCCTTCAAGGCAGTTGGTACCTCCCTGTCCTCCTATTTGTTGCCATCCATCTGTCTCAGGAGACAATGGAAGACTGCACCATTTGGGGTGAAGTCAAATGGTTGGAGAGGTACAGCACCTGCTGTGGCTCTAGAGACCAAGATGCAACTGGGACAGATCAAGGCACCTGGTTATGCTGCAGCAGATTCTCCATAGCATTTCTTTTCTTGGCTCTCCTCCCCGTAGTCATACCTCCTCTTGTCACTGCTGTAGATACAGAACCTGACAGTAATCTGTTGAGAACTACACTTGCCCCACAGTACACAGCAGGGAGATTTCATTGCAACTGTTAGTGGTGGTGGTCACCTTTGTTCATGTATGGAGGGTCACAATGCCTTGTTCTGAACACCGCAAGAGGAGGCTGTAGAGGTGTATCATGAGGGAGGAATTGAGTTTTCAGCACTTCTGTTGGAATTCCATCCTGTCCTGGGGTTTCACAACATGCCTGCTGAGGTCCAGCGCCAAGGGCCTTCTGGTGGTTCCCTCGCTGCGAGAAGTGAGGTTACAGGGAACCAGGCAGAGCGCCTTCTCGGTAGTGGCCCCTGCCCTGTGGAAAACCCTCCCAGCAGATGTCAAGACAATAAACAACTATTTTACTTTTAAAAGACAACTGAAGACAGCCCTGTTTAGGGGAGTTTTTAATGTCTGACACTGTATTGTTTTTCAGTTGGAAGCCACCCAGAGTGGCTGCGGAAACCTAGCCAGATGGACGGGGTATAAATATATTGTTGTTGTTACATCTGAAAGTTGATGGTGTTCTTCAGCTTGTCAAGGGAAGGACATCTAGCTCTTCCAAGACAGGCAGAGTCTGGCTGCTGTTGATTGCTGTGTCAGAGACCATGTTTCCCCAGGAGTACAGTTCTTGATAGGGACGCGGGTGGCGCTGTGGGTTAAAGCCTCAGCACCTAGGGCTTGCTGATCGAAAGGTCGGCGGTTCGAATCCCCGCGGCGGGGTGCGCTCCCGTTGTTTCGGTCCCAGCGCCTGCCAACCTAGCAGTTCGAAAGCACTTCCGGGTGCAAGTAGATAAATAGGGACCGCTTACTAGCGGGAAGGTAAACAGCGTTTCCGTGTGCTGCGCTGGCTCGCCAGAGCAGCAATGTCACGCTGGCCACGTGACCCGGAAGTGTCTCCGGACAGCGCTGGCCCCCGGCCTCTTGAGTGAGATGGGCGCACAACCCTAGAGTCTGTCAAGACTGGCCCGTACGGGCAGGGGTACCTTTACCTTTACCTTACAGTTCTTGATAGTGCTCTGCCCATCACTTCATCTGCTTGCTGTGGTCTGTGATGCTCTCTCCCAACAAGGTTTACAGCAGTGCAGCTTTCCTGATTGTTGGCTCAAAGGCTTTCTTCATGCCTTCACATATTTTGCGAGTGTTGCCAATGTCAGCAGGAGTTGAATGCTCTGACCCAGCTTTAGCCAGAAGTCATTGGCATATCATCCGGCAATCCACTGGGCATCACTCCTTGCCTTTCTCAGTGCAGCAAGCATATTTCCACAGGGCACACTTTTGCCTTCCAAAGAAACATTAATTATTTGAGTATGTAACTTGGGGAGAATTACAATTAGATAACAATGTAGTAAATCTAGTTTCATTTAAATTATGCCTGAACACATTTGGACTAACAGCTGCGTCTTGGAACAGATTGCCTTGCTATGGACTGTGCTATGGAGTAAGATACAAGGTTAAAAAATGCCAAGAATCAAGCAGCTCCCATTGGTTTTAGTGTATTATCTCAAATTCCTCCCGTAAAGGCAATTAATCTTTGTTGGAGTCAAGTCTTTTCTGCTATTAAATGCTGTGGGTGAGACCCAACATAGTGGAAGCAGGTGTTCATTTATACAGGGTGGGGCTTCTTCTTTCTCTCCTCCCACCAGAATAATTTGGGAGGGGCACATGGGGGCTGGCAGAGGGGGGAGAAACTGCAATTCCCATTGTGGAAGCATATTTCCATTGGGCAAGTGGCAAGACGTCACTGAATGTCACCCTGTACGTTACAGGTGGGGCACCAAAGGAGGAGAGTAACATTGGGGACAAAATAACATTTGCGAGAGAAATATGACTGTACAGCAAAATAAGATATATGGCTTTGTTCTTTCTTACCTACTCATTGTTACTCACTGTTAATTATAGCTCATTTTAGTTAACTGAAATATATAAAGGTGTGTGTGATGCCTGGCTATTTAAATTAAATTAATGAACATGTATGAGCTGTCTGGCTTCTGAATCACTTATAAGCCTTAGATTCAAATTTGAATGTTATGGGCAAGATACTTGTGAATCCAATTTCAATTATTTAATAAACTGTTCCCCCTTTTTTTTTTACAAAAATGCCACAATTACCTGTCTAATTACTAGAGCAATATCATATGAAGCCTGATTTCAATATGCATAATAATAAAACCCAACTACCAATAAAAACCCAATAAAACCCAACTAGGGGACGACAGAGGACGCGATGGTTAGACAGTGTTCTCAAAGCTACAAACATGAATCTGACCAAACTGCGGGAGGCAGTGGAAGACAGGAGTGCCTGGCGTGCTCTGGTCCATGGGGTCACGAAGAGTCGGACACGACTGAACGACTAAACAACAACAAAACCCAACTACAGTATTGAACAAAATTTTATTTGATATACTGATTCTTTTAGTCCATTTTATTTTTCGATTTGTTAATTAAAATCATATTAATAATCCAGAGGTGCCACTGCCAGACCATCCAAATCACATTCGGAAAACTCCAAACTCTGTCTTCTGGGTGGGCGCATTGAGTGCAGCACTCAGGCTGAGACCCAAAACCAGTCTTGTATCAGCCGGGTCAATAATTCCATCATCCCACAGACTGAGAAATAAAAAGCAAAAATAAACAGTTACATTTTTAATGCAAGTGACAAAGAAAGATATTTCAGTTTAATAAGCAATAAATGGAACCTTTAGCATAGTACCCAACTACATTTTGCTAGTAGTAGCATTTAAGTGACACTACTATATGGGCAGTAGACTATAGCAGAATCTGCACTGTGCCATGTGGCTCCCACATACGTAGCTTTGCTACATTTAAAGGCCACAGCATCCTAATGGATTCTATTCAGTTATGATTCCATCCTGAGGCTGCTATAGATCCTGTTAGTCATTCAATAGTCAACCAATATTTCCATTAGAAAAACAAAAAAACCAAAAGTTACAACTATGTAACAGAGGAGAATGCAACTTTTCAATATTCAAACTACAATGGAATAACAACAACAACAACCCTATCAACATAAACGCTAAAGGTGTGCAGTGACCACAACATTCACCTGTATCTGCAGAATGTGGAAATAGCACATTTCAGATCTGTTTTGATTTGTTATTCAGGCCAAAATCTGAACTTTTAAATCTGAAGCTGTTTCACCACCACTGACTGTAAGAGGAAAATCCAAAATGGGGTACAATTTTTATCTTCCACATGTGGATGACATCTGCATGCAAATAAGCCCCTCTTTTAAGAGGATAAAGCCTTCTGAATTTCCGGCAAACCTATCCAGGAGCTTCCATACAGGGAACCTTTTAAAGGAAAAGTCTCTACATTTTTAATTGCTTGCAAGAATTGGATGCGAATCACAGGCATGGTCACCCCTTCTGACAACTATACTCTAAACACACACACACACACGTTACAAGAATCTCAAAGCGGTTAACACAAAACAATAGGGCGGTATATAAATTCAATAATAATAATAAATAATAATTCAACAGAATTTAAACAAAACTATTTAGTTTTGTATTAAGCTATCCCACACATATAGAGCACAATCCAAAGAAACACTTTCAAGTCTCCTCCAGCATGTACACATGTACACACACACACACTTTTACAATATCTGTTCTCTAAAGAGGAAATGTAAATTATGGCTAATTACTGGGCTTAAATGTCAACCAAATATGGTTTTCGTATTCAACTCAAAGATAGAGAAAGTGGTGAGACATTTCTTTGTAATGCTCTGCCAACAATCATTTCATTAATCTTCTTTGTTGAAGAATGGAAACTAATGGAAAGTAATCCAAGTCATAACAAATTGCCTTAAAGCAATGGATTCAAAACTAAAAAAAGGTAACAAAAGCACTCTATCTCAATGCTGAGTACATCCATTCATTTAAATTTTAGATTTATGTCAAGTGTGTGGAAGCCAGTAGGTATTAGCCAGTTGCAAAGTCAATAAACAAATTGATCATACAGATCGCTTAAGTAATTTTATTTGATTATTATTTTAGAGGGCAGGAAATAAGAGAGAGCAGGCCATCTGGAAAACAAGTGCTTTAGAACATTCGTCTGCGAATAAGCAGTCGGAACTGAATGGTTAGAATAGGGTATTTTCCTCTGGCTAAAGAATCAAGCCTTCAACTGTTTATTGTCTGAAGATTATATTTTTAAATCTAATTATGCAGAAAACGTGCAGCCCGCTTCCGGAGTGTTAATATTCCTAAAGAACAGGACAAACCAAACTTCATTTGTACATGAAAACATACTTATGGCAGCCTAACCCCATCAGGTCTTGGAGATGGTCTTGGTTTGCTTTCACCGGTTACACTTACAATCATAAGAGCTGTTCTTTGACCTTTTTCAAGCCCCTTAAAAGATCATTGAAACTTAGCATTACTAGATGTGCGTTTTCCAAGCAGCATGCTCTCTCTGTTGTAATGTGCTACTGCATCTTAGCTCCTTTTCATTTATCTTTTAGCTTCTGGCTTTAAAAAAAAAAAAAAATACAAATGTCCTTTATCCACATCTTTCTCTAAATAACTTATGGTAGAAACACAAGGAGAAGATAGTACTTTTCTTTAATATGTGAGTGGCCTGTATTTTTAAAATATGAAGTTTGTTTGGAGTGTTGATATCAGAGAAGGATTGGGGAGCAGAAGTCCAGGGCAGAATGAGGGGAGCCCCCAAATGCAGTAGGACTGGCTTGCGACACTTTGAAGTAGGTAAAGGAACAACACACTAGCATTTAAAGTGAGGGCTCTTAAGACTAGCAAAACAGAGTCTAAAAATTACTTAGCGGCACTACTGTATGGTTGGGAATAATTGATACCCACTTTGGATGGGGTTGAACAATACTCTAAGAACTAGGGAGTGTGAATGGATCCAGCTTTCCTTTGCTCTAAATGTCTAAGGTGTGTCTAGGACCAGGATTGCTTTTGCAGAGCTGGTTGCTCTTACACATTGATTGGTAACATGTCTTGGTGAATTATGTACCATCTAAATTGGTCCCTGGTCCATCTCCAAGCCCAATTCAGAATGTTGGCTATGACCTTCAAAGCCTTCAATTGTTTGGCATCAGGATACTTAAAATGCAATCCTCCCACGATCCTATCCTTCTGCTCAGGTTTTCAATAGAGGATCTGCTCCAAAGTTCATCACCACCTGAACAGTTGGTGGGTATGACGCACATCTCATTCATGATTCCAAGACTGTGAATTGCCCTGGGAAGTTTGGCTGGCTCTTTCTTCATGATGGTTCTAGACTCCTTATAAAAACCATATTGTTCAAGGATGCTTTTGGCATAATCACTTCTGCCTGGTAGTTTTAAGGGCTTTAAAAAACCTGCTTTGCCCTCTACTTTTCATTGGAATTTTCAATTACACTTAATCCTTCTGGCTTTAACCTCACTATAGCCTCTTGGGGGTCCTGTTAGAAGCCAAATATGAATTCCTATCTCAGAATTAAAAAAAACACACATTTTCATATTCTAGACAAGATATCAAAATAAAATAAAAACACTGACCAGGACTGTATTCTAAGAAAATCTTAGTTACAGGTAGGTAACCGTGTTGGTCTGGCATAGTCAAAACAAAATGAAAACATTCCTTCCAGTAGCACCTTAGAGACCAACTAAGTTTGTTATTGGTATGAGCTTTCGTGTGCATGCACACTTCTTCAGAAAACCTTATTGGCCCAAGTCTGGCCTTTTAAAAAAAGCACTATAACAAGAAAAATATCTATCCCTTAAATCTGTAGAACACAATTTTGATATGGCAAATAGAATTTTTATTGGCAACTTGAAAGATTTTTCACCGTAAGATAAAAGATTACTTTCTCCAAATCACTGTGGCTTCCTATCTTTGTTTAGTGAAAACTGCCTTCTGTAACAGGACAAAGCATTAATTATTGAGCACCCATCAAACCCCATGGCGAGACCATGAATCATATCTCTGCTTGTAAAAAATTCATAACAGGGCCTCTGCAAGAAGAGGCGGCTTGGGAAGAAAGCTGCTCGTGTCATTTGTTACAAGGTAAACTGATTAAACTCCTTTTAGAGACCTGAAAGCAGATTAATCTAGCTCATTAAAAAGATGTCTGGCTAATGACTCTTGGTAATTAAGACCTCTGCATGTGAAAGGTTCTAGTCAGGCACGTTTGATGAGGAAATACAACTATGGAGCAGACTACTGACATCCTGTACACAGAATGAGATAAAATTTATATGCAGAGCTAATAAAGAAATGTGCCTCCATTTTTAAAAAATGCACTGTTCTGCCTCCTTAGTCCCAGTTTTATAGTACAAAGATCACAGTGCCAATATAAACATCACAGTGTGCATACAGAGTGATTTGCAAAATAATATATACACACAGGCATGCAGCACACTGTCACTGTTAATACAGCCGATCACCAGCTGAAGAAGTGATGGGGAGACTGGAATCTGCCTCCCCCAAATCCCCAACAAATAAGCAGAAATGTCATTTGTTGGGTGCTACGCACAGAATTCAAATCCACTGACTGGGATCTATGAAAGCAGCTGCAGGGAACTAGATCCAGAGACTCAGGCATAGGAATCACGAATAAAGTTTCCTTAAGCATGCACTGTTCCTAACCCAGAAGAGGGTCAACAAAAACCAAATTGGCCTTGCTCTCTGAGGGTCTCGATCCAAAAATGTCACTGGATCCACTACTGCAGATTCACACAGATCCTGGCAATCTGTCCAAGATTCAGATACTTGGCCTTATACTAATGTCAATAAAAATTCCTTTTATTTGACTTTGTAATCTAGCATTCTCTTAATATCTTTTAAAGAAATCATTCTGATTTGTGTCACAAAAACAATGAGAAAACTTTTTGTTGATGTCAAAAAGAACTGGATTTGTATATTGATATTGCAGCTCTGAGGGAAATAATGTTATTCTTATGAAACAAACAGTACTTTCTAAGCATATAGCAAGCCAGAGCAGCAGCAAAATGCCACACAGGCGCTAATAGTAGCCAGAGTGGATCAAAGGAGTCAGCGGTGGATCGGAAAATAAAAAAAGAGTTTAAAGGAGGAGCTTCCCCTTTTTTGCCTCATTGTAGTTCTGACATCTGTGTAGCACAGACTAGCGTCTTTCGGGACAATGATGGCTTTTCCTCTTGAACTTAAGCATACAGACTTTTACCCACTAGAAACACCAGGATTAACACCAGAAATATTTCCACTTCCACTTGGTGGATGTATATTTCAATGCTTAGGGTATGAAGTACTGTACATATAATTTGTGTGCACAAAACAAGCTTTTGGAGCTCTTGCTACCAATTATTGCATGCGGGTGGTGCTGCGGTCTAAGCCACCAAGCCTCTTGAGCTTGCTGGTCAGAAGGTGAGCAGTTAGAATCCATGCGATGGGCGAGTTCTCGTTGCTCTGTCCCAGCTTCTGCCAACTTAGCAATTTGAAAGCATACCAGTGCAAGTAGATAAATAGGTACCGCTGCGGCGGGAAGGTAAACAGCGTTTCCGTGCGCTATGGTTTCCGTCACGGTGTTCCGTTGCGCCAATAGCGGTTTAGTCATGCTGGCCACATGACCCGGAAAGCTGTCTGTGGACAAACACTGGCTCCCTCGGCCTGAAAAGTGAGATGAGCGCCGCACCCCATAGTCGCCTTTGACTGGACTTAACCGTCCAGGGGTCCTTTACTTTTTACCACCTACAACACTGCTTATGACAAGCAGGGGATCATTAGAGGTACCTTCAACAAAGTTCAAGAAGCTGAATTGGAAAAGGGAATCTAGAATGCCCAATTATATCAGTGGATACAAACTATCAGGAAATTCTATGCAATCACAGTTGTGCCCTTGTGTAAGTCCTATTCCTTTCAATGAGGTTGCTTATGAAATGTTCTTAGTAGATCCTATTTTTCCAAGCACTTTAGCAATGCAGCAATTTAATGACGGATCTGAAGAACATCAGAGATACTTTATTACTGAAAAGGTCAAGCACCACATAGGTAGAGGCAGACCAAACATGTCTGAAATGTTCTCTCATGAAGATCTCAAATTTAGAAGCAAAGAATGATGGAATGCCTCTAATTTTTTAGCCTTTTCATCACAATTACTGAACATTCCTTATTAGTGACAAGTTTAAAAGCCTAAAGTTAAAATAACCTTTGTACAACCAATAACTAATTGACTGCTTACAAGATCATCCGCTGAAAGGCAGATGTTTCTTGTATCACAACTAGGCACATACTGCATGCTTAAAAATCCAATTATTTTTCAGGCCTTTAACACATATAAAAATTATAAAGGGCCTCCAGCAATTATATCCAAGAAGAGAACACAGAGAGGGGGAAAATACCTCCAAATTAAGGATTTGGTTTAAGCACATACAGTCTGATGATAATTTGTTTAATGTTAATTAGTTCAATGAGAAGTTTTCTTGACTGCAGTATAATCCAATAATAAAAGATGAAAATACATGTATTTATTTGTCCCTTCTGGCCTGGGGAGACATATGAAATTTTGTGACAGCTAGACAAAGCCAGGTCCTCAAGCGGTTTAACCACACGTATTTTTGCAACTGAGATGAATCACCCAGATTCGTATTTATTGCTAAGGCCAATCTATATCAAAGACCATGAATTTCCAGTTGACAGCAAGGAGTACAAGATAGGCTACTACTATATAGATAAGTCTGTGAGAACTGAGTAATTCACAAACGCTGGATGCATTTGGATGTTAATGCTAAAACCATGGTTTAGCATTCTGAGAACAAATTGTATTGAACCTCAGGGTTGCAAGCTCTTTTCTTCCTCTGGAATGGCCAATAGATAGGAAATTACTGCTTTAGTGTAACTGTGCTTTAGCCTGCAAAACTACAGTCAATGTTGACTGTGGTTTGAATAAGCTGGTTTATGGCAACCAGGTATATTTAACACTAGTCACAGTTTGTCTGGGTTCAGACAACATGGCAAGCTGTGAGCTTAACCTCTTTGCAGTTCTTTGGGATCAGGAGAGGGGAAGATGGGAGCAAGCAAGCCCTGCAAGGCTCATTGCAGTTTGTTCTCATAATGCTAAACAATGGCTTAGCGACAACATGCAACACAGCCTGCTATGTCAACTCTCAAGAAAAAAGATTGCCCCAGGTTGTTGCAATTGTTTGGTGTTGGCAGTAGGACAATGAATAATAGACAGTGAAGTTTTTTGTTTAAACTCACACTTATTAACACCTTTTAATAAATCTGACTGATCAGATTTACAAGGTGGTAATTCAAATGCAAGTAAAATATATCCTCTGTGGTAAACAGTTTCATTTGCTTTTTGGAAGATAAAAGCTCTAGCATTCTTCAAATGCGTTTCTTGAATTATCACAAGAAAGATGTGGCTTGCTACTATTACTAAATAAAAACTTTTAAATAACATAATAAACATACACTCTGCTTTAGTAATTTTAAGAGAGTTGCTGGCTGCCCTCATGCCTAGTAAAAAACAAAATGATCCATGTAAATTTATCTCTAGCAGATCATGAAAAGCCACTTTCGGCTAGTAAATAAGAGTACTGAGCTTGATCCTTGGTTATCAGACTTCACATCCCCCTCAGGCAGTGGAGGAGCAGGCAGGGGCTGGGTGGGGCTGGCGCACATCCTGGAGGCGTGGCGCCCAGCGCGGGCAGTGGGGTCAGCCACAATGGCACCCCACCAGGACATGCTGCTGGGGGCGCTGCGATCCCCCTGCACTCTTCCTCCGCCAGTGCCCTCAGGTACGTGGAATACCCTTAACTAGAGTTATTATATTTGAACCTCAGTATTTCATCTGTTAATTCGGAGTGTTGATTATTTACCGATTTTGTGGGTGCACAGGACTGAACACTTTGCACAATGTTTAATAAATAGTTTGTAATAAAGGGCCTGATCCAATCAAGTCTCTGTTCTGCTAATGGAAGAGTAATGCATTACCAATCTGACCCTTGTGACAATCCAACATCTTTGCAGCGTAAGCTTTATCTTAACCACCACCATGGGTTGTGGTGGCCGGGGCGGGAAGCAAAACACCGTAGCATGTTAAACTATAATCTATATGTTACCGTGCACTAGAGTAGTAAGGACTGCCTTCCTCTTCAAACCTCCGGATGATTGGCTCTTTGAGAGTTTTTTCCTCCTCTTCAGTTAGCTAGTGGATTGATATGGAAAGAAAGTGGGATTTTAGTCTGCAAGAGCTACACTTTTATGTATTAAGAAGTGACATTGCACACTGGTTGCATAAGACCATAGGTTAGGATGACAAGAACCAGAACCAGAAAGCTTCACTCTCACATCTCTTTCCCTGCCCCATTCCCAGATTTATGCCTGTATTCTTACCCAAATCAATAACAGAAAACACTTACCTGCTTCCCTTCCCTTGCTTTTCGGTCCTTGGCTATTGTAGCCAAAACCATTGCAGCTTGCTCTCCTCCCATAACTGAGATCCGAGCATTTGGCCACATAAAAAGGAATCTGGGACTGAAAAGATATAACAAACTAACACAGGGCACAAATCTCCTGCTTTTTTCCCAAATTCCCTACTCCAGAATTATTCTAATTTTATGTTTGAGGGGCATAGGGAGAGAAAGAGTTTCAAAGACCTGCTCCATCATGTGCCGAAACTTCCTTACTGTCACTGTGATTTGCATAATATGAAAGCTGCAAAGATCCACAATTTTCCTTAACCGTGCCATTTATTTAATTCATTTAGCAGAGTTGTTATACCTCTTAATTATCCATAAACTCTAAGCTATTGATACCTGCGGTGAGCATCAAAATTTTCATCAAGTTTTTCTAGCTATAAAGAAGGGGTATTTTAGTTTCTGTGCCAGGATACTGCAACATTACACATACAAAGTGACATGAGCACCGTGTAACTGGAACAACCAAGGGATCTAATACAATGAGTAGGAGATACAAATGTATACATTCACTAATTCACCTGTGTAAGGTGAAGAAACACAGGTAGCATAGTCTGCCTGAGCCACAAACTGCATTTAACAGTTAACTAATTCTAGGCACATACTTACCTATATGCTCTTCCACACATCCCATAATTTCCAGCACCATAGGAACCTCCAATTAGTACTGTTATTTTAGGCACATTGGCACATGCTACAGCAGTTACCATCTTGGCTCCATCTTTTGCTATTCCACCAGCTTCATAATCCTTACCAACCATGAAACCTAGTGAATTATAAAAGCAGCAAGATCAACGTCAACCAATTTTGCAAAGTAATCTTACTGGTCCATTACAGAGAGGGTGGGGACAGAATCAAAAAGCAACAGTAAGGTGACACCTTTACTGGGCCCACCCCAACTAAAACACAACATAAATAGCTTCCTGGCTGCTTTACGAAGTTGGTTTTCATAAAGCTATTAATCTATTCTTACTTTAAGATAACAGTCATTGCTGATTGTACACCTTCAGGACAGGGTTTCTTGTTCTTAATTTCAGTCATTATATACTGCTTAGATTTTAAGACACTTTAATAATACTTTACTTAATGTCAGCTCTATAGCCCTCCTCAAAAAACAAATAAAGGTTATAAATAATGGATAGGAATATATTTATTACTACTACGTATTTAGTTGCCTGAGGGCTATGCAATGAATCTGCAGCTCCAAATAATTTATTTCCCCTGAAATTCAGCTACATAAATCATAATGAGTCACAGACCTGTGATGTTTTGCAGAAATACAATGGGAATATTTCTCTGACAACAAAGCTGAATAA
Source organism: Podarcis tiliguerta (assembly GCF_965153285.1). NCBI lineage: Eukaryota > Metazoa > Chordata > Lepidosauria > Squamata > Lacertidae > Podarcis > Podarcis tiliguerta. Next base: position 33,542,116 of record NC_139544.1, on the reverse strand, counting down.
AATGGGTGCCCTGTAAAGACAGTAAAAAGATAGTTTATCTAAAAGGTAAAGGGACCTACTGGCAATTAATTGTTGAAGAGCTTATCTTCACTCCCATCTATTGTTAAAACCAATAGGTGCTTCTATGACAATGTTTTATCAAGTTGCTATAAATATATATGTGTATGTATGTATATAACAAAATCACAATCTTTTACATGAAATATAGTGCTTATCTAATTAAAAAAACAAACATTCAAACACATAATTGCACTTTCCCAATTCCCTCCGTTGGAAATGACCCTATACCTGAGCATCAGCTTGTCTGTTATTTTTTCTAACTGTAGTAATACTCTCAAATTGCTTCAGAATCAAACAACTTTTCCCAATTAGTGTTACTTATCTTCGTAAACAGCTGATTCATGAAGAAGTTACTCATTCCCCAATAACTGCTAAAATAGATTTGAAGCAAGTTTCAACACATAAGGATGTGATAAATGGTAGGTGGTAATAACCGAGGAAACAAGTTTGCTATGGTACTGAATGCTAGAAATAGTACGTTAGATCACTGCCATTAAGAGTGACAAAATAGCAGGTTAGACTAAAAAAATATTGCAGCGTGGCAGGTCTTGAGAAAAAGCTTTCGTAACTTTGTTAATAATAATACTTAGCATCTGTACAAATGTTCGAAGTGTTTCACGTGCACTACCTAGTTGTAACCCTTACAACAACACTGAAATGTAAGTCAGTATTATTACATACACACACTATTAGATAATAAAACTATGACAGAATGTCTTGTAAGTGTTTCTTCCTGTTGGGCATACAGTGGTACCTTGGGTTACATACGCTTCAGGTTACATATGCTTCAGGTTACACACTCTGCTAACCCAGAATTAGTGCTTTAGGTTAAGAACTTTGCTTCAGGATGAGAACAAAAATCGTGCTCCGGCGGCGCGGTAGGAGCAGGAGGCCCCATTAGCTAAAGTGGTGCTTCAAGTTAAGAACAGTTTCAGGTTAAGTACAGACCTCCGGAATGAATTAAGTACTTAACCTGAGGTACCACTGTATTTACAACTAAAATCAGCAAGAGTAATTATACTCCCTTAAAACAGGGATGGGGAGTCTGTGGCCATGAAGATGTCCCGGACTACAATTCCCCAGCCAACATAAAACAGGATAATTGGAGTTCCGGTCCAGCAACATCTGGACGGCTACAGATTCCCCATCCCTGCCAGAAAATGTAAGAAAATGTAAACATGAAATTATTTTATTTTTTAGACTTGGTTATGCTTCTTATAGTCATAAGCAACCACCAAAAAGGTAATTAATTACCAGCTATGAATGTAGTCTATGGTGTTTGCTTTGTTCTCAGCAATAATGAAAATCTGGAAGGCAGAGCTTCAATAACGTAGGTTATACTTGCCTTCTTTGCAGATTCTGAAAAAAGGACACCATTGTTTCCAATTATTCCTACCGGATAACCAAATATCCGAGCAAATCCTAGAGGGGGAAATGAGAATAAGAGAAAATTGCACGTGTCTCACAATGAAAGCATAAAACATTTCAACACCTTTTGAATGAAATCAGTATTCTAAGAATAAGAGTTTTAGGCCTGCAGCCACAATTCTTCCATATAAATTATATTAACTGTTAATTTTCCGCAAGCTCTTACGAAGTATTTTTAAAATGCAAACATACCCACATTCCAACATATTAAATAGTAGCAGCTTCATACCTGGCGTTCCTCAGGAATTGTAAATAAAAAACAAAAAATCAGTTCAGTTTTGAAGTAAGTGGGGAAAAGAGGTGCAGTTTTGAAAGGTTCACTTCACCATCTTGATTCAAAATGGCACCTGCCCACTGATCTCATGAACCATTATGCAAATTTGGTTCTGATATCATAAGAAGCGTCCAAGTCCATAGCAAACAAATAAACTACTTTCTGAAGTGTGTAGCAGGAAATTTGATTTCTAATCACTTAAAAATAATACCTGTGATTAAGGTATCCCCGTATAAGGCTTTAAATTCATCGAATTTACTTCCATCCACAAGTCTAGCAATGACCTTAAGTAGAAAAACAAACAAGACACACATTATTAGTTCATTCTTCGTTACAACAGATAATATTTTTAAGATCACATTCTCTTTTCTATTAGATTGATATTAAATTCCAAGTAACTGGGCTTCATTACCACCAGCTGAAGGAACACACTAGGCTGAACGTGTTTGAAATTGAAAGCCCGATTATTATAGAAAGTAGTTGTTATCATCACTGTCATCAGTCACCTTCTTCACAATTGTCTCAAGGTGATGTACAATAAAAATAGTAAACAAAAAACAATTAAGCAGCAGATACATTTAAAACAATACAAAATAGACAATCATGGCAGCAATATTTTGTATTTATACCTCTCTAACATCAAAATTTCTTTTAAGCTGCTCTCCAACTATCCCATAAAGTTCATCAGCAGGAAACAAAGGTTCTTCCGATGGTTCTATTGTCACCTGCAATAATTTAAAGTACAAAACACACACACAAATTAATCAAAACATTCATCAATATTTTCCCACAGGCTTCCAGAGTCTCTCTCTCTATAACCAACTCAGGCTCAAGTGTTTGCATCTGAGTAACAATTCATTCAGCATGACAGTTAAACTTATTCTGGATTCTTAGAACTTTTCTCTCTTCCTCGCAGTTCTTCCTAAAGTCCAGCAGTAATTTACACATTTCCAAAACAGCTTCACGGCTCACGTCTGACCTAAAATTTGTTTATTTGTTTTGTAATTATATATTTTATCATTGTAACTCACCTTGGGACCCTATTATTTATTAAATTAGTATACCACCCTACACCCGGAGGTCTAAGGGTGGTTACAACATAAAATCACAATATAAAAACATTAAATACATAATAAAAATGAAAACAAAAAAACCCCAATAATCCCCCTTCCCCAATACATTTTAAAAGGGCATTGGATATAGGAAAAGGTGGGTAAGAAATCAAATTAAATAAAAGATAGAAAGAAAATTGAACCCTGGTTAAGGGACTGGGAATGGGGTATCATATATAGTACCTGGCACCCTATTTTTGCACAAGTCTTGCTGTGAAGAAGAAGAAGAGGAGGAGGAGGAGGAGGAGGAGGAGGAGTTTGGATTTGATATCCCGCTTTATCACTACCCCAAGGAGTCTCAAAGCCGCTAACATTCTCCTTTCCCTTCTTTCCCCACAACAAACTGTGAGGTGAGTGGGGCTGAGAGACTTCAGAGAAGTGTGACTAGCCCAAGGTCACCCAGCAGCTGCATGTGGAGGAGTGGAGACGCAAACCCAGTTCACCAGATTACAAGTCAACCGCTCTTAACCAGTACACCACACTGGCTCTCCTCAGTCTGAGCCGCTAGGGGGCAAAAGAGGCACACTGGACTGTGCTGAGACCTAGCAGCTGGCCTTTGCAGAAATTAGCCTTAAAGCCCAATGGGTCACCCCTGGAGGAGGGGGAGGACAGACAGGGGAGGGCACAGCAGGGCTCTCCTCCCAACTCTCTCTCCCTGAGACCAAAGAAGGCTTTTTCTTGCAGGTGTTTTCAGCTTCAACCCTGCTCAAGTAGGTGATACTACCATGCTCCTAAACTCACACTGAGCACCACAATCTGAGTTCAGGAACACCTGTGGTTTCATGACAATCACACATAACCCTGGAATAGGAAGGTTAGATGAATTTGTGTGCGACAGGAGGATAGGATGGATGGTGTATGCTATCCTAAGTCCCACTACAAGTTAAATTGTAGGTCTGAAAAGGTAATAGTCTAATATCTAGTCAGGGCCAGCGCAGGCATAACTCTTCACTTTCTGAACTAAGTTTAATACATCATCAGACAAGGACAGACCTGCTTACTTCATCCCTCACCCGCTCCCCCCATATGAACTCCCCATTAACTTTGGTGCATTGAATGATATATCTGTACCTACATAAAAGCCATGGTTGAAGTTCACTCGGAGTAGACCTATTAAAATTAATGGACTTCACTTTTTCATGTGCATTAATTTCAATAGCTCTACTAAGTATCACTTCATTGAATACCACCCCTTATGTCAAAATCTGGCCTAGCGTAAACCTGGCTAGTGACCGTACTGATAACACACTGCTCCAGGGATAGTGTTAATAAGGGAGGATGGGTAGAATCCAATTGGGAGAAGGGAGGGAACACATGAGCTTGCACTCTCAATCTAACCATGATTAAGAAACCAGCTGTCTTATGTTTGCAACAGGCCACAGTGCAAATAGAAACTTTAAATGCACAGCACTGCTACCGAAGCCACATTCTAGGTATTCTATTTCATACATCGCTTCCAAGGAAACTGAACAAAACATACTCACATCTACTTTCTTCTGGTAATTCAAACTTCTCACCACTTTCCTTGCTAAATGGAGTGCATGGTTATCATCCAAAGCATAGTGATCAGTTACACCAGATTTTCTGCACAGATTTAAAATACAAGACCATGGCATGTTATTAAGCAATATATTTTTATTTACTATTCAATGGTGAAATATTTTTGGGAGCGGGGCAGGGAATGACATGCGATAGAACCCAAACACAAAGGGAACTTGAGAAATAAAGGGCAAGCATTTAGCGGTAATATCCATTGATAGCAGAAGAGCCCATCATTATTTAAAGCAAGGTGAATGCAACAACAGTTCAAAGCAACATAATTTATGGCACGTTCCATTAAAATGTACTGAAGGTGGAGGAGAGTGTTTTGTTTTACCGGCAGTGAAGATCAGCACCACCAAGATCCTCTGCTGATACCTCCTCCCCTGTTGCTGCTTTAACCTAAAATACAAAAACGAAGTCTCAGCACAGAAATTCATAGAATTATTTATATATTTAAAGCAATTTTAGCCCATAGCTGAAAAGGCTTCCAAAATAGCTTCCAAAGATAAGCAGCAATGCAATTATGTGTTTTTTTAAAAGTTAACTACAATAATCTTTCAAATTTTCAGGCTTTGGACCCTGCCTGTTACTTCCCCCAACTCTCATCCAAGAATCTCTTAAGTTCACTACTTTGGCCCATATAAACCAAGGTTTGAACCTAGTAATAAACACTGGTCTACACAGTTGGTTTGTGTTAACCTTGGTTCAGACATACTGCTACATAATGCTAATGCTGGAAAGAAAAGAGAGGGAACTCAAGCTGGAAAGGGAAGACGGGATGGAGCACTTTGGACTATGCCCAGTGGACATAGCTGATTGAGTAGAGTATTAAATGCCATAAAAATATAACCAAGTAACATAAAATCATTGTTATGATTATTTAAGAAGCACTATTAATATGTATGTCACTTTATAAAGACTTCCAGGATCTTATCCAAAGTTAAACAGTAAAATTGGAAGAACATGTGTTCAGTTCCGGAACAGATTTAAGGGTGATCCTATCAGGAGACAAAGGTCGGTATAGTTAAAGCTATGGTTTTCCCAGTAGTGATGTATGGAAGTGAGAGCTGGACAATAAAGAATGCTGATCAAACCTATCCATTCTTAAGGAAATCAGCCCTGAGTGCTCACTGGAAAGACAGATCCTGAAGCTGAGGCTCCAATACTTTGGCCACCTCATGAGAAGAGAAGACTCCCTGGAAAAGACCCTGATGTTGGGAAAGATGGAGGGCACAAGGAGAAAGGGACGACAGAGGACGAGATGGTTGGACAGTGTTCTCCAAGCTACCAGCATGAGTTTGACCAAACTGCGGGAGGCAGTGGAAGACAGGAGTGCGTGGCGTGCTCTGGTCCATGGGGTCACGAAGAGTCGGACACGACTAAACAACTAAACAACAAGAACATCAGGAGAGAAGACTGAGTGTGCCAAAGAAGACACAGAAAATGGGGGAGAGGCAGTGTTGCATGGGAGAGAGCTCCAGGCATAAGGGGAAGCAAGGAGAAACAGCAGAGTTGTTTAAGGGAGCTGGAGACTTTTTTAATGACTGTGGGAGGTGTAGCTGAAGGAGTGGGTCATGGGGCATGAAAAAAATAAAATGTAAAAGTGAGGGATTTTGTGCTGGATCCAGCACAAGAGTGAGGATTGTGTGCTGCAGCTAGGAGTGGCCAACCCTTGAAGAAAAATATAGAATCATTTCCCCAAAACCTAATTTTAATATTATCTGATGCTAAGCAGAGCCTGCCTGCCTCAAATCTCCATTTCCATTCAACCTCAAAGCTACCTTTAAAAACAACAACATTTGTTTAAAAAAAAAGATTTTACACTTAAAACTAATCAATAAGCTCTGAGTCTGTTCCATTTTTCTAAAGTGATATAATTAGTGCCGAAAATTCAAGCAGGAAATTAAGTAACAAATTAATTAGGGCTAAATGGCAGAGTTTCGTCATCCAAAGGTACCTATTGATTTTCTGTGTCTGCTTCTGCTGATTACTTTTGTACCAGAACACTATTCCTGACCCAGGAAAACACTTCCCACGCTGAAGCCATTATCCCTGCAAGCTAAGCAATGAAATGTGCATGTTTCAGCTTTGACACCGCATCATCTTGGTATGTAAAAGAAATCTAGGCAGTGGCTACCACTTTTTATTGAAATATATTTCAACAGCTACAAATTTCCAAACTTCTAAAAGTTCCGTATCACGTTTCCCCTTTAATGTGTTAGCTATGTTTTTAATTAAGGACTGACGAAATATTGGAAAATGGATGTTTAGAATTAAAAAGCAGAATTGGATATAGTTAAGGAAATAATAGTTTACATCACATTGAAGAGGATACAGGAAGGAAAGTAGCTGGATGATAGAACACATATTATCTCAGACATTTTCCTCAACTATCTGGGATACAGCTAGGGCAGATACTGGTTTTGGTGTGACCCCATTTCTTCATAGAAGCCTGTGACACAGTTATATGTTATAACAAAAGCATAAAATCCTACAAAATCCATTCAGAACCATGCACTCACCAATGGAGGACCTCCCAAAAAAATAGTCCCTTGCTTGCCAACTATTATACTTTCATCAGCCATTGCAGGGACATAGGCTCCTCCTGCTGTACATGAACCCATAACCACGGCTATCTGAGAAAACAAACAGAAACACAGCATTCAACAGAAAAAAAATATGCTCACCTACGGGCAACTTCATTTCCTTGTAGTCTTGCAACCTAACGTGCGGCAACTGGCTCATATTTGTTTACATCTAGCCTAAGTTTGTAAGCTGATCAGAAGAGGAATCATTCTTTTAGTTCTGTCAATTGGATCTATAAATTATGCAAGCTGCTGTGTAAGGTTACCAGGTGCAAAGGAGGAGCATGTCACTTTAAAGTCTGGAATGCATCAACAGCGTGCACCAATGAGCCTTTCTTGGCTGCTACAGCTCCCCATAGTTCTTTGGACTGAAAGGGACCACTGCAGCATGAGCGTGGCAGGGACCACTGCTGCACTCTGAATGCTGTCTTGCTGCCTCTGAACATTTAAAAGTGATCAGCACAATCTCCTGTATTGCAGAAAAAAATATTATTCATCTGTTTCTTTCCAAACCAGACTGGAAAACCTTTTTTATATGGAAGGTCATATAAAACCCATTTGGGGGCCACAGTAGATAATGGGTGGAGCCAGATCTCTCTCTTTTACTCTACACCTGTTGGACAGATGGAGCTTCAAGTGCTTGTAGGCACAAAGACCAGCCTCTGCCCTCCAGCTCCAACTGCCCAGCATGCAGAGAAAGCAACTTTGGCAAGTGGTGTCCAACACTCCCCTCCAAGGGGTCTTTCCAGGCAGCGTTTTATAGAACAGTAATATTAACCCTTCCCAGAGTCACTCTTTCTTTAAAGATTCATTCCTGCAATGTAAGAGAGGAATATTGTCCCAACTGGTACACTCAGATAGGAAGCGCAAAGCATGACATTTCCACCAAATTAGTATTACCATAAAAGCATAGAAAGAGCTTGAGAAAGCAAGCAAGAGAAATGAAAGGATATAACCTTCTGCCCTTGCTGTCTCAGTGGGCATTTATTGAAAGGAAATGCACTATGCAAAATCGAGGGTAAATTAGGCATCATCATTGACTGAAAAGGCCCCCTTTATGTCCATTATGAACACTGAAGGCACAGGAGAAAGTGTTACAGGCAACTATTCAAATCATTAAGACGTTTATGAGGGATTTTTTTTTTCTTAGTTTGAGAAAAAGGCAGGATTATATTTCTTTCAAACCTGAAATCTAATTCCACAAGAACAACTTAGGTTAGATATAGGTAACAGAGCTGGAGGGTGGGGGCTGCAATTACATCGATTTTGTGATATTATCTGAAACCCAATCATTAAACTACATGCCTCTAGGACTATGACATGGTTTGATGAAATTATTTTCTTGTGGCTGTCAAGGCCTCATTTCTTATATATAACATGATAATCAACAACCAAATGAGGGCCTAGATTGGTTTGAAAAATGGTTTGGGAAACAGATGTGATGGGCCTTGGTCTCAGCAAAATCTGCTTCTGCACATATTATAAAATACTTTAAAAGTGATATGCAGGTGGTAGTGGATACCCATATATCACCTACAGTCCGACCATGATGCTGGTGGTGATGTGATAGTAAGGAGACTTATTATCACAGCAGGGTTGCCTGGTAATACAGGTATTTGGGGGACTCAGAAGTATCCAACGTAATTCAGGCAGCCATGGACTTTACGCCCCAATTGTGTTTACTATCCCTCTTTTGAGGCCTTGAATGTTGCTACAAAGACTAAAGATTTACTAACTATTCTTTTAGTGGCCACTTGGTTATCTATAGGTCAAACCTGGAAGGCCTTACAGGGACTATCCTGGACTTAAGGTATAAACATGTATGGTGACTGGCTATCACTGAGAAAATAACTCATAACCTAGTGATAAAAGGAACAGAAAAACTGGACAAATGTTGTGCAATATGGTGCTCATTTATTCAATATACAAATTAAACTGGTCTTCAAATACAAACTCTCCCAAGCATCTTTGTAGATATGATATGCTGAACAGTACGGTTGAACTGTATTCTTTCCTGGGAATGACCGTCTGTGATGGATAAAATAACTTTTGTGCTGTCTCCAGGATATTCTATGCTAGACATGTAAGTAATTTGTATGAATTAATAAAAATCATTTATTTTAATGTATAACCTGATAGCTGTTATCCTGGTGGGTAGGGTTGTCATATTTAAAAAAGAGAGAATCCAATTTATCTATCTATCTATCTATCTGTCTGTCTGTCTGTCTATCTATCTATCTATCTATCTATCTATCTATTTATAAAGGTTTGCCTGTTATCCCAGTGGGTCAGACAAATCTTTTTATCAATTGTCCAAGAAAAACACAAAGCCCCTAAATGTGTAAGGGGCATCTATTTACTCACGGATTTACATAATATTAAATTTACACTGGGGAAAACATCCTCTAGTTTATTAGATTCCCACTTTGAAAGAATTAAGACAGACAGCCACTTGGCAGTGGGAGAGCAGTGAAAGAGGGAATCCAAAACACACAGAGCTATTCGGGGGGTCACTGCACTCTTAAGAAGGCTTGTCATCTTGCGGTCAGACAAACCTTTCTCTTTCCAGGCTCAAATACAAGGAAAACCCAATTGACCAGCTTGCAGAAACATAGTAATAGTAATAACTGGCTGGGACCTGTGGTATCATGAATCCATCATCACCCTTCTTCCCAGCAAACTTTTGCAGCTTTAAAAAGAAAAAAATGATTTCTCTCTCTCTAAAAAAGTTCCAAATGAAGTCTTTTGAACTTTTTTTAAAAAAGGAGACAGTCTTCCTAAAGATATGGAAGGAAGGACAAAGTGAACAACTACTGTAAATCAGTGTTCAAAGAGGCAAGTACGTATTTTGATTGCAGTGCAAAAGGTAAAAGAATGATGTACAGAAGTGGGGAGGAGAATGCCACTGATGTTTTGACGTACATCGGTACACACTCAAAGCTTTTCCAGTTAAATGGTGATGGAGTGGGGTAAAGCCATATAGGTCAAGTGCTAGCAAATTGCTTCCTGCTGTTGTGCCTCTGCTTCCAAGCATAAGATCAGATATGGTCAGAATAGTTTCTTTTAACAAGTTGTATAAAATAATTCTACCCACTGCTATGTGTTTTCAACAGCACATGAATAAAAGAAGAAGAAAAAAATGTACCTTTGAAATACAACAAAGAAAAAGCAAAGAGGTCTGGGTTCAACAAAACAAACCTGAGACAGTTTTCTTGTCAACTCCAAATACACACAAGAGACAAACACTAATGTGATAAACAGAGAAAAGAAATTCATGAGTGTCCTAAATAGCAAGGATGAATTTTAATCGACATTTTCCATTGTAACTGAAAATTATTTAGTTCTCAATTCCATATGATGCATGTCACTGTCTATATAGTTCCCTTTACAATCCAGCTTAATTATATTCCTGCTTTTATTCTCAAATAGTTACCTGTGGAATTCTTTGTGAAGACATGCGTGCTTGGTTATAGAAAATTCTACCAAAATGATCACGATCGGGAAACACTTCTGCCTGGCGTGGTAAGTTTGCACCTCCAGAGTCAACTAAGTTAAAATAAAGATTGAACATTGATAAACAACGTATTTATCTAAACATCACTAGAAACCATTATTCCCTGTGAGGAGGACACTGACAAATTATAGATGTTTGAGGCAAGAAAAGGCATTTGCTTTCTTCCCCTGTTCAAAGTCCTTAATCAGCCACTGTCACTGCAAGCCAGAACCCTTATATGACAATTGCTTGGATGAAGGGTTGTGCTTGCCTCCAGTCTACAGCCCTTTATCCAAGCAAGTGCCACCGAAGGGAAGAACAGGGTGGGCTCCAGCACCTGAAAACGGAAAAACAGGCAGCTTTACTCTGGGCAACAGTTGCTTAAAGCCTGGCCTTTTTGGATGCTTAGATGAAGCATTAGAGACGTACAGCCTGATTTGCAATTTGATATTTGTGCTCGATACTTTGCTCCACTGTACTGCTCTGAATTGTTTAAACAGTATGTAATGTGTACAAAAAGTTTACCGTTTCCAAGAAGGACGCACACACAGAGGCTTAATTTAAGCACCAAGTCTAAGCTTAGTTTGCACCCATTATAGATTAGGGTATAAAAAACTGTGAGTGGTGTTCATGAAAGTTGTTAACTGCATCAGGCTCTCTTGTGAGAAAAGGTGGGATAAAAGAAAAATAAACAGACATACAACAGACAAATTACAGTTTAAAGCTACTAGTGTGCATTTGTTTTCTGTCTTCAGCATGCAGCTTAAGAAATTCATTCCCATCATCCATGGTGTTTGATGAACATAACTATGGTTGCCAAATCAGACATAATGCCAAACATTTGTTAGAGCAAACCTTGATTTCCAAATCCACTTCAAACAAGAGTTTCCTATTCAGAATTGCCAGCTGATGTTTTGTCAATTCTTACACCAAGCCAAACCATAACTGAGCTTCCTTAACCACATTTTGGTGAGTAAAAGCACTATGGCTCCACAGCCCAACCACTAGAAGGGTAAAAAAAAAAAAATTGTCATTGACAGCCTACTCTTAAAAATATAGCCTGCCTCCAACCTTAACATATCAGTTAATAATAGTGTTTGCAAGAGAACTTACCTAAATATAGACAAGGGAGATGATTCTGCATTGCGATTTCTTGAGCACGCAGGTGCTTCTTTACAGTGATTGGATAGTATGTTCCACCTTTGACAGTTGCATCATTTGCAATAATCAAACATTCCACTCTGAAACACAAATGATTTTCAGCGACTAAATCTTTCCCAGTTGAGCAAGAGAATTGTTAGCATTAATCCTAACAAGACTGAAATCCACCAAACTTTCATCCAAATAAACACACTTAGGTATCCAATGCCAATCATATCTGATAAAAGGTTTCCATTAGTCCTGTATCATGACAGAGAGTGTTACACAAACATCTATTACACTTAAACTGAAGGTGACATTGCTGCATCTAATATGCTGCTAATGAATCTTCAGAAACAGCTCTTATTACACAGTAACACAGTAATTCTGGAAAATAAAAAGACCTATGAATTGTGATCTCTTGAGATTGCTTTCTGACATTTTGCAAACTGTCAGAAAGCCAGAGTTGCAACCCACAAAAAGCACAGATAGTAACAGTTCTCACCCTGACACCCGTCCAATGCCTGTAATGATGCCACCTGCTGGTACCTCTTCATCGCCATACAACTGGTAACCTGCAAACTGGGAGAACTCCAGGAACGGAGACCTGGGAAAAGATTTTTTAGAAATCTCAGGCACATAAGTCACATGAAGCATTTTAGGTAGGTAACTTTTCAAGCTCATAGATTAGCTCCAAAAACATATTTTAATTACACGTATTACTTATTTGGAATTTTTATTCCACCTTTCCATTCACACACAACATATAAAGTAAGTTTTATAACTTGCCAAATTTTGAGTTATCTCACAGAAAAGTGGTATCTGCTTATGATACCATGAATTGGGTCAGATAATTTTCATGGAAGCTGTTAGAGGAGCAAATAATTTGCCAGGTTAGGAAAAAAAACTGAAGCTGAGACATAAATTCTATAGCAATGGTAGGCAATGTGGTACCATGCAGATTTTACTGGACTACATATCCCATCAGCCCAAACCAACATAACCAATGGTCAAGGATGATGGGAGTTGTAGTCCAACAGTATCTGGAGGCACCAAACTGCCTACCCCTGCATATAAAAACTCATGAAAGAAATAAGTTCATTCTTTAAATTTTCACAGGGCTCCCTGAAAAACTGGCCATATTCTGTCATTATATTTTTTAGAAAATTAAAATAAGCATATTGTTAACAGGCCTGGTGTTAATAGGTAGGGAGTTCCAAAGTTTGGGTGCTGCCACACTAAGATAAATTTCTTACAACAGTAGAATGAGTATTATGTAGCACCTGTAACAGTGCCAGTTCTGCAGACTGAAGCTGTCAAGTGGGTATATATGGGGCAAGGCCACAAGTAAAGCTCCATCCTGGACCCAGGTGGCTATGGGCCATGTAAATTAATATAAGAACTCTGAACTGAGTCCAGTATGAATGGATGAAAAGGCAGCACAAGGTTTTTGAGCACTGGAGTCATATCCTGGCAATTGACTGCCAGCATCAACATTCTAAGCTGCAGCATTTTGCACTAGCTGGAACAGGCATAGGCAAACTCCGGCCCTCCAGATGTTTGGGACTACAATTCCCATCATCCCTAGCTAACAGGACCAGTGGTCAGGGATGATGGGAATTGTAGTCCCAAACATCTGGAGGGCCGGAGTTTGCCTATGCCTGAGCTGGATCCTCCAGACTGGGCTGAAGGGTAACTCCCTATAGAGTAGATTGCAGTAACTGAGTCTTGCAGTTACCAATGCGTGAATCACTGTGGCTAGATTATCCCTGCTCAAGCCTATATAAAGATCTCAGGGACGAGACCATTATGCCGCTCCTATCTGCCATCCCGGGCCACTCTTGTGAAGCCAAATTGTTCTCACTCCTAGCCGACCAGAACAGCTCGACAACAGAGAAGGTTGCCAAATTTATCGAGAGAGCAATGAGACTGAGAGCTGTTATCTGAATGACACCAGTGTCGTCACCCGGATTCCTCACCTAGGATCTTATGATTATTATCATTATGTTTTATTATTATTATTTTATTACTTCTGTCAAGTTTTAAGTACTGAGATTATTAATTTACCTAGGGTTTTAATAGGTAACAAGATTTTATGGTAACTATATTTGTAATGTATTTTTGTTGGTGTTTGTCCTTTGATGCTATGGCCTGTCGGCTACGCAAAAAAATCTATTCATTCATTCATTCATTCCCTGCTCAAGGACAGACGTAGTGAACATACCAACAATAGCTGGTAAAAGGCACTCCTAGCCACTGAGGCTACTTGAGCCGCCAGAGACAAAGATGAGTCCAGGAGCAACCCTGAACTCCAAGTACTTTTCTTTAGAGGAAGTGCAACCCCATCCAGAACAAACAAACAGCTATTCTCCCAGACACAGGAGCCACCAATGCACAGTGCCTCCATTTCCCCAGAGCTCAGGCTCAGTTTACTTGCTTTTAAATGTTGTTAAATTCATATAATATTATTGTGCTATCTGCAGCAGGCACTGTAACCCTCCAACGGTGTGACTTTACCCCCGAAGGCACACTCTTCCATTGTCTCCCAAGACCGACAGATGCTAACAAGAACAACAATCATGATAGTACTGACTTCACAGCTGGTTACCAAGCACAGACATAATTTATAGACCCTGCTTAATGATGGCTACCAAAACAACATAAGTACACAATATTTGTCTTTCCAAATGACTAAATTCTAATATAATCTGAAATGGTTTACCATGACGTTAAAATCTTGGAAACAAAGCAATTTGCTAACTTAAATATCCTGTACATTAAAATATTAATAATGAAGAAGGAAGTACCCACCCAGGATCTATGAGTCTGTCAATTCTTTCTCTAGGTAACAATTTTCCTCTTGATGTGTGAAGCTTCCGTGCCTTCTCTCCACCACCTGTCATGCAAGATCTTTTATTATTCCTTGTGCATGGAGCTGAACAAATAGCTCACTCCCTTTAGCAATAATCAATATTATTTTATAATCAAAGACATTAATAAAAGATGCATTAGTTTCATAAACTTCTGTCACTTGTATTTGTAATATATTACACCGATGCTAAACAACTGTTAACTGATACTATTTCTGTCTTTTTCTATTAAGTCCTAAAGCAATGACATTTTATCATGGTAAAGGTAAAGGGACCCCTGACCATTAGGTCCAGTCGTGGCCGACTCTGGGGTTGTGGCGCTCATCTCGCTTTATTGGCCGAGGGAGCCGGTGTACAGCTTCCGGGTAATGGCCAGCATGACTAAGCTGCTTCTGGCAAACCAGAGCAGTGCACAGAAACGCTGTTTACCTTCACGCTGGAGCAGTACCTATTTATCTACTTGCACTTTGACGTGCTTTCAAACTCCTAGATTGGCAGGAGCAGGGACAGAGCAACGGGAGCTCACCCCGTCATGGGGATTTGAACCGCCGACCTTCTGATATTGAACGCCAAATACAACCAGTTTCCAATTATACGATGCTCTAATAGGAGAAAAACAGGACATACCAAACCTGATTTTTTCAGATTGCTGTTGGAGTTCTGTTACTAATGCCTTCATCCGTTCATAGTTTTCCTGGTGGAGAATGTTTCAATAGGTTAACTTATGAAAATGTTTAACCAGAGACAATAAATCCCACCCCCTTTTCTTCACTATTGAACAATTATGTTTATAAACCACTTTTCTAAAACATGTTGTTAAAGCTAGTTAAAGGCTTAGTAAATACATTTCAATTGATCCATTGTTTTAACCGCATTTTCTTTATACTTGTTTCTCTTTTGTGTATTTATCCCAGAATTTCAGAAGTTCACACACACCAAATACCACTGTCAATTACTGTGCATTAAAGCCATCTTCAAAGGCTCTCCTCTGAGTAGCAACCAAAAAGAAAGTCTTCTCAGAGGGGGATTCACCTGGTGCCAAACCATTTTTTCAGTTGTCAGAAAACTACATTTTTATTCTCCCAGGCTTTCTAATTTATTTTTTAAGGAACATATGCTGTTATTTGTTTTATTTTATCCATAAATATTATCTACTTATTCTTTAACTGCCCTGACAGCTTTGCTGGAAGAGCTGCATGGTGGGGAGACCAAAATCAAGAGTCAGAGCATTTCCACCTGCTTTTTTCCACCACGACGACCATGGTGCCTTAAAAAGCTCGCCTGGAAGAGTCGCTAGCTGGAGAAGATTGAATAAAATATACATGGGGCTTGAAGGAGGAAAAATAATCTTTACTTCCCCATATCAGAGCTGGGGAAGTGAGAGAACATGCCAAATGAGCGCTAGGAGAAAGACTGTCTCAAGTGAGAGGTGAAGCTACCAACAAAGGTGTGCAGGTTAAATATGGAGAAGATCCTGTTACCTTGTGGAACTGAGATCTAGTATATACTGTTATATGCTGTTATTATTCCCATGTTAGGCTTTATTCTCGCTCCCAACTAGGTTTACGCTCTTGAGTTAGGCAATTTTATTTGTAGAGTTGCATTGATTTTTATTATGTACTTGCTTATTGACACTAGGGTTTTTTTGTAATGTTCATATTATGTTTCATTTTATTTAGTTTTCACTATTCTGCATTTTCCATGCAGCCAATTCAAGTTAACATGCCCTTTTGTAGTAATAATAATGGCATTTCGTGGGCTACAAACAAAAGCTTGTAATGCCAGTTTAGTCACAAGAAGAGCAGTGGAGGGAGGAGTGTTCAAGTGTATAAAATAAACCCTACATCCTGAACAATGACCATGGGCTAGTCTCTGCCTCAGTTATTCATACCTGCCAAGCCTTAAAAAGGAACTACTTATGCTTAAATTATATTTTACATTCCATCACTCTATTGATGTTAGAATATTCTTACAGAATGATAAATAAAAATGGGATGAATAAGAAACTTTTTATACTATTTATTTCCTCTGAAGCTACATAGCAGCACCTGTCTCCTTTTTCATAAGTTACTTCCAGTTTTATCCACTATACAGTGGTACCTCGGGTTAAGTACTTAATTCGTTCCGGAGGTCCGTTCTTAACCTGAAACTGTTCTTAACCTGAAGCACAACTTTAGCTAATGGGGCCTCCTGCTGCCTCTGCGCCGCCAGAGCACGATTTCTGTTCTCATCCTGAAGCAAAGTTCAGGTACTATTTCTGGGTTTGCAGAGTCTGTAACCTGAAGCGTATGTAACCCGAGGTACCACTGTAGTTTGGATTCAAAGATCTACTTTGGCCACAGTCAAGGACTTGTACACGCCCAGAGGGATTTCTGGTTCTTTCTCCCATTTGTAAAACAAAATGTCAGTTTTCTGCTCAGTTTTTTGAAATCTCCCAAGTCAAATATGGCTTGCTATAGGGAATCAAAGGTTGCCGTTTGAGAATTGCAAATCCAAAGCTCCCTTAAGGAAGC
The DNA here is from genome assembly GCF_965153285.1 of Podarcis tiliguerta. Classification (NCBI taxonomy): domain Eukaryota; kingdom Metazoa; phylum Chordata; class Lepidosauria; order Squamata; family Lacertidae; genus Podarcis; species Podarcis tiliguerta. The sequence continues at coordinate 33,525,099 of NC_139544.1, read as the reverse complement.
CTCAGTCTCGCAGATCCCTTCCTCTCCTTGCATGTGCCAATTCCCTACTGTTATATCTGAATTGGCAAGCCATGGTATACTGTTATAACCAAAGCAGGAAACAATATACATGCTTGTTCTCCAAATGAGAACTGGAAGCCATGATCTGAAGGGCAAATGCAAACCAGTTTGTTGATGTGTAACAGAAAACTATGATGTGCCCAACACCAAAAGTCAGCAAAGGAGTCAGGGTGCCTAAGCCCAAGCTTGATTCATGCAAGGGATAAGCCATGGTTTGGCATTATATACAAACTGGATCTTTGTATTTAATGAATCATGTACAATGGGATCTGAAAAGAACTATGAACTTCATGTAGCCACAGCAAAATGTAATTGAATCCATTATTAGTTTCTCTTTAGTTTGACAATGAAAACTAAAGAAGCAGAATACTAAATGTATAATTATTAACACACAGGAAAAACAAATGGTGCATTACAGGAATCTGCTGCCAGTTCTGTCCCTGTGACCTCATCAATGAATTTAGATTCCTGAACTAACACATACGCTTTCTGTCTTACCAAACTACTTTTCCATCTATCCTGCCTTGAAAACTATCTTCCACCCTGCCTTGTTAAATCTTCAGAAATGAACAAACAATAAAGATCAAGAAGGGCAACTCATGATTGCCGCTGCACCGTTTCTGAGTTTGCACAGTATCTTGCCATATTACATTTGCTCAGAGTATGAGCACCTCATGGAAGGAACCTCACATGCTGGTGAAACAAAGTGTACATATTATGACCTTCATAAATAATAGCTACACCTGTTCAACAGCTAACAACATGGGCCATCTTGCTCCTTGAATGTTATACGAGATATACGCGTGAATAGTTGTTTATTAAGCATAACTGGATAAATGTGGCTTGCCTTGGCCATTCACTTGAAACTTCCTTTTAAATAATTTTAAAAGAAAATCCAAAACTAATCAAGCATCGCAATGAGATCCTGCAGAGCACTAACAAGCAACTAATTACAAAGGAGCGAATGGAAGTCCCAAATGGACTTCAGCAAGCCACACTGCCACAGCCACAAAACCTTCCATGCTCCTCTCTTCCGTCAACTAGGTGCCAGATCCACTAGCTGCTAAACCCTACTATGTTGGACTACAGTTATTATTATTTATTTCATTTATGAATTACTTCACATGTGGCATCCTAAGCGATTTACAATACAATAGAAATATAGAGAGAGCAACAGCGTATACAAAAACAGCTGAAACATTTGCATTTATAAAAGCAATTGGGGGGGGGGGAATGTACAGCAATTTAAAACAACAATGCCACATATATAAAGTCCACTCAAATCCAACACAGATACCAGCTGGGATAAAAACCTGGCCTACCGAAGGAAAAATGTCTTCAACATGCTCCAAAAGGCCAATAATTACCCTTGAAGGCAGTCCAGAAGCTGCGGTCAGTGCAAAATGTAGCCACAAGACTCTTACTTGGTTCAACACATCGAAGCCATATAATACCAATTTGGAAGAATTTTCATTGGCTGCCTATGGTGCTTGTTGGCATCCATCTGTCTTGAGAGACAATGGAGTGTGCCTTCGGGGGTGAAGTCAAACTGCTGCATTAGCAGCACCTAAGTGACATCCCTGGGGCACAAGTCTGGGCAGTGCGTATGGAAGCCCTGGGCTGCCCAGATGACAAGACTGCTCTCTTGGCCTCACTGATGTGGTCCAAAGGAAAGTAGAGCAATATATTGGGCACCAGTTTGGCTGTAGGAGTTGCCAGAAGGAAGCGTTCAAGGCACCATCCAACTGTCACAGGGACTGTACTCCAGATTTGTGCAGGGCTTTAGCCTTTTCTTCTCCCAAACATATCCCACAAGTCAACAGAGGTTTAGAATCAGAGTTTTCCTTCTCTCGCATTGACAAGACTCATCTGTCCCTTACTTCCCTCTACAGCACATGCAAATCTGGCTTCTTAACCCTTGGAACCACTATTGGTCTTGTCCGCTCAATCCACCAGAGCCCATTTTTGCATGCAGGTGAAACCCTAACTCGCGTAAGGTTTGAGACCCAACAGCTACCTCCACCTGGTTTAGCCGGTCAGCCAAAGCTGTGAGTGTATGGGGTGTTAGATGAGAGGTAGTACCTCTGGAGTAGGGTGTCCACCTTTGGTCGCCACCCTGCACTCAGCTCTCACCTGTGACTCCTAGAAGCTGTCAGCATGGAAGGTGCTTATGTTAGTGTAAAAAGTGGTAACAAATTGGGACCCAAGTTCCTGAAGGGAGTGCTTCTCCCTTACATCAAGGGATTTGATTGCTGGTGGGGTCAAGGAGATCAGAGCATGTGACACCCATTTTGAAATTCTAGTTTCTCTGAAGCATCCTCTCGGGTTCCCAACGTGACTGCTCTAGAACATATTGCCTTCTAAAAATGGGGGTGGGGGAGAGAGATTATGCTGCTTAGTGCTGCTCTTTGGAGCCACCTTATTGATAGCTCGCAGTTGTAAGGATGAGCTTCTGCTCCACTACACCGCTGCCTATCTCCCTGCCAAACTAGGCTAATGTGGCAAGAAGGCGTGGCAGCTGTTGCGCTGCCAAGTGAGAGAAAATGCCAAGTGTGAAGCTATGGGACAAGGCTTCCACGCTGATGCGGACTACCTTTAGGACCTACAGACACACACACCCTCCGAATTGCTAGATATGGTTCTCCATATTGAGAAGAAGGCTTCTAGCCGCCAAAAAGGCGCACAAGCCCCGTCTTTCCCTGCGTGGAAAAAGGCAAGCTTTTTAAAGTAGGACCGCGTCAGGTACGAGCAAGCGAAGGTGCGCAGCTAGGAACCCCGCGCGAGCTCACCTGAGAGCCCTTCCGCGCGGGGGCGCGCGTGTGTGGACTACCTCAACCTCCTTTAAAATAAAAGGAAAAAACCAAAAGGAAGCGGGTCTCCTCCCCTGCTCCTCCTCGGCCTACCTGATAAACCGGGGAGGCGACGTCGGGCTGAGAGCCCACCGTGGCCACCTTGTCCCCATGGTAAGCGCGGCGGAGGGCAGCCGCGGCCGCGCGCGGGCAGCGAAAGAGCGTGCAGACGCGGCATTTCAGGCCCGGTAACATCGCGGCGGCCGGGGGAGGAAGGGCGGGCGGCGGAGGAACAACTTCCCGGGCCTGGGACCAACCTCACGGCCACTCCCCCCGCGTCGCCCAATAGAGAGACGGAGCGAGGCCTAGACGGCACGAGGCCTTCCCCTCGCCAGGCGCCGCCTGCTTCTTCCTGGTACCTCAGACCAATGGAAGAGGCAGGCGAAGGGAACAGGAGGGGATTGTGGAAACCGACAAGCCGGCCCTCTCTCGTCCTCTGTTCCAAATCCCTTCCCGTCTTCCTGAGGAGTGTCTTTTTTCCCGTCCCTTTAAAAGAAGGCTGCCTTCTTTTGGGGGCAACGTTCTTCCGACTTTTTAGCAGGCGTGCGAGTGGCAGAAGTTCACACCAGCTTTGTGGTCCTGCGTAGAGAAGTTTGGCCCCTTCAGTGTTTCCCAAACTTGGGTCTCCAGCTGTTTGTGGACTACAATTGCTATCATCCCTGACCACTGCTAGCTAGGGATGGTGGGAGTTGTAGCCCCAAAACAGCTGGAGACCCAAGTTTGGGAAACCCTGGTCTAGATGATAGCAACCCCCAGCCAGCACTCGCAGATAATGGGAGTTGTAGTCCAACACCTTCTGCAGGACCTTTCTTAACCGATTCCATTGCACTGGTGCTCACAAGCAAGGGTAGTAAACGTAAAAGGTTTCCCCTTGCTGTGTGGCTCCAGCAAGTTGTATTCAGAGGTAGACTACCTCTGGTTGTGGAGGTTTTGTACAGTTGCAAACAGCTGGAGATTACATAGCAGGAAGAGGTGGGGAGGTTTGCATAAAGAAATTACGCCCATCAGCAGCTGTGTCTTCCATAAATTTCACCAGTACTGTTTCAAAGTCTGCCAGAGTTAATTGCTGTCATCCACATTCCACAGCAGTGAAATAGTGAACAAAATACTGTAGATTACAAGTGTAGAGATTCAGTAGTGGGACAAACTACACCTATTGGAATGCTTATTCATCACAGAGCTGTTAAAAGTTCTGTTATGGAACAAAACATCCTACCCTATAGGAAAATTAATGCCATATAGACTTTCAAATAAAAAGGAAGAAATGCAAACAGCAGTAGCCTATGAAACTAGATTGGTGCTTTCTGTTAAGCATGGAGAGAGAAATAGGTTTTGCATACAATTATGTAATAGACACAACAGGTCTATAAATATAATGAATGAAATGATCAATATATTTGACCCAAGTGAGCAAGACATTGCTTTGAGCAGGGCAAATTGATTTTTGACAAATTTCCTTTTTAAATAAAATTAATATATGTCCATGCAGCTTAGCACAGCCTTAAAGCATACAGCATTTTGGATGCATGTACAAGGTTGCCAGTTCCACCTTCCAAACAATGCTGGGCCATTCAAAAAGGTACATTTGGTAGATAAACTAGGCACAAATTTATTAATTATCAACCTATGTATATATTGAGAATATTGTGAATATTCACCAGAAGCAAATAGAAGGGGAAGAAATGGAGGCACTGAGAGATTTTACTTTCTTGGGTTCCATGATCACTGCAGATGGTGACAGCAGTCACAAAATTAAAAGAGGCCTGCTTCTTGGGAGAAAAGCAATGACAAACCTAGACAGCATCTTAAAAAGCAGAGACATCACCTTGCCGACAAAGGTCCAGATAGTTAAAAGCTATGGTTTCCCAGTAGTGATGTATGGAAGTGAGAGCTTGACCATAAAGAAGGCAGATCACCAAAGAATTGATGCTTCTAAATTATGGTGCTGGAGGAGACTCTTGAGAGTCCCATGGACTACAAGAAGATCAAACCTATTCATTCTTAAGGAAATCAGCCCCGAATGCTCACTGGAAGGACAGATCCTGAAGCTGAGGCTCCAATACTTTGGCCACCTCATGAGAAGAGAAGACTCCCTGGAAAAGACCCTGATGTTGAGAAAGATGGAGGGCACAAGGAGAAGGGGACGACAGAGGATGAGATGGTTGGACAGTGTTCTCCAAGCTAAGGTAAAGGTACCCCTGCCGGTATGGGCCAGTCTTGACAGACTCTAGGGTTGTGCGCCCATCTCACTCAAGAGGCCGAGGGCCAGCGCTGTCCAGAGACACTTCTGGGTCACGTGGCCAGCTTGACAAAGCTGCACCGTTTACCTTCCCGCCGGTAAGCGGTCCCTATTTATCTACTTGCACCCAGGGGTGCTTTCAAACTGCTAGGTTGGCAGGCGCTGGGACCGAGCAACGGAAGCGCACCCCGCCACGGGGATTCGAACTGCTGACCTTTCGATCAGCAAGCCCTAGGCGCTGAGGCTTTTACCCACAGCGCCACCCGCGTCCCAAGCTACCAGCATGAGTTTGACCAAACTGCGGGAGGCAGTGGAAGACAGAAGTGCCTGGCGTGTTTTGGTCCATGGGGTCACGAAGAGTTGGACACGACTAAATGACTAAACAACAACAACAAAGCAGTAGGTACAGAACACTGTCCACAATAATCACAGAGCCTACTGTTATTACATATGGCATACAACTTGCTGTTGGTAATATCTTGCTGCTGGTGGTGCTGAGAGACACTTCATCTGCTCTGACTAGTCTCAAAAACTGACTGTCTTAACAGGGATCACAGTCTGTAGACACAGCTAGTTCTCTTAGACCTACAATTTGTTAAAGCTAAATCACTTGCAATTTTGCAGAAAAACAAACTAGTTCTAAACAAAAACAATTAGGACAAGTCTTTTAATTATCTCACTATCTCTACAGACAGGCACTGATCTGAGCCACACTTGCTCATATTCAGGGAAGCCTGACAGTTAAGTCCAGTCACGATCAACTCTCGGGTTGCAACGCTCATCTCACTTTACTGGCCGAGAGAGCCAATGTTTGTCTGCAGACAGTTTTTCCGGGTCATGTGGCCAGCATGCCTAAGCAGCTTCTGGCGAAACCAGAGCAGCGCACGGAAACACCGTTTACCTTCCCACCGGGACGGTACCTATTATCTACTTGCACTTTGATGTGCTTTCCAATTGCTAGGTTGGCAGTACTATTTACTGCACCCTAACTCACCAGCCTTTAAAGAAAGACTTAACAAGTTCAGTGGTACAAAATTATTTATTCACATAATTTACATATATAACACAAGCGCTACTAGCGCTTTCTTTGAAATAAAAAGCTTCCACAGGAACATTACACACAGTTGAGGAAAAAAGTGTGTCACACTTTCCAGGACAGCAACCCCTTATCATATTTTTATGCAAATGAAATGCTCTGTTTCTGAACCCAGCATATTTAGTTCCCTTCTGTCATTAAATATATACAATACTCATGAAAGAAATATGCATGTTTTAAAGACGTTTAAAAGGGATAACCAAGAAAACATGGTTTACAGTGAAAGCTAATAGGATGGATTGTTCTTTCCATTTAGCAAGGAAAGATAAGGCACCTTCTAGCTGAGCTTTTTATGTGATTTCTAAAAAACAATTAGTTTTGCTTTGTAATTTAAAACAATTCCAGCAAATTACATAAAAACGTATTTCATTATTTCAGCAGCCTCTTGAGTGTACATAATTTGAGAGTACATTATATCTCCTCCATGTGATTAACATGAAGTAACAGCATACTGGAACAGATTCCACTTTCTCCGAGTCTGTTGATCTAAATTTACATTTGGTAAATTATTCACATTTATTTGGCGCTCTTTTTTTTTGTTCTATTTGGGGCTTCAGATATGACAGAATTGAAACAAAATTCAAATGCTCAAACCAGCAGGCAAATATAGACTTGTTAGCTAGAAAATTAAAATATTGGGCAACGTGCAGTCGTGCGAATGGACTTTTACTTGTGCAATTGAGTTTCCCTTCTTTTCTTTTCGACTTCACCTGCCCAAATCTGCTCCAGAGGGTAGTCCAACCCGCTCAAGCAGATTTGGATAGCATTTGGACAGTGTTTGTTCTGGTGAAGAACTGACACTTAGTGGACATCGACTGAATTGCTACTGATAACTATCAATGAAGAGTGAAGAGTCTGTAATGCTTCTATTATCCAATTTAATAACATCAGTAATTTTGTTTTGGGATGATATATGTCACAAACCAGATGATTTGGGAAAGAGAAGCAGCTACAAAATTGTATGCCTGGTTGGACAATTGCAAGTGAGAACAACTACTTCCAAATATTTGCAAATATTAATATTTATGGGGAAATGTAGAATAAAGTTATATTCAATTGCTAATTGTAGTAAAGGAGTAATTTGGTATCCAAATTACTAGGTTCAAGAAAAATGCAGAGAAAACAGGACACCTTTCTCAGAATGAGCACAACTGATTTAGACAGGTTTCCCCAAAAATGTCACATGGAAGTTGTGCCTTTTAGCAAAATCATCGCCAACCAAGGCTATAAACAGGGAAGGATAGAAGTCAAAAATCTAAACAGGTAACGAAAGTGGGGGAGGGGGAACCAGTAATAATCATGATATATTATCCTTTTATATATTGGGGCTGATCTTATTCTTGAACATCCAATTTCTCCTTGTCAGTGCGTGTTTGATGGGTCGTTTTATGCTTTTCATTGTTTTTAGCTTTTCATTTAAAATTTAGTGCTTAGAATTAGAGTAATATTAAATTCCTCTTTTATCTCCAGGACAGACAGAACTAACTTGGCATAGTTAAAATTTCTATACATTCAACTTAAATAAATATTTTTTCACGTTTATCTCTGTACATTGAAAAGAAATTAAACATTACATTTTTGAACAAATTCACATAGGCATTTGTTATAAAATAATAATATTAATAAGATGACTAAAATCAGAACTTGGCTTATTTTATGATCCACATCCCATAAACATTTACTTCACAAAAAGAAGTAAAGATAATTTACAGCCCCCACAAACATGAGCATCATATTTAGATGGTGTCTGCTCATTCTTCATGGCATTTCTCAAGTGTAGCCATGCATCTAGAAACTACTTGTACCAAAATAAAACACAGATCTGGTGCTGTTCTTGCGAGTATCTTGGAACTTAAGAGAGTTTTGTTTTCTTCAGTGTTTCCAAATGATAGATTATTCATAGTAAAAGAAAAATAATTCTGCATTAAATGTAAGGGCCAACTGAAAACTTGTGACTAGTCAAAGGCATTACATTACTGCTACAGTGCATTCTTGGATGCCAGGCATTTGATAAGCATCTCAATTATTCTGAATCATCCACCTCCATAAAAATATCACTAAAGAAATATTCTGAGATCCTGGTTGGCTCTTCTTCTTTTTCCTGCTCCTTAGAAATGCCTTCCTTTTTAGATAACTCAGATAAAATCTACAAGAAAAACAAACAGATATGAAATATGTAAATGTTAAATGTATGCCTAATAAACTAACATCTGCTAGGAGTGCATGATTTTGCTCACTTGTTTCAGAATATAATTTTCTATACAAATCACACTGCAGTAGCTATTCTAAAACATTTTTTTAATGGATTGAATCCAAAAGTGGCTCTTGCTTGAGAGTCCATCCATGAACAGAAGTGCTTTTGATCCAATGGAGAATTCTACATGGAAAGGAGGCAGGGAAGACGTGGGTTGTTTTTCCCCAATTTCCCATGTCCTCTGCAGCACCATGCAACACCTCTCACTGTTGTGGGAGCGTCTCCAAACCCTTCAGAGCAGATTTGTGGAACTGGGGGTGGTGGGGGGGGGGGTCAACCAACAAAAATTGTTGGCTCCCATTAGTGGTCTCTTAGAACACTCTTTCCGTGACAGGAGCTCTGTTCAGGGAAGCTTTAGATTCAACCCAATAAAGAAGAGATTCCCTTATTGACTAAAGAGGTATAGCCAGTAGTCTTTACAGCAGGGGTAGAGAAATGTAGCTCAACTACAACTCCCATCATTCATAACAATTGGCTATGCTGGCTAGGGCTAAAGGGAACTGGGAGTCCAACAAGGGCCACAGGTTCCCTGTCTCTGCTCTATAACTTCACTGATTTGAAGTAATTGAAACCCTGCTTTATCATGATGTAGAGCCACAAAGCATACACCAGACTGCACACGGTGACCTGGTCCTTAAAAAATACCTTCTGGAGAAAAACATATCTTTCATTCTCTACATAGGTTTTTGACACAGCTACAGGGCAATGAAGTTTTGTTTCTGGCTTAATTGTTTACTTTTCCATGTTTGTTTGTTTTATAAAATTTATACACTGTTTGATTGTAAAAAAAAAACCTTTAAAGTGGTTTGGAGCCTACCGTATATGTTTCTAGGAGAACTAAGTAACTAAAAGACCAAGGAGGTCGTGGAGAACTAATTACTGTTAAATTTTTATAATTAAGTTAAACAAAAATTTTCTAGAGATTTAAAGACAGGCAGTGCCTTTCTTTGAAAGGCCATGCAGTTCTACGTTCCATCAGTCACAAAGTGAAACAATTCATACAAAATATGGCCTAACTACTAAAGCACCTTTCTGTGTACAACACAATGAGGAATGCACTAATAAATGGAGAACGGGACATTATCTTATGAGCTGCGGAGTTCAACACACTTTAATAGATGATGTGTAGATATAATCATGCATACCTGAACAGTAGAGAAGGTTCCATTCTGAGAGTTGGAGGTTGATGGAAACGAACTATTTTCTTGAGTATCTTCCTTGTTGTTTGAGGACAACTTTGGAAATTCAACAGTGCTTTCAGAGATCAATATATGAGGTTCCTGGAGAGGCTGTTTAATCCCTTTACTAGTTACTTCATCATCACTATTATTATTTTTGCAAATTAAAGGTAAAAATCCCAGAGATCTTTTATATGACCTATTCAATACAAAAATAATACAAATGTCAAGATAAATTGTCCGACATATGGTGATAATGATAGTTTTTTAAAAAACACAACCCTCTCATGGGAATCACAGAATTGTAGAGTTGGAAGGGACCCCAAGGGTTATTCTAGCTCAACGCCCAGCAATGCAAGAATCCTGCTAACAGTCATCTATGGGTGGGCTTGAGCCATCAACCTTCTGGATAACAGCCAGATGCACTGACCCATTGTGCCACAGGGTAACTAAGACTTCTATGGTGTGCGGTGCTCATCTCTGCTTTCAGGCCAAAGGAGCTGGCGTTGATCTGCACCCAGCTTTTCCGGGTCATGTGGCTAGCATGCCTAAACTGCATCTGGTGCAATGGGACACTGTGACAGAAGCCAAAGTGCACGGAAACGCCGTTTAGTGATGAGCACATGTGGCTGTTTCAGCACTACTACAAAGTGGGGGAGCAGCATAGCATACTAAAAACAGCTACTAAATAAGTACCTGGATAATTGTGTTTTTGGAATGACTGCTGTGCCTCCAGCTTGCTCTGATTGTACAGATTTACAGGTTTCAGCTGAGTTTTTCTGTTTTTCACTTGTTTCTGATTTTCTTGCATGGAGTGTCCTTGACACTTGGTCACCAGTAGCAGCTGCTTCATCAAGGAGCACAGCCCCTAAATTCAGAGAAGACTGAGGGTGCTCTCTTTCCATTACTTTTACCTCCGTAGATTTAGGTACTGGTCTAGAGGTGGAGGTGGTTTTCTTCTTTGAAATGTTCGATTTTCCTGACTTTTTCCCTTTTTTAAAAAAAGAAGACAGCAAATACAAATAAATAAGCAAAAAAATATAGAATCTGCTACTTGTATCTGCTACAGGGAAATTCCATTTTACTCTATACAAAGCAACAAATTTGTCTCAATTCCCCACAAATAAGATATTCCCACAGAAATAGACATTCAGTAGCATCAACACCAAGAGACAACAAGTTCTGTGAATCCAAAAGTGGCTATAGATGCATTTCTCAAATAGCATCTGCCCAACCACACAGCACACGAGGAACTACTTTTGAAACCAGAGGGTGAGTTTCAAAATCAGGAATCAGGTGGGTACTGACAGTTGAGTGCTTCTGCCATTGAAGACCTACATCTTCATCCAAGCTCACCAGCTGCTAGCATCTCTGGCTACAGTAATTGTAATAAATGTTTTATTGTTGTTTTACTGATGTGGATCTTTTGTTGCTATATGGTATATTTTTATTTTACTTATTGCCATGTAAACCACCACGGCATTTCTTTGAATGAAAGATGATATGTAAGTAATTTAAAGAAAGAAAGATGTTTCTGATCTGGACGGAGGAATACCTCAAGGCCTGCCTCTCCCAATATGAACCAAGTCAGACCCAGCAAGCACCTGAAGTCCTTCTTTGAGTGCCTCCTCCATGAGAGATCTGGGGGGGCCTATTCTGTGGTGGCTCCCCTTTGTGGAATGCTCTCTCCAGGGAGGCTCGTCTGGTGCCTTTTTATGCTCCAGGCAACAACATTCCTCTTCTCCCAAGCCTTTGGCTAATTAAACATATCTAAGGGCTTTTAAACTGTGTGAGGTATTGTTTTTGTTTGCTATTATGTTATGTATATTATAAACTGCCTTGTGATATTCAGATGAAATTTAATTAATTAATTCAGTATAGAAATTTAATTAATTAAGTGATTAATAATGTCTGCTGTTAAAATAAAAATTCAATAATGCATTTGGCATACATCAATAACTAACTATAGAAAATCACATGTACCATGCCTTTGTATGTGAAAACAATATAAATTTCACTTACCAGCAGCTTTCCTTGGTATACAACTTGATTTAATAGAGGCGCCCTGCATGAAAGGAAATATGAACATCAGTATAAGTTCCTTTTCAGAAATATGATTCAAAAGGACAGTACAATTGCTTCTATTATTTAGACTGTGAAAGAACAGGAAGGGGATTAAACTTTTTAATGATACATCAACTTCATTTCCTGAAGTAAGGCTAGATTAGTATTATTTGTCCCCCAACATATTTCAGTACAAGTGAGTTAAGATATTTGGCTAAGGGTAAATGTATTGAAACAGTTTACAAAATCCTCCATCTTGAAGGGAAAAATACTACATCTATTTGGGGATTCAAGATAACATCTATGACAGTGGTGGACTTCCAAAAATTTGCATGATGAACTAATTCATTTATGTACTTCCTAACCTGAACACTGCTTCCAGAAAACCATTTAGATTTGGGTTTTCAATTAATTGTTTTTCTCGTGTCTACTCTAAGGTACCTAAATCAGAAGTTGAGAGACCATAAATTTATATATCCAACAAAATTTGCCTTGTAAAAGTTATATTGTATAAGTGGAAGTCTGCTGTGCTAGCAGAACAGCAATGTTGGACACAACCCCATGTTTGTTCCCTGGTTCTCAAATGATTAAACATGGGGTCATGTCCAACACTGCTGTTCTGTTAGCACAACAGACTTCCACATGCAACAGAACTTTCCCTTCCTTTCCTGTGCACCCTCAAAATCTGCCCCTGAGAGTTGGAGGATCTCCTGGAGCAGATTTTGAGGGTGCACAGGGAGATGAAAGGAAAGGGAAGTTCCACTGTGCACCTAGAATTCGGCACACACAGCACTGGATGCAACCCATAAAGTGGAAAACTAGGGTTTTATCTAATGTTGCACCAGTGTGGTTTCAATGGCTCAACAGGACTTTTACTTTCCTCCTCCTACATCTCCCCCAAATCTGCTCAGGAAGATCTTCAGAGCTGATTTGGATGGTGCTCAGGGGACAGGAAGGAAAAAGGAAAATCCATTGCGCACATTTAAGCCCCTTGAGCCAGTAAAGCTGCAGCATTGGGTATGACCCCTAATTTCCAAAACTAAATTTCCTGAGAGAAATTATCATAGTTAATTTAATTAATCTGCAGCATCTGTTTATGATATATTTTTTATTTATTTTACCCATAGAAATATACAAAGAACATAACTTAAAACATGAATAAAGCTCAGTCCACATACAAATACACAGCAAAAAAACACACAAGAATTACTCTACAAAATACAGTAGAAAGATAACAAATGCCACTATGATCTTTAATGTGACTACAGCAATAGCAGCTACGCATTATTAATTTAGATGGCAGATCCCACAACTCAATATAATAGCCGTAGCTAACCTTTTCAGGATGAAATTTCAAGTCATGTCTCTGGGGACATTTTGTACTGGCTTTCCTATGTGCACGTACCTAACAATTCTCCAAATTAAACAACCACAAAATAGAAATACAATGGAAACTAATTCTCAACTCAGTAGCCAAATTCTTTAACACCGGTGCTCAAAGTTCCCAAATGAGTGGTTTAAAACATTTGTTAATTTTAGATTTCTTCTTTGTAATAAATACCCTAAATAAATACATTTCTCAAAATGGAATGGACTACCGTGCATAAGAAAGCAGTCAAACATCAGAACATCCTAAAAAAAAAGCATGTTGTTTTCAATTGCAGCACTTCACCATAGTTCAGGGTTCTTAAAAATGGACTCTTTTCTATTGCTGCCATCAAAAAACAGCACTGAGACATATAAGAAGTGCTTTCTCCATCCTTTTTTCATGCAGCCTCCCAAGTTTTCTTCACTCAGGCAACAGATAGTGAACCCAAAAGGTTCTAACTTTTGTGATTCTCTGAATTAATCTCTGACCTTATTGGTGCTTTCCAGGTTTCCCCCTATAGGAGAAGACAGTTTTTTCTTCTCAGGGGCATTCCCGCTTTCTTCAAGGGCTTCAGCATGCCTTTTCAGATTCCCCCAAGAGGTTGAACCAAGCTCTGCCAATTCTTCCAACGAGGCTTCCAGCAATCCTTCTGCCCCCGCAGTGTTGTCCAAAGAGATAGCATTTTCTTCAACAGCAGCTGTTATGGATCCAAAGCTGTACAAAGTTGCGATGCAAAAGTTGTGAAATTAGTGTTATTTAATTCAATGTAAATGTATACCTGAAGGAGCGTCTCCACCCCCATTGTTCAGCCCGGACACTGAGATCCAATGCCGAGGGCCTTCTGGCGGTTCCCTCATTGCGAGAAGTGAGGTTACAGGGAACCAGGCAGAGGGCCTTCTCGGTAGTGGCGCCCACCCTGTGGAATACCCTCCCTTCAGACGTGAAGGAAATAAGCAGTTATCCTATCTTTAAAAGACATCTGAAGGCAGCCCTGTTTAGGGAAGTTTTTAATATCTAATGCTGTATTGTTTTTAACATTTGATTGGGAGCCGCCCAGAGTGGCTGGGGAGACTCAGCCAGATGGGCGGGGTAGAAATATTATTATTATTATTATTATTATTATTATTATTATTATTATCAAATTAAAACTCTCATTAATAGCAATAATTTAATGCCCTTTGAAAGCTGCAATGCTTGTCTCCTATACTTGGCAGAGGTTTCACTTAGACCAATGGGACTACAGGCCAAGTAACTACTGTATGCTTAGGACAGAGCCATAAAAACTACTCTTTTCCTGAAAGTCGCTCCTTGCCTTGAGCTCACAAGGAGACATTTTGCCCTTTGACAAGGTACAGTTCTAATCAGCTGGCAGTTCTAATAGTTTTATCATGAATAACTTGGCTGACCACAAGAAGAGGGGAAACAGAGAGCCTATTTCATGTTCCCACAAGGTGAATCCCCTCAAAACTTTCATTTGATAAAAGGGCAAATTCTCTTCCATAATATCCCTTTAAATCAGGCATAACTAATTTTTTTCAACCAGAGGGCTATATTCCCATCTTGGCCAATTCTCTGGGAGCTGCATGCTCATATAAGGGCACTACCATCTCCAGTCTTAAGTACACCCAACAAACGAACATCAGTTCATATTAAAAGATAATATTACTTACTTATCTTCTCTTGCCACTTCTGTGGAGTTCAGATTGTCTGGGGTAAAAAAAACTGGTGCTGGAAGCAGCTGTTCAGACGTTTGTTGTAGCAAACCGGATCCGTCACTGCAGTTCTCTGAACCAACAGAGATTTCCACCAATGTTAAAATGAAGGTTGGCTCCTCTCCCTTCGGATATTCTTCAACTCCAGCACTAACTACTAAGATACACATGTGGGGGAAATAAAAGATTAATAATATATAAAATAACATTGTTCTGCATGCTGTTACTCTCTTCAAAAACCCTTGCAGTATTTTTTATTTATTTTCACAAGTAAAGTGATATGCAAGTGCTGTAAGAAGAGATTAAGGTTGCTCCATGCTCAGCCACATAATGAATACAACCCTGGGCTGTATCCAATGGTGTTCAAACAGATAGCAAACTTCCACAGCAGATCGTCCCTTTCTCTGCCCCCTGCAGCCAGCCTTGATATACGATTGATAATTTGTACATGATAATAATGCCATGTACAAATTCCCTTCTTGTATGTAAGCAGTGGCAACTGTAACACATATTAGAGATATAGCCAAACAAATGGAATCCATATATCTTTTAAAATCATATGTAATTAGACTACATTATACATTTTATAATGTGCCAACTCCAATTTTTATTCCTTAAGTATTTATGCCTCACCTTACATTTATAAAAACATTCCTGACAGCTTATTAGTATAAACATTAGCTATTACCAAAATTGCTGTTTTCTTAGTAACTTTTGTGTCCACAGAAGCAAATGCAAAGAAGCCTTATGTACAATGTTGAAGTTATACTTAATTTTATCGCTACATGTAGTAGGGAAAGAAGGATTGCTACAGGCCATTCCAAGTGCCTATCCCACTGAATCTCCACATGTGGAAATCTTGTTTGCATAGTGTCTTATAGCAACACATTCCATGCACATAGACTCAAACTGAGTGATCAACATCCCACATAAAACTAGGAATTTGACAGCACAACTTGAATTCTACAAACTGGATTTTTCAAGAATGCACGGTACGTAAGGGAGATGCCAAGTGTGGCCATCAAGCAGGCCTAAAGGCAGAGTCAGCAAGCTGCGGTCCCATGTCCCAGCCGTAAAGGTAAAGGGGCCCCTGACCATTAGGTCCAGTTGTGACCGACTCTGGGGTTGCAGCGCTCATCTCACTTTACTTGGCTGAGGGAGCCGGCGTACAGCTTCCGGGTCATGTGGCCAGCATGACTAAGCCACTTCTGGTGAAGCAGAGCAGTGCACGGAAATGCCGTTTACCTTCCCACCGGAGCAGTACCTATTCATCTACTTGCACTTTGACGTGCTTTCAAACTGCTAGGTTGGCAGGAGCAGGGACCGAGCAATGGGAGCTCACCCCGTCGCAGGGATTCGAACCGCCAACCTTCTGATCGGCAAGCCCTAGGCTCAGTGGTTTAACCCACAGCGCCACCCGCGTAGGCAATAAAATTAATCAGAACTGGTTGTAACAGTGTTTCAAAGGGAGAACTCTTCAATCTTCACCAAAGCATTGATGTATAAGCCCATTAGATGCTTCAGTCTGAGACATCTTAATGATACCTAGTTCCGGGGGAGGGGAGGTTATGGTGATCCACATTTGCATTTGTCTCTTCTTCTTTTTAATCTAACTTGTAAATGACAAGTGCATAACGAATGTTTACGTGAAGCTAGTTCCCTAAAGCAGCAAATATGTGATCATAAAACAGTGTAAAATGTACCTGCAGTCATCTCTGTGGTGGATGAAATACTGGAACACTTGGCTGCTTCAGTCTAGCAATTAAAAAATCACAATAAAAATCACAAGCTTGCCAAATAACACTAATGTTCAGAAGATAAAGGGAAAAATAAAGCAATGAAAAATTATTGATAATTGCTTTAAAAGGAAGACATATTTTTATCCATGTTGTTCCCCTCTGCCAAGCCACCTGGCAAGAATGTTTTAGAAGAGTGGAGTAAAAATCCCTTTTAAAATAAATAAACATGATCTCCTTCTTTGAAAGAACATCACTAAGAAATAAAGGAAAGAGACTTGGCAAAAGTTGTAACCCAAAAGAAAGAATATTTGACTGGAAACATGTACTATTAGGAAATAAAATCTTGCTTATAAATTTACCTTATAACTACATGGAAACGAACAACTTTGGCCTATAGCACAATCTCTGCCTTAAGTGATTCACAGAAAAGATTGCTCAGTAACTAAAAGAAAATTAATTCCTTCAATTATTCTAATTATTGAAGTGTTCATCCAAACCCACAGAGCTTGAGGCTGCTTCACAGATGACATTTTCCTACAGTATCTTTGCACATTTACAACAAAAGTTAGTTTAAATGCTTGTCAGAAGAACAGTCTGACATGCCTTTTGTGTTAAGACCATTAAAGACAAATCAAAAAAGAAAAGATTGATCAAACCCCAAATTCAAAGCAACATTTTAAAAAATAAATAGAAAATACAGTTTAGCAAGAAACAAGCAGGGATGTGGAAACCATTTGTGGAAAAAGAGATCTAGTAGGAGGAAAGAATATCCTGTCCTGATTCCAATAAGGAACCCACAAGGCAGCAATATGACTGCAGTGTCACAAATAGTCCTAAGTGACTAATGTGCTCTAATAAAGGCTGAGAGGCGACCTGAGGCCTTATGACACACAGTCCACCCCCTCAAGCCCTACCTCCGCTTGTTCAAAAAACAGTCTCTCTTGAAGGGTCGGTCCAGTCCAGTTCCTCAGCCAGTAGCCGTCTTTGGATTGGCCAGCTCCTCCTGAGAATGAGGGCCAGGGCCATGATTGACACATAGGCAGACAATATACATATAAGCAGGGGTGTCGTTTGTGCAATAACTATCAGGAACACTCAGAATGTACTACTGTATTCAGAATGGCTTCTATCTATAATGGTTCTTTCTTTCTTTCTTTCTTTCTTTCTTTCTTTCTTTCTTTCTTTCTTTTTCTTTCTTTCTCTCTCTCTCTCTCTCTCTCTCTCTCTCAGTGTGTGTGCGCGCGCTTGAAGCAGCTTCCTCCTTTTATTCTCTCCCATAAGGTAGCAGTTTTAGTTATATAAAATAAATACCTGTGCAGGTTCAATTGCCAACAACTGGTGTTCAGCTGGAGCAGAAACTTGGACACTGATGTTTGTGCTGCAGCCACCGGGTGGTTCAGGAGGGTCTGCTTCTGGAGAAACTTCTGAAGCAGTTAACAGTGATGCAACTTCCCAAGTCTCTCTCACCGTGTTGTCTCTTTGGAAAAATTAAGCCAGTTTCACTTCATAAAATGTTTATCAGTTAAATGTTTTCATGCTGCATAGCTTTGAAACAAATGATGCCAGGTTTACAGTCACTGTTTGTCAAAGTGATTAAAAGTACTATTAACCGTTCCATATATAAGTTCAACTAATAAAAAATACAATGTCTTAAAGTGTCTTCCTCAAGTATCTTAAAGATTTTTATTATTCTCACATCTCAAAAGTTACTTGGGTGAGATGACGGGGCTTAACAATTAAAGATGCTATTTTCCTTTCTTTTCTCTAAAAAATGACACCCTCTTTAAATATAGAACCAGTAAATGTGCAGTTGCATATTTTCCCATAATTCTAGTCAACTATATACTGGATATGTTCCTATTCCATAAAACACAATTTACTACATATCTCACGTACAGCAGCTCAAAATATCTAAGAGGGAAACCAAAAGTACTAGCATGTGAAAATTATTAGTGTTATTACCTTTCTATGTTGTCTTTCTGCATGGCAGGACCAGAACTTGGAAGCTGTAGATTATGTTTCTCTGCAAAGCTGCTCTTAGTTAGCTCATTCAATTTGAGATTCTTTTCCAGTTCAACTTTCTGCTCTTCTATTGTATTGTCTGACACCTTCTTTTCTATTATTTTAGACATTAAAACACCACTCAGTATACTTTGCGGAATAAATATATACTATTTTGGATGAGGTTACAACATTGAAAGGGCATCACATTACCCAATCCCCAGCTGGAAGGGTGAACAGACATACACACGTACATGCAGGTTTGGATGCACATTTGGGGGCCAGAATTTAGGAAAAATGAAATCAGATATTCTCAGAAAACATCCCCACAAGCACAGAGTACAATTTCTGCACAGGGAAAGGGATTCGTAAAGTCCTGATAACTAAATGCTTTAAGTGCAAGAACCAAAACTTACCATTCTGGATTTCTTCAGATTGTTCAATACACGAATCAACATATTTTTGAGAAGCATTCTTGCTCAGCCTCAGACTTCTGTTAAGATTTGGTTTAGGCTTAGGAAATCTACATCTTGCTTGTTTGGATGATTGATCTCCTTTGGATGACAGTAAATCACTGCAGACAAACAGAAACCACCACTGAGTACCCTTAATTTCAACATTTATCCAACAGAAATAGTCAAAATCTTAGCTAGCAATGCAACCAATCTGGAAAAGGCATCGGAATGTCTGTGACAGTTCACTTCAAACACCTTGGACGCAACCAACCACCCCGCTTCAACTAGCTTTAACTAGACAAGAAGGGCAGAGGTGCAGAGGGCATGTGGTTGTACACATTAGTGCAAGAATTTTGTCCACATCATCAGGCCACAATTCCATAACACTTGGTCAGATGTGGCACTGGACACCTTGACCAAATTTGCCATAATAGTGGCATCCAAGCCACTACAAAGTCAAGGGGCTTTATCCCCCAAGCGTCTTGTCAACTACTCAAACTAATCACAGTTTGTTAAAGGGGAATCTGGGGTAACTAATATTTGGATACACAGCCAAAAAATGCCAGCCGAGCCCTTGAGGATGTGGCAAATGCAACAAAGAATGTCTTCTTTGCCGTCTTCACCACCACATGGCAAGCACAATTATATGTCCTAATGTGTTTGGGCAGCTTTAGAGTGAGTGACCTAGTCCTAAAAATCATAGACTGAAGATGAAGAAGACTATTCAGGATACAAAACACTATACACCAATGTTGTCCATTTATTTATATTTGCATGGGATGGCTTGAAAAAATCAAGTTAGAATGGAAAAGAGCTAGGTGATATCATGCTATCATGGTAAAACTTCTTACAACCTGAAGAATGAGGAGGATTCCTAGCTAACACAATCAGATTTTTAAATAGAACAATGCAAACCTGCTGATTCTAGCTGTTTCCTCTGAGCATGTTTCCAAAACTGATGTACTGCAATGCTGTGCAGCAGCTTTATTCGTATTTTTTGAAAGTGACACATTAGTTGCTTCCTGTAAGTAAACTTCCAAGCCAGATGGTTCAACAATATGATCCTCTGCAGCAGTTACGTTTGCACTGACCGAAGAAAGCGATTCATTTTCTGAAGGGGCAGGATGTTGCATATGACAATGGACTGTGCTTTGCTCTTCGTGACACTCATTTGGGAAGCTATCAGTAACATTCATTTCATCTTTACTGGGAAACTCCTGAATTTTTGGTTCTTTTTTTTCCACAAAAAGAAAAAAGTTGAAAATAATTAAATTCTTAATTTACGTATAACAAACATTTATACTGTGCAATTTCAGTTGGGATGATATAAAGATTACAGTTTGAAATCCTAAGTAAATCATACATTTTCATGTCTAAATTTCATTAAATTACACCACTGCATTTTGAATGAAAAATACCCATGAGACTAGAAACGCAGAAATCTACTACTGGAATACATTTTGCAGCTAAACCAATATTTTTATTTTACAATATTTGAATCTTGTGCAAAGTCTGGTTCTGTGGTTAAATCGAAGAGCACCTAAAATGATGTTTAGGGTTTACTGGATACTTCTTAGTTCAGATCAGATGGACATCCTTCAGACATTTTTAGTGGCCAAAAGACTGTAATGTAATGTATGACTAGTGTAAATAATGTAAAATGGTCCCCAAGTGCAAGTTTCATCTTTCACTTCTTCAATAAAAGCATTCCATCCAACACTTATCACTCTCTTTCTCTTTGTTTTAATAAAAAGTAGATTTAAAAAGAAAAAAATGGAGCAGATCTCCTGGAAATAAGAACCTACTACTGTCACCTAAGTATAGAATCCACAGAATATACCCTGGCTAACAATTAGAAGTGGATGACCTGAAATCGCAGTGAAGAGGAGACAATTTGGTCTTCCCAGAGTTAAATAGTGCATGCTTTTAAAACAAACTTAGTTTGGTGTTCAGTGCATGTTAATTAAATATTGCAAAGGAAAAATAAAATACAGTAGTACCTCTGGTTACGTACTTAATTAGTTCTGGAGGTCTGTTCTTAACCTGAAACTGTTCTTAACCTGAAGCACCACTTTCGCTAATGGGGCCTCCCGCTGCCGCTGCGCCGTCACTGCACAATTGCTGTTCTCATCTTGAAGCAAAGTTCTTAACCCGAGGTACTATTTCTGGGTTAGCAGAGTCTGTAACCTGAAGCGTATGTAACCCGAGGTACCACTGTAAACTAAAATCTTAAAAAAGAAGTGGGTAACCTTGATTTCCACCCTCCAAAATAATCACCATGCTAGAAAACAATAAAAACAAGACAGAATCCATTGTACCACTGCTATACCAAAGTGCTATATGATAATACTGAACATACCTAGGATGCCAATGTTTAACTGGAACGCTGGATCTCTCATAGCAAGTAAAGTCATGGCTGCTTCGGTACTTCCATCACTAATCCCTGAAAAATGTTTACCAAACAAAAGCCACCAAAATCAAATTTTGTTTCTCTAATACACCCAAACTGCTTATGCCTTAAAAATGACTGGTTGCTTTTGGGTCATCCTAGGTATTAAAATCATTTTCTAACACGTGCCTCGTTCGGCATCCCTCATTTACAAACCATGAAAGTGGTTTCAAAGTTCTTGTTTTACAGTGCAATCTGATATGCTTTCTACTCAGAAGTAAGTATTGTTGTTTTCAATGGAGCTTACTCCCAGGTAAGTGTCTATAGCAGCATTTGCCAACCTAGTGGCCTCCAAATGTTTTCGGCGTACATTTCTCGTCAGAACCCAGCCAGCAAGGCTGGTCTGTCGGACTGCAGCCTGAGTAGTTATTTCTTTCTGTAGTGAATGACAGACTTTAGGATCTCATCTTTTAAAACTTTTTTTTTTTGTAAAGACCATTATTAATAAAATTCACAAATTTAACTTGGTCTCAATGGTACATTTACTTATGTATAGTTTTTTACCCTTCGCTTCATTCAAAAGAAGAAGAAGAAGAAGAGGAAGAGGAAGAGGAATTTGGATTTGATATCCCGCTTTATCACTACCTGAAGGAGTCTCAAAGCAGCTAAGATTCTCCTTTCCCTTCCTTCCCCACAACAAACACTCTGTGAGGTGAGTGGGGCTGAGAGACTTCAAACAAGTGTGCCTAGCCCAAGATCACCCAGCAGCTGCATGTGGAGGAGCAGAGACGCGAACCCGGTTCCCCAGATTACGAGACTACCGCTCTTAACCACTACACCAACTAGGCTTGCTCCCAGTGGCCTATATCAATCAGTAATAAGACAGTTCCTGATAGAAGACATGGCCCAAAAGGAAAAGGAGGAAAATCAAACTCAGAAGAATTTCATAATTACAAGCTTCTTTAAGTGGCTATTCAGTTGTTCAGTGTCAACAACTTGGACCATTTACCTGCTTTCTTTTCTTGATTTTCTTGTGCAACCACCTTAGATAAAAAGAAACACAAGTTAATGACTGTAGTTCTGAATCCCTCCCTCCTCAATTAAATTAAATTAAAGTCTACAGATCAGCTTTTTCACTTAGCATGGATAGTGACAATAACAGCTTGGCTGACATATCATAAGCCACATTTTGTCATAAAGCATGTTTTAATCATGAACTTGCCCCCCATTGCCACATGGTTCCACACGCTCCACACAACTCAAACCAACCATATTTTGGCTTGTTGTGTTGTTCTAATCTGGATCATGGTCTGCTTGTTTCAAACAAACCATGCACGAGGTTCATTTAATGTTTATTTCATGTTTCATGTATTTCATGTTTGTTTAAATGAACCTGGTGCATGGTTTGTTTGAAACACACATGACATGATCAGCCATACTATGGCTCATCTGAGCCACATGGACACCTTGTGGGGAAGCAGGAACAGACAAGCCACACCAGGAGGAAGAGCAAACAAGGCCTACATTAGCACAAACAACAAGGCTCCACACTCCTACAGGCTTGCCTGTTATCATGCCATACTGGAATGGTGTGCTACATGCATTATCTGAATAGATGAATATACTGCTAAAAATAACTCAGTTCCTTAATCAGTATTGCCACTCCCTAAAACATTTGCTTCTCATCTTACTTAAGGGAGTGGGGATTATTCAAGTGGCATCACAAAAGTGTAGTATCTTTGCTAGCCTTGTTCCCTAGTCATGCAAATGATACGTTAACTGTCCTAAAGTAACAAGAACTGAATTATGCTAGAGAAAAAAGTTTTAAATACATTTAAGGATACTGCATAAAGAGGGAAATCAAAATACTTACATTTTGTGAGGAATACAATCCTTTGTCTGTCTGAATTACAGGCTGACCATCTATATTCAGTTCATGAGACAGAAATGGCTCATCCGCAACATTCTCATATATCTCAAGCTGTTGGGCAGGGAAGCATACCAATTCAGTTTAGCAGTTCCCCAAAACCAAACACATTCTGAAAAGGGATCTAAGAAATGTCCTGTGTGCATTGTAACTGCTCTCTGCACACTAAAATATAACGGAAGTGATGGCATGATATATTTTCAGATGCAGTGGAGGTGCTATATGTTTTACAATTCTCAAAATGCAATTCTTCCTAAAAGAGGCATAAGCAAAACCTCAATGGGACGTAAGTATGCATGCATACTCTTAGGAACAGGAATATTTAGATGAACAATCGCTAATGGGAGAGGGAGCCATGAAAGGAATGGACAGATAACATCAAATGAAATGTTGAAGAAATAACTTTCTTAAGAACAAATCATCAGATTGCTGGTAAGGTAACACATGGGAAAGAATTCCATGTCACAGACTATGACTGAGGCCAAAAAAGTAAAGTCATGGCAAGCAATCGGCCCCATATTGTATAATGTAGACCATCTTTCTCATGGCAAAATGATCCATCAACTCTTCTCCATTAGCTGTTCTTTTATACTTGACAATAAAATGTCTAAGACCTTCTATTTTCTGCTTTAGCTTAAAGGGTGCTAAGCAGCTATATGTAAGTATGGCCAATCAGAGAGACACACTGAACTGGCACATCTGCAGTCATCCCTTTACAGCAGGCATGATGCAATTATAGCTTTCCAGTTGTTATGAGACTGTAAATCCCATAATTCCTGACCACTGACCATGCTGGCTGGGCCATATGGGTGTTGGGGTCCAACATTTGGAGGGGCACTGGTTTCTCACCCCCACTTTACAGGTGTTTCAGTCATACCTCTTCCATTGTTTCCTCAATCTGAACAGGAACTGGATTTGGAGATCGAAGCCCTTTAGGAACAAAGACTGGAGCTTTGTTTACTTCCTCTGGTGAAAAGCATTCGACTTCATAGTCTGGCTCAAAGTCATCTCCATCATCGTCATCATCATCCTCTTGCTGAGAAGAAGCCCTAAGAGTCACCAGGTTGACCTTTGAATTCCCATATTCCTTTTTAGCATTCTTGCGAAGGACTGGTTTTGAACTTCTGCCTCTACCAACATTTGGTTTCCCCTTTTGGTAGTGTTTCCCCTTTTCACTAACGTCATTCTCACATTCGGAAGCGAAAGACGTTATTGATCCACTTATGTTTCTCCTCTGTTTCACTGTCCTTCCCGCTTGTTTTCTAAGTATAAAAAGACATTTTGTTAAGAAGAGTTCATTGTAAAGGGTGGAAAAGACAGGGTGCGTATATATGTTTCTTCTGTGATGAAAAAAGATGACAAACAACTCTTTTTTAAAAAAATAAAAAACTTTTGCTAACATGTTTTTCCTTAGGGGCCTGAATTTACATTATCAATATGAACTAAATGTTCAAGTTTTACTTATTCAAAGAAGCATTCATGTCCCACATTTCCATTTAAAACAGGCATCCCAAACCTTGGCCCTCCAGAAGTTTTGGGACTACAATTCCCATCATCCCTGACCACTGGTCCTGTTAGCTAGGGATGATGGGAGTTGTAGTCCCAAAACATCTGGAGGGCTGAGATTGGGGGTGCCTGATTTAAAGAATAATGTTCAAAGAGTAACTTTACCCTTTTATTCTTTCAGATGCTCTCTCCTGGACAGAATGGGCCTTAGAGGTTTCTTTCTTGAATTGACTTCCACTCCAAGGGGACTGTTCTGAGGAATCACATTTTCCAGAGTGCCCGTGTCCTGTTGGAGACATCGTCTCAATACTATCTATATGATTTCTTTGTCTTGATTCAGAAGATGACGCGGAATTGTGCTGGAAACAATACAAAATTGTGCCAAATTTAATATGTTAAACTCATTTGTGTCCTTTCAGATCTCCTACCCCTCCTTTCACATCCAGCTTTAAACAAAATCAGCACACAACCAGCTTCTTTAACATTCAGGTAAAACTGAAATAATTTTCAGTTTTATCTAAAAATGTTGAAATAATTGTCTTTCTTTTAAAAATGTCTAATTTATTATCTAAATTATACCCTGCCTTTCCACACTGACACTGAAGGTGGCTGTTTTAACAGCTACAGAAAAAAGGCCAGGTTATACAAGTTGATTTATATCTGTAGTCCATTACTAATTTTGGTAATGAAGTGGATAGTGTGCTAGGTCCGCAGAGTGACCTCTTTTGCACGTAACTTTGAACTGCAGATAAGCTTGACTGTGGTTTAAAAGGTGAACACCAGGCCAGTGAGGCTACCACTTTAAGAAAACTAGTTAATGAGAAAGAAATGGAGAGAGAATGCTACAAAATCTTAATTTTGTGTATCTTATTGCCAAAGGAGCCTTAAAAAAGAAAGCGGGAGGCAATCTCAAGGACTTTGAACCTGAGAATAGGATCTGCTAAAAACAGTACACATACACTTTGGGGATTTCCTGGCTTCTCCTTCCTGATGCAGCTCTATGTGTCCCCTGCAAACTCCTCCAAAGGGTTCACTGTGACACAGGCCACTGCATCTGGTGGGTGGGGAGGGAAGGGAATCCCTTTGCATGACTGGGTACTTTCCACTCATCCTAGGATTTCATTGCTGTTCCCATGCTGCTGCAGGTGATTTCAGACAGCATAAAAGAAGTTCAACACCAGCTTCTTTATGAAAATCCAATATTGTCAAAACCATTTAAATCAAAACATGATTTAGAATTCCTGATCAGGGCTCACCATTAATGTGGGTGTTTTCCCAGATTTGCTGTCACTTGGGGTTGTGTTGCTTTGTGTATCGCTTCCAGTTTTCTCTTTGGTGCTGACTTCTCCTTTTGAAGAGGCTTTTTTCTTTTTAGCTGCTTGGGCTAGGTTTGGTTTTGGCTTCTGAAGAGGACCCCTCAACAGCTGTGTGGATTTTATGCTTTTTGAAAGACTCGCTTCATGAGCACCAGAGATATCACTGACCAAAAAGAAAAAGTAACAGCAAAACAATTAGATCATTCCTGTGTTTAGTTATTCCTGAAAATGTGTGTGTGTGTGTGTTTTCGTATATCTACCTTTTATTTTCTAGAGTCTAAACCATATTAATATTTTTTCATTAAAAAACCCAGAACCAATCTTATAATAATTATAATAATAATAATTTTTATTTATACCCCGCCCTCCCCAGCCAAGGCCGGGCTCAGAGCTGCTTACAAGCAATAATAAAAACAAGTTGAATGATTACAACTTAAAAACAAAATTAAAATACAACATTAAAATATTGAAACATTAAAATATTAAAATGTAGCCTCATCGCAGGAGAAGGAAAGGAAAAAAGAAAGAGAGGGAGGGAATCAAATTGGCTCCAAGCCAAAGGCCCTGCGGAAAGAAATCAGATCCTGCAGGGCCCTGGTCTCATGAGGCAGAGCGTTCCACCAGGCTGGAGCCAGAGTTGAAAAGGCCCTGGCTCTGGTTGAAGCCAATCTAATTTCCTTAGGGCCCGGGATCACTAGGGTGTTGCTATTTATGGACCTTGAGGCTCTCCGTGGGGCAAACCGGGAGAGGCGGTCCCGTAGGTACGAGGGTCCTAGGCCGTGAAGGGCTTTAAAGGTCAAAAGCAGCACCTTAAATCTGACTCTGTACTCTACCGGGAAAGCACTGGGTGAATATGCTCCTCCTTAGCTCCTCTACATGAACCCAATAAGTTTGTGGTAGTGAGAAAAAGTAAAAACAAAATTCCACCCCACCCCTCTGGCACGGTTATTTTCAGCTTGGAAATCATTGAAAGTTCTAATAACGTTTGATATAAAGACTTGGGTTCTCAAAGAAACACTTATTGAAAACTATTTTACCTTTCTGGAGGATCCAGACACTTTCCTTCAACATCTTTAGAAACAAACATTTCTTTTTGGTCTTTTGGAAGTTCGCATCCCTGTGGCTTCTCAGGACAATCAATTTTCTGCTGATCAATATACCTTTCGGGTGATGGGGCTTCACTGGATTCTGACAGTTCTTTTTTCTCCAGATCACCAAGGGATGCCTGGACATTGACATTATCCTTGATTTTTTAGAACAAATACGCTTGTCAGTTTACTAACAGAGCAAACATAACCCTAACAACATAGTGCTTACCCCCTTGATGTTGCTGGTCTCAAAGTCCCATCAGCCCCTACCAACACAGCCAATGATCAGAAATTATGGGAGCTGAAGTCTACCAATGTCTGCATGGCATCCCTGCTCAAAAGCTTCATCTGGATTGTGATCCAGAAGTTAGTGTGAACTGGAATTTCCCTGTAGAGTCTTAAGATGGTCGACTCTAAGAATTTTCTGTTTGACTTCTGTCTGAATTATCATTGCTGTAGGAGTTTAAGTTTGGCTTTTCTGGCTCATATAAACTTCATCCCACAGTAAATTTATGAGCCTTTAAGTAGGTTCGTTGTTCAAAAAAACAATTAATTTAAAATATACAACAGAAAAAGATATGCAGGAAAAACTCCATAAAGCCTTCGCAAGAAAAATGGTCAATTATCCAAGAATGTGGGCCAGAACTATTTTGCTTCTGTGGCCCCTTTCCTAATGCAGACCCCTCTGCTCCCTCACCTGCCCAAAAATGAACCGGAAAAACAGCAGCATCTTCCACAATGTTGGGACAGGTAAAGCTGTGCTTAAATGAAAGAAAACTAAAGTGTGTGGCTAACCTCTGAAGGCGGGTGCAGATCACTTTCCTTGGTCATCTCTGTTTTTTCTATGTCTCCCTCAATTGGAGCAGTAATGCTCTCTGACAGAGGGTCTTCTTTCTTGTCATTCATTCTTCCAAGGTTCGGCCTGACTCTCTGGAATCGACCTCTCACCAGCTGAGCTGGTTTGATAGTACATGGCTTATTCTCTTGGGAAGTTGGTTTTTCCCTATCCCACAAAAGGAGAAAATGTTACTGAAGTGATTCAACAGGCCCAGGAACCAAGGGAGTGCTGTTTGTGGCAAAAGCCAAACAGGGAAGAGGGGAGGAGACTTTAGTCCTTTCACCACCTACAGCTACTCCCCCTCCCCTTGCTAGCCTTGCACATGCTGAGCCTCTCACCATTAGGCAAGCCAGCCTCAGCAGCTGAGAGCAGCAGTAGTCTTGTGACCTTGCATCTGCAGCCAAGCTATATCTCCTGGCTGAAGCACCAGCTACAAAGCCAGCGATACAATTGTTTTAACTGTTTTCAATTGTTGTTGTTTACAGTTTTACTGAGGAAGGGAAGATGGCTCCACCCTAAAGTTTAGCTTAGAAATATTCTTAATTAATAAATTCACAGATTTCCCCACTTGACCAACTGCTTCTCTCTCAGTGGCAGTTCTAGCGTGAGAAAGAGCAAACTTAACCAGAGGAAGTAAAGTAACTGCCTAAGAGCTGAACGTCTACATTCAGACCTAATATGCTGAAAAGGGTCCAGGATCATTCATCTTCCTTTCTACAAAGAAGCAGGAGAGGAAATCTGACTCTGTGGTTTGCAACAACTGCCATTTCCTGAATTCGGACCTAGGAAACTGCAGTTGGAAACAAAATGTGTTGGGGTTCTGCCAGAGCTGTCCCCCATTGCTAGCTGTGTCCTTGTCTCAAGTCAATACTCTCCACACCTGAGAAAAACAGTTGCAGCTAGAACAGAAAGGAGGGTGTGGAATCGTCCAAAGTGTGTGGTAGGATAAATGGTCATTTAAACATGCTTTGGGTGATGGGGGAGCAGATGGGAGACTGCTAGGAAGCAGATACAGGTTTTAGCAGCTGCCCAAGCAAGGAAGGAAGCAGAGAGCTCCAGAAAGCGCAAGGCAAGCACACACAAGAAAAGGGAAAGGCAGAACTCTAACCTAGGACTCCCTTTCCCCCCAGTTAAGGAGGGCCTGTTTTGCTTTTTTCTTATCACTGTGTGCCCTCTAGTTGCTACTGGTGGGAGTGCATTAACCCAAAGCTCTCCTATAGCTAAGAGATGGTTTAATTAGATAACCTTTGCCTACTCTGTGTCACAGCAGAACCCCCATTTTTTCCTCTTGCTGTATCATCAAAACCTGAGCATCACCAGCTTGAGGCCATAAGAAGCGTTATCCCCATTGGGGCCCCAGCAGATCTTAAAAATATGGAGGATTTGTAAAGTCATGCACACATAATAAAGGGAGTTTGGGACAAACTAACAAGACCTTGTTGAAGAACACACACCTGGGATATTGATCTGAAATATTCTGAGAGGTACTGGGTGCTTGAGGGTCTTCCTGAATCACTTTCTCCATGTCTACCAATCTGTTCCCCAAGCCTTCAGCAGGTATTTTTTTTCTGTCACTCTTTAACTGAGGCTGGCAATAAGAAGCAATATAAACATCAAAATGTGGAACCATTTTAGCAACGATGGTATCAGCTTTACACTGTATTTGCAAAAACATAGAAACAAAATCTCTCTTGAATTTGAAATGTCTTTACTACTAAAGAAAGTTTGGCCCTTTTCTTAACTTACTACTGCAGGGAGAGTTCTGGAAGGTCCATGTTTCTGCAGTTCTGATTTCTCAGTTCCAGCTGCTGCTGCTGCTTCATTTCCAAGAGATGGTGTTTCTTTCCTTCCAACTGCCCTTCCTATGTTAGGTTTCGGTCTCTGGAATCTGCCTCTGAGAAAAGGTGTTGGCGGAACAGCGCTCTGTTTGCTGGAGGGGAGACCCAAAGCAGCACATATGGCAGTTAAAATCATTCTCATCAGATACATCACCACTGATACACACATGTAACAATTCTACATCCATAGGTTAAATAATTTATCCCATGTTTCACAGATTAATGGTAACTAGCATATTTCTCAAATATGTAACAGAAAAACAAGTGCAATAAAACCTGCATTTGGTACTTCCACAAGGCTGAGGGAGAGACTTACCATTATCTCCAACATCTATCAACATATCAAATGAATAGATTTTTTTTCAACCTATGTTTCAAATCAGCAAACCTGTAAAGGGGGGAGGGGAGTGGATTTCCAACTGATAAAACTCTTTAAAAGCTGATAGATCCTTACCCAACTGTAATCTTTTCTTGGATATCTGGGGATGATATAACTTCATTTGGATCACTAATTTTGAAGTCAGAATGGCTTGGGGGAGACAAGTCGGTCTCATTTGTTGCAGCTGCTTCTTGAGTATCTGCAGAGTTCCCCTCTGACAAAAGTGACGGTGGCAGGATTACGCATGCTATAGTTTCCTAAAATATATTATCAGAATGTTCAATACCTGGTGCAAAATGCATGCAGTTAAATTATAAAGTTCAAGGGAAAACACACACACAAATCAGGCAGGGAATCCAAGTACAACACAAGGCTACCAACAGCTTGTTCTATTATAACATACAAGGTAATATTTTTCAGTTCTTGTACAGGGAAGCAATGCAACTTCAGCAAGGGAGAAAGTGGCATTAAACCCGCTGACCTGTTCTACTAACTCTCAGTCATTTTAAGAATCTGATATTCACTTAAGCTTTGTAAACAGTTCACGCAGTTTACTACAAGCCTGTCCCTATGTGACTTTAAAAAACAACAACCCCAAATTAAGAAAGTCATCTTAATGTCTTTGGACATGGACATCCTTCTCAAAGAAATCCTTCATGCTTGAGTTTCAAGACTGATTTGCCATACAATGCCAGGAACTCCTGGGTTTTTTAAAGGAAAAAATAGTGACACTGTGCTCCTGAAATTAAACTGCAAGTACAGTGGTGCCTCGCAAGACGAAATTAATTCGTTCCGCGAGTTCTTTCGTTGAGCGAGTTTTTTCGTCTTGCAAAGCACCACTGCAGTTAAACACTGACAACGGCAGGGAGGGGTGGGGAGAAGCAGGGCAGCTGCCGCAGCCAGTACCTCGGACTCACCCGCACGGCTGCTGGAGGGCGGCGGGGCTCAGGAGCGCGACTCCGGCTGCAACACTGGCTGCTGGCGGCAACGGCTCTCTCAGAGGAGCGCGCGAGGGCGGTGGGCAGCGGCGCGAGGCAGCCGGAAGGTCGGCCATCAGCCGGAAGGTCGGAGGAAGCCGGAGGACTCGGCAGCCGGAAGGTGGGAGCGAGCCGGAGGAGCGGGGAAGCGAGCGTGCGTGCGTGCAGTGACCGTCGCCATGACAGGAGAGGCAGGGCTGTTTCGTCTAGCGAAGCAAGCCCTTAGGAAAATCCATCTCGCGAAGCACCTCAGAAAACGAAAAACCCTTTCGTCTAGCGGGTTTTTCGTCTTCCGAGGCATTCGTCTTGCTGGGTACCACTGTATCTCATATATGGCCTAAGGTCAACAAGTAATCTCATAGGAAACAACATGCAAACTGACTGCCAATACACCATCTGTCCCACACAGGGCTTTCTACAAATCTCAGTATTGAGTGTAATTTAATGTTTAATGTTTTATTGTGATGAGAGTGAATTCATAGGTACTTTCAAGAGCAAACGATACAGCAACCTGAAGCTATTAAATTATCAAGAACAAAGTACCAGAATTAAAAATAAGTCTTACATCCAGATTAGAGGACTTGCTGCCTTCACTCCTGATATTTTCTCTAGAGTCAGTCTTATGTTCATTTGTAAGCATTTCTTTTTCTGCTTGTATTAATTCCTCAGTTTCTGCCGCCTTTTCTGTGTTCTCCTTTAGTCTTTTCAAAGATGGATCTACTTCAGCAGAATTTTCTTTTTCTTGTACAAAACTGGAATCTCTGTTGGATGAAAAAAAGTCAACAGGACTTCTATAACTTCTAAGTAAGCAAGAAAGGATGTGTGATTTAGTTTTCCTTTTTAAAATCTCAGGAGCAACGAAAAAACTAATCAACACAGTGTTGCCCAATACAACACCACAACCCACATGAATATGTGCTTACTTACACTCTTTGCACATGTTTCAATTACTAAGGACAATTCCCATAATTATCATGCAGGCAACAGATGTTCTCACTCATACCCCAATAAAGAATGCTGCCGCCTGCTTGTGGGGCGGTGAGGGAGAGGGTGATAGCAATCAGAGGGAAGAGGGACTCTCAGATCCTGATCAAGGAACAAAATTGACAAGTGAGCAAGGGAGGCACGGATAGGTGGGCAGGAAGGAAGGGGAAACACAGAGCACCCCACACACAATAGCTCTGGCGGCCAGGAAGAAGAAAGCCAAGAAGGGTGAGTGGGTGGAGGCAGCTAGACACTTGCAGCAGTCATGCAAGCTGTTTTTCACCGATCTCCGGGTCTCTGCCACCCTTTCAACGCCATTTTGGCACTATTTTTTAGTTTGGGGTAACGTACGTAAACGCAGTCGAACCCGAGTGGAATGTGCGTTGGGGGAGGGGGGAGTGCCTGAACAATTTATTTGCCACAAACATACACATATGTCAGTATGTATTTTTTTTCCATTAAGAATATGGCATTGTGCCCCTTATTCTTTACCTTCAAGATAATAAACCTTACCTGGTAGCAAGATCCTTCACATCCTCCACTTTATCACTTGACGGAAACGCATTTTTAAATTCATGGCTCTCACATTCGACGAGTGTCTTTACAGGAGATTGGATTGTGTGTGCCAAAAGCACTTTCTCAGCACTGGCAACAGCTTTGTCTTCTAAGACATCACAGTGGGGAATGTCAGCTTCATAACTAGCCGCCTCCTAGGAAACAAATTAAACTTCTCTGAAACATCCAACGTGTAAGAGTTCATAAAGAAAATAATCTGAAGACATTCAGCTAGTGTATACTTAGACGAGAACACAGTGTTCTTTTCAGCCTTTAGCCTGCACTAACGTAAGAAATTAATACCAATATAAAAGAAAATAACAGTTTAAAATAATAGTTACAAAAAAAGGTTACACTGGTACTGGGGGTGTCAAAATTGCTAATGTACTAGACTGCTTTGGTATGATAAAGCAGTAAGTTTTCACGCTGCTTAGGATTCTTCTATGCATGAAGTCAATGGAATTCAAAAGTGTGCTGCCCTTTCTTACTAATACAGTTAGCACAATAAAACATATTTTTTGAATTATTGAGGATTACATCTGGAAAAAATAAGGCAAGCTTTAACTTGGGTACCAAAACCAATATGTGCACATGTTATTTCTGGACCGGATTACATCTTATTTAAGCAAAATAATGCTGTGCTCTTGAATGTTTTCAAATACAGCGGTACCTCAGGTTAAGTACTTAATTCATTCCAGAGGTCCGTTCTGAACCTGAAACTGTTCTTAACCTGAAGCACCACTTTAGCTAATGGGGCCTCCTGCTGCCGCCGGAGCACGATTTCTGTTCTCATCCTGAAGCAAAGTTCTTAACCCAAGGTACTATTTCTGGATTAGCGGAGTCTGTAACCTGAAGCGTCTGTAACCTGAAGTGTATGTAACCTGAGGTACCACTGTATAGGCCCCAGTCCCAAAAACATAATAAAGTTTTGTACGTTGTCTGTTAAAGTAGGGATAGAATGCCCTATAAACCTACAGTGTACATCTTCTACATCAGCAGGAAGCCCATTTTCCATAATTCTGAATTAAAGATCTAGACTGTGTGTATAGTAAGCCTGCAACTTCCTCACATTTAATTTGTACGCATTCAGCTTTATGCATGTGGCTAAAAAAAATTAAAGGGGGCGGAAGGGTGTGGGGTTCCAGGAAAAATAGAATATAGAAAGCTTTGAGTACTTACCATCTATATTAAGAAAATGAGTGCTCTGGCACCTTTTAGACTAACTGGTTTATAAGAAGCATAAATGTTTGCTGGCTGGAATCTAATTTATCCAAAATGTCAAGTGCTCACATAATGTTTTATGTACAGTAGCAAGCAGGTTGTGGTACTTACTGTGGTAACAGTTAGAAGTTCATGGCTGTTATATTCAGCTTGTATCCGAATCTTCTCAGATGATTCAATGGCTGCATCAGTTGCCTTTTCTTCTTCTGCCTCCGTGTTTCTTGCTGGCTCTTCTGGCTTTCTAGCAACCCTTCCTAAATTTGGCTTGGGCCTCTGTATTCGTCCCCTTGCTAATGGTGCAGGTTTCAAGACAACCTGCTTGCTGCTTTCTTGTGATTTCTTACTAGTCCTGAAAGAACAATGATTTCAGGAAGGAAAAGAATTAGGGGGTCTTAAACATTGCAAAGATCCTTCATTTCATCATGCAATTGAACCTGGTTGTTATTTGAACCAATTACAGGCGCCACTTCAAATTTTAGAAGCTTGTCACCATGGAGGATCAACTCTCCCCCTATGAATAAGCCAAAGGTATATCATCACCATAATCATAATCATCATCATCATCAACAACAGTAGTATATAAACAGGCATGGTTGTATAATAAAAACAGGAGTGGTGTACCAGCTGTGGCATTATCCAGAGAAAGCAGACATTGCCTCTGTAATACACACCTTACTTACCTCCAAGTTGGATTGCTGTAATGCGCTCTACACTAGTCTGCCCTTAAAGACTGTCTGGAAACTTCAGGTGGTACAGAAAGCAGTAGTAAGAAAAGTTATGAGAACTAAGTGTTCCAATAATCTCACACCTATTCTGTGCCAACTATTACCTATTAATTTCTAGGCCCAATCCAAGGTGATGGTTTTGGTCTTTAAAGTATGACACGGTTTGAGACCAGCTTATCTGAATCTGCTTAATTGTCTGATACTGTTTTTAACTGCTGCTGCTATTATGTTTTAGTCATATTGTGTTTTGTAGAACAATTTTACAGTTTGTAATATGTTGTGAGCAACCTGATGTGGGGTAACTCTAATAATCGTCAGCCTACAAATTATAGAATAAACTTGAATAAACATACTTACAAAGATTCAGTATCTAAAACTTGGCAATCTTTTTCTGCAGTCTCCTCTGTGATGATACTGAGTGCATCATGCTGGTCATTGTTCTGAGGAATAGGCATAAAAATAAGTGGAGTATACATTTTAAAAATAATAGTAGTTAATGATAGTTAATAAAGTGGCAGAAAGCTACTATAGAAAACAACTAACATAATCCTTTATATGGAGTTAAAAATCACTAATAATAATAATAATAATAATAATAATAGAGGGTTATTTTCCTAATTTCCCAAATTGCAGGAGCAGGGTAAGGGGAGAATTAAATCTAACATAGAGAATACCTTTCCTACTGTTTCATTAGCCTCTGGCTTTTCTGGCTTTTCCCGGAGAGGTGCTTCTTTTCTGCTGGGCACTTTCAATATATTAGGTTTAGGTTTCTGCCGACGGCCTCTCACTACAGGACCTTTTTGAGTGTCTCTGAAAACACACAGAGAGAAAAAATTATAATCCCAGCACTCTTTAGGCAAAACCTGCAAATAACTTATAAAAACAATTATTTATACTCTCCAAAACAGAGATGGAAAACCTGCGGCCCTCCAGGTTTCGTAGGGCTACAACTCCCATCGGCGCCAGTCAGCAAAGCCAATGCTCAGGGATGATGGGAGCTACAGTCCAACAACATCGGGGATGGGACCAGATTCCCCATCCCTTCCCTAAAATGTCTAAGTATTTCAAATGCAAAAAAATCCAAAAAGAAATTGTGAAAAGTTCCGTTTTTAGTTTCCACTCATTCTAACAGTTATGCCTAATGCTCTGTTACTGTTAAAGTTTAGTACTATTTGACTCATCTCTAAAAAGGATAGATTTGGTTCCGTATCAATGCAAGACTTTCCTCCACAATGTCACCTCCTCTTCTATCCCAAAGAAACACAAATCAGTTTAAGCTGCTTAACTCCTAATAGTTCCTACAGTGTCTGATTAGGAGATGACATTCTGTAGGCACCATTAGGAGCTGCTTCCTTCACCACAGCTGAATATAGTGAGTGGTGAAGTGATGCACACTGTAAGCCATATTTTTCAGTCTTTCTACTTTACATATACTTACTGGGATTCACTTGCCACATCATTGCTTGCTCTGTCTGTTTGCTCTATGGTAGGTCCAGTTATGTTAGCAGTCGTATCTTGCACAGAACTCTAAACGAAAGAGACATAAAGAACTTAGATAAGAGTTATTATCATTATGCTGTCTATTATTGTGCTTTGTATTATGTTTTAATTATTATGCTCCATAAAATGTGTCCTTAATGCTGTCCATCACCCTGGGATCTTTTGATAAAATGCAGTATACAAATTGAAATAACAACAACAGGGGTGTGTGCAACAATGCAGCCAATCTGCTGAGCCTTCTGAAAAACAGGATTGGGTTGTGAAATTCAAATAGCTTCCATGTGCACAGAAGAGACAAGAAAAGCTTGTATTAATTTAAAATTATTTAGTCCCATACCTTTTCTGCAGCAACCAGAACCTCTGAAAGAGAAATCTTGCCCTCAGATGTGTCATTAACTGGAAGTTCTTTTTCTTCTGACGGTTCTGCTGCAAGTCTCTGTAGCTCTCCTTCCACTGTGGGCTTTTCAATAGCTGCTCTATCCGTTTCCCTGAAGTTAAATTGAATATATTTATATTTTCCAACACACACAAATCTAGTCCATCACCAACCATCTTAGTTAACATAATTTATTATGGGATGTAGAAGTGGTGGTGCCATCTATTAAATTTTCCTGCCAGTCACTTCCTGCTGAAGCCCCCTGTGTCCCAAAAGTCACTTCTGAGTGTTACAGGAGTTTCCAGAAAGGCATGCAAAGCAGCCTAGAAATTTTCTGCAGGATGGAGAAATTGGTAAAAATCTAAGACTTGCCACTCAAACAATGCTCACACCTTTGGATTCAAACTATGTATTTCAATCTTGCACAGCAGAGGATCTACTTCTATAAACATGAAGGAACAGAAATAGGAACATACAAAGAGCCCTGCTGGTTCAGACCAAAGGCCCATCTACTCTCACATCTTGTTGTCACAGGGGTCAACCAAATGTCTATGGGAAACCTCCAAGAAAGACCTGAGCACAACTGCACTCTTGTCACTTGTGAATTCCAGCAACAGGTATTCAGAGGATTTTAGGTATTCACAAGATCTATAAAGTCTCTGTGACAAAGCCTTTGTGATCTTGTTAGTTCACCGACCAAAAGGAACATTATATTCCAATGCCACACCTTTGTAGGAAGGTGAATAGGTTCCATTCCTATGAGCTTACCTGGAAGTAAGCCCCATTGAACTCAATGAGACTTACTTCTGAATCTACATACATAGGATTGCACTCTAGAATAGCAAATATGAAATTAAAAAGACAGATTCCTTTGGGCAAATAGACCTCACACCCATCATATATTTTCCACCTCTTTTCTGTTATTTTATTCACTTCAAATGGTAGTGAGTTTTCTTTTCTAAAATCTCCAGACCAACTTTACCAAGCCCATGTAATAAATTAAAAGCAAGGCTGAGAACCAGGAATAGGAGTTATGAGATCATAGACATGAACCTCCTTCCTATTCTATCCATAAAGAGAACACCTGAACTCCAAACTTGTTTGAAAGTCTCCCCCACCCCCAAATCAGGTTATAGGATTAGTTTCATTATATGTGGGGAAATGGGAACCACGTCCAATTATTTTACTCACAGAAGCTCATCATTACAACTTGGAAAGGCTGTATTTTCATCTGGTTGATCTAACTCTGCTACTTCATTCTGCAAGGAAATCAGAACAGTTAGTATGATCTTATGGTCCTGGCTTCTGTAATGATTAAGGGAGAGGCTATGCCCGGGAGCAAGAACCTCTACCCACTAAGCTGACTTCTCTACAAAACAGAAGTGAACACTGATGAGAATTTCATGAGTGTGTCATGGTTGAAGGTGGGGGAACCCCACATAATGTTCTCTCTGGGGGGAAATTGAACTAAAGTAGAATTTCAGTCAGCTCCCAAGGACACCACCTTCAGCTCCTTGGAAGATAAAGGTGGTATATAAATGTAATATATAAATACATAAATATAATAATAGTGATGATGATGTGTCAGAAGCTTTTACAGCTTGTGCATACGAAGCAAAAATCTTTGCAGACTGCTGTGTATCTCCCCCACTGAACAAATAGCAGGCATTCTCCGGGTGGACATGCATATTCCATGAACGTTTTCCCCATGTGGGTTGATGACTGCTTAATCCTTTCCTCCTCACCTAAGTCATCTCTCAGAATTGTCTCCTCTCCCAGGCTGCCTTTTCCCCCAAGTGAAACAGGTTCTGGTTTATTTGTTTTTCCTCAAGGAAAAAGGGCATTTGAGAAGAAGGCAATTTTAAGTGGGAAAATAGCTGGGAAGAAGAAGAAGGCTGAAACAGTCCCTTACCCAGCTGGTCCTCCACTCATTCTGAGTTGTTTTACCCGAAAAAACAAATCCAGAACAAAGAAATGGGAAACGATCAGTGAGCTCCCAGAACATTTGGTATGAGTCCTTGTCCAAATAAGCTATCAGAGATGATAAAACCTCTTATCTGGTAGGCCTGCAAATGCAGGCGCAATGTCTTCAACGCACTACCTCCCCCACCCTGTTCTGTACATAATAGCCATATCCAAAAGCAATATCCATATGCAGGAATCTATGCCGAATCAGAACAGAAACCTTAAGTGTGGCATTCACTGCCTTCTTGTGGGTTTTATTTTATGAGTTGTTTCTTTGAAATAGGAAGTAGGCTAGAATCGCATGTACATATTGTTTACCTTTGCTGAACTGTTTTCTTCAAAACCTTCTTTATTTGTTTTGAGAGACATCTGAGACTCTGAAGGCTGCCCAACATGGTGCTCAGAACTCGCATCTGAATCATCTGCTTCTCCAGAATCCATGTCTAGGAATTCATTACCTTTCTGAATACTGTAAAGGTAAGAAGAATATGAAGAAAGCATTAATGGTTTTCCTACTCTACCCCATAGGCTCATGGCAGATTCTTGTCTTTCACTTTTCTCTTTCACCAGCTGTGCTAACTGAGACAGAGGCTTGCTCAAAGAGACTGATAAGTGAAAAGCGCTCAAACTCACTTCTCTCTTCACTGGCATTTACACACAATTGTTCATGTGCAATCTCATTGCAATTACTGTTGAAGACTAGTTCACTATTCCTATTTTACAGCTGGAAAACAAAGATAAGGTAGGGCTTTCATCAGGATTACCCCAAGAGTCACTTGCTGGGCAAGAATTTAGCACGAAGTCTAAATCTAACACTTATTATTTTATTTGTCACATTTGTATACTCATACAGTGGTACCTCGCGAGACGAATGCCTCGCAAGACGAAAAACTCGCAAGACGAAAGAGTTTTTTGTTTTTTGAGTTGCATGGCAAGACGAATTTCCCTATGGGCATGCTTCGCAAGACGAAAATGTCTTGCGCCTTTTTCTTAAAACCATCAATGCATTCCTATGGGAAACCGTCACTGCATTTCCTATGGGAAACTATGCTTCGCAAGACAAAAAATTCACAAGACGGAAAAACTCGCAGAACGAATTAATTTCGTCTTGTGAGGCACCACTGTATAAGGCTAAGGCTGGAATCCAGCCCCCCTCCCTCTGCCCATCCACTGTGCTGCTCGGGGTGGGAATTGGGAGTGGCCAAGCCCAAAACAGTTCCACTGGCATCACTCCCCCAAGAAACTCAGCATCAGGCCTTATCACTGCATCATTTCCAGGCTGGCACGACAGGGTTTTTACCTCCCACTGCCTTCTGCCCCAGGAAGCATGAGCAGAGGAATTGTGGAGGTGGCTATGCCATTCTATCACACTCCACTGCTGCCCCGCTGGAGTTAAAGGACTGCACTGTAACGTCCTATCAAAGGACCCCCTCCAATACTCAAACATTGTATCTGAAGGCAAAATTCAGCACTGTGCAAGCACACTTCTGTTCACACAATAGGCCTTCCAATTCTCTTCCCCCTGCAACCTTTCAGAGCAGATGTGGGGCTGCATGGGGCAGGGGACTACAGGTGGGAGGAAAGAAGATG
This sequence comes from Podarcis tiliguerta, assembly GCF_965153285.1. Taxonomy (NCBI): domain Eukaryota; kingdom Metazoa; phylum Chordata; class Lepidosauria; order Squamata; family Lacertidae; genus Podarcis; species Podarcis tiliguerta. The sequence continues at coordinate 33,484,909 of NC_139544.1, read as the reverse complement.
AAGCCACATTGTTCAAGCAGAAGACTGCTGCTCACACACAGATAGCAAGTAAAAAGAAGTTCACAGCACACTGCAGTTATTCAATATTTGCCTATGAGATTCTATAGAGATGTGCTATCTTTCTCCCAGCCCAAAGAGAAAGCAAGCTATGACATTTGTTTTGAATGTCATATGTGACATGTGAAAATGTTTGTTTCTATATATAAAAGACTCAATAGCTCCATATAAAGAAAATTAAGGCAGATTTGTCAGCCACATCTGAGTGGCAAATGAAATGGGCTCTAAGTAATACAGCAATGCAGGGAATCTTTAGGAGACTTTTGGAAAGGAAGTAATAAAGTTGTTATATTTACACTTTGTAACAAGGCTTGTTCATATAATTCTGCAAAGATAATGTATCTTATTACCCAGATAAAGTTGAACCAAGGTCTCCCTCTGTCTCTTCATCCACCTGTGGGTCTTCTTCAACAGATGGAAGAGTTTTGGCAGGCGTTTCTTCATCAGGGACTTCCAGTTCCTCACCAATTTCTTCTGTGCCATTTATCTCCACATTAGATGGTAGATTTTTTCCTGACAATGTATTGTTGAACATTATATGTCCACTGAAGCAATTACCACTCAAACACACTTAAAAGACAGAGCCTCTGGTTGCTTCCACATTAACTTTTTTCTTTGAAATTACTATCCAGATGGCAATTTTCAAAAGCACTACATTTCAATATTTTTTGTGTTTTATTCCCATTTTCCCAAATTGATCTTTGGTCATTTCCTCGCCAGTTACACCACTGGTCTATTTGTTATGGGCAGGCAGGATGATTTTCAATAATTAATATGCTTTTAATTAAAGCTTCCTCCTACCAGATCCAGTTAATTCTATTGCACTCTATTCAGTGGATCTGATGAAGAGCATTTAATTTAATGGTTTCCTTTACTGGAAGGACTCTAGTGTGAAAGAAGCGCAATTTCCTAAAGTGATCTGTGATTTCCCACTGTCACAAAGCATTAATCATGTATTTAAAATTACACAATGTCCTCCCTAACCCAGCCATTCTAATGCCAGTCAGTATATGGAATTTATTTAACAGTAAGCAGAATCTTTCATTATTTCTCAAAATTATTAATATGGCATTTTAACTATGACAACAGTTCCTGAAAATACAGTGTAATAAATGACATAAAATTAATGAAAAATAAATTAACAAAATAACTTCAAGTGGATGTATTCTTATGACTATGGCGTTTATAAACCATTATAAAACTCGCTTTTCATAATTGACCTGACCCTGAAATAAAGAACAATGATGTGCAATTGCACAGCCTACAAATCTTTGGGAATACAACACATTTTGTATCCAACTACTTGCAGATGCACATCAAGCCATTTTGTTACATACAGGTTTTAAAGTAGTCTCAAATTCAAGATGAAAATCATCTCTATTTATGCTGTACACTTGTCATTAAGATGAAGTAAATGAGCTTCAGTTGAGTGATTATTAAATCTGGTTGTGTTACTAAGGCTGTTTTATCTTGCAATAAATAGTTTAGCGTCTGGAAGATTATCAAAATCAGCACACATGCACACTGTGACATAGTAGCAACAATTTATAGATTCTTACTTTTCTTTCTAGTTTTTTCTCCCTCAGCCACTTCTGCAGAATTAGTTCTTTCGTCAGGAAGATTCTCTGCCTCCTGTTCAGAATCTTTTTTCTTCCTTTTTCTCTTCTTTTTCACCATCACTGATTCAGTAACTGTCTGCCCGTCTGCCTGCTCCAAAATGCTAGGAGATTCTTCGTTCTCTTTTTCGGCTGTGCCAGCATCCACTTCCATTTCTGCATCAGAAATTCTGGCATTCTGCGGGTCATCCTGACCATGGTTTGCTTGTCCATTGACAACTTTAGCTATCAAAGTATACAATGTAAATATACCTACAGCAAGACAATTCTCAACAAGGAAGCTAAAAAAAAATACCAAAAAGCTTTTTTTCAAAATCCCAAAAACAAAAATAGAATTCTACTTTCTCCATATAAGATTATTCAACATATTCTGCTTTCCTTTCCATCAGTCCTCCTTCCCTCCACTGTACCCCAACCCCAAAGACAGTTTTAGCTGTGAGGAAAAGTATTAATTCCACACACACCCCAATATTATATGAAAATAAGAGAAGTACAACATAACAGAATAGGACTTCTCCTTCTCTGCAGCAAATCAATCCAACAGAGAAGGAGAAGCCAAAGTTTTTTCTGCCGGCAGATGGGCACCATTGGGTATCACCCAATGTGACTATGCATGTGACATATTCCAATCAAAACTTTCAAGATGGTAATATTAAATTAAAATAAAAACCCAAAGATAAGACAAAACAAGCCCTAGACCTGTCAAAACAGTGAAAGAAATCAAAACAAAACTAATTCCCGCATTGAAAAAAGCAACAATCAAACATGCACTATGTGAAATGCCTGTAAGGCAAAGTATTTTTGCAGCCTTCATTGCCAATCAAGCCTTCGGAAAGGCTTTCTAGAGTGCAGTACTGTCTACACCAGGGGTTGGCAAACTAAGGCCCGGGGGCCGAATGAGGCCCAATTGCCTTCAGGATCCAGCCCATGGACTGTCCGTGGATCGGCGTGGGGATTCTGTTCATTCGGGCTGCACCATATTTTTTTCTGCGCCATTCCATTCCCCCTCCCTCCCTCACACACACCACGGCGGCGCCTCCTCCCTCCCTCCTCCTGGCTTCTCCCCGCCGTGCCTAGAGGAGGAAGGGGGCTGGGCTGAGCTGGCTGGGGGCCATTTTAAGCAGCCCCTCTCCAGAGCCAGCCCTTTCGTGCCATTCATCTTCCCTCCACCATCGCTGCCCTGGTGCTCCTGTGGGCCAGAGAGCGGAGCCTACCCACAAGAAGCAGTGGTGGTGGTGGCAGTGGTGGCGGCAGCAGCAGCCCCTAGGAAGGTAAGCGCAGCGGCTGGGGGGTGGGAAGGAGGACTACTTGCCCCCCTCGCCTCTTCTTCTAGCTCCCCCCCAACCCCGGTGCTGCTTCTCCAGCCTGCCACGGCTAAAAAAATTTGCCAATCCCTGGTCTACACTGACAAATCTAACATTGCACACAGAAGGAATGCAAAACAGTGGCTCCATCAGATCTTAGAAGAGAAGTTTAATAATAAATAGGTTTTACTTTTACTCCTTAATACTTTTAAGTACTTAGAAATACCTTTTCGCTTTTTCTTGAGTGTTTTTTTCTCACTGGGATTTTTTTCTTTTTGCTGCTGACATTTAGCATCCTTATCCTTTTTTCTCTTTTCATTTTCCAGGACCTTCTCAAGGAGTTTTGTAAAGAAATCAAAGTCAAATGGCGTTTTTTCTTCTGTAAAAAAAGGGAGATGATTATTTTATGTACAAACATTCCAGCTAAAAATAATAATTTCGTCTTGAGCGTCTGTTGTCCTGAAAGGATTTGTCACTGAAAATTCATGCAACTATAAATTAGTATTTTAAAATACATGTAGTCCTGATGCTCCTTAATAGCAAGAAAAAACATAATATTTACTGAATATCAAGAACGAGATCTAACAGAGCAATGAAACAGACCCTTTACTCAAAATGTTTATCTATTGTAAAAAGGTACAGTTATACAATTTTAGTTTAGTTTTGCTAGAGTGCACACACCATTTGCCCTAAATGAAAAAAATGATGAAACATGTGGTAATACTTACTGAATGCTTTATCTATTCGCCATCCATTGGCCTTTTCTTCACGTTTAAATTTATTCTGAAAACAGAAAGTTATGCTATATAAGCCATTCTCACGATCATTAGCTGATACAGAAGCAAACTCAATTGAAACGATCTGTTCAAATTTTTAACAGAACAGCATAAAAGGATAGATCCACAACCAGATGATCACTTCTCAATTGATTTTGGGGGTTTTTTCAGTGCTTACCTTAATCTCTGTTCTTGCTCTGTGAGGAAAAAGCTGACTAATCATCGAGAAGTCAGTTCCTACCATACTTATAGCTAAGAAGAACATGTCTGTTTCTGTAAGAGAGGGGAAAAACAATTTAGCCATTTTTTATGAGCAATTTTGGTATATAAATTTTAATCTCATGATCAATAAATGTCCAAATTCAGCTAAATACCATCTCCCTTTAGCCGCATATTATGAAATGGATAATATTTCATACTAACATTAGCTACTGCATTGTACTGAGCATTTTAATAAGGGTTGCATAGCTTTACAATTCAGTGAAACACAGTTCTGTTTTTCAGTGAAAAGGATTTTAAACGATTCACTCCAAATGTTAGTGTGCAGAACTAAGTTACCGTATTTTTCGCCCTATAGGACGCACTTTTCCCCCTCCAAAAATGAAGGGGAAATGTGAGTGCGTCCTATGGGGAGAATGCAGGCTTTCGCTGAAGCCTGGAGAGTGAGAGGGGTCGGTGCGCACCGATCCCTCTCGCTCTCCAGGCTTCAGGAAGCTCTGCGCAACCCTAGGGAGACCGGCGCAAAGTCACACCGGTCTCCTGAGGGCTGCGCAGGGCTGCCTGCAGTCCCGGGCTCTGTGCAGCTCTGCGCAGCCCTAGGGAGCCCGGCGCGAAGTCTTCCTCTGGCAGCAATGAATAATTAGTGTGAGTCACCAAGTTTAAAGCACACCGATAAACACTGTCAACTAGCATCCAGCTATTTTTAACTCTGTACAGTGGATCTAGAGTAGGGGTAACTAACCTGGTGCCCTCCAGTTGTTGTTGGGCTACAACTCCCAACATCCCTCACTAATGGTTATGCTGGCTGGGGCTAATGGGAGCTACAGTCCAACAATGTGTATGGGCACCACTGTGGCTGCCCATGATAATAGAAACAGAACATGAGAATTACTTGAGATGATATGGATACAGTAGTATACATAACCATTTGACCGCTACTGCCAGATTTGCACAGAAAGTCAAAGGCACTATAATTCTTTGCAGCAGTAAATGCCACTAAGACTTACTCTTGCAATTAACTTGCATGCATGCATGCACACACACACACCATGGATTGTAAAAAAATACAAATTATGTTACATGATGTTACTGTCAGTTTGCATTTCTTAGTGCAGAAAGTATTGATCTGACATGCAGAGATCTTTTCTATTCTAATTAATTCAAGAGGGTTCTGGAAGCTTCTCTGTGTGAAAGAAACAAGCAGAAGGTTCCTGATGTTTTGGTTATTCCTTCAGAGAAGCTGAGTACAGCTGGCTTAAACTGGTCCTGTTATCTCTTTCAGTCAAGGTCATGCTGACTATAAAAATAAGGCCAGAAGGAGCCTGGGTTTCACTTTTCTCTTTCTGTCTCTTTTCCTTCTGTACATAGTATGCTTAGTGTTAAGGTTTAGACTATAAGTTACTATAAGTTACTGTAAATTTAAGTTAAGTCTGCCTCAACTGGATTTCTTATGGACAATGCCAATCCTGAATGTATAGGATTTGTGACTATTATGCTCATTTGCCTTCAGTAGCGGTAAAGCTCTGCTGGATGAAATACAATTGCCTCTGGTCTCTTTTTTTTTTTTAATCCTGCAATGTGTTAAAATTGTTACTCTGCCAACTAGACATTGGAATCTACAGTGGATCAATATTGAGTAGAATTCCATGACAGTAACTCCATTATTTTGCAGTGACTGAAGTCCAGGATAGAAAGAAGATAAGGATGCATGCAGCTCTTGCCACTCGCACTAGATTGTTTACCTCAAGCCATACAAGCCAAAATACTTAAAAGAGTGTAGGTCTTCAAAGCCAAGGACGCAGGTGGCGCTGTGGTCTAAACCACTGAGCCTCTTGGGCTAGCTGATCAGAAGGTCAACGGTTCAAATCCCCGTGACGGGGTAAGCTCCAGTTGCTCGGTCCCAGTTCCTACCAACCTAGCAATTTGAAAGCACACTAGTGCAAGAAGATAAATAGGTACTGCTGCAGCAGGAAGGTAAACGTTTCCATGCACTCTGGTTTCCATCACGGTGTTCCGTTGCGCCGGAAGTGGTTTAGTCTCACTGGCCACATGACCTGGAAAGCTGTCTGTGGACAAACGCTGGCTCCCTCGGCCTGAAAGCGAGATGAGTGCCGCAACCCCATAGTCACCTTTGACTCGACTTAACCGTCCAGGGGTCCTTCAAAGCCAAATGCAAAGAACATAACTGAGCTGCACCTACCTTTTTCTGACCATGGCTTGGTATAATAGCTTCTCCTGAAACTTGAGTAGGTTGTTGTGGATCCACGCTCAAAGATGGGATCATTATCTTCTACCACACATTGCCCTTTTGTCCTTAAAACTTCCACAGTTAAGCTAAATGTGAAATTGAGAGATATTAGAATACAAAAGAAATGTTGCAAGAAAACTGTCTTAATAAATAGTGAAGACCAATTGATTCCCACCTCAAATTTACTAGAATTTCTCTTCTTACTAGCAAACACTTTAATGAACAGTTTACAGTTTTTCAGTGAACTCCAGTATGGCCTTAAGTTAGCATTTCATGCCAATATGAATATAGTTCACTAATCCAGCAACCATTAAGATCAATGTGAGAAACAAGAAGCCTTAAGAGTTCCAGGGCCCAGCTGGCTATTAGGCAACCGGAGGCAAAGCACTCCGGTTCTTGCACATACACTTTAAATAGGCATATATTTTAAACTGGCTGTTGAGAGCCAGCATCCACTAGCAGATGAGAAAGTGCAATGATTTGGCATACTTTCCACAGGCAGAATTTCTTTTTATAATTAAAAAGGACAAGCTCCCTTGCCGCCACCACTTATTCCCACTGCCTCAAATCTCTGCTCCCCGTCCTGTGCAGTTTAAAACTGAGCATATGCTATTGAAGGGGGGCAACAGAAAGAAAGTGCCTATGTGAGACCAAAACAGAGTCAGAGGGGAAATGCAGCAATGTCCAATGCAGGTCTACTCAAAAGTAGTTCCACTGAACTCAATAGGTATTACTCCCAGGTAAGAGTTCATAGATTCCAAACTTAGAAAAGGAAGGAATTAAGGCAAGAATTGGTATCTGAATGGTGCAGCAGCTTTCTTAAAGTGCTGGTCTTAGCCGAGGTGGAAGTACTATTTCAGCTTTGCCTCAGGCAGCAAGATATACTGAGCCAAGAAATTCTGCAAATGTTTGTCCTTTTCCTAAAGCAAATACAAAATGACAAAACCTAACCTTTCTTCATCGAGAATAATCGAACCATCTTCCGCAACCTTTACCCGAGGTACAAGAAGAGGGCCATCATCATCATCTCCCCCTTCTTCTTCATCCTCATCTTCCTCATTTTCGCTTTCAAGAATGATTTCAGGCCTGAAATGGGAAGAGATAACAGTTTAAGCAGCAGGGAACTTTCTTCATATTTCCTTTTCAAATAACAATTCTTTTCTCTGGCCCAAGCGCTTATCAGTTACTTCCAACCATGGCACTGGAAACAACTGTCATTATACTATACACCTTTTTTCAGAAGACTGTAATGTGTTCTTGCACATACACTTTAAATAGGCATATATTTTAAACTGGCTGTTGAGAGCCAGCATCCACTAGCAGATGAGAAAGTGCAATAAATAAATAAATCACAATCCTAACCCACTCCTCTGATGTACTAATATTCCTCTTGCTGCCATCAACCATGGTATTATTTTTGTACTAACCCTGGGGACTCCTAAGCCAGCATTTGAAATCAAGAATCAAATGCTGGATTAAGACTTAAGGTTAAACATGGTTAATATCAGTGCAGGCAAAAGGTGGAATCCAATTTTGGTAACCCACTTGCACACAAGACTTCTGCTGAGAATTTCTTGCCCACAACTGTTAAAGACAGTGCAGATAAGGTACAGTGAGTGTCCATGTGAGAGGGAAGAAACTTGGGGAACCCATGTACCCAAGAACACAACTTGTACTCGGTCTTAGCTAGGATTATGTCTAAACTGGTCCTAGCAGAGTTTTACCATATGGGTAATTTATTACAATACACTGCCCAAAGTAGTATTATCTTCAAGTAAAAGAAAAAAATTCTGGGATTATAATATTTAGAGCAATAATTCAGTTTCAATAACATTAAACAAACAAATATTTTCATACAAATCCCTCTGTGCTAAATTATTGCACAGATCACTAGTTCTATTTGAAAGAAGGGACAAAAAAATTACTCTTTTGCTTGAGTCACTGTAGAAGGCTTTTCGGATTTCTTTTCTTCCACCAGTGAAGATCTATTAAATATAAAAAGCACAATTTTCATTAGCCATTTATTAAAATAAAATTTGAAGACAGCAACTAGTGAACACTCCTGTAGTTTACCTGTGTGATTTACCATCCTACTCAGAGCACACTTTAATGTGAAATATTAGGCTTTTAATTTAATTAGGTTTATTCACACAAACTTCAGTGGGATTGGGGGGAAATGTATCTATGTGATTTATTGGTTGTCAGAACAAGACAACTATGAATTATTTAGAAATCTAATTACTTAAAATTCATTTATATGAGCCCTGATGTTTTCCCATGGACAATAGAGAAAGCGGATATTATTTAAAGCAACTTAACAAGGAATCCCAAATTTTCCACAAGCCTGAAAAGTGAAAAGGAGGAGGCCTGGGTATCTTAAAGGAAGGATAAAATGAAAACATAACAAATATATAAAAACAATTTACATTTACAATAAAAAATAAAATGTGTACTTACTTCATTGGATTGTTTTCAGGCAGATAGTATATGAAGTCCCTCATAACCATTTTTGAACGATCTTCTGGCATGCTTTTTTCAATTACTGGGTATTTATATTTCTGTTGTTGCTAGACACAAAAATTAACATTTATATGAGTTTGATAGGGTTTTAGACTTAATCAGCTTTCTTATTGGGAGTCTATACGTTAAAATCAAGTTCATATATTTTGTAACAAATATATAAGCAAAGCCTTCTTTTTTAGACAGATTTATGACAACTTGGTTGCTCTTTTTCTGAGTGGCCTTGTGGGAGCTTTTCATTAACCTTAACTGACTGCTCATTTTATTGTTATTTTTTACTGGAGTAATTGCAACTACTCTGTTTTAATTGTATGTATTGTTTTCTTTTAATATGATTATTTTTATGTGTTTTTATAATAGTCTAAGCTGCCTTAGGCACTGAATGCAGAAAGGCAGTGTATAGGTTTCAGTAATTATTATTAATAATAGTAATAATAATAATTTTATTACTTATACCCCACCCATCTGGCTGGGTTTCCCCAGCCACTCTGAGTGGCTTCCAACAGATTAAAAATACATTAAAATATCAGTCATTAAAAAACTTCCCTAAACAGGGCTGCCTTCATAACTGGAGCATGCACCACTCTGGCGAGACAGTCCGCGGGCAGATAGGATCTCAGCCTGCATACCAGATGGAGCTGGTAGACAGCTGCCCTGGACACAGAATTGGACAGATGTGAGTCCAAAATGACTCCCAGGCGTCACACCTGCTCTTTCAGGGGTACAGTTACCCCATTCAGGACCATGGAGTCCCCCACACCTGTCTGCCCCCTGCCACTAGGTAGGCTTGATGAAGAGCCCTCACCAGTGTTTGACCGCATTTGACTGGAGTTTTCCTCTACTTGTGTTGAAGCCATCTCGCCTAGCTTGTGTCCTTGCCCTAAGCTCTGTTGTGAACCAGTAAGCCAAATAGGCTCCACAAAGCAGGGGAGGAGCTCAAGAGTGATCATGGCAACCCATTCGAATGTTCCTGAGGTCAGCTAGGACTTCAACAAGAGTGCCAGATATATCAGCCAGAAAATCCTCCAAAGTCACCTGGAAACTGATTGGATCCCTCAGACTCCGAGGGCAGACCATCCTAACAGGTCCCCCCACACACACACACATTCCATTTTAAAAGGTAGCGTGCTTGATTTAAAAATCATATTTCATGTGATGCCACCTTCTAAAGAGAGGCACTAACCAGTTCCATTATATCATTTCTCATTCAGAGCATACTATACAACCATGATAATCTTACAAAAAGACATCCCCTAGATACAAGCAAAGTTCAATGTCTGCTGGCCATTAAGCTACCAAATCTGGCAAGCTAATAAGTGACCATCCAGGTGTTGGTGGTTTTTTTTTGTTTTTGTTTTTTTTGTTTTTAAAGCCAGGCAACACCCATGGGTCTCAAACTGCTGAAAGCAATTGAGGGATCCAAGCAATGTGTTGGTCGATAGAACCGCTGGGCTGAGCTGCTCTTTCCAGGTGTTGTTGAACTATACCGTCCAACAACTCCAATCAGCATGGCCAAGCATCAAAGGTGATGGAAGTTAGTACACTACTACAACATTTGCAGGACCATAATTTCCTTATCCTTGTTATAAATTGATGTATCATACAATGTTGCTGAGGGTCACGCCAGCTTTTACCTTTAAAAACTGGAAACCTTTAGCAAACTACCTTTTATAGGGAAGCATCATATCATGACATCAAGAGCTTCCATATGTCTTGTGGAAGTGGCAAAGTGCATGCTTTGAATGCTAATCTCCAGGTAAGACTACATAAATCTCCTATCCAAAACCTTAGAAAATCAGGGCAGAGACACTACTACTGAATCAAATGCCAAATTTGATTCAATATGACTTCTATGCAGAAATCAGGCTATATGCTCTTTCTATTATTTTCCCCTCTTCCTCATAACCAAATCTCCAAAGTGTTGTTATACCTTCTCTTTCTTCAACTCTTCCTTGAGCATCTTCCTTAGTTTCTGAGCTTTGATTATTTTCTCACGATCAGAACATATTCTTTTCTCTTTGCCTGGAATACATTTTGAGTGTGGTATTTCTTCTTGAATCAGACTTTCCTGCGTTGGTCTCTCTTTGAGGGGTGAGGATGTGTTCTTCTGCAGGGCTTCATCGCTTCTTTGACCTGTTACACATGCATTCGGCTCTTTACTTACAGACTTTTTGAATGGAGAGAATTGTGGTACTTGGGGAACAGGAGTTTTCTTTTCAGGAAGTATGGGAGACTTCGGGGAATTCTCCACATTGGTCTTCTCAGAAGGCGGTAAGTCCTTCTGAAGTGGAGGGTTACAAATAACAGGAGAATGAGGTACTTGTTTTTGAGAACATTTTGATGCTGAAGTGGCAACACGTTGTGTGGATAGTGGTGCAACTCGTGGTTTAGCAAGATTAGGCATTGTAGATATTCGTTTTCTTCTCTGCAGAAGTGTCTCTGTATGTCTACTACAATCTCCATCACCACTAGCATTGGTCTTTTCATTTCTGGAAGATTAAAAGAGAGAAAGCTGTCATATTTCTAAAAATTGTAATCCGGCTGTTTTAAAAATAAATAAATGCACTGTATTCCCACAAAGCCAATCGCATCATATTACGAGTTTATTTTTGAAAATGCTTATTCTGATTAGACATGAAAAATTAAAGCAAAAAATATATTACAACTTTATATCTACTTAGAATATAGATGGCTAGAGTCCCACATACAGCTCACTGTTAGCAATCTAGTATTTATATTATTTGATACGTTCAGTCATCACTTTCCACAAGAAGACATTTCTGACTTACTAATACATAATAATACAAAAAAGGTTAACAATAATTTAAAAACCGAATACATAGAAAAAATGCAACAGAACAAAATTTCTAACGGTGCTCATCCTACAATAACTATAAAAAATTACTCTTACCCCATATCACTAAAAGGTAAACACCATAAAATAGGCTGGAGATCATAGCACAGAACTATCCAAATTAATGACCAAAAGTCTTAACAGCTAAAAGCTGGGAATGATGGCCGCATATATAATTAATATATTTATATATTACTATTGTATTGTGGTATAATATACATTGCATATTATTATTAGGGAAAATGCAGCTAAACTTGTGGTCCTGTAGATGCTATTAAACTACAAGTCTCATCAGCCCAGCCACTATGGCAAAAAATGAGAGATGATGGGGCCATTCAGCAACAACTTGAAGATCATGACTTAGCTACCCTTGTTTCTGGAAGGAGACAGCAGCTAATTCAAATCTAGAATTATCCCTCTTCATCACAGCCAACCAAAGAATGTATATTGCGAATTCTCCCCACACCTGCAATACATAAACTTGGTAGCACCACAGTCACTGTCTAATGTCAGCTATAATTTCGACTACTCCCTTAAACCCTAGAATCACAGAAACACACACCACTCTAAATAAGATTCAAAGTCATGCTGGTTAAAGGGGGGAGGAAATAATAGACGATTGGCACTTGTGTGCTTTGAGGGTTTACGACAGTCAAAGAGGTATATAAATCTTCTGAAATAAAAGCAAAGAGACGCCGAGCTGGTTCACCATTCACCCCAACTACACGTGCGTAGTGACTCCGGATGAAAGCGCCGCACTGTGTCCCAGGCGACATGAAGCACCGGCCTTTGCGAGGGGTTCCTTCACAGGCGCAGGCCATCAGGTGTCGGAGGTGCACGTGAGAACCAGTTCCCGCAATTTTCCACGCGTCTCTCAAAAAGAGCGCTTTTTGCGCTCCAGCTCATCTCCTGAAACGGGCTCCTTTTATTTTGTGGAGAAAGGAAGCGCGCAGCCTACAGCCAAAGGCGAAGCTTACCCCTCGGGGCTGGGGCTGCTACCGTCGTCCTGCTGCAGGCTTCCGGCAGCGCCCGACGGGAGAGCCGAAGCAGCCGCATCCTCAGAAGAACAGGGGGAGGATGCCGAGCCGGGCTGGAGACCGGGGTCCGCGGCCGCGGTGACGCCTGAGGGGCTGGGGCTGCCCCTGGGGTTGCTGCCCCTCGCAGCCGCCGCCGCCCCCGGTCTCACGTTGGGCTTCACATTAAACCTGGCGCGGCGGAACATGGCGCCGCGAAGGGGAACCGCCGACTCTCGCTAAAGCCCACCGTCCCCTTTTTCCTCCGGCCGCCGAGGCCGCCTCATGTCACCGGCCTCGCTCGGCCCAAGCCCAGCTCCCCGCCCTTCCTCTCCGACTCTCGCGGAGGGAGGGGGGCCTGTCAGCTGCTCCGGGGACGGCGCGCGGCGCGGCGTCATCACTCTGCGACAAAACAGGAACATCACCTGGGCGGCGAGGACACCCGCCTGCAACGCAGGGGAGCGTCGCGCGTTCATGTCGAACTTGACTTGCACGAGGAGAGGGAAGGCGGCTAGTTTATTAGCCCAGTGCATTCGTAGCGATTCCCGGCTTGGCGGCTCTTGCCTCGTGAAGCCCGCATCCCGAGGAAGGCACCCGGAGACCGGTGTTTGGTTGACCTCAGTTGGATTTTATAAATGTTAGTGTTTTCCTAGAGCGAATATTCTTGAAAAGGTAATTCCACGTTGTACATTTCCGAGCACAATTCAAAAGTGCGGGTGCTGACCGTTAAAGCCCTAAACGGCCTCGGCCCAGTATACCTGAAGGAGCGTCTGCACCCCCATCATTCAGCCTGAACACTGAGGTCCAACGCCGAGGGCCTCCTGGCAGTTCCTTCACTTGCAAGAAGTGAAGCTGAAGTGAACCAGGCAGACCTTCTCAATAGTGGCGCCCACCCTGTGGAATGCCCTCCCATCAGATGTCAAGGAAATAGTATTTATATATATTTGAGGAGACACCTGAAGGCAGCCCTGTATTGGGAAGCTTTTTAAGGTTTAATGTTTTATTATGTTTTTATATGTGCTGGAAGCCACCCAGCGTGGCTGGGGCAACCCAGTCAGATGGGAGGGGTATAAATAATAAATTACTACTACTATTACAGAATCTGGAACTTTCTTTTAGTTTTGCAATTTTCCTTATTTTTAGAGGGTTATATTCTGCACTCTTCATATATAAAGCATAATTGTATACCACTATTTCATTAAAAATTATATTGGGGTGATTTACAGAAGAATTTACATGCAATAAAAACTGTGTGAACATTTAAAATTGGAGATCATCAACTATTAGAGAAAGAAGCTGTCTGCATAAGCTTAGTGGCATAAAAAACTTTTCAGCAGGCACATAAAGAAGAGGAGGAGTTTGGATTTGATATCCCGCTTTATCACTACCCAAAGGAGTCTCAAAGCAGCTAACATTCTCCTTTCCCTTCCTCCCCCCGCAACAAACTTCAGAGAAGTGTGACTAGCCCATGGTCACCCAGCAGCTGCATGTGGAGGAGCGGAGACGCAAACCTGGTTCACCAGATTACGAGTCTACTGCTCTTAACCACTACACCACACTGCTGAAAGAAAGGGGTGCGGGCAACTATTCTATAGTTGTAACATTCCACTGGATCCAGACATGGACATAGCCAGAGGGGGGCAAGGGGGGAGCTGCCCTTCTCCAATCAAGTAAATAAATTAAAAATACTTAACTAACTGACCAATAATGTCACAGATAGCACAGTTCTGCCCCCCCAAAAAAAATCCTGGCTATGCTCATGGATCCAGAGTAGGCTTTTAAAGAAGTAGGCACATGACTGCCTCTTTAAGGGCAGCTGGCAACACTCCAACACAAAAATACATTTACTACACCCATCACCGTCAAAGTCATCTAAATCCATGCAGCTTTAATAACCCATGGTGGACAAGGATCTAGTGAGCAGATGTGGTTGGTACATAAAGTATCCAGTTGGTCAACATAAAACATCCATAAAAGGATCTAAACATTTGGATAGTGATATACAGTAACCAATATACTGAGCTATAGATATGAAAAGGAATTTGTCAGCAGAAAAATAGTGCAGTGCTTTATATAACTATGGAACATGCCATTATTATACTGTTGGTTCCAAAAAGACGTGGCCATATCTTGGACTGCAGCTCTCCACCCATTTTTATGATGGTGTCCTAATGAGTTCAACCTATACTTTTTCAAATCAAGCTAACCAAACCATGATTGGATTTATACAGTATGCCAAAAAACATCCAGAGAGACCACATCCTTATATCACTTACTGGCAAAAATGGTATTTCAGAAAAATGGCTTGGAACGCCACCTTCCAAACAAACCAAACCAATCAAATTCACAGGTCACATTGGAACAGGTGGGAATGATGAGGTAAGCCACAAAATGTCCACTGAAACCACATCCTCATTCCTGTTCTAAGCAATAAACAATATTGCAGAAGAACAGTCAGGAACACCCAACTTCTGAGTAGCTAAACCAATCAAATTCATGTCACATTGAGCAATGTGGTTCCAAACTAGCACACTGTTTTGTGGCTTAGTGCTCATTCATATTGGTTTTGATCTGACCTACAAATGACACTGGGCAAGAAATGATATCAGAATGTGGTTTCTGCTTAAGCTTTGTGACTGCATCAATTCTATCCATTCGTGTGACCTGTGAATTTGGTTGATTTGAGGAACCATAGGAGTTGGTTCTGTTCAGATGAGTTCTGGATGTGAAGGGGCCAATAAAAGTATAACATTGGGATGCATTTGTTGTTGTTCTTTCCATCCTTTTTTGTTGACCTATTACATCAATACAACAGAAATGTGCAAATATACATTATAGAATTCAAACACTGGAAGTCACCGAACAAATGGTATATCTCAAAATGCATCCCACAGTTTTGGAAATCGATTATAATTCAAAAAGCAGCCTTATCCTCCCAGTTTTCTTTAAAGTCCCCATAATTTCAAATGAATCACGGGTAAATGCATCGAACTCAGTGGGGCTTCTGAAAACACAGGAATATTCGTTCATTTCATTTACATCCCGCCTTTTAGGGCAAGATCCTCGCATCCCATTTGAAACCTGGAAATTGTGCAGAAATCATATCCCGCGCGTGCCAGGGGAGTAGCGGTACTGTATTTACATCCCAACCGTACGCGCGTTAACTCGGAAGCAAACCCCCTGAGCCACTCTCCCGCGTAACGCGCGCACAGCGTCTCAGCTTCAACTCGTGCAGCTGATACCAGGCATTGAGGCCCGATCGGTGGGTTGCGCGCACGCGCAGTAAGGGCACCGCGGGACCGGCTCCAGATGCGCGGCTGGGAACAGGAAAGGCGTCGACGTGCGGCCTGACGTCACAGAGGCGGCCCCTTACATAAGGAGCACAACGGCGGGCGGGGCGCGCAGAAGGTTCTGGCAGTTGGAGCGGATAGCGGGGTTGTTGCTGTTCGTGCGCGTAACGGTCGTCGCCGCTGGGGTTATTGTTTTGCCATGGCCCGTAAGTATGCGGCGTGGGCGGCGCCCGCCACCGCCCTGCTGGTGGCCTTCCCTCGCCTGTTGGGACTTGTATAATTGGCGGCGGCGGCGGCCTGGGGCCGAAGCGGGCCTTGCGGGGATCGTAGGCCAGCCGTGGGTTGCCGCTCCCGTGTTGTGGTCCCCGGCGGGCGGCTATTGTAAGGTCGCCTCAGAGACGTTGGTAGCTTCGCTTGCAACCCTGGCCGCGCTTTGTCCGGGGAAGAAGCCCCCGTTGACTTCAGTAGGGCTTGCTCCCGAGTAGACCCGGCGAGGGCTGCTGGAGAGGCCGCCCTTGTGTGTGTCTGTTGGGGTGAACGGGGACTCTGGCTGGAGGGAAGCGGTTCTCTTTTAAGAGGAAGCGATAGGCAGGGCTGGCCTGAGAAAGCACAGCTCTGTTTTCCTTCCTCGACCGGGGAAACAACATGCTCTTTGTGAGCAGGATACGGCCCTGCTGCGCTCGCGTTACCGTCTCCCCTATTCGGAATGAGCCGTGCGAAAGGGCCCTTTTCACCGAATCCGGGGCCCCAAACTGCCTTCCCCGAGTGGAGAGAGCTAGCGGGGGACGCTCGGTGTCCACGGGTGGATGCTAAATATGCCTCAATAGTTAAGTGTTTGCACTATGCGGGCTGTACTGTACAGTATTTTCAAACTGCAGCGTTAACTTTTTGGAAACAACAGCTGCGGCGGCGCCGACTTCAGTTTCCAGTGACTTTAAACTGAAACAAAAGATGCTGCTCAGTGTGTGTTATTTCTATAGAGGAGCGCTCCGATTTGTTCCCTCAGCAGGAACTAAGTCTTGCTGAGAGCTTCATTGAAATGTTAACTAGACTTGTACGCAGGCTTACTTGGAAACAAGGTCCCTTAAGTTCATTCCCCCAAAGGTGGTTCCTAAGTTCCTAATTCCTTATTCAGCACAGATTGAAGCTGCGTGAAATATGGCTGAAGCGTATGTAAACTGTACTGCAGCACTCAAACTTTTTCTACTACAGATTTAGTTGGTTGTTGTAGCATAGAGGTTGTTTTTTATTTGTTTGTTCAACTTATTAGGTGCTTGTCACCCAAAGGTCTCCAAGCGACTTGCAGCAAAATTATATGCACACACACACACATATAATATTTCATATTGGGGATCCATGGCATCAAAAGGCTAGCATAAAATATTTGTGCATGCATACCTAAAGGGCATTGGCATCAGTGCTGCTCAAGTTCTTGTCAACATGTATATGCAGTAGCCCACATTGGTTAGATCAGTTATATTAGCTTGTAGGCTAAGATGTCACAATGTTATTGGATGATGCACATTCCTTTGCAAGCCAGCCTGAATACTTGCCCACTTGATTGGATTTCAAACTACCTGGGCAAGCTAAGTATTTCCTTGGTGACTGGCGCCTACCAAAGCCACACTTTGTCAGGAACATTGAGAATATTGGCTATACTGTGGGCTGCGAAACTCGGTAGTGCAGCTGATCCAACAGGGTTTGCTTACAAGCTTCATTTACCAAAGAGCAGTCAAAGTGTGGTACTTTTAACTTAGTGTAAAGGGGAAAAGTTGGATTATCCGCAGCAGGATTTACTATTGTGCAAATAAGAGATGGACAATCTTTGGCTCTGTTGGTCAAAAGTAGGTACTAGTAACTGGCCTAAAGCCTAACTCTTAAAACTGTTCCAACTTTAGGTGGGAACCAGCGTGAACTTGCCCGCCAAAAGAACATGAAGAAAAACCAAGAACTAAATAAAGGAAAAAGAAAAGAGGATACTTTGTCGGCTTCTCAAAGGAAACAGAGGTATGTTTGCATAGCAATCTCTGCCTCAGAATGCTTAAAGATAAAATACAATTTCTGTACTGTGGCCCTGTCTTAGACTGAAAAATTATATTTGATGTTTGGGAAGCTACCTTAATGTGCTTAAGCTTGCATTTGGCTATTTGGAATGGATACAGTCTTGTTATAATTGAAGTGGGGGGGGGGGAGGTGTAGTTTAGAATTTAGAACTAGAACACCGAACTTTAAAACATTGAGAACCAACATTGTTCAACAGGACTTCTTATTATTCCCCATTGTGTGCTCCAAAATCCATTCTAGAGGGTTGGGGGATTTTTGAGGAAGGTGAGAAACCAAAACTCTTATTGTCCTGAAAATATTCATTGTTTCCACTAAACATGGACGTCACTCGCTCTTCATCTTTTCTTTTCCAGAGACTCCGAAATTATGCAGCAAAAGCAGAAAGCAGCTAATGAGAAGAAAACTCTTCAGACAGGAACAAAATAATCTGTGGCTGCATGAAGGACCTAATAATGCTGCAGTGCATCTCAGAATAATAGGGCCTAAGAAAAGACATATTTGTAAAAGTGGCCAGCCATTAAATGGTTAATGTTTATCTTCTACAAGCTCATTTGTCCAGTATGCATTTATTTTAGAATGTCTGATTAGTAGAGTGCATTTGCAACTGACTTGGCTTTAACTGAAATACTAGAAATAGTTCCAGTAAAATTGGATTCAAAGTTCCCTTTGCATGTCTACTAGTAATGATAGCAGTGGCTTGACTGCAGTTTTCATTGTTAAGTGTTGGCTTGGTAAATGGCTTGTGTGACTGTACCAGTTATTAAATATGCAAATAGACTGAGAATCCTGTCTGGCAGCCCAACAGCATTCAAAAATGATACCACTTTTAAAAGCCCAGGTCTCTGTTCTTGCTTTCCACTTTGTAAAGCTCAGCTGTAAAATTAACCGTAAATTATTTTTACAATAAAATGTTGCATGAAGTACTGTCTAAGTTGGAAATGGGTACACCAGACAGTTATAATAGCTTTTCCATTGTTTCTGACACGTTTGGGACAATTCAGAGGGTTCTTAGTCCTTTCATCAGCACAACTTTTCCATTGTGTTTCAATTGCAGCCTGAATACTTAATACAATTCTTCAACTGCTAAGTAAGATTCTCTATATATATTACTATGTATAACTGCAGCTTAAAATCTGTACTCTGAACTAAAATATAAATAACCTTCTCTTTTGTCTAAAGCTTGGTTGATTATAAAAATGGCAGCCAAGAATAAGTTGCTTAGTTTTACTGCTTTTTTTTTAGGCCTGACTGTTTTCCATAGTGATGTTAAAGGTCTAGCGGAATTACGTATTTGACATTCATGGTTGTACTTCAGCTAGTGAGCAAGAACAAAAGCCTGTTGACCTGGGATTAAGCCAAATTTATTCTTCTGTTCCGTGCTACGTCTCTTAAAAACAATAGAGCTCTGTGTAGCATATTAGCAGATTGGGGTGGAGGCAGTCGGGGTGACCCTAACTCGGGTTTCAGAAGTTCAAAGACACTGAAATCCAGCATACTAGATAAGTTGTTCTAGTACAACAAACACTCTGCTCTAATACTTTGACTTTTCTGTAACAGACTAGGCAACTGACCCCTTAGGAATTTTACCCAACATTCAGTGTCTTGGAGCAGTAGTATAGCAGTTTGTTAAACAAGGTGCACTACTAGTTTGGTAAAAGTTTGGGAGGGGAGAAGAAGCTGGCTTGTAAGACATATTAGTGGTCGCAAGTAAATAAGTGATAGATGGTTCTCTAATACTGCTATCCCAAGGGAAGATGGATTAGCCATACCCACTTTGTGTGTGTAAATTAAAAATGTCCAGCTTTTTAAAAAGGTAAAGCTAGCAGCCCACCCTACTTCTCCAGCCTTTCCTGGTGCTGTGCTGCTATAAGCTATGGTTTGGCTTGGTGTTGCATCCAAACCTAAGCTCATGATTTTATCTTTCATCAAACAAACCATAACATAACTAAGGTGTGTTCTACAGCTTACCACTTGTGGCTTGTCTTGAAGAGATTTACCCGAACCCAGACCCATGCTTTGATCAGACAAGTCATGGCTTCAATTGCAACTGCAGAACTGGAGAAGCAAGGCAACAACTACTTTCTCTCTGGGAAAACTACATGTTTGCTCATTTTCAGTAAGCCATGGCTAGAGTTACCTGTGAACTGCCCTCTTGTCTTGCCCTAGGCAAGGTAGTTCCTCTAAAAAGATTCAGAAGCAATACAACATACACAAGTGAGTGAGAAGATTAAAGATCTTATTCTAAAACAGCAGGCAATGTATACGTACCAAGCAAGCACTTCAGTCTGCCACTTGGAAGCCCTCAAGAAGCGGTGATGTGACTCCCCCAGGTAGCCTCAGTTTGCATGGCTTTGTGGCCAATCAGTCCATGCACGAGCTTCAAATAAACTGCCCCAAACCGTCCAATTTTATAGATAGCCTGTGTGGCTTCCAAAACTGGCTATGTGCAGATCATCCATTAGCCACCCCCTCCCAAGGCTTCACTTTCTCAAAACAATGTCCAACACCAAAGAAGGTACCCAGCATTATCCTCCACAACTGATTAAGGCAGCTTTGTGTGGTGCTTCACCTCCCAAATTCTCAGGACATTAATGTTCTCACACCATCAAAAAACTTAACAAGAGTGAGGGAGGGGGAAGGGACAAGCTGGCAGGGCTCTATGTCAGACCAATTAATTCCTCGATACATTTTTTTCCTTGCAGATGCATTTCCCATACACCTCTATTGGGATAATCAAAACTGAGCTTTAAGAAATTGAGCTGGGCAAGTAGCTGTGTATGCACCATGTGTTGTACAAGTGCTTTATACAAGCCATGCTTGCATCAATAGAAGGTTCAGCTTCTGTTTGTGATGCATTGGCTGTAGTCATAGCTGTCAACTGTGATAGCTAAACACCAGTATTCCCTCCTAAAGTAATCGCTTACTGGTTTCATGTCTGTTTCCATACAGAGATAAACTGGAGCTGTATAATGATGGCAGTCTTAATCCTACCCATGTGGTGTCTGCTTTTACACTTAGCTAGAGGCCGTGCACAGGTTTGTAGAATGCTGCTGTTGCAAGTATACATTTTTTAAAAAAGCTTTGTAGGATTTCAGGGCAGTGTACAGTATTTTTGAAGGAAATAATAGAGTACTGTTTCCCATATACATATACAAATTGATATGTAAATTTCATGAGACTTGCTCAGGTCAACTACATTTTTTATTCTGCCCACTTTGCTTTAATAAATGTGTTAATAAATTTATTAAAGCATTTTTACCCTACACCTTAACTAAACAGACTCCTAGATCAATAAAAAGTCACTCTTTGGCCCCAGTTTAACAATTCAAAAGACATACTGTATCACAAAATAATCTGCAAGGAAGAGAAGACTTGGTTCTTATGGACTGAACGAGATCCATCTGCTCAGTTGCATTCCCTTGGGGAAAGGGACAACAAATTGCTTAAATATTTCTGGTTCCATGTGGGAAGTATGTAATTTCTGTTCCAGTATTTGAGAACCTTTTGTAAGCTAATTTGAGAGCTTCCTGGGACTATAAAGTGGAATATAAGTTCTACAAATAGGTTCAGGAGCAAGGAGAACACCAGTTCTTAAAAAGAATTTCTTACAGGAATTACAATCAACCAAATGTGTGACATGTTTGGTAGAATGACTGTTACTAGGTACTGAGGAATAGACAAAGGCAGTTGAGTTACTGGAATAGCTTTGTATCCATTCTCTCCCTCAGTTCAATAAAACATTGCCAGAAATCCATAGAAATGCTGGTTTGCACTTGGTTACTTTCAGCTAAGCATTTCTGAGAGGTCTTTAAGGAGACTTGGTTTGTACCTCTACAGGTTACATCTAGCAGGTACGGATTTTAAACACTATACTGGAAAAGGGCTATATGCAGAAGCAGGCATTTGTGAAGAAACTGAGAATAGACCACAATAATACAAATGGTACACCAATTAGAAAAGAGGAAGGACTGGGAACTTGTGGCCATCCAGTTCTGTTCATCCCTGACCATATCTTATCCCAGGGTTGAGGAATCTGTCTCTCCAACACCTGGAGGGACACAGGTGCCCTCCCCCGAACTAATATAAGGGAAATCATTTACCACACAAGAATGCCTCATTCCCTCTGAGTGCAAAATTGGGGTAAGCCTTGTAACTGGTATAGCTTGATAGCAACCGTAAGTGGCCATCTGCGATTTCCTGACCACACAAGTCTATGGATGATTTCTGGTACAGATTTTTTTCATGACCTTGTGGGAAACGGCTACTACTATAAATCGTTTTAAAAAGGCATTATACAAATCAATGGAGATATGGTTTATCAGCAGCGGTTGGCTTTGATGGCTAAATGTTCGGACTGAGGCAATAAGCATCGGAATATCAAGTGCCCCATATAAATGCGGTTTGTTGTGTGTATTATCCCATATAAATGCGGGCTTTCCTATGAAGCAGATATAGGGGAACTTTCCCTCTCCGGATGTTGCTAGGCTACAGTCTCATCAACACTGATCAAACCATCTCAAGGTGATTTACGTATGAACGAATTAAAAACACACAAGCAACAACAACAACAAATATCTTTGGAACAATACCTCAAGCCCTAACAAGTGGACAAGTCGTAACCCTGGCGAAGTCAACCACTAACTAGACTTGGTAGGGTTTGGTCTCCCACATCTTCCCTATCTACGTGGATCGAAAGAAGGGCTGGGCAGCTGGGATGCGAGGGTTGCTTTTTAATCCCTCGGTCTCTCTGCCCAGTGTTGGAAACGGAATCCAGCACCAGACTCTCGTTGCGCAACAAAAGTGCGGCTGCTACCTGTGGAATTCCCACCCCTTGCCCCGCCCCGCTTTTGTCGCAGGAAGGAGGAGGGAAGAGCTTGCGACCTCCTGGCCTGCAGGGGGCAGTAAGGCAATCTCCCCTGAGGTGGCGGTGCTCGCGAGAGGCCTCTGTCGGTGGAACTCCTCCCCTCCGGTCGCTGACTGATGACGTATAAGCAGGAGGCCCTGTGGAAGAGCGCCTTCATCCCGGAGCCCTCATGGCTTCTTGCGGCGGCGACGAGGCGGTGCTGTTCAGACGCGGGGCCGGGCAGGTACTGGGGTAGGCCGGGCTTTCCGTGGCCCTTCACAGGGTTTCGCTTTCCCTCCATGGGGGCCGCTGTCGGCTGAGCGGGCGAGGCGAGGCCGCTCCTCCCACGTGAGGCGCTGCTCAGGAGACACTGAGCTTCGCAGTTCAGCGGAGCGGATTCTGAGGGGAAAGGAGCTGCTTTTTTATTTTTTTACTTTGACGAAGTAATATAAGTAAATAAGAATAAAATTGTACACCCCGTCACCGAGACCATTCCATTGTAACCTCCCAAACCCTCTTGCGAGGGTGTGACCCCTTTCCGTTTTAACAGTACAAATTCTACACACACCTTCCATAGCTCCTCAAAATCATTTCTCCTGCATGTTCCCCGTCTTAATGTCACATTAGAAAGTAACTGCTTAAGTGGGGTGGGCAAGAAGGTCGACCCGCTTCCAAAACGGAAGCAAGCAGTGGTATAGTAAGGTGAGTGGATTTAGTGGTCTCATTGGGCATCTCTTCTTTAGATGGCACTGTGGACTAGGCTTCAGTCCACTTACCTGGTCCTGTTAGGTTACTTCTGAGTTAGACATGTACACCAACTGCAAATGCTGCATACCAGCCCTGTTGCTTGGGGCAGGGGCTTCTGTTCATTCTGCTGAGTGGGGCCTTGAATTTCTGCTCCAAAGGCTTGCCCTAGCAACTTCAACAAAAGCATGAGCTATGCACAAAATACTGTAAAGCTGTCTTGGAATGCAACTAGTTTCACAACTAAGTTCTACATGCACAAGGGGATGCTTGCATTTGCACATGGCAACCAGTTGTTGTAACCAGGGGAAAGCCTCTTAGGATGTGGCATGGCAATCAGTCATTCAAAGATGGTTTAAGGAAAGGAAAGGAACCATGTGGCAGCTGCCATGCCTGAACTAACTTTTTAGATGCCAGCAGTAATATAGTATATAGCATGAGATAATCTTAATATATTGAAGAAGCCGCACCTTTAGATTTGGCTGTAACTCTCAAAATATCTTTTGGGTTTTTTAAAAAGTTTAAAATAAAAAGGAAACCTACAATTCTGTTTTGTCTCTACAGAGTGATGATTCTGATATATGGGATGATACAGCGCTCATAAAAGCATATGATAAAGCCGTTGCGTCCTTCAAGGTAAAACATACTCTAGCCTGACCCACCTGCTATGCAACATGTGAACTGCAAAGACTCAAGCTTGTATGGTGGTCACCCATTCTGATCCTTCACTGTCACCCCAAAGATAGGTGGATTGGAAGAAAGGGACAGAAGAAGATTGTTGCATTTTTCTTCTCTCAATATCCTTGTGGTTTTTAACAGCTGGGCTGAAAGCAGATAGTCCATGGAACAGTTCTTAGTGCAGAAATGCAGTGACAGGGAAAACGTCACCTGTTCAGTTTGTCACATACATTTTTAAAGCTAAAGGAGCCTGCCAGGAAAAAGCTGGCTGCTCTAAGAAGGACATTCTGTACATATACTATTTTTTATTTTTAACATTGCCTTAGAAGTTAAGTTTTTATGCTTGATATGTTTTGATTAATCAAATTTGGTGCAGTGCATCATTATATCAAATGATCTAGATGAAATATATGAAAATTTCAAGTAATAATTATTGTATTAATACTAGTAAAAAAAAATTAAATACCAATAGCTGTAACACAGTTTAAGGAGTTAATGGAGTTGGAAACCTGCAAAATAATTATTTTGTATCTTCTTTCCATCAGAATGCTTTGAAGAATGGTGACTGTTCAGAGCCTTTGGATAAAACAGAACAAAATGCTGGGACAAAAAGAAAAAATAATAAAAAGAACAAGAGTAGGAAGAAAAGTAATGCTGGACCACAGAAACAGGTGATTTTGCAGGGAGGGGAACTGTGACAGGAGATAGTACTAAGAATGTTGTTTTTAAAATTGTGGCATTAAGATCCTGTTTCTTCAAACATAAATATATGCTCCCATATACAAAAATCTAAAGCTTTAGCCATCTTTATCTTGTTGCACTTGAATTTTTACAAGGAAATAACCTGGTTTTTCCAATGGCCTGTATTGTGCCTTTAGTTCAGTTCAGGTATTCCAGTCCTTAAAATGGGGAAATACTTTTTATATATGCAATACTAATGTATTATGCTGTTGGAAAGTATTTTTAGGTAGTGCATCTGCAGAACTATTTTAAACAGAGGTGATAAAGGATGAAGTTTTAAAACTGATTAATACAAAGAAAACGTAGCATGATACTCAAAGTTGAGTTTTTAAAGCTAATGTGGCTAACAAATATAGAAGGAGAGTGCAGTTTACAATATGTTAATTTTTAGATAGGTGTGTTGAACAGGTATGTCACAAATATGACATACATGTGTGCAGGAGAGGGAAATCATACTTGTATAGTAGAGTGAGGAATAAATTCATAATACCACCAACTTAACTTTTTTCCCTTTCAATGCAGTGGAGAGTTAATGATGCGTGCAGTGCAGTTTGGTCTGAAGATGGCAACGTGTACCAAGCAACTATTACCTCAATTAACTGGAAGAAAGGGACTTGTGTAGTTGTCTATACTGGATACGGAAATAAAGAAGAGCAAAATCTGTCAGATCTGCTACCACCAACGGATGCTGAGGGAACAAATGAGAAAAGTGCTGCTGAGGTGAGGCCAAGTAGAAAATTTACACTTCATTGAAATGGGAACAATTTATCATTGCTACACGTCTTTCACAGCTCATGGAAGTACAGTGTGTGAGGATTAAAGCTAAAGCACATGAAATAGAGGATTTTACCGTTTTCTGTGGGAGCTGAATTTAGTCCTGGGCCTCCTGCACATGATTTATTTCGGGGGGGGGGGGGGCACAGCAAAGCCACATGAACCCCTCATAGCAAGACTTTCTGCCTGTTTGCATAGCAATTTCTGATTGGGAGATTAAAATTCTGCTGTCTGCTTTTTATAGAGCTTCTCTAAAGAGCGTACAGAAGAATGTTTGTAGTAAACGCACAACACAAAGGTTGGAGATGTAACATGCCTGCAATTTCAGAATAAAAGGCAGCATTTCCACCCACACACATTCCAGTGCTATCTCCATGGTTCTTGAGCCCAGTTGTATATTGGTCTAGTAGTAGCTTTGATCCCATTTACTCGAGCAACTGCTGTATATCCATAAGACCACATGGCAAGCAGCTCAAATAGTGAGGTAAAACAAAAATTTTGCTGGCTCCCTTTGCAAAAGATCGAAAGCATTTTGCTGTGCTTTCACCTTTTTGTGCTGCTTGTGGCAGGCTACTTCTGTTGCAGCCAGGGAGTGGATTTGATTGTTCATATTTGAAGCATGTTAAAATGCTTCTAAGTAACATCCAGTATTTATTTGTTTTTTTAAAAATCAAGGCAGAGGAGTAGGACATAAGCAATAATAGTTAAAAAGGCAGGCATGGATGAGAGTATGTCAAAACTTAAGTAGAAATAGGGGAAGGATGAAAGTAGAGTTCCAGAAGGGCAGGTTCATAAAACCTTTTAATAGTTTGCATTTAAGAGGGTGTCTTTTGGAATGTCACAAATTCAAAACAGAAGAAAATAATGTTGCTTTTTTGAGTTTCATTAGTTATAGCTACGTATGGCTTGCAAATACTGGTTGCAAATTCCTAATTACTGTTATTTTTTTAGAATGAAAACGAGACTCAGTATTCAACAGATGAAAGTGACATCTCATTCCGGTCACCTGGAAACAAATACAATCGTACTAAATCAGCACAGTGGAATTCTCACTTTCCTCCACCACCACCAGTACCGGGCCTTGGAAGGGTAAGCATAGAAGCAAATCTGAAAGACATCCAATTACTATATGGTAGTGTTCCAGCTATTTAGAAGAGTAGTATCTTTACCTTTACAAGCAGAATTACAGGTGCCATTCTAGTCATGGATTTTTTTTGAGATTTGGGGGTTGCTGTATCTTGCATGCTTAATTTTGCAAGCACTGGTATAATGAAGACCTTTTATTGTATTTTAAATTACTCTCATGTAGACTGGAATGAAATTCAGTGGACCTCCACCCTTTTTATCAGGCTGGCCTCCACCATTTCCATCAGGACCACCGGTGAGTGATGGGTAAAATGTGTGACAGTAAAGGGATACTCTTGTCACAAAAGGGAAAGTTCATAACCCAGACGCTGAATGGTACCACCTGAGCTGGGGATTTAAATAATGGAATGTTCCCCTACAATTATTATTTCCCTAATTCAATTAAATTTGCATTAAGCATTGTTTTAAATGTTTGTATTGAACAATTGTTTCTTCTTCAATGTCTTGAGAAGAAAAGGTAGTTATTCCAGTTCAGAAGTCTTTCATTTATCTTTTTAGTTGATACCACCTCCACCACCTTTCAGTCCAGATTCTCCTGACGACGACGAAGCATTGGGAAGTATGTTAATAGCCTGGTATATGAGTGGCTATCACACTGGTTACTATCTGGTAAGAAACATACATCTTTTCTGTACTAAAATGCAAGCAACTTGCCTAAGTCACCAATTAAGGTGCTAACACTGCTTAAATAGGTTAATCTTTCGATTTGTGGCTGGTCAGCACCTGACAGATTACATAAAATAAATATTTCTGTAGCTCATTAAAGAGACATGGAACACTGGGGCTGACAGACTTGCACACATTTAATCGGGGGACAATTCTGCTGTGTATTATCTTCTGATTATAGGGAGTGTCAGCTGGTGCGCCGTCTCTTACCCAAAGACCTACTGAACTGCTTTTACCACTGCTATTAAGAACATTTAGATAATCAGGTTGAGTGTAATATGATTTCCACCCCCAGTAATTTAGAGAGCGGAAATATGAACAGGTCCTCTGTAACAACCCATTCTGTCTCTTGTATTGCACAGGGTTTAAAGCAGAGCCGCATGGAAGCTGCCTTGGGGAGACATGCCCACTCTAAGTAGCTGTTGTAAGTACTGCATTTTGTTTTAACTTTAACTTGCAATGGAGGGCAAGCTGAACTTAGTTTCATTTTAAAGGCACAAGATCAGTTTTGGGCTGGTGACATTTTTTTTTTTTGCTTTTTCTGGAGATAGGAAAGCACACCTTATGGTGTTTCCTTGGGAGCCCACAGAAAATAGGCTCCTGTAGCTAAATGAGTCCAGGGTTGCTGCAAAGGGGGGGAGGGGGTCAAATACTAGAATGTGGCTTGTATGAGTATATTTTCCATAAAAGAGTGCATGTGTATGAGAGATGGATGGCTATCAACATCAGATTTTTAAGTTTCTTCTATTTCTGATATAAAGATCAGCTTTGATAGAACATGATCTTAGCATTGGCATAACTTCTTCTAAAATGAATTTACTATCCCACATGGTCTTTTTAAAACTAGGTTTAAAAAAAAAATCCCATGAAGAAGGATATCCCAACTCTGTATTGGTCAGCAAAGAACCTTTCAATGCTAGCAGGATTACTGACTGGATAACTCAGAGAGGAATCTGCCAGCAATGTTTTCATCATCATTAGCAAGATTTCTGAATGGATAGCCCTGCTTTTTTTGCAAGGTGCCCATATCTTGTTAATCATCGGGTACCTATTCTGGACTAAGTGAACTGTTCTTCAAGTGAATCTGATTATTTGGACTTGCTTTGATTTGTAAAGCAATCTTTCAATTTGTAGAATATCTTCATTTCTAACTCTTCAGTGATGCCAAGCTGACTACACATTTAAACCTTAAACGACGTCAGTTTTATGGGATCTAACCATATTTTGCCGAAACTGATGTATGTCCCTTTCTAGCTGTGGGTGGCAGTGGTGACAACAGAAACTGTGTAGTCACGTGGTTAATTATGCAGCAGTCCAAATCCTAGGACTAAAACAATTCCTAGGTAAGTTGAGAGAGAGATTACTTATCAGTTACACCATTCAACTGGTTTGTATTAGTGATCAATAAAATTATTTTTTTCCAACTTGCGTTTGTATAATATGTCAGTGGGTGGGTGTTTATATTTAGAAAGCTTCTAGGTAATTTGTAAATTACCAATCATCTTTTAACATTTTGTTGTGGATGAAGATTACATCTCTGAGGGAACTGAACTTGAATTTTTATGCAATGATGTCTTTAGGTTGTTCAGCACACACCCATCTAGGTTAAACATTTTGTTAGCAGGAAAACATAGCACTAATTTCAAAACCAGAATGTAATTGTATTCCTAAATAAAATACCATATGAGATTATACTATTTTGGAAATACAACTACCCTTCATCTCCTTAACCCTAGCTTCTGAAAGTCTAGGTTACATATGGCAGCAACTTCCCTCTCCTCCCTTGGGTCTTTCAAATTTCAGTGGCACCCTGTGCAAAGCCAAAATTTGCTTCCCCCACCCCTCACTTTCCATTGTGCTCAATTCACTTCATCATGCAGTTCGCCCTAGACTTGGGCCCATTGTGGAGGAACTGGTTGTGCTGCCCTAAATCCGCCTCTACAAGTAAAACTGAGAGAGACCCTTGTCTGCAACCCTGGAGAGATGCTGCCATTTAGTGCAGACAATACTGTCCTAGATGGAGTAATGGTCTGACTCAGTATAAGGCAACTTCTGTGAGCCTCCTGTTTTAGTTTCCGTGTTATTTTAAAGGGAGGTTTTTATTGTTTATTTTGAATTACGAATGTTCACATTTCAGAATTTGTGTACTTTGTAAACCACTTTGAAGCTTATTTTTGACAATTAAACATTAATCAATTTATTAATAACATTTAGCTGGTGAATGTGTCCTTGTACAAGGAGGTGTGGCCTTCCACTTTGAAGGATGCAGTAGTGCAGCTACTCCTAGGGAAATATCCTGGACCCAAAGGCATTTAAGAACTACCACCCAATCACAAATACCTTCTTTTTGGGCAAGGTACTCGGGGTCATGGCAGTGCAGCTGCAGGCATTCTTTAGGTAAACTGATTATCTACATCAATTCCAATTATGGTTCAGCCTTAGTTATCCTGACTTTGGTTGGGAGAAGGGGGAGATCAATCTTGCTGTTCCTGCAGCTTTTGATGCCATTGACAATGGAATCCTGGACCATCTACAGGAGATGGGTAACAGGGGCACCATTCTGCCATGGTTCTAGTCTTATCTTGAGATGGTTCAAGAAGAGAGCATTGAATGAGTGTTTCTCAGCCTTCTGACTGTTGAACTACAGGTTGTTGCAAGATGCCATACTGTCTCCAGAGCTATTTAACACCTATGTGAAGCTGCTGGGAGGGGTAATGAGATTTGGAGTGAGGTGTCACCAGTACACTGATGATAACCAGCTCGGTTTCTATGTAACCTCAGAATTGGGAATGCTTGAGAAGGCCCTGGACTGGTGTCTAGATGTAGTGGTGGGCTGGATGTGAACTAATACGCTGAGTCTGAAACCTGGCAAGATTTGGGCTCTGTGGGAGAAAGTCACAAAGCTGCCTGCTCTAAATGGGGTTGCACTTTCCCTGTAGGAGCAGGTTCAGTCTGGTGTGGCCTCTGAGATCCAGCTCTGCCACTGGAATTGCTGGTTGTTACAAGGGGTATGGCTGAAGCCACAGGCATGTCCACTGCATATGTGAGCCCAACATATACCCTGAGAGGAATGGAAACTTGTGTGGAGTCAGAACATGAGTTTATTAAATAAGCATGTATACATGTATGCCTAATAAAGGGCCTGCCACAACCTAAAGTAAAAATGATTGGTTTATTATTCAGAAATGAAAGATGAGCAGTACAAGTGCTTTAGAAAACGATGTTACAACTATGCAGGCTGCAAATACGATTTAATATGATCACCCACCTTAGTTTTGAAGAGTAAAAGAGTCCCTAACTACCCAGAGCTTAGAGAGTGAGAGCAGCAGTTTGCCAGAACCATACTGAAAAGAAAGAAGGGAGTATGCACCTAATGGAGCAAGTGGAACACAAAAGTCAGGGATCTGACATATGTGAAAGTTAAGTTCTCTCTTTCAAAATCCCATGGCAGCAAGGCAACAGAGGTCTCTCAGCCATTCCTTTGGTCCATGGTCATGTGCCTTATTTCTTCTTAAAGGATGCGTCTAAGAGAAGTTTTAAAAAATTCATTTCATAGTCCTACTGATTTAGATCATAGCACTTCCCTCTACCATCTTTTCACTAGAAGGTGCTTTATAGATTTCTTCTACTGAAGACTGCACCCCATAGTCGCCTTTGACTGGACTTAACTTTACCTTTTCTCTCTTTTTTTAACTTTGTGTGGTACAGTTCTATCTCTTGCCTGCAGAAGCTGAAGTGCAATTGAACATAAAAAGACTCTTCCATCTGTAATCATTATAGTAAAAACAAAAAACGCAGCACGCTAACACTGTTTATTGAAACAGATATTGCCTGACATCACTCTCAACCTTTGCCAACACAGAGAAGCAGCTCTTATCATGAGATGGTCTAGAGTGACCAGCGCACCAGGGATTTTGCATCCTAGATTTTAAATCCTAATGACTTACATTAAACTTGCTTCTCCATGACTGTGCTTTGTGGCTTGTAGCCTATTGTGCTGATTATTATTTAAAATGAAAGCAAGAGCCATTAATTTAGGACGCATATCCATTTCAAATTTCAGAGGTACAAACTTGCACACTTTTCAGATTATTTCAGAAGAAAAAGTTTCAATAACTAGTTCCACATACAAATAGCTGTACACACATGTATATTCAAACTGGGTGTGAAAATAGTAATATTTACATAAGCATTCAGCAAGATGCTCTTCCTCATCTTAAGCTATTTTGCTGAAGACCTTCACTGAACAGTCAAGTTGAATTTTTTACTCACAGAAAAGCACCCAGCATTGTTGATCATTAGGCAGTATCACACACAGGGAGGGGCAGGATGCTTGTGAATGCAACCCGGACAGCAGTGCAGAGTATCATGAGCAAAAAGATCACATTCTACACAAAACACACTCTGGCAGACTTTACATATATAGACCTACAAAAAAGAAAGATTTGAAATTTAAAAGGTTACATTACAGCAGATACTAGAATTCTTTTTTGCAACTATTGCCTCATGTACTGAACACCTAACATGGATTTATCTGCTATGATCATAATGCATATTGTTTTATTTTTTTGTTGCCCTTCTGTTTGTGTTTTTGTTTGTTTGGTAAAACACACTAAAATGTTTTACTTCATTTAATAATATGGACTACATTTTGCAGCACAGCATATCATGGCAGTTGGAATATTCCAATGCACTGAACTAGTCTTGACAAGGTAGCATCACTGTGAATATTGAAGCCCACCCCCTTTGCCAGCTGATGCTGTGTAGCAGGGATAGGTGCTTCACCAACAAAATCCCTGCTTTATCTCTGCCAAAACACCAGGAACAAACCCTCAACAAACCAGTTTTCAGGTGGATTGGTTTGCTGGAGAGCGCCACAGTTGCGCAGACAGGTGTGTGATGCACAAAGGAACCCTTTCACCAATCTATGTTGGTGTGGCATCGACTGGATGAAGTTGGGTCACAGATGAGGGTTGTTTTATTGAGAACTGACCTGGCATTCATGAATAGGACCACATGCTTGGAAGGCTGGTATAGAACAGACTTACATCACTACCACTCCATAAATATTTTGGTTGATCAATCATTGACATTTTAACCAATGCAGCACTTTGCTTTTAATTTGAATGTTGCCATATTAGCAAAACTT
Organism: Podarcis tiliguerta; assembly: GCF_965153285.1. NCBI lineage: Eukaryota > Metazoa > Chordata > Lepidosauria > Squamata > Lacertidae > Podarcis > Podarcis tiliguerta. Next base: position 33,452,207 of record NC_139544.1, on the reverse strand, counting down.
ATTCTATACATCAGGAGAGTCTTGATATCAACAAGCTCAGACACATTTTTATAGCCTACAAAGAGACAATCCTAAACATTACTAAATATTTCTGCTCTCTCTGATGTAAAAGTTACGACCTTTGTTTACACTGTATTAAGTATTAAACATTTAATAACAATTTTTTTTTAGTGGGAAGAGAAGGATATGGACAAAAAACATTACTTGCATGGAGGGCAAGCAAATATAATGTAATCTATAGGTTGAACGCTGAAGACTTACATGCTGATCTGTAATCTCTCCTTGGCATCCTTGGCAATAGCTGTTTAAAAAGAATATTTACGAAGAGATTTTAGAGAGACTAATTAATACATACTTGATGTTAAACCTCTACTTCATATGCCTTAAGTTAGGGGTGGAGAACATTTTGGGCGTCTTAACCCCAACCACCAACTTTGACAAGTGGGCAGGGACCATCCACCTGTCAATCAGCTTACATCATGATGATGTAAGGTGACTGGTAGGTGGACAATCCCACCCACCTGTCTAAGTTGATCCACAACAGTAGGGAGAGGGGTCTGCTTCATCAGCACTTCCCCCCAGGAAACACAGTGGAGAATTAGCACCCAAAACACCCCACGTTGTCAGCTGATGGACACATAGACATGGTTTGGGGCAAATGACCTGGTGAGACAACATTCACCCAAGGGCCAGAAGTTCCGTACCCTTGCTTAAGTATATATAACAGAAATAATGCATATTCTTTCTCTATTCCTGCCTCCACTCCACTCCCTTTGTTGCCTTACAGAGTGTAAACCCTCTGAGGTAGGGACCTGTTCTCTGTCTTGTAAAGCGTTGTGTGCATGCATAGGGCCTAAATAAACAGTAACAGTGCTGCTACTATTGTGTTTATAAAGCAACTATTACTTTAATAACAGAATATAGGATCAGAACCAGTTAAATCGAATGCCAGGAATGTGTTGCAGCTGTTACGGGTACCTTGCAACTTATGCACATTTAATTTGCATGCAATCAGCTTTACATGCTTGGCCCCCCAAAATATCATTTTTCTGAAAGTGGGCGGAAAGGGGGCGAGTGGGGATAAAAGACTTTGGTAATGCCACCTGTCATTGAACCCAATGTGTTTTGACCATATGCAATTTTGGCTTTATGCATTATCCCCAGAACGTAACCCCTGCCTGTATAAGTGTTACTTTTAATGGGGACTTAACGATGCACAGAGAAATGTCCAATAGTCCAGCCAAAACAGGGGTAACCTGTGTCTAGCAAAAAAGATCCCTCACATGTTCCTACTTTCACTTGTGTCAACCCAAAAACTGCATGATTATATTAATGATATTGTGGCATAAAATACTGGACCCTGTGAAATGACAGAAGCTATAACTGTAAAGAGCTGAAGTTCTTTATTTGAAAATATTCCAATTAGTAACACAAATTACTGTATGAGAATATTGCCTCTCTGGTCACTCAAGAAAGAAGAACAGAAGTGTCAGTTTACCACCATACAATCACAGCCCCCAATTTGCTCATAATAATGAACACTTATATCCGAAACAAAAACCTGTTTCCAAAATGAATGATTGATGATGAGTTGATTGACACAAAACTGGGGGGGGGGGGAGATGTTGTATCACAATTTGTTCTTATTCCAGGCAAAACATTACCCTGCCATCTTTTTAAAGGAACTAGAACAGTGGTAGGATCAACAGGAAGTAATGGCTATTTAGAAGGAAATACCAGTCAAACCCAAAAAGGTGATAATCCTTGCTCTGTTTCAGTAGCCGCAAGCTCCAGAGCCATTCTTGGAAACAGCAGAAATGGGTATTATGTAAAGATATTTCACCCTTTGGTGGGAAAGATACCCCCTGCAAATGTACCATTGTTACTATGTGTTCACCATGGTGTTGTAGTCTGTAGGCAGAGATAAAGCTATCAACCCATCACATGCTGGAAACATTAACCCCTAGTATTCAGACTGGTTATACCAGACATCTTTTACACACCGTTCTCCTATATACTGTTCCAGTGGGACTTCCTGAAAGGCATCCAAAGGAAATAGGTGATGGTAAGATCGAGCCAGATGGGGTGCAGATACTAGTGTAAGACCTACAAAAAATTATCGGTGTATTTATAAAGGTTTCCTGAAAAACAATTCTCAATTATCCTTTTTAAAACATAGCTTTAACTTATTAACCCTCTTATTAGTATTTCAAACTTCTGCTCCCCTCATAAAACTTGTTTAACATATACAGCCTTACGGATGTAAAAAGTATGCAAATTCTGCTCTTCACCATGTAACTGTAAATGACCAAGGTTTAGTTCCGGATGTCACTTCTGAATGCTTGGAAGATATGAACAGAGTAAAGGAGTGCTTTTGGTATGTACAAATGACACTTAATTCATGATCAAGAGACCACAACCAACCCTCTATCTGTGACTAATGTGAAGGGTTTCTAGATGAAAGGATATGAGTTTTACACAGGGCTGATCTGTGGCAACATTTCGTTTAGAAGCTAAATATTGGGGAAACTCACCACCTTCCACCCCAGAAAAGAAGTTGAGTACCGGGAATGTCATAATTGCCTCACACACTGAAACTGAAGAGCATGCACAATTGTGAAGTGTGTGGCTAAATCACAGTGGATGCAGCAAGAGTCAAGGCTGGTGGCTTACTTTTCTGTTTTCCCAGTTGGGGGTTGGCGCGCGCGCGCGCACACACACACACACACACACCCTATTATAATAGACAAAGATAAATACACTTAATTACTCACCACAAACTTTGCACTCCACAGGAAGCTCACAGTATTTGGCTCTACATTGGGGGCAGAAATATCCTCCCAGGGTAAGACCTGGATCATTGCTGTTTTCTAGCTGCCTGTAAAAGAATAACATTTCCCCCACCCTGACAATGTTGCACAGAAACATTTTGAACAATTTGAAAAGGGTTGTAACGGTGAGAAATGGCATTAGGCCTCAAAGTTTATGGTTTAAGTTCTTGGAGAAGCCAGTATGGCTAAAGAAATCACAACGCTTTGTCAAGCACTTGAAGGAGAGTTGCATTTTCCAGCAGGGGTGCTTCCTCACTAGAATCAGTGCTGTTTACTGAGAGGGGGAGGGGAGAGGCCAGCATGGTTCAAGGCATGGGAAGAGCCAATCCGCTGCTCCCACTGGTACCACATCATCCTCACTGCTGCCTCTCCCCTCCCAGTAAGTCACTTGAGTCCATTATAATATCACAGAAGAAAAGGTGGCTGTTCTGCAATGGAAAGACATTGAGATCTCCTTCTACGGCAAAAGAACTCTGCATTTGTTGTGCCATAAATCCATCTGGGAAGACCCATACAGACAACGTGTCCTTAAGAGTTCTAAATCATACAGAAAGTCGGTTCAACTGAAATTCTACCAATAATAAAATTTACAATGAGCAAAACCTAGTTTTAGTTAAACAGAACTGAAGACCAAAATCTAGACATATGGGGAAGAACAGCTACACAGCCAAACCTGCCTTGGATGTTTCCACCAAATTATTTCTGAATGCTGAAAGAGACTATGAGCTGCTATTAAAATGATGTTTTCCCTTACACTACTGGAGCTATTGAAGAAGCAATTTCAGATAAAATGCTGGCTGCTCAATGTACTCATTCAGACTTTTAAACCGCGGTCCATGCCGTGTCTAAACAAAGCAACCCATTACTTACGCCATGCTAAAAGATGGCTTTGCGTCCTGATCAGTCAAAGATGCAATGGTGTGCTGAGGAAAGCCTAGCGGAAAAGAACAGGCATAGTTTTGAGTCACTTTATATGTATTGTGGTCCTCATTTAAGAGGAGAATCTTAGTGTGCATTGATTTACATCCCAATATAAGCCACTTTACCGTGCGGACACACAAAACTCTGTGTGGTCGGCCTGGACCATGCCATCACTAGGTAGACAGGGCAAAATGTATGTTACAGATAACTGAAAATGGTAATAACCTGTAGTTAATAAACAATAATTGTCTAAAGCAGTGGTTCTCAAAGAGTGTGGCATTGCGCACTGGTGCGGCAGGAGAGGATGGCTATTGTGAGGGAAAGATTCAAGGATAATAATAAAAAATTTAAACATTTCAGTGCGGTATGGATATACAACTGGAAACAGTATCCACACTTCTCTTCAGGAGTATTGGCTATTCTTCTACAGTTCTCTCCAACATATTGTTGTGAAGAAGGATTTCCAACTCTGACAAATATGAAAGATCAGAAAATGGAAAGGCTTCTTTGTTTTGGATGAGATGAGAGCTTGTCTCAAATTAGACCTAATACAGTTGTACCTTGGTTTTCGAACAGCTTAGTTCTCGAACGTTTTGGCTCCCGAATGCCACAAACCGGGAAGTGAGTGTTCCAGTTTGGGAATGTTCTTTGGAACCCGAACAGCCAACACAACTTCCGATTGGCTGCAGGATCTTCCTGCAGCCAATCGGAAGCCGCGCCTTGGTTTCCGAACGTTTTGGAAGTTGAACGGATTTCCAGAACGGATTCCGTTCGACTTCCGAGGTACCACTGTATTATAAGGTAGTTGTGTTCTATGTTATAAATCAAGCACTGATAGGAGTTACTTCTTTTTGTTTTCCAATGCATTTCTTATCAATAAAAAATGCAGTGTGGCACAAGCAAATTTTTGTTCTGACAGTGCAGCCCAAAGTTTGAGAACCACAGGTCTAAAATATCTGCAAAATACAAGTGAAATATTACCTAGTATGGCAGGAAAAAAATTATGCCAATTACTTGCAACAACATATAACAGTGAAATCGCCAGCTCAGGATAGGTGGTCTTTAGCATTATCCTAATTGCTTGCCTCTGGATTTAGAGTAAACTATTCTGTGTGTTCAATACCAGTATACCAAAATATTAAAGGACAATTTCTTACCCATTCGAATAAGCGAGCTTTCAGAACTTGAACTAGCTGGTGGTGGACTGACGTGGTGCATCAGAAGTTCCCTATAATGGCTTTCATCTAAAATGACATGATAGGTCCCTGCCACAAAAGGAAACAAAATAAAAATTTAATTAACTGAGAGCAGGCATCTCAACAGTTGCTCATCTGGTTGCCAGTGGTGAGTAAGAATTGTCAACAAGTGACCAAGGAAAGAAGCCCTGCAAAACCAATTAGTTCTCTCCCCCCCACCCCTTTTAGGCCAAACCTGACACAGGTATATGTGGGCAGATGGGCAAGTAAAAATACATGTCATCTACTACCTTGTGGATCTAATTGTGAGGCTTTTTGAGAGTATGTCAGAGGAAAGGCTGCAATGGTTTAACAGCAAATGAAAAGTTTTGCACTAATTCCATCACAGCGCAAAGAGATAAAAAGGTTTTGAAGTGAAAAGTCATTTAGATAAGCCTAGATAACGCTGACTATGTAAAGATTAACTATTTATGAAATTTTCCTTCTCTGTTAGCATCAGCTTTTAGTGATTTGTCATCAAAATACGAGCAGTTTTTATTTTATTTATTCCAGACAGCTCTTTGGGGCAAATGCCAGTCAAAAGCAGCTAACAATCAAAACCAAAGAAAGATTTAAAAAACCTGACAGATATTTTTAAAAGCTAAAAACTGCAGTTCGAAACTACAGTCAGACGATCATCCAATTTATAAACTTCACAGCTAGAAGGCCAACTGAAATTGCAGGCCTTCAGGGCTTTTTCAATTTAGTTCATGGTTCTCTCTCTCACTCACTCAGACATACTCACACACACTCAAATATATACATACCACCAGTTTCCCGGGCAAGTACAGTGCAAACTCGAACTTCAGCAGAAAGGCCAATAATAGACACTCTGATCTTAACTGCCTTTAAACTCTTCGATATAAAAAAGAGAAAACACATGCAATGAGAGATCTAAAAAAACCTATAAAATGCACAAAGCTTTCAGGATTTTGTGACAAATATTTGTTTCAAGCATGTTAACTATCTCTGCATATTCCCAAATGTCAAGAAAGTCCAGCATTCATTCTGGATTGTTTTAATAGTAAAAAAATAAAAAACAAAAGCAAAAACTTGTGTACCTTAATTAGATCGTAAATATTGGAAGGATCGCATGTTGTCAGACTGCTGAATATTACTAAGACTTCTCTGCTTGTATGCCCTGGCATATGCCTAGAGAGAATAAAACACACTTTTATGTTTGTGACAAACAAAAACAAGTGCCAAAACAATCAAGCGCAAGACAGAGACCCATTTCTACATAAATTACGTGAGAAAATTATTTTACACTCTGTCAGCAATGAGATTTGTTATGAATCGGTGCAGAGAAGATGTTGCATATACACACAGCGTAAGTAGGTGCATTTATGCTCACTAAGTAGTTTGATGGTTCAGCCAAGGCTGTTGAATGCAAAGTAAGAAATAGGGGAGGGGAATCAGTGTTGGACATATGGGCTTTAAATATTTACCACTGTAACTTAGCACGTACTAGTCTCCAGGATAATTCTGCAGTTTGCTTTGAGTTGCTGCAGCACCTTCAAATTGCAGAATGTCCAAGAGCCAGAGTGGGCAATCTCTGGCTAGGTCTTTGAATCTGGACCACAGCCTGCCCTCTTCAGTGCCATTCACCACGTAATTAGTAATTAGCCCTTGGTCTTAGGAAAGAGGTCCCACTTGCACAAATAGAATCATCCTTTTCCCTGTGACTACTTACTGCATGGGGAGGAAGCTAACATTCCCCTCACCCCCCCCCCAAAAAAATCTAAGCCTAAGTGCCACACTGAGGAGGGACAGTGAAGGGAGGAAAAGAGAAGAGAGAAAAGGTGGAGAGATAACGTAAGTGACTGTTTAAATGGCTGTGTGAGAATTGGGTTTGTATGGATGTGTGTGAACGGGGAGATAATTTAAATGGATGGGTACATGTGAATGGGGGCGGTGTATGCAGTTTTGTTCCCAATACGCAGTCCCTGGAAGTTTATCCAAGACTCTTGCAAAAAGATTCCCCAAACTTGACAAAGAGGAACAATCTAGTTCTTGAACAGAAAATTCTATTATTGGATAAAAGAACTTCAAACAGGAAATTCTAGTATGAAACTACTTATCAAGAAATTTGATTCTATCACCTGTGGCCTGAATACAGAACAGGTTCTTATCCCAATATAGGTGTTAATTAGCTAACCAATGCTACGATGTTTACGGTATCATCAACACTGCTCTGGGAATGGTCACTGTAATTATTTTACATGCATTTAAACTTTAACACAATTGTCAGACTGTTTTATTGCATTTAATTTCCTTCTAACCTAGTTTACACTCTGCCTCTCCCCAAACCATGAGTATAAACATTCCATATGTCTGATGAAGTGCATGAAAGTTTATAATATATATAAATATACTAATCTTTAAGGGGCCACAAAACTTGGCTGTTTTTGCTGAAGCAGATTAATGAATGCTGAAAAGGGATACTTGATTAATAAATCACTCTCCCTGTGATTATAGTTAGATCGATCTCCATGGTTGCAAAACAAAACAAAAAAACCACACTACAGTAGACTATATATACTTACTTTAATGTTTGTGCAGCCAAATTTAAGGCATTATATAAAGATGGCTCTCCTAGACAAGACATATCTACAGCTTTTTTCAAAGCAGCTGTGTGTTTTCTTGGATTCCCTATGAGGAAAATCACTCATTATCAAACATCAGAAAATAGCTGAATTAAAAAACAAAAAACAAATATTCTGACATAAAACACTGCTTTTATAAGCAGGAAGGAAGGAAAATACAAAGGAAGTAAACTGACACACATTCATACAATATCAACCCATGGTCTGGCATTATAGCTGAACCAAGACTATACCAACAATGCTCATCAAGTCTCCAGGCACCCCAAGACCACCTTTCATTATCACATGAAAGCTCAAAACAAGTACCGTATTTTTCGCTCTATAACACGCACCCGACCATAACACGCACGTAGTTTTTAGAGGAGGAAAATCCGTAGGCATGCCACCCATAGGCATTCCCTCCATAACACGCACAGACATTTCCCCTTACTTTTTAGGAGGAAAAAAGTGAGTGTTATGGTGCAAAAGATACGGTATTTTTCATGCACTCCTTCTCCTTTGCCCCAAGAGGGTCCTCTATCCATCCAATCAACTAGTTTCCCTCATTCAAGCCCTGCTTCATCTTTGTCCAGTATTCATGGGGCCTGCAACAAAATGCTGCAGTCTAGAGCAGGCTTTTTCAATCTTGGGAGCCCAGATGTTGGACTACAACTCCCATCATCCCTGACCACTAGTCCTGCTAGCTAGGGATAATGGGATTTGTAGTCCAACAAAATCTAGGGACCCAAGGCTGACTAAGTCTGGTCTAGAGTGATAAGAGTGATCCTGTTCAAAGCTCCAGTCAGCTATCCCCTTCTCCAGAAAACCATTTCATTTCTTCTACCCCATTTTCTTTTCTAACTGATTGTCAACATTCTGGGACTGATAATGCTTAATCTTCATTGCACTGGTTTCTTTTGGGGGGGGTGTACATATATACAACTAAATGCTGGTTCAATGCTTTATTTTAAAATTTTAGAAATTAAAAGCTTGCTTTGAGGACATGTCACATGTGGCAGCCAATCAGCACTGGGCAAATCTGGCTGCTGAATCAAATTTGCAAAACCAAACCTGTCGCCGTCCCCACCACATACATACACTTAAGGTCAATACCATCCTGGAGAAAACTTAATTTAAACATCATACAGTGAATGAATTTACAGAGTTGCCCTCAAGTAAAATTTCATTTATACATAGTCTAAGGTAGAAACATTATAGGGAACATTCTCTTTAAACTTGCTCCAGCAACTATCCTTAAATTTCCAATGTATTTTTAAAGTTCACACTGGGTCAAAGTCAGTTGTCTGTATCATGTTTAATAGAAAGAATGGTCAAACAAGGTAGAAATATAGAAAATATTATCTTTTTTGCTTTGTTTAAAATATGACAGGGCCATAATAACAAATCTCTTCTCAGAATGAAAGAAATAATTTGTTCATACCTGAAAGCTCAGTAAGTTTTTCAGCTCTTTTGCCCTTAGTCACAATAATGCCAACCTGCCAGAAAGATGTCTGCTATTAATAGAGTCACAGAGTAATGAAGTCTCGTTGAGCCCAACCATGTTTTCCAACGTACAGAGGTGGCAGCAGAGAGCCAAGAATCATTTGCAGAGCTTATAGTAACAAGAGTTACTTGAGATGCAAAGAGGAACAAGAGCCACCTAGCACTCCTGCAGCTTCCCATCAAAACATGTAATGAGCAACATTGCAGGGAATTCGACATGGCAGAGCTGGATAGTTTCATCTCCACCTCCCTTTGAATTATGGAAGCCATTGCTGCTTTTGCTTACCCCATGAGATCAACAGCTGGGGATAAGTTTGACCAAGAGCTATAAATATGAAATCTGTGGGCGGAAATGTTTATGCAGTTTCTGGTAATCTATATAATTCCTTCTACTATATTTACAGCAGCTTTTATTCCATAATCGTGATGAAGAAACAGTTTGACACTGCAAATTTCAGAATCTTAAGAGTCTCTGCTTTAATATTATTATTATTAGCCACTTCCTAATTAGTTTCTGGGACGCGGGTGGCGCTGTGGGTTAAACCACAGAGCCTAGGACTTGCCGATCAGAAGGTCGGCAGTTCGAATCCCCGCAACAGAGTGAGCTCCCGTTGCTCGGTCCCTGCTCCTGCCATCCTAGCAGTTTGAAAGCACCTCAAAGTGCAAGTAGATAAATAGGTACCGCTCCAGCAGGAAGGTAAATGGCGTTTCCGTGCACTGCTCTGGTTCACCAGAAGCGGCTTAGTCATGCTGGCCACATGACCCAGAAGCTGTACGCCGGCTCCCTTGGCCAATAAAGCAAGATGAGCATCGCAACCCCAGAGTCGGTCACGACTGGACCTAATAGTCAGGGGTCCCTTTACCTTTTTAATTAGTTTCTAGCTAGCCTAGGTGGATACAAAGACAGGTTTGATGGGAGGTGATGCCTGATGACATCAAAAGCCTAGGGAGGCGAAGGGCAAAAGGAGGGGTGGTCAGAGGCTTCATTGCACTGTGTCATTTCTTCCTCTTGCCCATACATAACAGAAGCAAAATGAATTGTGCAAAATCATTAAATGCATGCTCATTTATATATGCTGCAGGACCAAACCCTGTTCAGGCATTATAAATCACCTTATTGTTAATCCCATGGATTAGAGAGCAAAGTCCACCTACTGGCCTGACTGCCAAGTCCCCTGCTGGTGTCCAGCCCCCTACTGGCTATGCATTGGAAGATAGCCCTGTGATTTGGAAGCATGATCGCATAGAACTCCAAATCATGGTGGCAGCCTGCGTACATACAGCAGGCTCCCTTCTTCAGACATTCTCCAATGCACAGGCAGGGATGAAAATATTAACCCCCTCATTTAGAATGCCAAAATGCTTTGGGCTTTATAGACAGAAAATTGAATTATCCCAGTACAACATGTTTATTATTTAATTTTAACATAAATCATGGCTTTTATTTTGTCTTTAGAATGTTTTAAACTCACCAATATGCTAATAGTCACACTTAAGATTGCTTTTAGCTAAACATTCGAAGAAGTGATTATTTCTAATCCACAGCAACCATCTCCAGCACAGTGTACATACCTGACTAATCGGATTTTGGTCAAAATATTCTTCAACAAAATATTCCAGTAACTACAAAAAGAAAAATATCATTAGAGCCATTAATTCTCAAGTGTTACTTTACATTGCACAACTTTATGAACTTCACAAAAGTCATTTTATACCTAGTCATCAAAAAAGATAAAAGCTTCTTATTTTCTAAAAAGTATGCATAAGGACAACTAACAAAAAACAAAGTTGTGGTTACCAATGTTATTTCAAGAGTGATGTTAAGGTCCATCTAAACCTTATTTTTAGGACAGTTATTGACTTTCAGGAGGAATTTGAAAACATTCCTGTTTGATGGCTGAAAGACACTGTTCCTGGAAACCCTGAGATCACCAGATGAGAAAGGGAAACAAATGAAGGATAATTTATCACATTTGTTTCCTTCCCTCCACCTTTCCTTCAAGAGGTTCTAGGTGATGTTTGCTGTATCTAACCATACCCAAGTCATCCTCCAAACCACTCTGCAAGGTACATTAGGCTTAGAAATGGGACTTGGCCCATGGTTATCCAGTGGGTTTCAGAGCTGAGCAAGAACTTGAATCTGAGTTGTCGCAATCTGACATTTTATCTATTTTCAGTGATCTTAGAGAAATGCAAGTTATCAAGAATAAATACCTTTAGGGTACAAGTTAGCCTGGTAGGTTTTAAATCTTGGTCTTCCATTGTTCTTGATCCATCAACCACTACATACAGGTGACGCATCTAAATATGGGTAAGATATTTTTAGGGAATTAAAATATATTTTGTTATAATATTCATAAAATAGAGTATCAGGCCAATATGATACATACCTTTTCAAAAGTAATTTAGGATTCACAAATTATTCTAAATGCACAACATTGCAAAGGAATTGTGGGCTGTTGGCCCCTTCTTTCAGAGTTACAGAAATATATCGGAAAACTGAAAATCTATGCGTACTTGCTTTTGAGTGGTCCCCACTGAATCCATGGAACTTACTTCAGGGTAAATTTACACTTCAGGCTGTTTGTTTTTCTCTTTGTGCTGGTTCTGGGTTTTTGTGTTTACTGACAGTATTATTTGCTTTTAAGCAGCACACAGCATTGAGCCAAGGAAGCCTGTCAACCTTTATCATACTATATAAAGGTAAAGGTACCCCTGCCCGTACGGGCCAGTCGTGACCGACTCTAGGGTTGTGCGTCCATCTCACTTAAGAGGCCGGGGGCCAGCGCTGTCCGGAGACACTTCCGGCTCACGTGGCCAGTGTGACGAAGCTGCTCTGGCGAGCCAGCACCAGCGCAGCACACGGAAACGCCGTTTACCTTCCCACTATAAAGCGGCACCTATTTATCTACTTGCACTTAGGAGTGCTTTCGAAACTGCTAGGTGGGCAGGAGCTGGGACCGAACAATGGGAGCTCACCCTGCCGTGGGGATTCGAACCGCCGACCATACGATCAGCAAGTCCTAGGCACTGAGGTTTACCCACAGCGCCACCCGTTTACCCACAGCGCCACCCATTACCATACTATATACTTCTCACTTATTCCCTGAAACCCATATTTTCCACTAATCCTGCCCTGACATTCTCTTTGACATCCATGGGTTGTTGGTTGTTTTTTTAAAATGATTCAGTTCAGATACATTACACCCAACATCCAAATTGGTCAACCACCAAAGCAGAGGACTAATGATAATTATAAAAGATACAGAGGGTTATATCCAACTAAGTTGTCCAGTGCAAGAATCTCCTCCCTCACCCCTACAAATAGGTTCTGGGATTCCCCCAACCCTATGAAGCAGATTGGGGGGTGGGGTATGGGGAGAGAAGAGGTAGTCCCATTCAAGTCCTTGTGCTAACAGCACAACATCATTGGATGCAACCCAGAGACCTTTTCATCTGTTGCTGTGCCTCTAAGCACATTAAACTGGTATAATTTTAAACCGTTGCTTCATGACCCATGCTTTTAAGATTCTTGTTTGCCATCCCAGATCTGGTCGAGAGGAAGAGCGGGGCAGAAAAATAAAAAAGTTTAAATCCAATCAATTATATGTAATCAAAATACATTTTTATTTTTATTTATTAGTAGCCCAATAACATCACAAATAAATGTCTCAATGTAAAATTTGCACACAGCCTAAAATAATAATCAAGTAGAACTTTTCTCACGTCTTTATCCTAACTGAAGAATCCAGCATTTTACTATAACATCCCAAAACCAACTCTAAAAGCTGGTAAACTGCAGTCACAACCCCACAGTCTTTATTGAGAGCTCTTAAGCAAAGTTAAGACTTGATTAAACTTTATTTGCTTTAAATAGAATCCAACTTCCCTCAACCAAAAATCAACCAGAGCTGCCTTTTGTATAGGTTGACTTCAGATTATCTCTGGGAACTTGTATGGCTAGAATTTCAGCTATGCAATTTGACGTTTATTGACCTTCTTGCTTGAAGCTCAATGGTCATATGAACATGCCTAAATAGTTTGTCTGCCGTAGTCGAAACAAAATAAAAACATTCCTTCCAGTAGCACCTTAGAGACCAACTATTTTTGTTATTGGTATGAGCTTTCGTGTGAATGCAGGTATTCTTCAGGTATCTGAAGAAGTGTGCATGCACACGAAAGCTCATACCAATAACAAACTCAGTTGGTCTCTAAGGTGCTACTGGAAGGAATTTCTTTATGGCTAAATAGATTATAGTTAAATATCACTGCAATTTTACAAGAAGGTGTGTATGGTGTAGGGAAAGTTTTTCTCCCTCTCTCACAATACTAGAAGCCAGAGTTATCAAATGAAACTGAGTGGTTTGAGATTCAGAATGGACTAAAGGAAGTACTTTTTCACATAGCACATCCTCAGACTATACAATTTGTTACCACAAGATGTAGTGATGGCCACCAACTTGGGCAGCTTCATGGAGGACAAAGGCTCTCAATGGCTATTAGCCACAATGGCTATATACGACCTCCAGGATCAGTTGCTAGGGCACACAAGCAAGAGTGCTCATATCCCTCATATGAGATTCCCATACACATCGGATGAACTACTGTGACATCAGAATGCTTTACAAGATGGACCTTTGATTTGATCCAGGTCTCTTCTTGTTCTTATTACTGAATGATAGTGCAGCTGCCTGCCCAAAGCAAACTGCAATCTAAGGAAAAACAAGTATGCTCTTATTAAGCATATGAATGAGACCTATTTCATACACAACTTCACAGCAAAATAAGTTTAGAGCCAAGTAGAAAAAGAGAACTTACCATCCCAAGTCGAACTTGTCCATGATGCTCAAAGATTCTGCAAAGTAAAAAAAAAAAATTAATTGCTAATTGTTATAGCATTTATATATTATATCATCAATATATACAATCTATTCTCATTTGTGAAAAACAGATATTCAATGAATCATGTTTACTTTTTTAAAATACTTTGATACAAAAGTTTTTAATTATGTTGTGAAGATGAATGTCAGAGCCACATTGTAATCTGATTGACTATAACATCATACAACCTAAGTAGAATGAAGTTAGATTTGAATTTAAACTGGAAACTTTTCACGCTTCTCCTTGTAAGACTGCAGCAAAATGCAATTTATTCTGAAGTGTCATTCATAGTGCATCCCTACATTGTGCAGCTTAGTGATTACCTTTTTCTTTTGGCCTTATAAAGAATATCCTCTATGCTGGCTTTCAATGATCCAGATTCATCTTCTTTAAGAACTTCCCTAGAAGCAAGAAAAACAAAGTATAATGTACTGTATATAGATAACAAAAGACTACAGTTCTTAAACAATGGAGGGGGGGGGAGAAATATAAAAGCTTACCAAGTTCTTTCATAACCCCCTTCCCACCGTTTGGTTCTCTCTGGTTCATCATCCATTTCTCTTCCAAGTTAAGAAACTAGTAAGGAAAATTATGATACTGTAATTTAAAACTGTATTTTGAGATATTATAATAGAATTTATGCCACAATAAATAATTAAATAACACACATATGTACAACTTGTCAGGTTCAAGGTTCCTGAATAGTACATAAATCAGAGCAAATCAGATGTAATTCTCAGGAGAAGCCCTTATGAAACCCCATCAGCTTTTGTGGTCTTCAAGACTCACAGAGTCCACAAAGCTCCATCCAGTACTAAAAACTAGGAAAAGGAGAGGTATTTGATGGGAAATGATTTATAACATCCTGATTCTGCTGCATCAGCACACATCACTACTCTGGCTGATCCGGAGCTGGGGTCCCAGCCTGGGCAAATTTCTGGCTACAAGAAAATCAATTAGCTTTTTTTTTTTATGCTTGCTTCAAGCCCCCCCCCCCCTCAGTTTAGGAAGTTTTGCTGATTTTAACGAGCCTTTTCCTGCAATTGACTTAACATACAGTCAGCACCTTTCAACCGTTACCCAAATGACTTTTTAAAAAAGAAAAGAACAAAACCAACAACATGAAAATAGCTAGGATAAAATGACACTTCCACCATCGAAAACTAAGATAGCACCTCTAAACTCTCAAGATCCAGACAAGTAGAACTACCCTCCTCAGCTAGTCGACAAGGACAAGGTTGGGCTTGGGACAAAAGCGTCTTGTTCCCACAAAGTCTCCTAGCTCAGGAATAGGCTAACAGCTCTAAGGGAGGTCTGGGGGGGAGCTGTTCTTGCCACCTGCCTTTATCTTTCAGGAGACAGAAAGAACCGAAGAGGAGGAACCAAAAGAAGTGCGCGCCCAAGAACCTAGTCGCACGCACTTCGGAGCCTCTCTAGGAAAACCATCTCTCTGGCTAAAGGTTCCACACTTTAAACATTCCGGTGGCAGCGCAAATATTAAGAAGAAGAGTTCCGCCGTGCAAAGAGCTTGTTGCGGAGAAAAGAGCAGGGTGACTGACATAGATGTAGGGGGGGGGAGTATGTTTCTGCTACTTTGGGTGACGCAGCCACAGCTTCTGGCAGCAATTAAAACCCACACTTTGCTATAGTCTGCGTTGCAGCAAAAACAACAAAGCCCTGTGGGACTTTAAAGGCTGAAAAAGGACTCTGAGTCTTCAAAAGCTTATGTCATAAGGAAGTTTCTTCTTTCACGTCCCTCCCCCCAATGTGGGGATTCTCGGACTCTAAACGGGCAGGACTATTTTTAAACGTTTAGAAACTATTTAAAATAATGAACGGTTCAGGTGAAATAAGACTCCTCTCTTTGCTGCCCTTTTGTCTTGGAAGGAGCGTGGGGCGTGGGAATAAACTGGTGCAACTGCTATGGACAGCTATTACTTCCTCCAGTCCAGAGAGACGCTAAAATGCTTCTCTTTTGCTAACGCGGCGGTTTAAGCCTACCTGTAGTGTCTACAGTGTTGCAGACCATGCCTTGTGACCTGAATAGCCTTCCTCGTCGTCCAGTAGGTACCGTATTTTAGAGGCTAAAATTTACAAGCTCGTAACTTTGGGGCGCATCTCAGGGTGGGAAAGTTCTCCTTCTAATCACACAGACTTTATTCCCCCTCTAAGCTTCACCAGTTCCAGGGCTTAGCTTCAGCATACCCTCCAACATTTCTCCAATGAAAAGAGGAACGTCCCATTCCATAATGATAATTATACTATTCCCGACACATCTTACTGGTTTCCCCAGGCACTCTGGCCAGCTGCCAACACACACACACACACACACACACACACACAAACACACACATAATAAAACATTAAACATTGAACTTTTTTTAAAAAAACTTCCCTATACAGGATTGTCTTCAGATGGCTCGTGAGTCGGATAACTCCATACTCTTCAACATTTCTCCAATGAAATAGGGATATCCTAAAGAAAAGTGGAACATTCCAGGATCAAATAAAAAACCTGGGCTTCTCTAAATCAAGGACATCCCTGAAAATAGGGACACTTGGAGGGTCTGCTTTAGCAGAGCATGTAGAAATCACAGGTTCAACTCAGCATCTCCAGGTAGAGCTGCCTGAAAACCTGTGGAGCTGCTCCCAGTCAGGCTAAGCTGAGCTTAATGGACCATTGATCTGATTCATTATAAGGCAGCTTCCAATGTTCCACTGGCCAGCTGGTTCAGAACTATGCATTGCTTAAAGCAGGTGTGAGGAACCTTTGAGCCAGTTTCTCTTTAAGTCAAGAGGGGGTCCTTTGGACCGCTGGATGTTGCTTAACTACAACTCCCATCATCCATTGACATTGGCAGTGCTTGCTAGAGCTGATGGGAGTTGTGGTCCAGCAACATTTGGAGGGTCAACTGTTCCTCCCTCCTAAAAAGAAACTGGTACTGTAAGCCTTACATTAATGAAGTATACTTAATCAAGTATATATCTGCTCAGCTCACTTCTCTACTCCAATTTATTGATAGTCTGTTTTTAAAAACTTGAGATATAAGTCTAGTTTTCAGAATAAATTCAAGGCGGCTAATAATAAAAATCAGTTAAAATATGAAACCATTCACAATTCAACCAAATTATAAATCAAAATATTAGCATCTCCAGCTTCCATCAACAGAAATCCCAAATGTGCCTTTCCTAATCATTTTGGACTTTCCTGAAACTCATCACACCGTCAGAGACTGGGATCACCTTTTCCCAAAAAACGTGTTGCTAGCTTTCAATTTCCCAAGGACAAGAGAGTCACTAATCACAGGTGAACAGACTCTGTAACAGAGCATTGCTTTAACAAATAAGAGATAGGGTGGGTTCTCACTTTGAGCCTTTTTATTGTTAAAAAAAAGTTCTGTTTTAAATTAATAAAACAAGATGGCTCAAAAATGGTATAAGTCTATCATCAACAATAAGTTTATTGTGCTAGCCAAAGGCCATGACATTTCATAACAGTTTACTGAACTACAAACAAAAAATATCCTGGTTCATATAAATATAATTAATTGAACCATTTTCTTTCTTTTTGTCCCAATCAAACATTAAAAGAGGCAGGCAGTAACTGCCCCCCCCAAAAAAAAAACTTTTATTATATCTGCTTTTTTCCTGCATTGTAGTTTCTTGCTTATTATCTCATTCTGGAATTCAGTGTCAAAACATATATTTAGCGGCGTCACGTCGCGCGTCGGACGCCGTTTGCCGTCGCCGCCGGTCCGCGCATGCGCGGAGGCGGGGCCTAGTCCTCCTCCGGGTCGCCGCCGCCGCGTTCGGACGCAAAATGGAGCTGTCGGCGGCCTGGAGCGCGCTCAGCACCGGCCTGGTGCCGCCCGAAGCCCTGGGGATGGAGGCGCCGCCGCGCTACGACTCCCCCCCCGACCTGCGCCCGGCCTGGGCCGCCCTCCGCCACCACGGCCTGCAGGGCGCCCTGGAAGACTGGTTCCTCGAGGTCCTCCAGACGGACCTCCAGTCCCGCCTGGGCCCCGAGTTCTGGAGGCGCGCGGCGCCGGCGCCCGGTGAACCGCAGCACGCCCATTCCCTGCTGGAGGCCTTCCGCTGGCTGGAGGAGCGCCTGGCACCCTACCTGCGCGGCGCCGCCCTGCTGGAGGAGTGGGTGCCCGAGGCGGTGCCTGGCACCGGCGCCACTGGGCGCCTGCGCGGGAACCTTGACGCCCTGCTGCGCGCCGTGGTTTTCCTGGCGCCGCCAGGGGCGTTTCAGGAGGCGCTGGGCGACCTCTATGGGCGCAGCTTCCGGGTCTACATGGCGGGAAACGTAGCGCCAGCAGGCAGCGGCGAGGAGGAGGGAACCGTAGCGCGCTTTGAGGAGCTGAACGGCGTCCTGCACCGCCTCCGCCTCCTCGAGCGAATCAGCACACCCGCCGTGACCGACATCCTCCACCGCATGATCGCCGAGCGCCTGGAGGGCACCTGCCGGGGCGAGTTCGAGCGCTCCTTCCTCCCTGACTTCCAGGAATGGCTCGAGCGCGTGATTGGCTGGGTTGGCTGGGTCTTCCGGCGGGAGGGCGGGGCCGAAGCCGCCCCCCTGCGGCGCTGGCGCTGCCACGTCCAGAGGTTCTTCTACCGCCTCTACACCGCCATGAGGATCGAGGAGCTCTTTGGCATCATCCGAGATTTCCCCGACTCCAAGCCGGCCATAGAGGACCTCAGGTTCTGCCTAGAGAGGACCAACCAGCGCCAGCACCTCCTGACCTCCCTGAAAAGCGCCCTGGAGATGCGACTCCTCCATCCCGGGGTCAACACCTCGGACATCATCACCCTCTACATCTGCGCCATCAAGGCCCTGCGCCAGCTGGACCCCTCGATGGTCATCCTGCAGGTGGCTGGGGAGCCCATCCGCAAGTACCTGAGGACCCGCGAGGACACTGTGCGGCAGATCGTGGCCGGCTTGACGGGCGAGGGATCGGGCGACCTGGCGCACGAGCTCTCCCGAGCGGATCCTGTCGCCCTGGACAACGGGCAGGAGAGTGACGAGGAGGCTGGCGCCCAGCCGGAGGACTGGGTGCCCGACCCGGTTGATGCCCACCCAGCTGGAAAGCCCGCTGCCAAGCGCCGCTCGGCAGACATCATCACCCTGCTGGTCAGTATCTACGGCAGCAAGGACCTCTTCATCAACGAATACCGCACCCTGCTGGCTGACCGCCTGCTCCACCAGCTGAACTACAGCGCCGAGAGGGAAATCCGCAACGTCGAGCTGCTCAAGCTGCGCTTTGGGGAAACCCAGATGCTCTACTGCGAGGTGATGCTGAAGGACATGGCCGACTCGCGCCGGATCAACGCCCACATCCGGGACGAGGAGCAGAAGCTTCCGGAAGGCCAGAGGCCCCCCTTCCGGCTGGCGGCCGCCATCATTTCCAGCGAGTTTTGGCCGCCCCTCAAGGAGGAGAAGCTGGAGCTGCCGGCCGAGATCAAGGCCGCCATGGAGGACTATGCCCGGAAGTACGAGAAGCTCAAGGCCATGCGGACTCTGAGCTGGAAGCACCACTTGGGGGCGGTCTGCCTGGAGGTGGAGCTGGCCGATAGGACGCTCTCCCTGTCCGTCACGCCGGCCCAGGCAGCCATCATTCTCCACTTCCAGGACAAGGGCACCTGGACCCTGGAGGAGCTGAGCGCGGCCCTCCACTGCCCCCCGGCCCTCCTGCGCCGCAAGCTGGCCCTCTGGCTCCAGCAGGGGGTGCTGCGCGAAGAGGCGCCCGGCACCTTCGCGGTGGTGGAGGAGGCGCCCAAGGAGGCGCCCGAGAAGGTGGTGCTGGTGGAGAGCGACGAGGAGGGTGACTCCGCCATGGCCTCCCAGGCCGACCAGAAGGAGGGGGAGCTCCAGGTTTTCTGGACCTACATCCAGGCCATGCTGACCAACCTGGAGAGCCTGCCCCTCGAGCGGATCCACAGCATGCTGAAGATCTTCGTCATGACAGGTCCCATGGTCAGCGAGATCGACTTGCGGGAGCTCCAGATCTTCCTCCAGAAGAAGGTCCAGGACGAGCAGCTGGTCTATTGCGGCGGCGTCTACCGCTTGCCCAAGGCCGGGAACTGAAGCGCCGGGTGCGAGAGATCAGCTGGGCGCCGTCCGTTTGGGGACGCTACGGTTCCCACACAATAAAGCTATTTGTTTGCAACAAAGCACCTGGTTTTTTCCCCCGGGAACCGAAGCGCTGGGTGTGAGAGATCCGCTGGGTGCGAGAGATCCACCGGGCGCCATCCTTTTGGGAGTGCTACGGTTCCCACAAAATAAAGATATTGGTTCGCAAGCATTGCGCCTGGGTTTTTTTCCCCAAGGCCAGGAACTGAAGCGCCGGGTGTGAGAGATCCACTGGGTGCGAGAGATCCACTGGGTGATGTCCGTTTGGGGACGCTACGGTTCCCACGCAATAAAGCTATTTGTTCGCAAAAAAAAAACAACAACCATATATTTGGCACAAAACATATCTGGGCACAAAAAGGCTTTCCTCCGTCTCTCTGGAGACTGCAGTTCTTTGTTGAACGACTAAACACAATGTGGACAAATATCACATCCATCACAAGATGTCAAAAAAACCAACCCCCGTATGTGCTCATAACTTTCAAGTAGAAACTTGCCAAGTGAGAGTGCATTTCCTGATACCTTCAGTTGCCCAACAGCTGAACATGTCTACTTGCATATCCAAACAAAATGCTTCGCTACGTCACATGACAGAAACCCACAATCATAACATGAAGATCAATAGTCATGTTCTCAAGGGAAAAATGGATACACACAAGCCTGTTCTAAAACAAAGGAAGGAAGGAAGTAAAACCAGGTAGTTTTTAGTTCTTTTTTAAAATAGTAAGACTTCAAAAGGCAGCTCTGTGACCAAATTATAAACACTTTGGTTGTTAAAACATTTGCATCTGTGGCAATTTAGTTTTTATGAACAGAATAATTTCAAAGGTCACCCAGGCAGCCCATGTTAGCTGGTTAAAAAGAGGTATAACAGCCCAGGACCCATCAAGCAGTTATTGATTTGTATTTTGAGAAAGTTAAACTATTTTAATAATTTATGTGGTTTTATAGACTCTAGATGTTTTTGACTGCTGTTTAAATTATTATATTTCATGGAAATTTTACATTATTTACTTTTAGATCTTTAAAATCAATAAATAGCCCTCTTATACTTAAGGTTTTAGGTTTGGGGCTCTGGATATCACACACACAAATCAGACTATCCAATTAATTATATCCGATTATTTTTAAAAAAAACAACTACAAAAATTGCCTAATATTGCTACAATATGGGAAAACTCATTTTTCAAACTAAAACGTCAAGTTTGAAATATGTCAACCTTCACCTGATTCTTCTGTAGAAATTAGGAAATACTGTAGTTGAAAGTTTTGGGGAACCATCCAGTAAGCTTGCTGCTGCTTCCATTCATTTCAGCATTCACTGTGACCCATTTGAAATATTTGTTTTCCTTCAGAACACCTGGCTATAATCTGTTGTTCCAAAAAGGTTTAGTTTTAATAGAGGACTAAGTACACACTATAAAACTCTGACCATTTAAATTACATTCACATAAAACATTTCATTTCAACAACAATGTGCTGGGTGAAGGTATTTACCGTATTTTTCGCTCTATAAGACGCACCAGACCATAAGACGCACCTAGTTTTTGGAGGAGGAAAACAAGAAAAAAAAAAATTCTGAATCTCAGAAGCCAGAACAGCAAAAGGGATTGCTGCGCAGCGAAAGCAGCAATCCCTCTTCCTGTTCTGGCTTCTGGGATAGCTGCTCAGCCTGCATTCGCTCCATAAGACGCACACACATTTCCCCTTACTTTTTAGGAGGGAAAAAGTGAGTCTTATAGAGCAAAAAATACGGTAGTTAGAACTAGAAGACAGGAGTGCCTGGCGTGCTCTGGTCCATGGGTCATGAAGAGTCGGACAAGACTAAACGACTAAACAATAAGCGCTGTGATGTAAACCACTGAGCCTTGGGCTTGCTGATTGGAAGGTTGGCGGTTCGAATCCCCATGACAGAGTGAGCTCCCGTTGCTCGGTCCCTGCTCCCGCCAACCTAGCAGTTCGAAAGCACTTCAAAGTGCAAGTAGATAAATGGATACCGCTCCGGCGGGAAGGTAAACGCCGTTTCCGTGTGCTGCTCTGGTTTTGCCAGAAGCTTAGTCATGCTGGCCACATGGCCTGGAAAACCTGTTTGCAGACAAACGTCAGCTCCCTCGGCTAGTAAAGCGAGATGAGTGCTGCAACCCCAGAGTCGTTCGCAACTGGACTTAACTGTCAAGGGTCCTTTACCTTTTTTTAAGGCTTGAAAATATTTTCCCTATATTAATTAATAGCTGATAATTTACATTTTCTCAACAACATTTATTTGCAAGCATGGTATTACCCTTACAGTTGTTGTGTGCAATTAAAATGTGTGGTGTTTGTTTTAAGATTAACACCCTGCAGCTTATTTATTTTGAAAAATTATATCCATCTTTTCATCATCTCGTTCTCAAAGCAGCTTACAATGAAAAAACCACAAAATTTCTAAAAAAGAAACATAATTAAACTGCAAAAAAATTTAACCTCAGAAATTTAAATATCCAACATCTGAACAAGAAAATGAGAATGTTTTAGGAACAGGGGTCGGCAAGGTTTACCTTGCCTGGTCTGGTTTACTCCAGCAGAGATCCCTCTGTTGGCCGGATCGAGCTCGTTCGTGAGCGCACACAGCCGCAATTTCTGGTGTCTCCGTCTTCACAGACGCAATTTCCGGCATCTGAGCATGTGCGGACGCGATTTCCGGCACCGCGGAAGCGAGTCCCTGTGCCACGCTGTGCCGTTTTAGCACAGTGTGTGGGGACTCGCTGAGCGGGCAGCTCGGTTCAGGGGTGGCTCGGGGGCCAGTTAAATGACCCCTGTGGGCCACTTGTGGCCCATGGGCCTTAGGTTGCCTACCCCTGTTTTAGAACATTGGAGAAGCATCCATGAAGCAAAGGCCTCCTGGAATAAGATGGCTTTAACCAGGCACCTGAAACTAAACAGAGACAGTGCCTGTCATAATATGTTTGTTTGCATAGTTTTGATACTGAGCGCTGCTTCAGATTCTGCAGATACCATATTCCTCCCTGCAAAGACGAGGAACATTTTGCATCATCATTTATTATGACACAATTGGAACTGACGAATGTTAAATCAAAACTGATGAAATATTTCAGTGCAATTCTTGACTCCACACCCTTAGCCTCCTTCTCTCGATTCAGCCTGAAACTGGGTGAGAACTGCGTGTGTTACCTCTTTTCTCCTAATTGAAATCCTCACAGGAGAGGCCAGACCAAATATTTCCATATTCTTAGTACAATTTGTAACACAAAATGCGTTTAAGTAAAGATTATAAATGAAGGTGATCGTTTAAGAGCTTAAAGAAGTGTATAATCATAATTGTTTCCTCTTAGGCACAAAGGAAGCTGCTTGATACCAAATAAAGTCCAATGGTCATCTAGTTCAGTATTGTCTGAGCTAGACAATACTGAAAGACAATGTTAAACAATGGGCAAGGGTGTCATGAATGAGCCAGCCCCCAGGGACGGTTTGCAGCTGGCTCCCAGAGAATAGTTGCTGACATTTGAAGGAAGCAGTCAGGAACAGAGAGGGTTAACTGCCATGCACCCACCCCTTGGAATGCCCGCTGATAAGGGAATAGCTGAGAGCAAGCTAGAACACAGTCACAGCTCACTGGAAGCACAAATAGGTGAGAAAGAGTTAAGAGACAGCCTCTCAGAGACTGGGGAAGAGGAGGGAGCTGACCCCCTCCATGAATGGGAGGGCTGCAATATAGGAAGTGAAACAAAAGACGTACAAAGTGAAAGTTCAGTTGCTTCTGGTCTCGCTGGAAGCATTTTTCAGAAGGGTCATGATGGTGGAGGTGGATTTATTTGACAATAAATCATCCTTTTTAATTAACTACGCTCACTGTGTTATCAAGCCAGGGACTGGACTGCTGACAAAGGGTTGCATACCCTCCAACATGTCTCCAATGAAAATAGGGACGTCCTGTTCCATATGTTGTGATGATGTAAACATTTGAATTGATGGAGCTGCAGCACAATCATTATTGAAGCTGAAGTGCAATAATAATAAACAGTTTTTGCTGTTGCTTCATTCAACATCCACATTACAAAATGTCCAGTGTATTTTGGGTCAAAGATAATTAATGCTGATTAAGAGAATGTAGGCTTTGCCTCTATTTTCTATCACCACCTTCTTTTAGTATCTTGAACCTCTTTGTCTGAGGAGGAAATATGGCTGTGCTTCACGCCATGATTGATATAGGACAACCAAGGATGCCAGGCCATCCTCTCTCAACTAGGTCATTCTTTCTAAAGTCTGTTTTGAAAGAGCTTGTACTCAGCTTCTCCACCTCTTCAGGAAAACACACACCTGACTCCACGGGTCTGTTTTCTGGGCAGTTGGCAGGATGCTGTGTGGGCTAAAGTCAGCAATGATGGAAGCCCATATAAAACCACCCTGCCAAGACCTGTCTAGTGCAACAAATACTTTAGGGATGCCTACAGGCTTGTCTGTTCCCCAGCAACTGGCAGAAATACATTCCCCCTGAACTTGGAGGGTCAACTGAGCTATCATGGTCAATTACCCTTCATAGACCTGTCCTCTGGATTAACTCAATCCCATTTTAGAGAAAGCTTTAACTCGAGGGTTAACTGCTCCCGAAAAGACTCTCAACATTCAATAAATAGCTGCAAAGCCTCAGTAACCACTCACATATTGACACTACAAAAAGGCCCTGCCTCAGCTATCAGGTTTTCAGAGGATCATAAAAACATACAAGAACAAAACAACTATATAAAACACAGTAGAGCGATTAACACCAGCTACTCAACATGCTGGGAAGCCAGTGCAAATAAAATAGTCTTCACCTGGTGCTGAAAACGACAGAGTTTATTTTACTCCAGAGAATAGTATTTTCCATAAGAGGTGCCACCACTGCAAAGGTGCCCTCTCTGGTCACCATCTGCCGTCAGTGGAGAAAAATCTCAAATAATGATTTCAAACGGTGAATTCAACTCAGGTAGGCTCACGTGGAAGAAGGCGCTTCTTTATAAGACTCAGGTCCCAGGTTGTTTAAGGTTAGTTCCAATGGCCTGTGGCATTGTTTAGAGCGACAAGATATAGCCAGTTTCGGTTAGAACTTAACAGCTGTTTTGGACTAATTAAAGTACAGTATCTGACAGGAGTGCCTGGCGTGCTCTGGTCCATGGGGTCACGAAGAGTCGGACATGACTAAACAACATCATCATCTGACAACACAGTCCCCTGTAGAATTCATTGCAGTACGTAGTCTGGAACAGGAGGTTACCAGAGCATGAATCAGAGGACCAGACTCTCTCTTCTCATGAGGGGGTCACAGCTGGCAAACCATCTGAAGTTGTTGAAAGGTGCATCATATCAACCACAGAAGGCACTCAAGTATCCATTGACAATGCCAGATCTTGCAGCAACCACAAATTTCACAGCTGATCCATCATAAGTGATACCCCAACCAGAATGGTTTGGATACCTCTATCTTATCAGAACTGAGCTTCAATGTATCAGTCCTCATCCAGTCAATTTAAAATCCAAAATGGTGATTCAGCAAGGCTACAGCCTCAGCTGAATGAGATGAAAAGAAATGGAGCTGGATGGCATGAACATACTGATAGCTCCAAATCTTCAGACAACCTCATTCAACAGCTTAACTGAGATATAAGTATAAAACCTGTACTAAAGGCTGATGGAATTTCAAAGTTGATTTTGCTGGTGCTTTCTTCAAAGGAATGCTGAGACATGTTTCTTTCGACCAACCACGGATGCTGTGAGCCTGTCAACTTGATACAGGTGCATGTTGGGAATTGTAGGTTTGTTTGCAATCTTGCCTGAGACATGTATTTTTTTGTTTTGTTTTAAGCGAGAAGTTGCTTCCTGTTATGAACTGGGCAGAGGGGATTGGGTTAATCCCATTTATTCAAACTGTTCAGAAGAAGAGTTTGGATTTGATATCCCGCTTTATCACTACCCGAAGGAGTCTCAAAGCAGCTAACATTCTCCTTTCCCTTCCTCCCCCACAACAAACACTCTGTGAGGAGAGTGGGGCTGAGAGACTTCAGAGAATTGTGACTAGCCCAAGGTCACCCAGCAGCTGCATATAGATTAGCGAAGACGCGAACCCGGTTCACCACATTACGAGACTACCGCTGTTAACCACTACACCACACTGGGTGTAGTGATTGTTGTTGTCGTTTAGTCGTGTCTGACTCTTCGAGACCCCATGGACCAGAGCATGTGTAGTGATTACAAAACTATGGTTGTCAATACTGTGGTGATGGTAGGATGTACTCTTTCTATGAAGTCAGTCTGCTGTGGAATCCTTACCAGCAAGACTGGTGCACTCTGTACATGCTTGCGCCATTTATTTCTGAAGCATTCACAGCAGATAGCCACATAGTGCAATCTTGTACATATGTATCAAGGAGCAATCCCCATTAGGTGTAGTTTACTTCTGAGTAATGTGGTTATTGTTGCATGAACCCACACTAGAAACTGTGATAGCATAAATTCCTTCAGAACAAAGGTAGCACATATCTAAGTATTTATGCAGCTGTAGTGTTTAAGTGTCTACTGTTTCTTTGCAAAAGGGAAGGCAGAAATCAGAAAAGGTGGAGGGCACATTTTTCCCCTCTCAACAAAAAAGCGACTGTGGCAGCAGGGGCCCCTTCTGAACCAAAGACTTTGGGCTTCATTAGGGGCTAAGGATTTGTATAATTGAAATGCTTAAGTGTCCAGTATCTTTGCAAGGAGGACAGAAAGAACCTGAACATGACCTCTGGTTGTCAAGCAGCCCCACCAGGTCCAATATTCAACAACCAGAACTAAGACAGGGTATTTTCAGTATATCTTAAATTGTGAAAATAATTTTCAGTATTGTCTGGATGGTACTTGACCTCCCCACTCCCACACATGAGAGTACAGATCAGGGCTTACATTGGAAGGGCTGTAGTAGTATTTTCATATGTGGCAGATTTCATAATGTAAAAAAATATTGTTCTAAAATTAGTAATAAGTACTTTATCTGATTGCTAGACTCCTAAGATATGTCACAAAGACTGGTTGAACAGGTTGCAGAGCATAGCCATAATGGAAAATGCTACATGCTTTATTAAAACAATAACTGACCAGCTGTTCATTATTATTTTTTAGAATGCTCATTTTATTTTGGAGACATCACGGGCATAATTTACGACGAGACCCACTGGACTCTGATCTGAAACTAGACCCGAGACAGACCCACATAATTAGCATCATTAAAGGATAACTGGAGTTTCATTAAACCATTGCTGCTCATGGAAACTTTTCTGGGCACCCATTCTTACAGTTCATATACAATGTGTATCACTATGCGTGTTTAAAGGAAAGCTACATTTTATTGCTTCACCCACAGCCATGTCCTATTAAATGCTGTGTATGAGCTTGCCCCTCTCAACCATTAGAAACCACCAGTTGAACTATCCCTTTGAGAACGGTGGGCACTAGTTGCCAGGCAGAGATGAGGTGCAATGGCCCTTTGCTTAAATCCATGCTCTATTCCCATAAGGCATGACCCTAGGTTCTTAACACAATAGGATATTCTGTTGTTGCTCTATAGAAAGGTTCCCGTGACACCTTTAGACTTACACACCTATTTGTAGCACAAGCTTTTGTGGATTAATAGTCCACTTCATCATGTGCATCCAATGACATACTTTGCTCCATGAAAGCTTAAGCTACAATAGATCTGTTAGTCTTAAGGAAGCACATACCTCTTCTTAATTTAATTTCTGCCACAGTAGATTAACACAGCTGCCACTTGAAGTTCATACATAGTTCATGAAACCCCCCCACCCCCCAAAAAACCCCTTGGCAATGGAGCATGCAATAAAGGTTAGGGAATTAGTATTAAGCATATTATTTTATTGACACCATATAACAAAAATACAAATCAGCCATTATGTACACAGTTATTATGTTCCAGTTAAGACAAATTAAAAACACACTTTCCATTCTTTTGCCAAAATCAAGGAATTTGTTTTTCTTTATTCAGTCCATTAAAATCCTTATGAACATTGTCCGTTACCTAGAGCAGGCATAGGCAAACTCGGCCCTCCAGATGTTTTGGGACTACAACTCCCATCATCCCTGACCACTAGTCATGTTAGCTAGGGGTGATGGGAGTTGTAGTCCCAAAACATTTGGAGGGCCGAGTTTGCCTATTCCTGATCTAGAGTCTTGGATGTATAGGGGGTGCTTTCAGGCAAATATACTTTCCCCAAAAGCAGTGCAAGCCAGAGCCGCAGAATGGCCGACTACAACTGTGGCCTTTTCTGAACAAAGAACTGCCGTTTTTAATTATCATGGAATGCATGAAGATTAGACAGCATCTATATTCCACTAGCAGACATGGATAATATTGTGCTGTTATTCACAATGCAACTACAGTAGACTCGCAAGCTGCTCAGGGGTTACATTTATAAAGCCAAAACAGTATATAGTCAGAACAATCCCTGAACCAATCCTGGCCTGATCACCCCTCCCCTTCTTCTGAAGCTGGTGTGCCGAGTGGGCCTTGTCCGCCATGTGAGGCAGAGAGCTTTTAAGCCTTGCTTAGCAGGCTCTGGGGTCTCACAGAGTCCCAACAAGATCTTGAGGCGGCCTCCAGAACCCTTGTGACAGTCTTCCAAAGCCCAGTAAGCAAATCTGAGAGTCTAACAGCTCTCTGCCTTGTGTGCATTTAATTTGTGTGATGTCAGTTGACCAGCTGCAGGGCACATAAAGCTGTGTTCACACAAGTTAAATGCACGCGGGGTGTGAGTCTGCCGTGTTTAAAACTGAGCTACAGTAACTATAGCAAAGAAATAAGTAAATAAGTCTGCCCACAAGAAAAATGCAAAAATTTGTATTATCCGTTATTATGTCAAAAGTGTCACAAAACAGGAAGCATACATACTTTTTTTGTTGTATTTTGGTTTGACTAAAAAAGTGATTAACCTAGCATGAATATATCAAATAATGTGAGAAATATGCCTCAAAAATAAAACAACAACTAAGTGTTAAACTTTAGCCTTGATATGCCAATATAGATTAGTAGCTTAATCTCATGGAACCAGTTTCCTGGTTCAGATGTCAAGCTAAACCATAGTTTAGCATAATGAGAACGTATGCAGCAAAGTCTTCGTCTCAAATGCCCCCACTCGCCAGTCACCAGCACAAGTGTGAAGTGGAGCTGGGAGACTTAGCCACAGCTTGTGATGTTATCTAAACTGACAAGGTGCAGTTAATGTTAACAATGGCTTGTTTGCTACTTCAGATGATGTTTCGCTTTGGGAAAAGGGGGCCATACAAATCTTGGAGAACTGAAGGCTATTGCATTTGTGCTACAGCAGACATGGAGTGTGCTAAGAGCTGACCTAAGAGAGCACTGGATCTCAGTAAGTATACAATTCATTTGGATTTTCACTGGGTATTCCTAAGTGACAGTGCTTTTGTTAAACATAACATTCAAAAAGGAGCACCCACATGTTTATAAAATGATCAGTTTCTACTTTGGTTTCCGTTCTTCTTTGGCTATGGCAAAACTGTTTCACCGCAGAGTGGTCCAGACTTTGGCAACTTAGAAGAACCAGGCTAGCTGTAGTCGATCCTTTTTTACATACTCGGATACAACTCAAAAGTCAATCCACAGAAGATATTCAAGAGTCAAAACATTGCTACTCAAAGCTACATTTGTACAATGAAAACATTCCCTACAATACAAATGGTTATTTTAAAAAATAATATATATATTTACATTTAGTTTCACATTGACATTGATGATACCATACAGAATGATCAACACTGGCTGCACCTAAAAAATACAATTCTTAATATTTTGACATTTACAAGGAAAATTGGTTGCTATGTTTCGAAAACAAAATAATGAAGAAACGTACCTTTTGGAAGAAGCACCCAGACCACACTATGAATGGCATTTAGAAGGATACAATGTGGCAATAAATCTTTAAGAAAGGGAGGACTGGATTATTTGGGGGGGGGGGTACAATTTTTTTTGGGGGGGGAGACATTTCTCAACTGCTTTTAAAAATAAGATGCGACATACAGAGGTGAATGGAGGATGAGTCATTACAGACAAAGGACAGGAAGATGCCCACTACATGTTAAAAACGGATGAACCTGATGTGATGAGTGGTGAAATTCCTTGACTCAGTGAAACAATAAGAGGTCTCATATACTGAGTGCTCAATTTCATACTTCATAGTAAACATGGCACAAGTGTTGTATTGGTGAAAATACCGCCCTGTCATTATCTGTGGTCCAACACAATCATGTCCCACCTTTATGAAAATTAACATATTTAAGCAACCAGGCTGTCTTTCTTTCTTCTTGTTATGACTTTTGTCTGTCATAATCACTGACCATCCTCTTGATGTGCGACAGTTTGCTCTTTAGTACCTTGCAGTGGGCTTTGCGGTTCTTATAGTCTGCTGACTAAAACACAGAATGAAAACTATTAATAAATGAAGTAAATCAAATTTCATCTTAAAAACGCTAGAATAATATACTGTCTTATTCATTCAAAGTGATCACTATCAGAAGAGACAAATGAGCCTATTCTGAAACTCTCAATAGTTTATGAAGAACTTAAAACAATGAATTTGCAGAATAATCACCAAGGGATATGACCTCATGTGCTTCTGTTCAAAACTGAAGGAATACGTAAGTTTGAATTTTGAATGTGTAAATGTCTAAAGACAATGCATAAAACAAGCACCCTTAGATGTACTGCTAGATAAGAGTTTAATAGTCATTGTATTTGTTTAAAAACCAATGAAAATTTGTTAAAAGGGGGGAGGGGAATAAACGGAAGGAACATGTACGGCAGACCAATAGCTGTGTTTCTGTTTTAAAAGAGACAGAACAGTTCAAAGACAACAGTTTGAAAAGCAGGCTGTCACTTTAACAGTAAGAATTCATATGGTGAACACACCCAACATTAGATTCTGTCCAATATTGGTGCAGGGAGGGAAACACTCCAAACAGCTAGAGACTGAACATACTTTGGCTCTTTATTTGACAGGGACAGATGCAAGCCCAACCTCAGCTTGCCCTGCCTCTGCAACCTGCAAAGTGGTCTGAATTTTGGAATATCCATCAGGTCAGAGCCAAATTCTTAAGAGCTGGAGCTGGGAGGCAGAGGATTGCTATGGCTATGAGCTTGTACCTGGACAGTATAAAACCAAAACAGATCTTAGCCTTCTGCCAAACTCTGGTGATTCATCCTCTCTCTTCCATAGCTCCAGTGTTCAGAGAAAAATTGGTTTCATCTTGCCCACCAGAGGCTGCCTGGCCCCCTCACCTGTAGATTCAGTGACAGAATCCGTAGATCCAACTTTTCCACTGGAGGCTAAAGTGGTACTGGTGGCACAGAAACCCTTTCACCAGCTGAGGCTGGTGTGCCAACTGCACCCTCTCCTAGACAGAAATCACCTGGGCCAGAGTCATCCAGGCTATGTTAACTTGGCAACTTGTTCAACAAGAACTCAGTCACAGTTGAAGTCTACATGTTCCGTGGCCAAGGATTACTGCAACACATCTGGGACACTTCTAGCCCCATCATGTTGCACATATGTTCAATGAGTTAGGTCCAAACTGGTGAAGAACAAAAATCAACAACTGTGGGATACTACAGTGACTAGTGTTTTTGAAAAGACACCACAAGCTTTTTAGAAGACAAAAACAATTGCAACAGGTTTCAGGAAGCAGCCACTGAAAGTCTGCAAAAATAGACAATCCAACCGTACTTCTTTCAAAGTGGGTTACACAGCCTGCTGCAACAGGAGGTATCTTGGTTTACGCAGAGATTACTTAAGTAAACTACTTACTGCCTTTATATCCTTCAGTCGGTTGTATTCTTCAGCAGCAGACTACAAGTAAAAATAACTCAAATTAGATATCACAAACATTAGCAAAACTCAAAAGCAGAATGGAGGCAGGCTTCATTATGATGCATGTATAAATATTTAACTATTAAGCCA
Organism: Podarcis tiliguerta; assembly: GCF_965153285.1. Taxonomy (NCBI): domain Eukaryota; kingdom Metazoa; phylum Chordata; class Lepidosauria; order Squamata; family Lacertidae; genus Podarcis; species Podarcis tiliguerta. Next base: position 33,420,116 of record NC_139544.1, on the reverse strand, counting down.
ATATCTTTATTGGTGACAAGAACAGTTGCAGGAACATAAGGAGAGCCTGGCTGGATCAGACCAAAGGCCCATCTTGGCTACCATTCTTTTCTCAAGCAGATGCCTATGGAAAGCCTGCAAGCACAGGCATCTCTTTGAGGAATTCCCATCTACCCCGATCCTTCACAAATAGGGACTGGAGACCACACACTACTTGGGAGTGGGGAAGGAGAGGTATGGTTCAGTGATAACCCACGGGCTTTGCATGCAGAATGTCCCAGGTTCAATCCCCAACTCCTCCAAGTAAAGCTTGCAAAGACTCGTGTCTGAAGCCCAGGAATGGCAATACAGTGGTACCTCGGGTTACATACGCTTCAGGTTACAGTCTCCGCTAACCCAGAAATAGTACCTCAGGTTAAGAACTTTGCTTCAGGATGAGAACAGAAATCGTGCTCCGGCGGCGCGGCAGCAGCAGGAGGCCCCATTAGCTAAAGTGGTGCTTCAGGTTAAGAACAGTTTCAGGTTAAGTACGGACCTCCGGAACAAATTAAGTACTTAACCCGAGGTACCACTGTACTCAAATAGATAGTCAAATTGGTCCGACTTTTTAATGCAGTTTCCTTGATTCCTATAACCCACATAAGCCACCACCAATCAAAGATGACAACATGGGGATGGATGGAGTAATGGTTTAACTCAGCCTAAATAAGTAGCGGTTTCCAGGAAGCTACTGATAGGTTATTGGGGGAGGGGGGGAGAGATCAGAGATAGCCACTGTAGGAGTCTAGACTGATTGACCACTGACAAGGGCCAGAGTCTCTATCTTTAAGCAGTGCTAAAGAGGCTAGAAAAGGGGATTGAGCAACAAACAGCAGGAAAGGAGACAGAGAAAAATATCCCATTATTTCATCAGTGTATTCACTCAAAAGCTGACTCAGATCCTTCAGAAAGAAAAAGGAAGCAGCAAACATTGTGCAGTCAGCCCCCAAAGTCTTCCTCAGAGGTCACCAACATTAAATACTTTCCACATTGCTATCTCCCACAACACCTGGGATTCTTGTTGGAAGAAGTAGGTTAGAAAGCTCCTTTATCAAGCATGTTACTTCCTCTAAAGCTACAGGCATTTGAGTCCCAGTCAGTATTAGTATTAAGGACTGCTTTCTACATTACAGTAAATTGTATATCTGTCTTTTCAGGTCAAAGAGCAACATTTTTTCTTCGGAAAGGAAAAACTGCTTCCAGCTACCTAGCCTAAGGGAAGCCTACGGTTAGAGTTGGTTTCAACAAACACTGCATTGAGTTTAGGTGTTTCTTTCCTGGTTCCTTTTTAATTACAGTATCACAGGCTTTAATAGCTTGTGATTTAGGGGAAAGCATATGGGACTAATAATAATAGTTGTCCATTGGCTACTAATATTGCCTTCAACATCTAAAGCCACATTTCAAAAAAACAAAGAAGAGCCATAAAAAATACAAATTTGCCTTCATCAAAACACCGAGTCACTTCACCAATCTTTTGCTGTTTTCAGTGACTCAAGGCAGAGCTCCTTCCCTGACCTATTGCTTAAGAATGTTTTAAGTGGAGATGCCAAGGATGGAACCCGGGTCCTTCTGCATGAGAAATATGATGTCCAATGCAATGCCCATCATCCATGCTGATGGGAGTTGGAATCTGACAACATCTGGAGGGCTATCCCACCCTGCACAGCCTTAGCTAGACTGTAGTTCTGGGAGATGGGATGCAAGCGAATTTAGTGCATATTACAGCACATGTGGAGATGCAGACATCATTCTAATGTCCAAAATTCTCTCAGGAGGCAAAAGGTGTATGTACCACTAAAGCAATACTCTCATATCGTAAGATACTTCAGTGAATGAAATTACCCTATATTCTTCACTATCTTCAGGGTAGTCATCCAATTCTTTATCAAGACGAGAAATTTCTCTGCTGATTTCATCAAGCTCTGCTTGCAACCGCTTGTATTCTTGTAGACCTGCATCGAAATCTCGCTTGTATGCTTGCCTTTGTTGATCAGATGATACAGGTGGATATTCCCTGGATGAAGAGTGATTTAAACATCATTTTTTTGTAGAAATAGAGTGGGCAGTTGCAGAGAGACTTGCTGATTTAGCATTTGTTTATAGGGAAAGGATACCTATGATGCAAATTAATCTCAGTTGGTCAAAGCATGAAAATGTAGAATTTAGATCCACATTCTCTACTAGAACTGGCAAATGCCTATAGGAGACTTGTACAAAGATGAGCCAATGCAATAATAAAGAAGTACAATTCCACACCTTTAAAGAGTAAAGTTTTCACTGCACTAAACATTAACCTGTGCGAAAGAAACATGTTAATAAATTGAAAAAATCTTTGTTTTCCCAAGAAGAATTCTCAATCCCAGAAAGTTACTTCATGTCAACGGTTTCTGCAGAATATTGCAACACTTGTTTGTTAAATTACATTTTTAAGACAATATCACAGCATATTTTTGAAATGAACATTGACATGCTATATAACCTGATTTGATCAAATGGACTACACAAGTATTTCACTGAACACTTCCTATTTTTGCAGTCATGAAATGAAAGAACTAGACAGGCAACGTACCAACGTGCTTATGGTATGCATATTGTTATAGTTTTTATACTGAGTAACAATCCCATATAAAGTCATGATGGTAGACCATTTGCAACTTTCCTTCAGCAAGACTTCAGTTTCTAGAAATTATTACCACTATTTTGGGCTCCATCTTCTTTCCATGTACATATGGTTATCCAAGGAAATCTCTCTCTCTCTCTCTCTCTCTCTCTCTCTCTCTCTCTCTCACACACACACACACACACACACAATATGAATTCCACATACTATGTTTTTGCATGTTGATTGGGCACATGCATGGAAAGGTCACTGTTTACTTAACAAGCAATGCAAGCTTTCCTTCATACTTCATTATCTTGGCTGACCGCATGAGTTGCCATAGTTACGCATAACACACTTGAGTTTCTAACTCAGGTTACATAAAGGGTAGCTGGAGTGCAGTTCATTTGTACCTCTTATTTTGAAAATTGGTTACTATAAGTTTTACTTACAAAAAGGTCCGTTAAGGGACAAATCAAGAATTTCACAAACTATTTAACTGCTGGTCAGTTTTTACCTATTTAAGTAGTGATCCAAGAACTTTTAACCAACTGAATCATATCACTGAAACACAGGAAGAGCCATTTCTGAAATCCTACATTCTTGTGACCAGATTCTAAAAACAGAGACCTTCCAAGTATGCATACAAGCAGCAGCTCAGGATGAGTCAGTTTCAGCAGACAGTTTTCAGAGGCTAATAATGTTCCAAAATATGACATCTGCGTGCACCTCCCTTCATTTTCCTGCTCTGCCCTAACATACAAGATTGACACCTTAATAGGTAGGTAACACACAGAAGCTACAGCAACTAATTTTTCAATCCATCACATTCATGTAAAATACTTGTATTCAAACACAGTGATGCTTCCATCAGTAGTAGGAAAGGCACTGCACTTATATTTTCCCTACTGAAATACTAGCTTTTCACTAACAAGTAGATGACATCAACTTCTGAATTTCATATCCAGTTTTCATTTATGCTAGTGGAAACCTAGAGGGAGAGTGTTGGTAGGAGACTGTATCCCAGTGTCCTTCATAACATACACAACCTGCTAAACCCTCATGGTAACCTGCATCAACTTGAGTTAGAATAAGTGGGGTTCTCTGTACGATGTTCTACAACCAGGCTGCCATTAACATGGTACCAATGCCCAAGTTGTATGGAATTGTCCATACCTGTCCCAGTCCTCCTCCAGTTCATCACAAGACTCTCCTCCAGTGGTGTAATCTGCATCGTAGTTGTCGGTGTAGGTTCTCTTTGCTCTTCCTGCTCTTCCTTTTTGTGCTGGCTCCTTAGCTGACCCATTGTAACTGCTAGTGTTGGCATACTGAGGTGGCATTGGGCTCTTTGTTAAATTCACTTCAGGTATCCTGTTACAAAACAAGAACAATTCATTTCCAGTTTCATGCCAAAGCATCAATACACTGAGCAGATATTAAGAGACACAAAATAAAGACTGCTGGTTGTTAACGCTAGGCTTTCCCAATGTTAAGATTATATTCTTCGTCACACAAAATGACGTTATTGTCTAAGAGCCGTTGTACAAAGTCAGGTGGACTAATGCAGCAGGTAACAAAGTCATTGAAGTCGTGCCATATACTTTCTGCTCTGTAGCATAAGCTGGTATCCTTCTCTAGAAATGTTAATCAGAGTAACCCCTGTAATTCTAAGGGCTCAGAGTTACTGTTCAGCTTTAGTAAACTAATGATTAAAATAGGAACAAAAGGGACCTACGCATTGAACTTAATGAAATAAAATGTTGGACACATTTGCTTGACTGTTCCTTAACTTTAAGTATCCCAACCTTTTGCAAGTTGTACACATTTAATCTCCCTGTCATTTACAGAAAACAGTTGACTTCAAGAATCTAAGACAAAATGATATTAATTATTGTTTCCTTTGGGACACACACAACAGTCTTCAGATCCTTGTGTAAGCAAACCTCAGTATGTGCAAGTGAAGCTACCAGATATACAATACACCCTGCCTTAGTTTCCCTCATCATCTTCTGTTTTGTCATATCTTTTTACTATTGAAAGCCCCTCTCAACACGGCTCACATAATTAAAATTAAATTTTACTGTGAATATGGTTCTGACCCTCCCTGCTATAGCCATAGTTGGGGGCAGTTTTGGGGAGGGTCAGACCAATATTCATAACAAAACTTATTTTTAATTATGTAAACCACCCTGAGACTTGTGTTCAGCCATTATTGAAGGTGGTTTACATTTAACTTAGTCTTTAAGTGACAAAACAAGAGTGGCACATCTTGGGTCAGGCACATTTTGGCTGGCCCTGATAGCCAAAATGGTGTGGTTTCTAGGACCCTGCCTTTTGCTTTCAATGCAATCCTGGGTATATTTATTTCAAAGTCAGTCTCGTTACATTCATTGGGTCTTCCTCCTAGGTTAACAGGCATAGAGTTGCAGCTGTAGTTATTGACCTTATGCTGTGCCTCCATGGGAGGTCAGACACAATTTCCAGCTCTATTTGGGGGGAACTGGGGTAAGAGAACAGGAGTTTGGTTTAGCAGGGACTAGTTGAGGTGGCTTGAGTACCAGTCAAACAGCTGCCCCAAACTTTCCTCTCTAGCTGGTTTGCCTGCCGTGCCATGATGAGTGTTTTAGCAACATAGCCTTCCTTTTTAGCTTGAAGGTGGTTGGGAACACATCTTCTTCCATCTGCTCAAGGGTGATCCCTGCCCAACTCTAAGCTACAAAGAAACTTGATTGGGCTGGTAGAACACTTTCCAATGCATGGTGATAAAAATATTAGCGCCCCCCCCCCCCCCGTAAATTTATTTTCTGCAATTAGACACCAGATGACCGAGGGACTTACACATTCTAGGTTAAGACATGGTTGTGAAACTTCTGAATACCACTAATGTGACAAGCCGCCCTGCCTGCCCCCGCCCAATGAATGCAGTGTTTTTATTTCATTCAATATAGAGACTGAGAACATTATGAAATCTTCACTTGTGAGCTAAATTTGCAAGCAGGATGGTGTTGCTGCGCCTCTCAAAACATGGCCATCAACCTTTGACAACCATTCATTACAGCGCTATTTCATGTAATATGTATGCAAGGACTGTCCTTATTCCATTATGTTCATTCATAAACAGAATAACTAACAAGTTCAACTATGGCTATCTTCCAGACAAAACATAGTTCTTAAGGTACGAAGGCAAGCTGGATGAACGACATACTTTCTGATCACCAGTTCCTTTTGAACCCAATTAAAAGGTGATACATGGGGGCAAAGTAATGATAAACCACCAACACATCACCTAAGGCAGTGGCAGCCGGTATGATGCGCTCCAGATGTTATAGACTGCATTTCCCATTAATTTCTGGCCATTGGCCATGCTTGCTACGGTTGATGGGAGTTCTAGTCCAAAACATCTGGAGGGCATACTACCTGATGTAAGGAACGCTTGATGAGCAAGTGGGCAATGGAAGCCAATACAGTGGTACCTCGGGTTAAGTACTTAATTCGTTCCAGAAGTCCGTTCGTAACCAGAAATTGTTCTTAACCGGAAGCACCACTTTAGCTAATGGGGCCTCCTGCTGCCACCGAGCCGCCGGAGCACGATTTCTGGTCTCACCCTGAAGCAAAGTTATTAACCTGAAGCACTATTTCTGGGTCAGCGGAGTCTGTAACCTGAAGCTTTTGTAACCTGAGGTACCACTGTAATAGAAGGCAAGTCAGTTTTCTAAACAATGGAGCCAGAGAATATTACAAGAAGAGCAATCTCTTCAAGCAACCTCTACAAGCCCAGAGGATAACATGATTGTTTCAAATCACTATGCTTAACGTTCTCCCAACACACCCCTAAGTTGATATTGGCTCTTGATTAAAAGCTTTTTAAAAATTTCCACACACCCAAGAACTTGGGAGAAGTTTTTTTTTAAGGCTGTTCAGTATTTACAAGATGCATGAAGGAAGATAGGATAGTACTGCTCATTCTTTAAAAATCCCTAGAGTTAGGATTCTTAGTGCTGCTTTAATGTTTCTAGGTGTTGGCTTTATGTTATTGTTTTCATCATAAATTCCCTTACAAAATGCTATGAAATGCAGGGTGCAACAGTGAAAGAACAATACACCCAAGGGACTAAGTCTGTAATCCTATGCCCTTATCTGACAACAAGTCCCACAGAACTCAGCAAGACTTACTTCCAGAGGACTGTAAGTCTATGTTTACTTCCTAGGTTATCAAAATGCGGATTGGTTATCCTTATCCAAATACTTATTAAACAGTGGAGGACACACATGAAAAGTAAACAGCAGTGTAACCATGAAACTACGCTCTTAAAAGCACAGGGCCTGTGTTTGTTCTCTCAGGTTGTGTAAGTGTGAATGTGGACATTCTACATTTTATAAAATATTTGCACTTTTATTGTTAGGTCTTTATACCTTGAAAAGTATACCCACTCAGGCTCCAGCCTTGCTTTTACCTCAGAATATTGGGAAAAAACCCCACAAAGCTATGCACATCCCAGATGAACACTGTAACAAATAAATCCTGTATATGACAAAGTGATAAGTAGCTACGAGATGAAGGTCAACAGTATGCTTTTTTGCTTTTTTTCAAACACCCTCGTCTCTTAACTCTCTGGACAGGTCAGATCCAAGTGTTATTTATTTATTGACGTTTTCCTATCCCCTCTAGGCTGGAGAACTTCACATAAGAAAAGCTTAAAACAACCACCCTTCACCCCATCCTCAACCTAGCTAGTTAACCTATCTGCCAGCTGTTCACCTAAACTAATCCATGATCCAAAACAAAGGTGTAATTCAGATCCTGGGATCACTGCCAGTGTCAGAATTTGGGCTTTCAAATTTCAGTGGGACCCTGTGTAATGCCAAAATTCAGCACCCAGTGCAGGTGAACCAGTCACACTCCCCTGAATCTGCCACTGTTACTGCCCCCCACCCCTTTCAACTGCAGGTCAGTGTTACAGTTTTGTCAACAGAAATCTTAGTAACTGATTAATGTTCCGAAAGGGGGGGTGGCAGGAGAAAATGATATCACAACCTGCTTTGAATTGCTTAATATTGATCCTGTGTGGTCTTTCTATTGCATTGCGTCCATTCAATTAGAAAAAAAACAGGAACCTTTATACTTACGGAGTAGTTCTGTAGCTATTGTCATTATAGATCTGTTGTACAGGAACTTCAGAAACCGGGTAACCCACAGAACTGGCAACTCGATCTGTATAGTCAGCTACAGGGGTAGGTATTGCTGGCTCCGGATTTATGTTCTTCACCTGGAAGGACATACATGTGTTAAGATAAACACGTAACACTGAACAGGATGCCGTCATCCCAGAGGAGAATACTTCTTTCGGCTTTCAATTGGCTGCATTTCAGATTCTAAAATGGCACAAAATGTGTATTTAAAGAAAGGATTAGACTCCACAGTAGAGGGCTGAGCCCACAATGCAGCACTAAAGAACAGGTTGCCTGCCAGCTCTCCCTGCCCAAAGAGGTTATAATAAGCAACTACACTCAAGGGAGAATTATGCATTTTTCAAATGCCAAAATTTCACACCAAACGAAGCCTGCCTCAAATGTGCATGTTGAGAATAAGGCTTTGTACAGATTCACTCTGGCTCCAGTGCGCTCCCGTTGCTGGTGTTTGAAACTGTGTACGCATGACATTAGCCACTATGAATATCTATCCTGTAGGGGTTTGAGAAATACTGCTGTTTAATGCCTCATACCAGCTTCCATCCAATTTACTAACTTAAACCACAGTTCAACAGCTGTTGTGTGTGTGCAGGCGACAGCTTCCTGAATAGGGGTTTAGGGGGTTGCTGCAGTGGGGAAACCAAAGAGGTAATGCGCATTCCTGTCCCTTCTTTGGTGCATACAGCAATGTGCAAGTGAGACTTGCAGAATGGGGTGCATAGTGATCATGTCTTCTTAGTCTGACCCACAGGTGAAGAGATCCGGGATGAGACACCTTTGTAGAAGTCATTCTCAACAGCCCCTCACACATGGGAACAAATGCTGAACTTGAATTCAACACCTCCCTATTATGTCTGCTCGTCAGCACAAGCATTTCTGCTTACTAGGACAAATGCTATTCCCTGCCCCTTGTGAACTGTTCTGAGGTTCTCCCAGAGCTGTTTGGGGGGCACCCGGGTGCCCAGGGGTAGGAAACGGGGGGAGACCCATTGTTCTAGCAGGACTCGTTGTACCGGTTCCTACTACCACAACTGTTTACTTGAATTGGACCTATTGCAGTGATTTTTGCATGCCTGTTGATGGAGCCTGAGAATTCCCAGTATCCCACACCAAGAACACCCGAGAGCTTCCCACTGGGGAATCCCCTTTCTTGACTCATCCGGAAAATACAGGCATTTAGTCACCTTCTCTGCTGTAGAACAACAGCAGGTGATGAAATGCACACATGGTAACATTAAGGTTCATTAAAAAAAATCAATATAAACAACTATCACACGAAAATGAAAAACAAACAAACAAACACAGCAGTCCAGGAATAACTCAGACATCAAAACATAACTGGCTAATTAAAAGCCTAAGCAAGCTTAAACACACAAACCAAGTCAGCCAGTAGAAAAAGCTTTCAAGGAGAGCCACAATTTCACCTGTAGGCAACAAGCTATCACCAAGGGAGCCAGGCAGCCCACTCTGGGAAACGCATTCCACAGAAAAGGCTCAGCTCTCTACACCCTCACTGACCTCACACAAAGCAGGCTGCCCAGAGCAGAATCCAAGTGCCTCCCCCTTGAGTGACTGGCTCTCTTATCAGCCAACTTCTCAGTTCAAAGAGCTTCCCATGAGGCGGCTCCGACCCCCAGGCATGCTGGCTGAAGGCAAGAGCCAGGATATCAATCCAGAGCCATCCAGGTCAGTTTCCATGCTGATGCATGAACAAATCACCCAGTCTCAGGAATGTTCAGCCCAAGGTGGCAGAATTTGTAAAAACAATTCTAACTATATGGCACCATGATATAAACACAGTGTGGGTGGGGGCAGCTGTGGCATCTTGCTAAATAATTCCAGTCGTGCCATTCTGAGGTGGGGCAGAAGTTACATATGGAGTGCACCACTCATATCAAGAGACACAGAACACACGTACTTCTCTTTTAAGGCATAAAACACCCGCTAGGCAGAAATTTCTCTGCATGAATTGGAGCAGCTCTGACCACAAGAGATTGATGGCTAAGTATTGGCAGGAGCCTTCTTCAGCTCAAAAGCTGCATTTCCTGTTGTCTAACTGGGGGGGGGGGGCTGCATGCCAAAAGTGGGGTGTGGCTACCCCACCCCCTGCTCACATATGCTTTTTTAAAAAGAGTGCTTTTAAAAGCTTTTAAAGTCACAAACCCCAAGCCGCTAACAACAATTAGCATGGAAAGGAAACCTTATTTCATGCCTACCTGCAAGCAGGGATTTTCTGGGATCACAGTTGGGGAATGAAGGGTTAACTCTCCTCCCAAGCTCTGCCTGGAGGGCGGGGGAGAGAAAGCCCCTCTCCTACATCACAATTAGGCTTCTGTTGTTTGGAAGTCTTTCAAGCCTAATTGCAGCACAGGGGGTCCTGGCTGGGGAAGGAAAGGTTTACAATGGCCACCCCAGGGGATAATTGTATATAAATGAAGGCTTTTTTCCCAAGCCTGATAGCTGGAGGGCAGGGGTGCAGCAAGAAGGGGATGCTTATGATGCAGATGAGGGGGACCCAGGGGCTACATCTGGCACACAGGCTGATATTTTCCACCCCTGAGTTACAGGGTTTTGTCAAATTCATACTGGCTTCAAAGCTGCATGGGACTGCAGTGATTTGCAGTTTAACCAATGGGGCAAAATATTCCCTGCCAGTATCTGGATACCACATTAGAAAGCACCAGGGTTCTAATCTCAACATTTTGTGAAACGGTGTGCATAGACATTTGTTCTGTGAATATACAGTCTAAACCTCCACTGCCTTGGGAGAAGAAAAGGCAAAGGAATAAACCTTACAGAAATCCGGAGCAGTCCCTAAGGTGGCGCCTTGTACGCCTCCTTCCAGTGACCCCTGCAGCCGAGCTGGTGCCAAATGCATAGGGAAGCGTAAGTCTGATGTTATTATGCTTTTATATTTGTTGGAATCTGCCCAGAGTGGCTATGGCAACCCAGTCAGATGGGTGAAGTACAAATAATAAAATTTGTTGTTGCTGCTCCTTTGGACCACATCAGCGAGGTCGAGAGAGGGGGGTCTTGTCATCTGAGCAGCCCAAGACCTCAATACACACTACCCAGGCTTGCACCCCAGGAAGGTCACTTCCATGCTACTAACAGAGCAGTTTGCCTTCACCCCTAGAGGTGCAATCCATTGTCTCTTGAGACAGAGGGATACCAACAACCACCCCATCCAAGAAGCTACTTTCACAAAGAACTACTTTCTTCTCAAATTCCATCTGATATTCAGTATTAGATATGGAGTGCTATGTGTCTTCACCTCACGATCTCTTTTGGGCAGAGGAAGGAGGGAGGGAAAGAGCAGTTTGACTGGTTTTTCAAACTTTACATGGATATTTGTTAAGAGTGTTTAAGGGGAAAGGTATTCCACCCCCCCCCCAAAAAAAATGGCATTCTTCCAGTTTGCTCTATGTAGAACTAATATGACAAAAAGCTTTTGGCTCCAAGTTCTCCAGAGGTTTAAAACTTCATACAGAGTTGCTGAAAGCCTACATCTCTTCACAGCCATAGCATAGCTTTGTTAGCTAAGTTTTCCAGAGCACAGAAGCAGCTACTTAAGAGGGAAAAGGAGGGGGAGAAGTGTGACATTCCAGATGAAATAATTTCATCTTTCCAAAACACAAACAGCGCTGGAGGACAGCTCATACTCATTTTAATTTATACTGAATTTCTTATTCTTTCTCTCTACCTTGGACACACCGTGTTAAAGGTGATTAATGCTGTTGGGTTTTTTTAAGGCATATGCAATAACAAAGCCAAAACAATGGCAATGCATAATGCAGGACACCAGGGGAAAGAAAAACAAAAACCAAGCTGGAAAAGGTGGTCTGCCTACAGTGGAAAGCCAACAGAGTAAGGACTAAGCGGATTACGCTGAGCAAGGAATTCCCCATTATGGCCATCATGACCAAGTAGACTAAGTGTGCTGGACAAAATCTGCTCCTTATCTCTCCCCTTGTGGGGCACAGGAGAGAGATGGGTAGAGTCACTCACTGGTCAATCACCTGACATCACAATGATGCCAGATTATGATTATTGGGACCTGCTATGCAGGGCTTGCGAAGAGCCTTATGCAGTCTTTTGAAACTTTACATTACTACCATCAGTTGATCTTCCTGCATGACTGAGTTCCCCACGAGGAAGAGAAAACTGCATTCTACTGAGTCAGACCAATGGTCCATCTAGCTCCATACTGTCTACACTGGCTGGCAGCCAGGGTTTCCAGGGGGTTCTCTCAGCCCTACCTGGAAATACCAGGGATTGAACCTGAGACTCTCTGAATGTAAGATGGGTGGCTCCACCATGGAGCTACAGCTCTTCCTTGGCTAATGTTTCTAGGAAAGAAGTTTTCACTTACTACTACCCAGTCATTGTATTCTTTTCAAACTTAATGTACTTTCCACACACAACAAACGAAAGATAGCTGTCCAATTAACATAACAACCCTTTTTCAAGGAATAGCTCCAGTAACCATTTAACCCTGAGAACTGGATTGGCACAAATTTCATCCTATTGACTTAAGCTCAAAGGAACTCACTTATTTAGTTTAGCTGGTTTGTTGACCCAGTGTGTACTACATGAGAATCAAACGATTTTAGAAAATTTTCAACTGCCTAAATTCACCTAAAGTGATTGTACATATTAGCTGGAAGCAGGATTCTTGTGGGGACTACAGCATAGAAGAAAAGAGAACGTGTAAATCATGGTAAACAAGACTATTTCGCTAAGTTATAAGAGCTGCAGCAAGTCATCCTCTTGTTTGGCATAACTGAAATACATGCAAGACCTCTAGCATGACCTCACTTTAAAGAGTGAAGCAGAACAGGCAGATACCAGAGTATGGTGGTTCGCATTATATTTAAAAGGGCACACCTAAAATATGAAGTCTGAATGCAAACACATGCATTATCCATGATTGGCTGCAACTCCCAGTTGAGTATATGCTTGGTTGTAAACCCAAGTTTGTCTATTTACTGTGTAAAGTAAGCCTGAGGACATATATAATGGTTGTGGTAAGACACCGAGGCACTGAATAATCAACTCCGGAAGTCCTGCTGTTCCCATCAATTCAATAAATATACAAGACAAACTATGGTTTAGCAATGCAGGAATGAAGCCTGTATTTACATATATGTTCACACCTCTCCCTGACACTTCCTGAGTTATGGCAAATATAGTTTGCTGTTAAATATGCAAAAGCAAATCATGTTTGGCTGCAATCCTGAAAGTAACTTATTAAGTGGAACATGGAAAAAAGGGGAGGGTGCATGCAAGCCTGAGGCTTGCTCATGCAACGCAAAACCATGGTTTGTCATTACAGAAACTGGCCCAGTATTGGTGGAGTTACTGCACATGGTACATCCTACACAGAGGAATGTTATGGAAGTCCCGGGAAGCTTGGTACCCTCATTTCCCCTGCACATCTAGTTTATAATTATTGCCAAAATTAGGTCAAAATCAGCATATGCCAAAGTAAAAGGAAGATTATCGGTTTTCTGACATGTGGATGTATCAAACACTCATCCATGTATCTCAGAAACGTAATCATGTATTTCATTTTAGGTTGATATATTGTACAGTGGTAAGGGACACGGGTGGCCACTGAGCCTCTTGGGCTTGCCGATCAGAAGGTCAGCGGTTCAAATCCCCACCACGGAGTGAGCTCCCGTTGCTCGGTCCCAGCTCCTGCCAACCTAGCAGTTCAAAATCATGCCAAAAACTGCAAGTAGATAAATAGGTACCGCTCCAGCGGGAAGGTAAATGGTGTTTCCATGCACTGCTCTGGTTTTGGTGTTCCGTTGCACCAGAAGTGGCTTAGTCATGCTGGCCACATGACCCGGAAAAATTGTCTGTGGACAAACGCCGGCTCCCTCGGCCTGTAAAGCAAGATGAGTGCCGCAACCCCAGAGTCATCTGCAACTGGACTTAACTGTCAGGGGTCCTTTACCTTTACCGTGGTACCTTGGATCCTGAACACCCTGGAACTCAGACGTTTTGCCTCCTAAACACCGCAAACCCGGAAGTGATTGTTCCGGTTTGTGAATGTTCTTTCGGAACCCGAACATCTGACAGGGCTTCCATGGCTTCTGATTGGCTGCAGGAGCTTCCTGCAGCCAATGAGAAGCTGCGATTTGGTTTTGGAAGTCGAACGGACCTCCGGAACGGATTCTGTTCAACTTCCAAGGTACGACTACATTACAAAGTGTGAAGAGGAAGACTTTTTAAACACCCCACCCCGCCACAAAATGAGAGAATGCTACAACTGTTTCTAATTACCATTTGAAGTATGGTGATAGAAGAGTGTTTTTATGTGCACTCTAAAAGCTGTGACAGCCCACCTAACCTGGCTTTACAACTTGGGTATACAAAGCGCTAGATAAGCCATTGAATATACTACTCGACAACAGTAACTATGACAGATTTTAATAGTTTTTGGAGATGGCTAAGCTCTTGTCTCCAGATGCTGCTGAACTCCCCCATTCCTTTTCACTTGTAATTATGACTGCGGCTGATGTGAGTTTTACTTGAGCAATATCTAGAGGACCACAAGTCAGCCACACCAGGTTAAGCATGAATGAGCAGTGTTGCTAATACATTACTCTCTTAAGTCATGGTTGACCTTGACCATTTCCAGGACATCTAAAAGGCAATATACATCCAATCCCACTACTTTCTGCTTGATCTATTAATAACTCTGGTCAGCCACAGTTCTAGGCTGTAACAAGTTGCAGAGCTTGGAACATGCAGTATAAAAGGCTCCATGAGTATTTAGTACTTTATCTGGATAATTCTAAATTGGTCACTGTGGATTTCCTGGGTGCACCTGAACAAAGTGTCATTAAAAAAAAAAAAATCAGTTACATATAAGTGAACCTCAGAACTCCCCCGGCATTAAAACAGAAGAGATTTCCTCTAAAGTGTTAATGTAGTTCTTCACAAAAAGCCACCTCAAATATCAGAAGTTAGTCATAATTTTCTGCTTGGGATATCTGATCTCTGGTAAATACAAAAAGCTACAGGTACTGTATAGTTATTCACTGGGATTTGTTATGTGGCTCAGGTGTTTTTTTTTTCACCCGCACTTCTCCTGGCAGAGTGAAACATGAGTAAACAAGTTCATTAGCTAGTAAAGAACACGCCCCGAAACTGTCTCACCGAAACATTTGCTTCATATCATGTAAGGCACTATATGAAGCAGTCAGTCCCTTTACACTGGCCTGATGGATAAAGGGCAAACGAAGTCCGTGTCATGTGCAAGTCATAAAATATCAAAGTGCACAGTGAATACTGTACTCATAAAAGAGCAAGGATTAAACTGAGTCATTTTCCTAGTTAATTAAGCACCTCCAGCATAAGGAGGTGAGTTGCTTTTTATATTACAGTGCAGGTATTTTAAATGCTCAGCCTTGCATTTATAACATTTGCATCGTTATCTCAAATGTTGTACTACCACCTCTCAAATTACCTGAAGTTACATTGAAAATTCTTAGTATTTATATTCCAAAAGAGCATTTAGACTTTGTAAACAGCACCAGCAAAACACAATCCAAGGGCCAATTCTTGACTGTATATGACCTGGGATATTTTTCTCTGCCCAGAACACACCACACCCGTAGTGAACAACTCATTTAGCTTGTTCATTCTGAGTGCAAACTGCAATTTTACATGCTGCAAACCTGGAGAAAACCTATCCAGCACAAGCGTTGTGGAACAAAGAGATAAAAATGGGTTGTCTTCCCTAGACTCCTATCAAGAATGAACCCTGCTGCCTCAAGAAATAATACTTAGGAGGTGGGTTTAAAAAAAACACAACTTCATATAATCACTAAACTTAATGATTCTTCAGAATTGTAGTCACTAATGCACGTATATAATCTTTAATGCAGGCTCACAATTATTGAAGACAAAAATTTCAAAATAAAATATTAAAACATAACTTACCCATTCTTCTACATTGGGAGCCTCTTCAAAACTTTTTACGTGGTCCCACAGGATATTCACTTTGCCATAGTAATTCATTTTACTTCGGGTTCTTGCTGCAAAGAATATTATTATGGCAAAAGCTACAACAAGGAGGAAGGCCAATACAATGGCAATAGCCTAGGAAAGGAACAGATCAATAGGAGTTTTAAAATGCAACAAATCAGAACAAAGATAAGTCTTAAATTCGACTATCTATCCCTTTCAAAACTACAAGTAACAATGAGACAGAAACACATTGGTCTTAAGCAACTTACTCTTTTAGCCATGGTTACTTAACTGCACTTAACAGAATCGTTAAAATGGTGGCCCACCTCACAAGATTGTTGCAAAAACTGATTATGACAGGACTTGGTATGCAAAGTGCAGCGTAAATTACTTGGAATCTCAATGCAGGCAGAAATTCCTTACACTTATTTAGGCAAGCCATTCCTCAAACTTGATACACTCTTTATCCAGAAACTCAGGCTTTCATAGGATTAAGAAAGGAATAATGAAAGGTAAAGGATAATTTAGAGATACCCGCCTTTCTAACAGTCTGTTTTTTTAAAAAAAAAAGAAGAAAAGAAATGCTTAGCTCAATTAGATGAACCTAGTGCTTAAAAATAAGGTGTCCTAGGGCAACCTCATTAACTGAGAAGTATGAATCCGCACCTGCCTGCGCTTTACTGGCAAAATTCACAGTATATGAATACATGTGATCTTTTTTTAAAGTCTTTTTTGTGCTCAGGCAAGGTTCCCAATTATCAACAGCAATGCAAGAAACCAGTTGCAGATAGCAGGGTGGAGCAGAGGCAGTGGGAGGGGCAAAGTGGCAGCACCAGTGGAGCCACAGAAGTGTTCCTGCTGGTGTGTTTGCACCGTGCTAACATCGCTGCTGCTGTACCCCTCCCAATTCTTCCTCCTGGCAAGCAGCAGTGACTTGTCTGCTATTGCAAGAAACAATTCTCAAATATTTGGGGGGAGGTCATCCGACATAAGCTCATACTTTGATTGGTTGGCTCCTGTTCTGCCAGTTCTGAACTAGCTCCCCATGACAGGGGACCATCTTCATTTCAGCCTTCAGTCTACTTTTGTGTACCATAGGGCAGAAAAGAAACAAAGAGCCATTTCCTTCACATTCACATCTGCAAAATTTTCTTAATTGGAAGGCAAGGCTCAGCAGAACTTTCTTGTGAGAAAAAATGTTTTAAGATCAGGCTGTTGCCGGCGGGGGGGGGGGGAGAGGGATTTGAGCATAGTTTTTCATGCTTAGCCTTTAACTTCCTTGAGCAGAAGCAAACAATTGCATTCTTGCAATCAAAAAAATATGATTGCAGCTATTTAGCATCCCCATACTTTCATTTCAAATTATTTTTATTAATCCCCTTGAGATTTTTGCAAAAATCCTAGGTGGTGACCGATTGATTTTTTTAAACAAACAAACAAATGGAGAATTGAAACTTGTCCAAGACCATTCAATATGTCTTCAGAGTTGAATTACTGTCCATGAACATAATTGCCCAAGACAGCTAGCACAGGTTATTCAATTAAGGATCAACATAGACAAACCCATAAAAGGAACAGCTAAAAGGATTAGCAGGGTTTGTAGGCTCCAGCTGCTTCCTAACAAGTGTTTCAATAATTCAAGTAGAGCTTAAACCAGGATACATAGATCTGAACTCAAGATTTAGAGGTGCAATGTGACTCCAGTAAATGAACCCAGTCAAGCCATGTTGAAACCCTGAATCTACATAGGATAGCCCCTACTCACTAGGTCTAGGCCTCCAATTAATCATCTGGATCCTCTCTAGAGCAGTATAGACAGTATTAAAAAAGAGAGAACAATCACATTCTTGCAAAACCTGTCCAAGGTTAGCTAAATAACCACCAGTATAAGCTAATCAATAATAGCTCAATTACAAAACTAGTTTTAGCATCATTATTCAGCACACCATTTGATTCAGGACTGAAATACAACTAGTATTTTGCATTTTGAATTTCTTAATTGTCGCATCTACATACCTCCTGAGGTTCCACCACACAGTAGTGATACAAGTACTGATTCACAAAGACTCCAGTGTTCGTAGGAGAGTAAAAGGAGCTGCACATGGCATAAATCTGATTGTAGTACATCGATCCAGAAGCTTGTGCAGTTGGGTTCACTGCTAGTGTATATACAATGGCCGCAATAAATATCAAAAAGAGGAAGATGGAGCTTCCTATTATTAGGAGGAGGTAATACAGCCTTGACCTGGCTATGCTAGTCTTGGTAACGCCCGATATAAAAACCACTAATCCAGCAATAAAGCAAAAAGCTGCCATTGCAATGATGAAGCCTTTTGCTCCTCGTGGATCAATATAATTTCCTCCATAGCCATAGCCATAAGAACTTCCAAAGCCACCAAAGGAGCTACCAAAACCGTAGCTAGATCCCATGCCATAGCCATAGCCAGTTCCCATACCAGTTCCCAGACCAGTTCCCAGGCCAGTTCCATACATATCCATGTCCCAAGCCAACGTGGATGCAACACATGCAAAGATGCCAATGGACATCACTATTATGAGAACAGACATGATCTTGATTATTCCTGGAGGGGAGGACCATCTGTAGAAGTGTTGAACTTCCTCTTCCGGATAGTAGGAATATGCAGGCTGAGAGTACATTGGCTGAGAATGGAATTCACCACCATATGCATTATTGCTTGGTACATAGTGTGAAGGTTTGCTGCAAAAATAAAAAAATATATAAAAAACACGCCTTGTTATGAACCGCTATTAAAATATGAAATATTAATTTCCCTAGATACATCTGAAAACCATTTAATTACTGTCCTTTATAACAGCATACAGTATTATTATTATTATTATTATTATTATTATTATTATTATATTTATACCTTGCCCATCTGGCTGGGTTACCCAGCCACTCTGGGTAGCTTCCAACACACACGTCAAACATAAATAGTAACATAAATAGTAAATAGTAATAAAACACCAAACATAAATAGTAACAATCAGATCTTATATACAAAGTCACAAAAAGTTGTTTAAAATAAACAACTTATACCAAATAAAGTAGTATGCAATAATGCATTAGAATCCAATAGTAAACACTAAAATTAAACATAATAAAACTGTTTACACTTATCAATTACAATAAAGAATTACATCTGCCATGTTTAAAATACACATTATATGGTCTGAATGTATTCTGTACAGTGTTTCACAAACTTTGACTGGCCTTAGTAGTCAATCCAAAATTTGTTGTCAGAATCCTACCCCTGGAAGACGGGGTCCTTGTCTGACACTACACTCAATATCTGGGAAGCAAGAGCCTGCACAAGGGTTGGCATCCATCTCCCATTCCAGCTGCATGTTCAAAGGATTCTGCAGAGGGTGAGTCTGACCCACTTTCTAAAACCTTACATAACTTAGTTGTGCTCAGCCATAAGCTGCTCCTGCTTGGCTAGCCAAAACTGACTGGGGTGGGGTGGGGTAGGGGCTGTATGTGTGTACACATGAACCTTGCAGTAAACAGTGGTGGTGGCTCCTTGCATACTGGGCACTTTCTAAATGCTGGAAAAGGAGCAGGAAGAGATGAACATCTCTGATGGGGCACAACACCATTCAGATCACCCCCTACCCTGCTTCTGAGCTTATGGGGAGTGGGCCCCTGCTGCACCTTCCCCTCCCCTCCACCCACACAGCTCTGTAGCTTTCATTTCAGCAACCTCTCCCACCTCTTGGAATCAAACTTCCTTCTCCCTCTCCAGCACACCTCTTGGCCCTTGCTGCTGTCTGTTCCACAGAACAGATGTTCACCATCTCCCTATAAGTGGCATGGGCTGGAGGGCAACAGGAGTTCCCATGCTGGGCACTCCATAGTGCTGCGAAGTGGGGCACTTGCACACTCAGCCCTGATTAGTGCTGAGCAGAAAGAGTTGGGAGCACACAGCTGGAGAGCTGCTTGCAGAAGGGTAGAGTCCTCCACATGCCATGGATGGATTTTCTGCCTGTTGGTTTTACATTTGAGCACATGTAACTGAATGCAAAGTACGACAAGTGGCATTTTTCTGCCCATAATAAGACTACAAGTGGGTTGTGGGGCAGAGGAAAGAGATTTCCCCTCCCACATTTATGAACACAGGTATGGGTGCAATAAACTCTTTCAGGTAAGCCAGATTTATTGCATATTGTATGTGTGAGTGAGTTAAAAACCCCAAAATGTATTTTATTTCATACAAGTTATATACCGCTTGAATGCAAAATGCCTCCAAGTGGTTGGGAAATGAGAAAGCACTGTCCCTTTCCTACTGTATTTTAAAAATGAAAGCAACCTCTAAAATGCCACAAGACAATTTTATAATTGACATGGCGTGAGTTTTGTATCTTGTGACAACGTTCACCTGCATTAGCTTAAAAAATACTGAAAAGCCATTTATACTGAATTTTCTAACATCTCCTATTCTTTAACACTACTGCAGAGAGAGAAACAACCACAAAAGCACCTTCTATGATTGTAATATAGCAGTTTATAAGAAAATTACAATCTTTCAGAATTTTATAAAAACCTGTTATAAAAAAATCTGTCCCACAGATCATCCCATTGTCATCTCTGTAGCAAGTGAAAATCAATTACCATATTTGCTCAAATGTAACGTGCACCTTTTTTGGACAAATTACATCGCAAAAATTAGGGTGCAGATTAGATTCACTGGTGCATTAGATTCACATAAATACGGTAATAGGTAGGGTGGTATTGGGAAGGAAGCTGGATGCTTTCTAAAAGAAGCATACATCTTCAGCCATAATGCCAATGTGACGTTCCTTCTGTATTTAAGTTTATGAGAGGCAAAGCCCACAGGTTGGAATGACCTGTAGGAACAAGCATGCCCATAGGAATGCCATCACAGGCTTAATGATGTCATGGCACTGGATTGAGAAAAGCATCACATTACCAAACTATAGTAGCTGAAGACTGGTCAAGCACATTTTCCAAACCAATCCTGTCCACTAACATAGAAACAGGATTTGATGAATCTTCCCAGTCACTCATGTGGGCAAGAAAACAAAGGCCTCTGTGGACCACCCCTTCCTGACCAAGTGCAGTCCAGGTGTTTTGGAAACCCATCAGCCCCAGTAAACACTCAAGGTTCCCCAGATTGTGGGAGGCTGACACATGCTATCACAATCGGCACAGAAAAACCATCCTTCCCCCATGAACGTCCTCTCTGTCAGCAAGTAAATTGTACTTTTGCCAGTCATTTCCAATGCAACATTCCAGTCAGTAGGAAAGTACAGTCAAACCTCCAGCTCACAAGGCTGGAAAGCAGACAATTCTTTGCACATTATTAAATATTCAGTTATTCAGTAAATATCTCCTGCCAGAAAACATACACGTTTTTAAACACAAAAAGTGCAGGTGTTGAAACCTTCACCAGTCGCAATATGCAGAAACAGCAAAGATCGACAATACTGTTATCACATTAAGCAGTGACTCCTTGACCTTAAGCACCTTACATGGAGACAAGTCTTACCAGATTCAAACACAGAATTTATTTCCACCTTATGGTCACAATTCCTAGGTACTGTGGGCTAACAGATCTGCACAGATTATATTTGCATTCCAGCAGCCTTCTACCAAACTTAAGCTGTGTTTTAAGAAGAGGGATGATTGGATAAGCCAATCTGAAGACGATGGGCTAGATGCATTCTGTAGCTAGAGTGTACTACTTTTTTTTTTAAGCCACTCAGTTGCATGACATAATGGTTAGAATGTTGAACTATGACCTGGGAGACCAGGGTTCAAATCGCCATTCAGCCATGCAGCTCACTGGGTGACCTTGGGCCAGTTACCATCTCTTAGCCTAACCTACTTCACAGCATTGTTGTGAGGAGGAAATGGAAAGGAAGAGAACCATGCACACCACCTTGAGCTCCTTGGAAGATAAAGGTGGTATGTAAATGTGATAAATAAAAGGTGGTATGTAAATGTGATAAAAAAAAAAAATACGGACTCAGTTTCAGCAAGACTTGAGTTTGCTATGAAATCCACAAACCTGCTTGCTAAGGAAACTTATTTTCACCATCAATCAGCTAACCTCTCCCACCATTGTATTGTCACAACCATTTTGAAATCTCTCCATATATACAGTGGATTTAACAATGCTCTCTCTATTCTAAGGCTGTACAATTTATAGCAGGGGCAGGATAGTCTACCCCCCTTATGCCCTTGATTCTCAATAGGAAGTGTACGTCCACACACACAGAGTACCTATGTTGAGCTTTAAATTGGTGTCTGCTTTATGGTTACAACCATTATATAATTTAATTTTCAAAATATGCATTGTTTTAGTGACAAAGTAGCTAGCATAAACTGCATCTACTGTTTATACAATTAATGTTGGGAGCTGCCAGAATTCTTATCTTTAACAGTGTACACTAGTTATCAACAATAATTTGAACTAGCACGGAGAAAAGAAAAACAGATATTTACAATTCATCGGGTCGATAAGGCGGCGGACTTTCAAATGGCCTCGATGACATAGTGGACGCTCTGGACTGTTTAGCTGTAAGAATTTAAATCTATAATAAGAAATGGGGGAAAAAGAAACTCAACTTAGAATATTAAGTCAACCATAACCAAACCATCAATAGTTATACACACCAATATGGAGTGGTAAGTTTCTAAATTACAATAACAAGACAACTCTTTTCAGCAAAGTAGATGTAGACAGCAGAGACTGAATGATTTATGTTCTATAAGGGGTCGCCACATTTTTTGACCCGCAGGCACATTTACAAATCGGTTAAACCATCACAGGCACACAAACACACCCCATAACAAACCATGCTCTGCAACCAGTTATATCAGCTACAATGCTTCCTTAAAGCCTAATTTCAGCAGCATGAGGGGACTTTGAGGACACACACGCACATGCAAGTACCATCCCTGTTTACCATGTATGATACAGGGGCAACTATTTATGTTCCATCTAAATTTACAGGAAATCCCAAGTGTGTTTACAAGGAAGTATGTTTTACTTGGTAAATGGTCTTGCACCTATATAAGTATGCACAGGACTGCAGCTTATGGATACAATATAAACTGAAGCACCCCCTCTCCAATTCTCATAATTAACTTCCTCATTCATTCCTTTTAATATAATTAAATTGATTCCATCTATTGAAAATAGATCTCTTCAATCCAATTCAAACTTTTAAAGATACATCCTTTTATCTTTCTCCCAGACAGCAGCTCCCTTGTTCATTTTAGGTGAGATGGCAGATCTACACATACGCTCAATGGCAGTGTTTTCATGTAATGTTAAGGTATGGTGCATGGTTGGTTTAAACCATACTGTTCATGAGTTGCAGGCTTGTCCATACAGATGCACTTCCATTTCACAACCCACTCTGGCCAGCTGTGACAACAAACCACAAGCTTTGTCTTACCCTGAATTTTGAACCAGAGATTCTTGTTTGCTTCTCTCTAAATTCACCATGATGTTATCATGGTTTGTTTGGGAAAAACAACCGACAGAGTACTGGTTCAGACGTCATGCTAGCCCAAGGCTTGTGGTTTGTAAGTTGTTGCTCATGTCTGGACAAAGAGGGGAATGTAAAGAAAGCACTCAAGTTGTGGGCACTTCCAAGCTATTTGCATATTATGGTTAAAAAACAAACCACACACTTTATATGTTTTATGTGATGGATCAGGGGCATTTCACGCAGGGGCATTTGTGTTCTCTATATAATGCCACACTGCACGCCAGTATTTCTTTTTAGCATTCCACATTGCTATATTATAAATGTAGGACCGAGCTCTCTTCAGTTTTTAAACATGAACATTTGCAAACATGATCTATGCTCATATCATCCCTACATTTCATGATTTACGCTACAATCCAAAACACACTTCCCAGGGAGCAGGTTCCATTGAACTAAATGGGATTAATTTCTGAACAAACCTATTCCAGGACGCTGGAAAGTCCAACAAACACAAAATCACACTTGGCTTAACAAACATACATACAAAGCAAGGGAAGCAGATCCACCTGCTGTGTGTTCTGGCTATCGATCTACGCAACTTGAAAAATGTGGTATAGATACATATTACTATAATATTCCACCTAATTGCAGTCCCACATTCTGAAGCAATCGCCCTCTTAATTTAGGAATGTACTGGAAACCAACATGCAAGAATGAGAAAACCCCCTTTTAAAAATATAATGTATTCATTTTGTTAACTAAAACTGTGTCATGTCTTTGCACAAAATTGGAAAAACTTCAACCAGATCTCAACACTGACAATGCTTACAATTTCAACCCATTCTACCAGCCTGCACTTACACATGCTATTATTTAATTATGTGACAAGTCTATGTGAAACCAGTTTCCAAGCATTTGACTGATCAGAGTCCACCCTTGGCCAAGACGTCAAACTTATCCAACCTCCCAGTGCATTGTTCAGAACGTGCAATTCTTGATGACGCACTTGCAGGAGTCCTCTAACTTACCAGTGTCCTAGTTCTCTGCTTGGCATACAGAACCAGTAGCCTTTAACATGAACCCATCTACTGTATAGCGAAAACCAATTAAAGCATGTTCTTCAACATAACAAACTCGCAGCACAACCCTACAGACATTTGCAAAGAAGCAAGACCCATTGGATTCATAGGAATTTACACTTAAGTAAAAGTGTGCATAGAATTACAGCCTTAGGAAATGAGAGAACAGAAAAGTCAAACAATTAAAGAAAATCATTTATGCCCTCAGGCCACCTATTTAAAAAGATGCCCTCACTGTCGAGATAAAACTGAATTGGAGCAGAGAACAAGGAAATAGCAGGGGGGGAAGAGTGGATTTTAATGTGCTTTAACCAGTGTAAAATTCCATATTAATTCCTGCAGATTAACAGTAATCCTAACCATGTCTACTCAGAAATCCTATTGAAATCAACAGGTAAATTACTCCCAGATAAGTGAGATTAGGCTTTGAATTTAGAATACAGTATAAAAGTTTGCCACCTAGGGCTCTAAAGACCTGCCAGACTCACTGCCTTGTTTACAACCACACTTTCAAGAAACACGGCTCAGAGTGAAAGCAAGCTAATTCCTAAATGATAGACAAAAGAACAAACAAGAATTCGTAAGGATCAGGGAGGCTTAAGCACCTGGTCGATGAGCAGTGCTCATTTAAAACTGGACGTGTCTTTGAGCGAATCATATTAGACCAACAACATTCATGCCACTTAACCAAAATAAAGTTCAGGGTCGCTAAATTAATATATTTCGATAACGACCGCAGACTTTGCATGAGAACGACGAAGAGGCAGCTGCGGCAAGAAATTAAATCTCAGTTATATGGAGGAAAATTAAATCTCAGCCACCTGGAGGAATGAATCGCAAATGAGTGTCCTGTAAAGTTTTAAGTTTCGGATAAGCGTCCTGTAAAGTTTTAAGGGGGAAGTGGAGCGGGGGGGGGGACTAGAGAAGTATGGCTGTCTTCCCCCTTTCTTCCCCACCCACCACAAAATAAAGCTCCCTCACAATAGCCAACTCCAGGTAACCTGAAAGAGCTGGCTCCATCCAGAGCGATTTGGGTTAGCCTCACAATCTCAGCCCACGCAGCTAGGCTGAAGGGCTTAAGCCCTGGCTTGGGACTCGCAAGCATAAACGAGATATCCCACCTGAAATCACTACTAAGCCTGAGCAAAGTCATTCAGAGTATAGTTTTCCCACCCCCCTCTTGAAAAAGTCTACACCTATCACGTTTTGGACTCACCCAAACAGCTCCCCGCCAAAGAAAAGCGCACCTTGGCTCGCCGATGAACTGCAACCTGCTGCGCGCACGCTCTCCCCTCAAGAACTCGCATCTCTTCCTCCAACTCCGCCTCCTCCTCCTTCTCCCCGCAGCCAAGAGCGAGCGGAGGGAGTGCCACACCCGAGCGGAGCATGCGCAGTGCCGGCACACCTGGGGGGGTTGAAAGGGAGGGGGCGGGGTGAGGAGTTCCCCGCTCCCTCGAAACCAGCCAAGCTCGCTCGGAACTGAGCGGCTCGGAATGCGCGCACGGCGCAACCCCATTGGCCCAGCGCCTTCCCTCTCCTAGCCCGGGGGCGGGGCCGTAATGGGGCCCCGGAATGGCCAAGGGAGTAGGAGAGCGGGAATGCCGCGCGCGGGGATGTGACCTCTTCACCTGATACTCACCTGCCGGCGGCAAACAGGTTGTTCCTGCAAGCGCTTGGAGGGGAGAGAGCGCATTTAAAGGGACAAGGCTCCGTCGGGAAGAAGAGGAGCTCCGCTCTCGGCGTCTTGTTCGGGATGCCGGGACGAGACTGGCACACAAAAAGTGCCTCGACGCGCTTACCCAGGTGGGGTGAACTTCGCCGAGGCTGCCGCGTCATCCTGGAGTCCTTGAAACCAGGTGTTCTTGCGAGGAATCGCTCACATACCTGAGAGAGGGGGTGGGGGGACGGAGGGAGGGAGAGAGGTGGTTCTTTCCCTCACTCAGGTGTTGGGTAATTGTCCTGACTCTCTTAAATTCGGAGTTGTTCCATGATGGTCAAATAGAAACATGTCCACGAAACACCAAACAAAACATGTCCACAAAAAAGACAATTTAAACAACTGTCATTTAAAGAAACTAAGACGTTTAGAACAATAGGAGCCAACTCGTAGGGACCCAGGGGCCCACCCATAAAATATTTGAGGGGGTCTGCCTGTCCTCCCCCCCCCCCCAGTTAATGAGCATTGTCATTCAAATGTGTGCATCTTGTGATTGATTATGCGAGACAGGGCTTACCTGCCTTCCCCCCACCCCAATATTTTATTCACGTTTATTCAACACAGCCTCCACTGTCCCTCATTCCAAGGAAACCAAACCCTAGTGGCTGGGGAAGTAAATAATAAATAATAATTTATTATTTATATCCCGCCCATCCGGCTGGGTTTCCCCAGCCACTGGGGTTTGGTTTCCTTGGAATGAGGGACCGTGGCGACTGTGTTGTCTTTATGATATATGTTTGTTTACACATATATACAACCTGAACCCATGATGGAGGGGTTCAAAGCATTAACACCCCAAGAAAGTTTTGCTTCTCCCATACTCACATCCTTGGATCCCAACAGAGACCAGGCATGTCTTATCTCTCTTCCTCTCTCTCTCCCTTTCCAGTTTGCAGCTTTTCTTCCAGCTTCTAGCTCACATAACTCTCCACTTTGGGCTTTTGTCTTTCTAACTAATAGACAATTGAAGGAGGCACAGAGCCACTTCCTTTGTTCCCTTAAGGACCCATACTTAGCAGGCTTTACCAGGCTATCTGGCTATTCCAAGAATTAGAAGAGGGGCCCAAGCAATAGAAGGGTCTCCACCCACAGCCTACTGCCCACCCCCACCCCAAACTCATAACATGTTGTTGTTTTCCAGAACTTACAGAATTGACAGTGGGTGTGATTAAAGGAGCGGGAGTGTAGAAAGAGGAAGTTGTTATGTATAATTGTTACCCAGTGATTCCATGAGATAAGTTATCAGTTAAAGTGTTCCTGTCTCACCAACAGATGTAATATGTTTTGGGACCAGAGAACTACAGAGTTTTCTAGAGATGTTTATTTCTATGATGTGCCAAAGATGATGGTGAGCCAGCCACTTATGTATATGTTGCTGACCACCTTGTTTTGTTGACAGAAGTGTTATTTTTCTCATTGAAAAGCACTCATATACTAGTTAGTGGGAAGGCCTTGGCATACAACCACAAAACCAACATGCTAAAATGTTTAGAGAGAAATGTGCACAATTAGAAGATTCAGTACAAATCTGCAGGGGGTTTAAAGAGGCAGAGAGGTATAGAGAGGAACATGGGAAGCTCCACTGTGTATTCATACAGACCAAAGAGCCATCCAGCTCAATCTTGTTTACATAACCTTTCCCCATCCTGGAGCCTCCTGAAGTTTTGGACTCCAATTCCCTTCAGACACAGAGAGTGAAATATTTTTTGTTTTCTTTTTTCTTTTTGCCAAGCAGCCAAAACAAAGCAGCCAGGACACACAACAAGGGTAGCCACAGACACATACTGATAGCAGCAACTTTTAATGTTTCACTGAATCGCCATGAAGTTGGGAATCAGGAAATGGGAGTTTGAGCTCCACCAGGGAGAATTTTGCATGTCCATAAAAAAGTCTATGATGTAAAAATCTTCTCTATGATGTAAAATCTTCAGAAAAGCAATTTTTCTGGGTTTTTGTGAGGAGGGTGGTTTTGTTTATCTATTTAAATATATGCAATATTGTGTGTTGTAGCCAACATTGCTATTATGATCACTTGCACACTGGAACTCTCCTCTCCTGTGCAGCCCTCTGCACATGCTCAAAAACTGCCCTGGAGAGTTGGGCGATCCTCCAGAGCAGATTTTGGAGACCTGTGAGGAGAGGAAAAGGACGTTCTACTGCATGAGTGGAACACGAATCACAGAGGTTTGGATACAACCTTTACCCCCATGAAATCTACTTATTTTAGTTTTAACAGCATAAACAGTATTTTTTAATGGCTTAATTAGCATGTATAATCATATTTTGCATATTTATAAACATTGAGGAACAATCTGATGCAAGCATACTTTGAAGTAAAACACATTCTGTTTAGCAGAGTTTATTCCCAGTTCAGTAAACAGACAGGAAGGGAGAGGAGAAAAGGTCAGTCTCAAGGGAGTGTCTCCAAACTAGATCAAAGTTCTCCAGAAGTAGGCAAAGCTTTTTTTTTTAATTAAAAAAAAATTTCATTAATTTTTATTGGTTTACAAAAGTACGTACGGCATCTCTGCTTTCAGTTCATAGAGTTCTTTCTACAGATAATTCATATTCCGTGTGAGACACTGGTGTTAGACAGTATAAAGTTGGAGGAGAAGAAAGGGGTGGGGGTGGGGAGAACTTTCATTCTTCTACATAGTGTATGTGTAAGGTTTTTGTGTCAGCATCACATGGGTAGGTTCTATTTCTATTCATTTATTAGTTTTTGTTGGCGGCGAGAGCCATATTGATTCAAATACTGTTGGTATGTTCCTGTTGTTGTCTTGTTGAGCTGTGAAAGGGGAGCCATACTGGGGTGAAGTCGTCCTCTTTTGTTTGTCTCTATGCTGAGAAGACAGCAAAGCTGAGGTTCACATTTAAATGTAGAAATGTATTTTGGATTGGTGTGTTATGCATATACAATATACATAGAAATTTGAATTCTGCATTGTCTCACACAAAAATCTTTAAACCATGCAGTTTGAGTTGGTTGAGTCAGCATTTCTTATATATATATTCCAGTGGTCCCCCCAATTTCCAATTTTCATGGGCCTTCACATCTCTAGTCAGGGACTAAGGAGAAGGAGTTCCCAGGACTCAAATGCAGATGTCACAGAGCAGGCTAGTTTCAGCAAGCCATTGTCATAACTATGGTCTGAAGGTGACTTTGTTCGAAACCAACACGAATTGTGGGTTCCACAATTCTCGTGGACATCCCATGAAGCTGAATGTTAGAAGATTCAGGAGAGATAAAAGAAAGAACTTCTACACACAAGCATAGTTAAACTGTGGAACTCACTTCCACAGGGGGCAATGACGGCCATCAAACATTGAGATCTTCAAAAGAGGATTAGACAAATTCATGGGTGAGAGTGACATCAGTGGGTACTAACCATAACCGCTGTTCTCTGCTGGAAATGGTGATTCTTCTGAAAACCAGTGGCTGGAAACCACAAGACGGGAGACTACTGTACTCTTGTGTTCATGTCCTGTCTGTGGTTTCCTACAAATATCTAGGTAGTCACAGTGAGAACAAGATGCTGGACTAGAAGGGCCATTGGCCTGATTCAACAGGCTCTTCTTATGTTCAGAAGCATAAAAACAAAAAGCTTCTAAGCTCCCACTTCCTCCCACCATGTGGGTGAAGAAAAGAGAGGAGGGGGAAAGCACACAAGCCCAGGAAGGAGGCAATGGGTAATTCACATAGCAGCTAAACAATGGTTTGGTGTTACAGTTAAAGGCAGCCAGGGATGATTCTGCAATTTAGGTGATTGCATACATTCCACTTGAAATGCTTTGCTTCAGTGATGTATCATAGCAGGATAATGAATGAATATGCTTCACTGTTGGGTTATTTATTTATTTGTTTATTTATTTATTATATTTATGTATTACCTGCCCTTCATCCTAGGGTGTGTTACAGCACTATAAAACAAAACATTAAAACCAGTTTAAAACAAATTTAGTTATTTCTATTTTGGAATAGGAAATAAATCAATCCATCTGCTTTTGATGAAAACTATACTGGCACACTGTCCCTCAGCTGAAGAGTCTGGTAGCAAAATATTGAATAAAACATTTCTAGGAATACCTAGCCATGTGCTAAACTGAGCACCTGCTGGAAGAGTTTAACAAATTTCCTCGACATGGTTATAAATGAGTAGGCTTCTTGCATAAATACATCTGTATTTGTGTAGATTTAGCAATTAGGAAACTCTTTCGTTCATCTCATGATTCATGTGCTCACGAACAAGTAATTAAAGAGGTTGACACATCCTAATGATTAAGCATGGATAAGCTCAGCTATAACAAGAGTTGCTTCGTTCTGTTTAAATATTTCTCCTTTACCTTAGGCTTTCATTTCCTCTTTCTTGCATAATGCTTTGAATCGTGACCTAATAATTTCCCTGGCACCCTTCTCTGACATAATTATATTGAAAAAGAGGATATCAAGCATTAAAGTGAATTGGGAACATACAGATTAAGTTTTGACAGATGTTGGATCCAAAGAGAAAGCTGCTACATGCCCCAGAATAAAAAGCTCCAGGATGTGCAACACACAGTGGGATTGAAATGTATAGCAATGTTTAATTCAGCAGAGATTATTACAATATAAGCATTTCTAAACACTTGCAGCTTCTTGACTTTCAAAGCAGCAGAGCCTGGGTTCAGTATGATAAACAAACTGATACTGCTTATATATCATGCTAATAAAAGGCAACGCATTAAATACTTCCTTGCACAATGTACACTTAACAGCAGGAAGTCATTGCCCCAATATTTATTTTAAAGTATTTATATGGCGCCTTTCTGAATAAAAATTCATCTAGGGCAGATGATGTTTTATTATTTATATATTAATTACCTGTCCTTTACCCTGAGGTCAAAGGGCGGGTTACAGCATTAAAACACAATATTAACAACAAATTGAAACAAATTGCTACCATAAAAATAACATGGGTCCTAAAAACATATACCTTGTGTGTCAAAAAAATATAGCATTCTCCAAAAGCTATATTTATTGAAGATGCCAGATGTAATTCTGTGGAGAGGCAGTTCCATAGTTTAAGGCCATCCCCCCACCCCAGCTCTGAGGACAGAGGAACTACCAAGAGAGCTCCCTCTCTTATTTTAAAACAATAGTATATCAAATAACATAATAAAATACCTTCCACAAAACCTCCTAAAGAATAATAAAACAACAATTTCTAGTTCATAAATGCATGGTTCATAACAATATTGGCCAGAATCCAAAGAGCCACTTTAGGAGCTCACTGGCATTTTTGGCTGCTTTTCCTTTGTCTAGCAAAACCTACCACTCCATATCGGAAACTGCTTCTAACAGGTTCAAAAGCACTTTGTCATGTGACATGAAGGGCGATTGCTTCTGTCCAAGAAACACTGGTTCAAACCTCCCATGGGAGTACAAAGTTAAGTTTCAGAGAGATTTAGATCCTAGCTATTGCATGTAGTCGCTTTTTCATCTCAACAGGAACAAAAAAAAGCACGGAAACAAAAGGAAACACTAAACATTCTTCATGATTGAAGTATTAAGCCACAAGTATTTTTGTGTTTTTTTAAATACCATATTGTTCCGTGTATAAGACGCCCCCTATTTCGGGGGACCCAAAATTAAGAAAATACACTATGCACTGTCTGTGTATAAGAGGGCCCTTATTTTAAACTTCAAAAATTTAGGGGAAAATATAGTCTTATACACATAAAAATATGGTTTATTCATATGCATATTAGCAACTCTTCACATTTGCAGCATTCAAATAGTAATGAAAATATGAGCTTCCACATTGTACCAATTCTATCATAAGTTTTTAACATGTTCTGTATTTACTTCCCTACTGCCACTGTAAAAAAGAAGCTGAGCCAGCTTTTCCAGAAGTTTGTACTTCTTCCTTTTATACATTTAATGCAACACTTCAGCTTCAAAATAATTATATTATATTAGCTTTAAATATTCTTCTGCAGACAGAAAAACCATCATTTCTAAATGTCCAAACTCTTTTCATTGTGTCTAAAATAACTATCATTGAATTGTATAACCCACCATGAATGACTTTCTTAATAGCATTCTTAAAAAATACTATCACCACCACCATGTGATCCTTCAACTTTGGTGATTGTACTACAGCATTGCCATCTTTCCATTCAGGTATTTACCGTGAAACAATTTGACACTGCTGTGGCTCCGGCAGTGCATTGTTAAACATATTTCTAGAACAATGGAAGGGAGACCAGTTTAACGCTTTAGCTCTGCTGTAACAATTCTAACACGGATTTATTTATTTTTAAATTATAGCACACATGCAAGGGATTTTCCATCCTTCATAAAACTGGTCAAGTTAATGTTTGCTTTTCAGAAGAGGTCATAATGTATTGCTGAAGCCGAACAATTCAACATTGTGATTTATTTATTCCTCCCGAAACAATAACAGGTTGCTGAGTAACGCAACACAACAAAGGCTAATTAGGTGTCCCAGGCAATAGTCTTCAATTCTGAATGTGTCTATTCTTGCTCAAAAGCTGTTTCTCATACTTTAGGTGTTTATGCAAGTGTTCCTGGATGACACTGAATATCTGGAGCCACTTCCATCTGGGTTTAGACCTGGTTTCAGGACTGAATTGGACTTGAGTCGCCCTAATGAATGATCGGGAGAGGGACAGGAGTACAACCTTGTTACTCCTACTTAATTTATCATCAATTTTTGATACCACTTACCGTCATGGTATCCTTCTGGATCAAGTGATTAGATTGGGTATCAGAGGTACTGTACTACAGTGGTTCTGTCCCTATCTGTTGGTTGAGTCCAGAGAGTAGTGTTTGGGGAGTGCTCTGGCAGGGCATAATTTTGTCCCCGGTGTTATTTAACATCTATGTGAAGCTGTTGGGACCCAGGGTGTTAAAAATCAATGATTATATATATATATGTTTGTTTTAATTTAAATCGGATTTTTTTGATTTAAATCAGATTTTTAAAATAAAATGCTTTTGGAGGAAAACTATTTCTAAAGATAGTTTTCTATTTAAGTTACATTATAGTCCAAAGGCTATTCATTAGGAAATAAGGATTTGTTTAAAGTGTTTCATGTGTGCTAAAACTCAGTCTAAGTTTTTTATTTAAAAAAAGTTTAACCACATCAATTAACAAACATGGATACATATGCTATAATTTTCTTGTTTTAGTTAAAGAAATTGTTTAAATTGTTATTAAGGAAATGATTATTTTTCTCCTTCCAATAAAGTACAGCAGAAAAGTGGTCCAAATGTCAACAGTTAACTTATTAAACCTCACAATAATTTCATAATGATCTATGTATTTCTAATAGTATAACCAAATCAGAAATTTTTGACATAACTGTAAAAACTACTCTGAAAAAATATTATTCCAAAAATGAAACCTTCATCTGGTTGTAAATATATTAAGATTATACCAGTAAGAATGAGTCTTTCTGTAAAAAAGGATTTAAATCAAGTCTTACTGACTAGTGATTTAAATCCATTTGATTTAAATCAAATCCATCCTTCTGGGAGCTGTCATTAGGAATTTTGGAGCACGGTGGCATCAGTATGCTGATGACACACAGTTGTGTTTCTCCATAACATCTGTATCAGGAGAGGCTATACAGGCCCTGGATCAATGCATTAATGCAGTGCTTGACTGGAGAAGGACCAGTAAACCCTGCGAAGGTGGAGGCTTTGTGGGTGGGATGGTTCCTGTGCCCAGTATAGGCCAGTTGCCTCTTCTGGACAGGGTTGCACTCCCCCTAAAGGAGGTGGCGTATGGTTTGGGTCTATTCCTGGAGACGTCTTGTATCTTTTGAGGCCAAAGTAACATCTGCAACAAGGAATGTCTCTTACGAGTTTCGTGTGGTATGCCAGCTATGGCTGTATATGGATTGAGATAACAACAGGCTTATACCAAACCAAGCAATTGTATATAATTTATTCTCATGTTTTATACATATGGAATGTAATAAATAATTAAAATACAATTTATGGCCTTTTAAACTGTGTATGTGGGTTATTGTTTTTGCTCGTTTATTATGCTAAATATTTTTGTGTTTTTATATTGCAAATGATCCTTGAGCTTCGGATGAAGGGAGGTATAGAAATTTAGTAACAATTTTTCACTGATAGGGTTATCAGTTCCCAGGTTTCTCTGCTGCTCCCAGGTTTCTGCAATGATCTACGCCCCTCAGCAAGGCTTCAGGTGAGAAAAAAGGAACTACTGCAGGAGAACCTGTAACTTTAAATAAGTCTGTATATGATGGGCAGCAACAGCATTGGTATGTGAGAGAGAAATCAATATTGTCATTTCCATCAGCAGGATAAAGCATACTTACAATGGTGGCTGTTTCTTAATTTTGTGTTATGCCACACTCTCCATACAGGCATTTTGTGTTATACCATACCTCTCATGGCCTATTCTGTGACTAGTGCCTCCAGCACATACTCAAAATTCACAATGTGTACACTAGTCCAAAAGGTTGGTATTTCAGTAAACTAATGAATTTTGTCCTAACTTTTTTCCAAAGTCCACATCCAATCTTATTAGCTTATCACTGCCGAAATCATTAATATAGACCAATGGTAGGCAACCTAGGGCCCAGGGGCCAGATCCAGCCCAATCGCCTTCTAAATCCAGCCCACGGATGGTCCGGGAATCAGCGTGTTTTTACATGAGTAGATTTTATTTAAAATGCATCTCTGGGGCATAGGAATTCGTTCATTTCCCCCCCTCCAAAATATAGTCCAGCCCCCCACAAGGTCTGAGGGACAGTGGACTGGCCCACTGCTGAAAAAGTTTGCTGACCCCTGATATAAACCAAAGGACAGAAGTATTTAAATGCTATATTTAGCATACAGCATATGACACTTTGTTGTTCTTAATTTTTGACACTTCACATTTTATAAAGTTCATAAACATGATACAAATGACTTCATGATTCTTTCTGGATGTTGGAAACTGAAACCTAGATTTAAAAAATGAACAATGAAAACTTATAAAAATATAGTTTTCTGTCAAACAATTTGCTAACACCACAATGAGCTCTGCAATGTGTGTTATAATGTGTTTCTATTTAGACATTTTATGGGATGTAGAAACATATTTCAGAATAAAGATTGAACATGGTTATTCTTTCAGCAAAGAAGAAAACTGTTTCAGTGCCTCTTATTTTTATTAGAAAAATATTTTGTAAAATCAGTACAAAAGATTAGAAGTTGATTGCCAACAGCTGAAATTTTCTTTAAAGATCAGGATAATAGAGTATATAAATACTAATGTTTAAAACATGCAAATGTTTGCCATAAGGTGCAGTGTGGACAGGCACACAATGTTTACCAAAGGATTCCCCCCTCCTGTTCAGGTGGGAACAGATGTTTCTATTTACAAATAGTCACCTTTATCCAGCAGCAGAAATTTATGCACTGAACACAATCTCCAACATATGGATCTGCTGTTACATTGGATAGTAAGCTGTTGTGTGGGCAATGAAAGCTTGAAATGAACCCCCCTTTCCACCTGAGATTATTAGTTCTATCAGCAGTTCAGTGCTAAATATTTGGCAAGGATAAATTTCACCAAGAAATAGATATCAGCACCAATTTTCAAACCAAAAAACAAACCTCAAAGTGAAAACATTGCTTCATTTGCAGTAGCACTCCCGTTTTATGTCATACCTAGCTTGTTTGACTATAAACCTTTTTATCAGGCTGTAGCTACCTCCTTTCCCAAAGGTAAGGAAACTAATCCCCTTCTTCTACAATTAAGCACAAACAATATAATATTTTGGGGAAAAGAAATGACTATTGTCTGAACAAGAGGTTATGGTACACTCAAAATGCATTAGACATGCCATTCAATTGCTGTACTTTTTTCAAATAAAGCTATTTTCTTTAGCTTCCTTTGAGGTTCATCTGCTTTTTAGGCAGTATGCAGGTGCCCTTCTTCAGCTTCCTCCTTTCATATACAGTGGTTCCTCGGGTTAAGTACTTAATTCGTTCCAGAGGTCTGTTCGTAACCTGAAACTGTTCTTAACCTGAAGCACCACATTAGCTAATGCGGCCTCCCGCTGCTGCCGTGCCGCCGCCGCGTGATTTCTGTTCTCATCCTGAAGCAAAGTTCTTAACCCGAGGTAATATTTCTGGGTTAGTGGAGTCTGTAACCTGAAGCGTATGTAACCCGAGGTACCACTGTATTTTGCATCACGTCCATAAGGGCAGTCGTCACTATAAAACTCATTTTTGTCCTTGAGTGAGAGAACTTGAGAGCTGCGCATAGCAGAGAACAGTGCTTTCTGAATTTAAACATCATAAAATTGTAGATTTGGAAGGGACCACGAAAGTCATCTAGTCCAACCCTCTGCAATGCAAGAATCTTTTGCCCATGCTCAGGGTCAAACCCATGACCCTGAGATGAAGAGTCTCATGCTCTACCGACTGAGCTATCCCAGCAGTCATTCATAAATTTTTGAAGGTTGTGGCACAATTAGACAGGGGTTTGATCCATCAACTTTACTAATACAAATTGATTATTTTGCTGCAAGGCAAAAGTCGGCCCTTGAATGACTGCTTCAGTTATTTAAATGTTCCGTGATTAAGAGCTACAGAGCAAGTTTCTGAATAAGGTAGTAGACAGAAAAGTTAGTACAGTGGTACCTCGGGTTAAGAAGTTAATTCGTTCTGGAGGTCCATTCTTAACCTGAAACTGTTCTTAACCTGAAGCACCACTTTAGCTAATGGGGCCTCCCGCTGCCGCTGCGCCGCCGGAGCACAATTTCTGTTCTCATCCTGAAGCAAAGTTCTTAACCCGAGGTACTATTTCTGGGTTAGCGGAGTCTGTAACCTGAAGTGTCTGTAACCTGAGGTACCACTGTATTTTTAAATAGGAAAAAATGTATTTACTGGTTTGTGAAACTGACCCAAAGGATTGTAACAACAACAGAAAGAACTGGGCAAGGAGGAGGAGCTGCTCAAACAATGGAACCTGGCGAGCAGAACTTTGGGCAACAGGTTTCTGTTTCCAAATCCCATTGTACAAAAATGGTGCTCAACACAAAGGAATGAAAATTTCTCTACTTAGCACTTGGTGCTGAATATAAGAGTTTCCAACACTTCACTGGGAACCATGTTCACAGAGAACTGGGAAATCAGCACTCTTAGCCTTAAGAGCATTACTTACTTGGGAAGTAAGAGTGACTCTTCAGTCTTTCAAAGAGGGAATCAACCTTACCGACAGTACTGATAATTTGTTGGGCAGTTAGGAATGTGTGTGTTATGTGCACACACCAGCAAGCAGGCAGGCTGTTACATAAACCTAATTATCACAATCGTACTTTCAGACACAACAGATTCACATTTACAAGAAGCCAACACCCAAATTAAAAGCAAAAAAACAATCAAGCAGCAAAAGAAAACACTCAAATTGCATTTATATATGATCAAGGAGCAGGAACATAAAAGTACAAAATTTACATAAATGAAGTAAAACCTTAAAATTTGTTCAAGATAATGGCCTGGTCTCACACACAATGCTAAACCATGTGGGGAAAAGGAAGGAGTCCAAGTACAGTGGAACCTCAGGTTGTGAACGTGATCCATGCCGGAGGCACGTTCGCAACCCGCAGCGTTCACAACCTGCAGCGCCGCATCTGTGTGTGATGTGATTCAGCGCTTCTGCACACGCACAAAGTGCGATTTAGCGGTTTAAGCACTCATTCTCATCCTATGGGGCTGAAAGAAGGAATATATGCTAGCATGTCATTTCCATTAACCCAGACTTCTTGTTAATAGCAAATGAAAAACTTGTTTAAAATGCTGGTTAGTTAAACAAGTCAGCTTCATAATTGTTTGAAGAAGCCTTGTTTCAAAAACTTATTATAGTTTTAATCCACAGTCTCTGATTCTGAATGGCAAACCCAGATTAGCTGGAAACCAAAGTCCTCTCAGCTGCATGAGGGGAGGGGAGGGGAGCACAGAAAGCCAAGGCTTTGCTCAGTCTTGTTCCAGCTTGTGCAAATAGTAGTAAACCATGGTTTAGCATTATGTGCCAGTCAGCCCAGTAATAAAATTTCACAAGATTTAAAAATTCATTTCACAGCAGAATGTTTATACAGTTATGGCAATAAATAAATATAAAAAACCACTGAACTAAAACCTTGCTAATAAAGTCCCCCTAAGCATTCCAATTCATAACTTTGTCATAATCTTGAATTCTCTGTTTTATGTGAGAAAGCTTTTTCTTTAGGTATTCACAACGTTCTTTTTTCTCAAGAAATGTGGGATCCTGCAATACAGAGAATAAACAGATCAGTAATTTATTTTGTGGAAACCTGCAGAGGTAGGTGTGTCAAGTCACAAAGGGTAATTTCAATAAATCTCATGAAGTGTTATTTTGTTTTGCTGGGTTTCTTTTATATTTTGTCAGCAAACCTTAACATTTGAGATCGGGAAGTAATACATTTAAATGTATACATGCAATGATTTTTTTTTTTTTAATCCAATGCCAGAATAATGAAAGCTTAAATCTAGGGCAAGTTTTTATCCTGGAAGGTCATGTTACCACATTGTGAATGGAAACTAGTATTTGAATGGAAACCCACTTATGACTTTCAGCCTTATTAATGGAACTGCCTGCTAGAACTGAGTGATACCCCCTCTTTTTCTGATGCCCCTTCCTCAAATTCTCTCTCAAAATCCACCTTTTATGTGAAGAATTTTAAGCCTCATCTCCAACCCAAGCCTCATCTCCAACCCAAACAAAGCTGAAGTACGTGCAACTAGGACATATGTTCTTCCTGTTGGCCCTCCCCTTCATTCTTATTCCCTACCTCTCTGCCCTTTGCCTTCCTTGTGCCAAAAATTACTATGTAAAACAACTCAGGGCAGGGGTATTTTTGTTACTGCTCTGTTAAAACATTATGCACATTAACAATCAGTAATTACATAAATAAGTAGATATGAGAACTCACATTCTTTTTCTTTCTATACTGTTGCAAAACATTTGCAATTCTGTCATGTTCCTGTAGAGGGGGGAAAACAGCATTTCAAAATATCATGTCTATTATATCCACAAATAACATATTAATTTTCTTCTGTCCTAGTATTTTTTTATGTAACCATAGTACAAGTTCAGAATACCATTCCTAGAGAGGCCTTCTGCTTTGCTAGGTTGAAACTGCAGGAGCTGAACAACAGCAAAACCCTATAACAACTAAGCTATATTAATCCTGAATATTGCTACTTCAGTTCAAAAATTGGTGGTCCTTCTGGTTTTGAAGGGAATGGGACAAAAGGGAGCATGTGGTGGTTACTAGTAATCTACTGTATTTTTCGCCCCATAGGGCGCACCTAGGTTTTTTTGGGGGGGGGGGAATAAAGGGGGGGAAATTATTTTCCCCCAGGCATGGGGCGGGGGCAGCCCGAGCTTCCTCCGCCCCCAGAACAGGCTGCTATCTGCAGGGATGCAGGCAGCTCTCCTGTGCAGAGCTGCGCGAAGCCCGAAGCCTGGGGCGTGCTGAGCTCAGTGCACCCCAGGCTTCGGGATGCAGGCAGCTCTCCGCAAGCCGTGGGAGCCCGGCGGGCTTGCAGATAGCTTCCTGAAGCCTGCATTCACCCCATAGGACGCACACACATTTCCCCTTCATTTTTGGAGGGGGAAAAGTGCGTCCCATAGGGTGAAAAATACGGTAATAATTTCACAGCTACATGACTGACAGTAAACTACCAAGTGCTTTTCGCTGCTATCTCAAGCAACAATTTTCTGCAGCAACCAAACTAAAATGTCTTTGGCTTGCTAAATGTAAAGGATTGTGGTGATCCAATGTCTAGGTTGCCATGTGACTCCAGCCAAAACTGCTTATAAATGCAATTTTTAAATCCATGCTCAATTATGGTAAGTACTTACAAGAGTGTTTCCAGGCTGCTGAGGAAGCTTCTGCATCAACGCATCTAGCTCATCAAATTTCTTTAAGACTGCATGAACCTCAGCAGAAAGCTCTTTATATTCAGAAAACTGATCATTAAACACAGCTTTATATCGGTCTCTTTCCTCGTCTGAACGAATTGCTGGGTATTTCCTGTAAGAAACTATAATTAGTCCTACAGGATCAACCATCTATGTAAGCTTCAAATGTATGCATTATGGATTTTTGAAAAGACAAAAAAACATT
Organism: Podarcis tiliguerta; assembly: GCF_965153285.1. Classification (NCBI taxonomy): domain Eukaryota; kingdom Metazoa; phylum Chordata; class Lepidosauria; order Squamata; family Lacertidae; genus Podarcis; species Podarcis tiliguerta. The sequence goes on along the minus strand of NC_139544.1, from coordinate 33,379,858 downwards.
GTAAAAGTGTATTGCCACATGAAAATTGTGACTCAAATTAGAAAAGACTACAACAATCTTAGATTACCTCCCACCCTCTGTAGAGTACAACTTGGTTTATTTAGTCAAATCACCTGGACTGTTTCCCAAACAATTTCATTGGTTATAACCTGGATGGCAGGCTAATTGCAGACTCTGCTTTAGAATAGAGGTTTGGGCTTGGCAATATGTCAACAATAAAATTGTTCTTGACACTTGATACTAAGTGATTCAAACTCAAAAGTTCAAAGAGAACATTTTTTTAATTAACAGAAATCAATATGGGAAGTCTCCTTTGCATGATGTAATTTGAAATGCTTTATAGCTAAAAACAATGCACTCAAAATCAATATCTGCAAGAACAGAATGGAACCACTGCTGTACAAGGCATTGCTTTCCGGATACAGTTCTAATATGAAAATATAATTAGGTGGTTAAAAGTCAGCAATAATATAGAAACAAACCTTTCCCCACCAAACACAAAGTCACCTAATTTAAGCCATCTAATTTGGTTAAACCAAAAAGGCCCTCATTATTCATGGTTTCCTGTTTCATCCAAACTGGAAATGATGATTACTGGCTTCAGAACAAACCATGTTATCACACCAACTTCAAACCAATGTTTAATATCCTGACTTGTTCCAAAGCAAGTAAATGTAATTCCCTAGTTTGGATGAAATGAGAAATTATGACTAGCTGAAGACTCCCTGGTTTGTTTGCTAACGCTGTGAAGGCAGGAGCAAAAGGCTCACATCTCAATTCATTCATATATTATTAAGCCAAGATGTGATCATCTGTAGTCGGTCATTGGGATTTATCACTCCAAGAGAAAGCTTCAAAAGGAAGGTTGCAGAGAGACTCACGCTAAGTAGTCTGGCATCACTATAGGCTTAGGAATATGTCCTGCAGGTATATGGCCATTGAGTAGTTCAGGTTTCAGTTCCACAGACTTGAAGTTCTTTGCGTTTGTTGCTACTTTGGGACTGCCATCTTCATACTATGTAAAATGGATATTAACAGTCAATAACAGTCAGTAAATCCACTTTAAACAGCACTAATTTAGCATGGAGTAGAGTGATCAGAAATAAGAGTGCAATTCTATCACATACACCTCACCCCCAGGTTGATGGTAGAGGATTATGATAGTTGCCTCTCTGGTGGCCCCGGGTTGTCAGTGTGTCTCAACCTTTACCTATTTTATCCGAATTCTTGTTGAAACTAAAGTAGTTCAGGCCTTGAAAGTACTCAGCATTTGAATATAGACTAAAAGGTGTTGTTCTTACCATCCTTTTTGGTGCAAAAGATTGCGTCGTTATCATCTAAGAAAAAACCAAAAACATCATCATTAAGTGTGCAAATGTAGACAATAAAAGCCTTAACACGCAGACATCTGGGGAGGAAAAAAAAGGCAAAAAGAGATTGCGCTTCTCCCTAAATCCAACCAGTGGAAAGAGGTGCATACTGTTTCTATCCTTCCTTGGAACCTCACTGGTAGTGTCTGCTGATATAGTTCCTCTTCATCTTTCTTTGAAAATGTCCCAGCTATTCTGGATTTTCAGGAAAAATGAAGGAGAAGAAGCTCTGTCCTGCTCTTCTTTCCCCTTCTGACAGAATTAGGGAAGGGGAAAAGACCAAAAGATTCCCCTGTCTGTTTTTGGTGCTAGGCCATCTGGAAGCAGCAATGGTATATTTTGACTCTCCTTTGAAAGTAGGAAGCAGAGAAACTTGGGAGGAGGAGGTGCTCTCAGATCCTGGAATGTTGCAAGGCAGCAAAGTTTAATCTCTGGTCAAAAGCACCGATATATGTCTCCACAAGACAATGTAGTATCAGTGTAGTTAACACTGCTGAAGGTATGCTAACAAGTGTTTTTGATTAGGTGCATACGCAAGCAAACTCCACCTATTATACTGACACTATGTGGTCACATACACAGAACCTCAATAAAGTATGTATTACTGGAACTCAGTTCTGTTTAGGCGAAATTCTTCGCAGACTCACAGAATTGTAGAGTTGGAAGGGACCAGCAGGGTCATCTAGTCCAACCCCCTGCAATGCAGGAATCTTTTTGCCTGTGGGGCTTAAACCTACAACTCTGAGATTAAGAGTCTCATGTTCTACCAAGTGAGGCTCATCCTTGCATGAACAATGTTCACTTCAGAATTATATGCAAAAAGTTGCACATAGTTAATATTAAGATAATCTATAAAACTCCAAAGGCCTCAAATCAGGTCCTTAGTTTAGTGATGCAACTGTTACAGAAGCAAGTACAACAGTAAGGAGACATAACATCTACATAGTGGGCTGGTTCAGATGTATTTATCTTAGCTGATTAAGCCAAATTCTGCATAAGCCTTGTTCCTGGGTGCTATGTTTCATGTTGCCCCTTCCTTCCTCCTTTTTTTGGCATGCCAGAATTCAACAATCCCGGGATTAATGACTATGGTTTCCTTTGCTTTCCAATGGTTATTGAGATTAGAAGCAGGCAGTTTATTTCAGTCCTGGTTATCGAAGTTTCCTGATTGTACTGCAATGGGATTTTTTTTTTTGTTAATTAACCAAGGATGTCAATAATTGGTTACTTACACGAAGGAGGGATGGGGTAGCACATGGTTTTAGGACACTTTGGCTTTAGTAAATTGAGATTTATGTCTGATCCAAGCCAGTGAATAAATGACAGTAACTATTTTACAAAACTAAATTTATGGTAGGAACAACTGTTTTCTACAGAACTTACCTCTTGTTGCATAAGCTCTCGCTGTTTCCGTGCACTTTCATGCCTCCATAGTTTTAGGCAAACGATTGCGCCAATAAGATAGATTATCATTGTTACAAACAAGAATATAATTGCAGCTGTCTGCCCCCCTTCTATACGGCAAAACATTGCATTCATTGGCGTATTAAATAATGGATAGTAGCAAAGTCCTCCTCTGTTAGCATCATTCACATAGACTATCGCAGCTGTCATATACAAAATAAACAAGGCAACATTAATTCCAAACTCGGTTAAAGGCCACCAGTGGGAATCTAGAAGAATTGTCCTGTAATACATGGACATACCAAGTACTAGAATTATAACAGTCACTATCCAAACAAGTGCTGCAAGAACAAGAACGAAGGGGGTTTTAGGCCCACTGTAGTAATAGCCTCCATACATGCTGCTTCCCCCTCCATATCCATACATGCTGCTTGCCCCATGTGGCTGATTGTAGCCATACATGTTGTACCACTCATTGTCCTTGTGAATGTAAGCTGTAACACAGGCAAACACAGCTGCACCCAACAGCAGTTCGGCAACTCCCAGGATCCTGAGCAAGCCGGCCCAAGATTTCATGTAAGAGTATCTCAAATTAAAGGCTTCTACTTTCTCACTGTATGCTAGTACAGTTTGTGTGTGCCTGTCTAGGGAGCCGTAGGGATCTTGTGGAAGCATAGCTTCAGCTTCTTTCCGTGAATTGTAGGTTCCCCCAGATCCTCCATAAGGATCCTGGTAAGAGCTTGGAACTGAAGTATTGCCTGGCTTCACTGGGGTAAGTGTTGGAGATGATGGTGGAGAGCATTCAGTTCCACCAGAAATCGCAGCTACTGGGCCGTCTCTTTTCCCTTTGAAGAAGTTTTTCCACGAGTCTGGAATGAATTTTCTCACTGGTTTAAGATCAGAGGCTCCAGCAGTTTCTTCGCTGTCACTTGGATAAAATTCAGGGCCAAAGGGTGGCTGTAGTGGAAGAGGTGGTGGCAAGGGATCTGTGTTAAGTATGTGTCCAGCATCTTGAAAATCCTTTTCAGCATCATCTTCTGAAGAAGAATCCACATTCACTTCATCATAATGGACTGACCGACTGTGTTGTCCTGGTCTGCGCTCTGATGATTCATTCCTTGAATACATTTGTGGTCCTTTCCCCTGTTTCAGAAATCAAAAAAGTGAAAAGATTGCTTTTCATTTCCTGGTTTCACATATACTGTGCTTGACAAAAGGAAAAGCAAACTGAATTCCTGCTTTGAGAGTCTGCAAAAAACCAAACCAACATCTTCTAAAGTCCTTAAATCTTCTAAAGAAAACAGCTGATACATTTTTCTTCTTCTATCATTATAATTTAAAAAAAACAAAACATAACAAGCCTTTTAATCAGTTTTTGACTGGACTTCTGAACCAAGACCAAGGCATGTGAATCTATTAACAGTACCTTTGACTACATGAAGAATGCTAGCACTATACACAGGATTAAGAGTTAAGGCTTCCCGAGCAGAGGGTAAAACGTTAACTATACTCATAGTTCCACCATCTTACAGAAAATCATAAATATGTGTGCACAGGAAGCAGGAGTCACGCACATAACGGGTATCAGCGTCAAGCCACCTAAGAAAACAATGGCTAGCTAGTCGGTTACACCATTACCCCACCCCTTTCCCTTGTTTTCCCTATACACAAGGAGGCCCAGCTTCGCCAGAAACTTTGCTGCGTGCAGTCAAGAGAAAACTACGCCCCGCGTCTCTCCCCTACATTTATGAGGGTCGCAGCCTTCCAGCTGCGCTTCCGCGATTCCAGCTCGGCGCCCACTTACCTGGGAGTAAGTTTCAGTGGCTTCAACAAAGGGACTTCTTTCTGAGCAGCCAGATATTGGAGCGCACTGGATGCCTCTCAGAAATGGGAACTCCCGGACTCTTCAAGTCCCGCTTTTCGCCCGCGCACTTTTCTCCCAAGGCTCAACCAACAGCACCTTCCTGCCGCCGCCGCCGCCTCACTCGCAACCACACCTCGCGGGCGCCCTGCGCTCCCAGAACCACCGGGAGCGGAACCAAGTAGGCGCCTTTTTCTTTCTGGCGCAGCGCAGCCTCACCGCGCTCAGCCTTTCTCTACGCAGCTTTCCTGCCCCAGGAGAGACTTGCGAGCTCGCTTCAGGCGGGGAAAGAATGCGCAAAAATCCCGGGAATGACGAGGTTCCTTCTTCCGCCTTCCCGGCGAGGTTTCTTTCCCTCAGCGGCTCCGCCAGAGAACTGTCCCCTCCCGCGCGTCATGCGCTCATGTCCTCGTCGCGAGTGAGGCGCAGCCTACCTGCCGGTCCGCCCGCCCGCTCCAGGTAGAGCGGCTCTCCTGCTAGGCTGCCCCCACCGGCTGAAAGGGTTGCTGCTTCCGCATGACGAAGATTTTGCTCCACGCCAGAGGCGCTTCCCCGCCCCCCAATCTTTTGTATCCCCCACCCACCGCGTGGAAGGTGTAGAGTGGGCCCTCAACTCAAGTCTCCAACCTGCTAACCCCTACAAAGTTGAAGTCAATTCATTGACCAGCAGGGCGAATTTATGGGAGAGTAAATACCACAGTTTTGTTTAGATTTGCAGATTATGCAAGTGGGCAAAGAAGCAGGCATTGTATGGTGGGGGCAGGGAGATAGCCTTTTAAAAGTCCTTTGGGCCAGTTGCACTTTTTGGATGCAGTTGAAATGACTTGTGGCCCAAAGGCAAGTTTATCTAACACACGTTGTACCCGATTCAGTTTTATAAACATCTAAAAATCACAAAGCATACAAGGAATTCAGAAATTTATTTACATCTTAAATAATACACAGCCCAGAACTTAAACGCTTTGTACAGGTTTTCTATCGCTGCAGGTAAGGGTTACTTTTGTGAAATTCTAACAAAACTATTGACAGTGTCCCTCCAAATATCTGTAAGAGGCATGTAAATCAGTGCATTTGTCTCATAGTACTGATTTACACACCCCTCTCGGACTGGGACCAAAATTTTGAACTGAAGTGCACACCATTGAAGCTTTACAGTGTAGAGCCAAATAGTACTGGGGAAATCCAGTACTCAGATATCTTGTGTATCATTTGTTTCTCTGGAAATGAAGCTGCGTGAAACTCTGGCAAAGTAATAATAGCTCAAAAAAATAAGTTGAAGTTATCAGTAGTAGCAATCTCAGTACAGTTGGCTAAGACTGCTTATAAAATATTAAACCTAAAATTATTATGTTAAACACTATCACAGCTTTGGGGTTGCCATTTCACACCTTCTAGTCACTGTCATATTCCTCTATGATTAGTTCATCTTCCTCCATGAGTAGTTGTGCTACAATAGGCTGAGGTTGACTGGCTGGTAGTTCATTTCCACTAGATTGGCTGGAAGGAAGAGGACTTTCATATGGTTCATTTTTCTCACTGGTTTTGTTTTTCTCCATTTGGGTAAGCACATTTGTGGACTGCATCTCAGCAAAATCCCCTTCATCGTCACTGTCTAGGACCTGTATTGCTGAGTCTTTATCAGTAAGAGTTTCAAGCTTCAACCTGTTGTGGAACGAAAGTAATAAAAGTTCAGAAACATTTTATGCTCTTGCAGAGAATTACTGAGGAATTCAGGTATGCAAATAACAGATAAAAACTAACATCTGTTTCTCCTTTTCTCTCATTGCCTTTCGAAGTTAAGCTTATAAAGCTGCATTCTTAAAGTGAGCAACAGGTAGGTGTGTGGACACACATGGGAAGAAAATAGTTTTGTATGCCTAGTTTGTAATACACCTAAAAAACCCTTACAGTCCAGATTTCCAAACTGTGTGTATTGACAGCGGATTACATGATTTGCTGTAGCACTTTCTTCCTGTTGACTTTCACCACAGATTGTGACCCCTTAAAAACTACTGAAAAGGAGGAGAGATTGCAAATGCCTAGTTGCCTTTAACCCAGTTTTAGCATTTAAACATAGAAAGCACAGTTAGCTGCCTTCAGCCTTATAGGACAAATCTTGCAGTGTATAATTGTAAATTTAAAACTGACATGAGATTTTACACTTCTTAGTGATATCTTATATATGCAGACTATTCCCTCTCCCAACTTAGCCCAGAGCATGGTCTTGAAGACATATGAGGCCTCTACTTTGCTGAAGGCAAGCAGGTCTGGGCAGTATATGGATGGGAGACTGCCTGAGAACCGTACATACTCTGGTTTGGGTTGCACGTAGAAAGATAGGATATAAATAATAAAAGAATAAATAATAAAACACATAGAGTCCTTGATATGGTCAGAGTGACATATCAAGTTGATTGTTACTTTTCCCACCTTATAGATTGAGAATTAACCAATGTAGTCAAAGTGCTATATGAAAGTATATACTGATATTTAGAGCAAACATATTCCAATTTGCAAAAGAGCCACAGTAGGCATTTACCTTCCAAAGTGTTTCTTTAAAGGAAGCCTTCCAATGTCCTGAATAAAAGTTATCTGAGCTGAGAAAGCATACACAAAAATTATTCCTTAGAATTGTGTTAGAACTTGAATTTGTTGTGTATCCAGAGTACATAGTCCCATTTTAAGCTAAGACTGTTTTGCAATCCTCCACGCCCAATTTAGACCAGAGATAGAGGATTAGATAGATAGATAGACAGATAGATAGATAGATAATATTAACATGCCATCTAGGGTCTGGTTAATCATTACATTATTTTCCACGGCCAAGGGCTTTTCTGCTCTAAAGCTCCACCCTCCATATACCATTAAATACATTTGTCATGCTGCTGTAGGAAAAACTGAATGAGTGCAATTTTAGCAACTGCCCTTGCTCCTAAAAAATGAGCATCTATGGAAGCCCTTTGGCCCAAGTATGCAAACAAACTACAGGCAGCACAATGAGAAAACAAACAATGTTGAAGCAATAGGGCAAAGCATCAGATGCAGATGTGCTGACACAAACTCTTAGAGAACTGGCATTACAGAGCATGATCAACATCTCCCATGTGGTGTTAAATCAAGGTTAAGCGTAAATTATCAGTACTAATTTCAGTACTAACTGCTTACCATCAGAGTTTGGCTAAGAACTTCCAATACATTTTCTGAAAAAAAGGGTTTGCTTGTTTTTTAAAAAGTACCTTGGTTTCTCATTGGATTTGTCAGCATGGCAAGATAAGGTAACAGCTGGGTCTGAAGGCACAGCGGTGGTAAACAGAAACTTGAAAAGAGGGATTTTGCAGCAATGCAGTTTTCCTGAAACTATAAGGAGGCAGAACAAAGAAGTCTAATAGTAAAATATATTATCTACAGTTAAACCACAAAATTTCTCTTCTGACTCTCTACCAATTATAAATATCAGGTTATTTTGCCAGAACTTCCATGCCTTAGAAACCCAACATTAAAACAAGCATGCAACACTATCCAGGAAATAACTATTGAGATCTGGTGTGATACGTCGCCTGGACAGCTGCAGGAGCTTAAAGCATCAAGTTATTTCTTTCCATTTTGATTTTCCTATTTAATTTTTCTGGAGATAGCATAAATTGAAGGTCTGTCCATTTTTACTCGAAGCTGCTACACTAACAATCCAAGAGGTACACTTATTTATTCCTAACCATGTTACAGAGTATGTTGAAATGTATTTTCCCCAGACCAAATGCTATTTTGTGGTAGCTGCTAAATATATTTCTTCTTGGGTTGTTTGTGTAGTCATGCTGGTCCTAGATTACACTGCAGGAATGATTCATCTAAAATATTTTCCTTGGCTAGATGGCACAAGGCAATCCTTTAATTGAAACTTAAACTGAAACCTTAATCTTATTAAATAACTCTTTAATCTTGTAATGAATATGCTTATCACAAACATGCAAGCTAAGGCAATCTTACAGCATTATTAACCTACACCACAAATCAGATGAGAATGATTCTAAGAAAGCTCAACTTAATTTACTGTTTCTATTTTAGGTTATGATTTGCAATAAATGTATAACATTTTACAATAAACGTTGAAATAAAGAATATCATTTCAAAATAATTACCTTTTTGTTTATTAGGAACCACTGCGGTTTATGAAGGGGTCGAAAGCCCATTCCTCCTTTGCTTTGAGCAGAGGCTCTAGATCTGTTTGAATGCATTACGCCCCTTGTGGCTATGGATGCACTATATTCCCGGAGTGTAGGTCTTGCCTATAGGAAATGATAAAAGCAAGATCAAGGTGAAAGGGGAGCATTTCTGGCAGTCATGTTTTCACCAATCTGCAACTGAGCATTTATCTGAGGCAAGTATTTTAAATTCCCAGGTTTTTCTAAATTGGTTAAAATCATTTGATGATTTGAACTTATCAGTTTCATATGGTGAATAATGAGCAATGCACCCCCTCACACTTGCAACAGCTGGTATTTTTCCATGCCATGTAGTCTGTTGGTTCGAACACATGGGAGCAAATTTAAAGGATGTCTGTTGGATTGTGTCATGGATATCCACCCCTGCTTTCTTTCCTCTACCCATAGCCCCTCACAACTCCAAGATAGACTCTAGGGGGTCCCCCAATCTTCCAGAGCAGATTTGGGATGTGCATGAGAGGCTGGAGGGATGAGGAAAGGGAGATCAGCTGGGTGTCATCTATAAAAAAAGTATCTGAGACACGACAACTTTATCCAGACTATAGAAAGACTAGCTAGAAAATGGCACATGCTTTCTTCAGAACAATTGTTTGGTAAGGCAAAGCATGAACAGTAAGCTTTAAAGTTACATAAAACACATTGTCATACAAGAACAACAAGCCTAAGGGAGTGGACTAGGTAAATCTTGAGGTCTGTTACAATTCTAAGTAGGGAGTGGGGTTATTGGTTTGTCTTTATTTTATTATGCATTTTGTTTTCATTTTGCGTTTTTATGTTGTGAACTGCCCCATGATCTTCAGATGAAGGACAGTATACAAATTTAATTAATAATAAGTACGGTAATAATAAGCAGAAACAGTTATGGTAATATATAAATACAGAACCTACAAATTTAGCATACCCACTGGGGAATGGTGAAGCCATTCACTTTCATTGGTTCAAAATGTTTATTTCCCTCCTCTGACACTTATTCTGAAGCCTTCATATTTCTATGTTTTGTTACTTTAACCTATTGTTACTTTTTAAAACTTACATCCCAGTTACTGCAAAGGAAGTCAGCAGTACTCAAATATTCACTGGCTCTCACAAGATCATCTATATCAGAGAAAAAGTCTATGTAGTTTTGATGAAGGTATAAATTAAATAAGTCCCCAGGCATGTGTGACTTTTCAACGACATCCTAAATAAAGGAGAATATACAGAATTAAAGTTGTGCATCAGGAGGAAACGAGTTAGCATTATGACATATTAAAAATATCACTGTTACATCTACCACTTACATAGGATAACTAGCAGTAAATTTTCACTCAATTAACAGTAAACAGTAAATGTATTTACCTCAGGATCAACAAGCAAGGGATTTCGTTCATATTCTGTTAAATGAACAGGTAACCGAGGAAACTCCAAGTCTGTTGCTGATTCTCCTGTAAAAATAACACACACTACAGCTACATATAAGTTTACATTGAATATGAGAAGCATAGAGTATTTGGATATGGAGACAGGTTACTGACCAGAGATGAGGGAATTGTCTACAACTCAATCTTGGCTAGTACTGGTTCACATGGCTTACAGCACACATAGACTTCCATGTGACCAAGGCTCCTGGTAAGGTGTGCAAGTTTGAATTGCATGGAAGCCTGTGTATGAGCTGGTACTCATGTTCAGTTTATGCCAAGGCATGGATCTATAGGACAGGGTTTGCTCCCAATAATTGTGCAATGCCCTCTGCTCACAATTAATATGTGACAGATTCCAGTTAAAAAAAACAATAGCTACTGATTCTTTATATTGTCTTAAGAGTCAGAAAAGTAAATGAATCAGTTGTTGGCAAATGTAGAAGCTGTCAATAATTGACATGAGAATTCTTCCCCTCACACAAAATAGAGTTAAGAATAATAGGTTAACGTGTTCTTACTTTTGCAGTAAAGTATTTTCCCCAAGGCATGGAACAGAAAGATGGAGGAATCTTTGGCGCCAACAGCTTGTAACTCCTGGTAACCAAATTTCTTTTTCTTCTTTACTTTAGATAATGTATCATATTTTAATGTGGAATTCCCCTTTTTCTGCGACAGAAAGTTGTTCTCTGATGAGCAGTCTGGTAATCAAAAAGCAACAAAAGAACAAAGTGGTAGACTGTAAAACATGAACTCCAGAATTTTTTATTCAATAGAAAAATAAGGTGCGCTCATTATTTCACAAGCAGAGAGTTGTCTTTTCTGTTAAGCTTTGGATCAGCACCACAGTATAAAAGCCCCATTTAACAACCAAGAGACATTCAATTCTTGTCTTGCATTGATAGCGTTCCCGCAAGGCTACCCCAACAGTGTTAAAATAAAAATGGTTTCCACAATACACAAACTTATATAAGCAGAAAAAGTTCCATACTTGCCTCTTAAAGAAGAAAACTGAAGGTTATTTATTGCACTCCTAATATCACCTGAACATCCTTTGCAAATCAACTCTAATGAAGATATGTCAGGGACATCGGTTTTTTCTCCATTCTGCAAAGAAAAGCAAAAGCATCTGTAAGGTCTTTAGTCTGCACAACAAGACTACTGTTAGTTTGTGAGAGCCAGTGTGGTGTAGTGGTTAAGAGCGGTAGTCTCGTAATCTGGGGAACTGGGTTCGTGTCTCCGCTCCTCCACATGCAGCTGCTGGGTGACCTTGGGCCAGTCACACTTCTTTGAAGTCTCTCAGCCCCACTCACCTCACAGAGTGTGTGTTGTGGGGGAGGAAGAGAAAGGAGCATGTTAGCTGCTTTGAGACTCCTTTGGGTAGTGATAAAGCGGGATATCAAATCCAAACTCTTCTTCTTTGTAGATAAACATTGGCCATAAGCTTTATATGATTTTATTAAACTGATGTTTGCAGCATCAAGTAACCTAAGAGATTAGACTTCCATTAGTTCTCACCTCTTTGCTCTCTCAGTCAGTGTACCACCTGGTATTAGTAATACTCAGAACACATTCACAGGTTTCCTTACTCAATGGTGGAACAATGCTGCATATGATACTATTATTTACATTTCTAAGTCACCTATTAACTGAGCATAAACACACATCCATACACTACTAAACTCCTACAGCTCCTCTGATAGTGAAATAAATTACAAGTGCTATGTGCGGGGAAGCCATTTGTATACATCCATGTATTTCTGAGCTTCTTGTTTTTGTTTTATTTTACCTGTACTTTCCCTCAAAGGAGTTCAGAACACTGTATACGGTTGCCCACTACAGATCTGTGAGGTAGGGTAGTCTGAAAAATGCTGACAGACCTCAGTCATTTGGCAGCCACTTCTCAAACACAAGCCACTTGTTAAAAGTTATTCTATTTTTTGGGAAGGAGCAGACTAAATAACTCTCTCAATTGATACCTTCAGCTAACCTTTACAATATGACCATATTGCAACTGTCCCAGTGCTGCTTTAATTTGACCTACCATCTTGAACTCTGCTTCAGCTATTCGATTTAGAACTTTCATCATCATCGTTGGAGCCACAGGGTTAAAACTGAGAAAATTAATGAGGCAGATGGTCAATATACATTTAATAATGAATCCTCAGTTGGGAACAATGCACTTAATGGTCCTTTTACCTAATATTAGCTATATGTAGCTCTTCCTGAATCTCCTTTGGAAATAGAGACCTTTGGTTGCTGGCTCCACTGAAGGCATCTGATATTATAAACACAAGAGGACATCTGCTTGTCCGCACAAACCTTCTAAAATGAAAAATGGAAAGAGAAAGTCCCAAGTTTAAAGGCAAGTGTTGATCTAGATATCAATCTGTAGGAGTCTATACTAGCAATAAGCAACTAGAAGCCTCTGGCCCAAGAATGCCTCCCACCTCAAAATGTTTACATTCCACCCCCCACCCCCCACAAAATCAGAATAAATTGAATGATGTGAAGGTTTCCATTTGTGTTTGTGGAATTTTATAGCACATCAGCCGCATTCCTCAAAGTGGCCCTTTGATAAAACAAATTGCTAACCATGGCTTTATACTCACCTCAAGATTTCATGTAAACAGCTATGGTCACGGTAAAAATGGTTTGGCATATCCTATAAAAACCAAATACAATACTGTTATTCCAGCTTTTTTCCATTATCATTGGAGTTACACTGTTCAAACTGAGAAAATTGTCAAGAGAAGTCTTATGTCATGACAAATGCAGCTAATCCTCTCCTTACCTTATATTAGCTCTTCACAATATTCCTATTTTAGCATCTCTGTAGCATTAATATTGTGGGTGACCATTAAGACTATAATAAGAGTCATATGCTTATTTTACTTGACATTTATAACAACAAATTGTTTAGATTAAAGTGCTACTTTAGAGAAACCCAAATGTTCCTGTGCTCTTAGTAGGCTCACTGTGACAAAATTTTCAAATCATCCCGTGAATCACCCCTTACGATTATAGTAACTCCTATCTTGCCTTATTTACCTATTTATTATATTTATATACTGCTTAATATTCAAAATCCCTAAGCAATTTACATAAAACAGTGTCCTTTAAAATATAAGAAAAAAACATAAGATTTCAACTTGAATTAGTTAGTCAACTATTTTTACTTACTTCCACAAGAATAAGTCTTCTGTCAGTTTCCATGGATTGTCCAACCATCTGAAGACTTGCATATTTGTTTGCTCTTAACAGAAACTCTTGAAAGAGAGCTGTCTGGCTCTGATAAGGAAGTATCTGAAAATCAGACTCTGAACAGGAGAGTTTATTTTACAGAGTATACCTTATAAATAACAATAATATGAACATGAAAATTCAGTATCCTAGGACCCATCTGCTTTGAATTTGGTGTTTTAGAGCAACAGGCCATTTTTTGCCTGCTGCCAAATGGCACAGGCTAAAATCCACCAAAGATGTAGATTACAGGAACTGGATGGGTTGTACAAGTATACCACATCTTTGAAGAAAAAGAGTGCAGATATTATCTTCATAGTTTCTATTTTCCATCAGCGGATAAAGATCTCTGCCTTAATTTAGAAATCCCATCCACCTTCATTTTAAGAGCTTCAGTTGTTGTACAAATCAGTATACTCTACGGAAAAAGCAGCTCTGCAAGCTTAAGAACCAATTTACTGGGGGCGGGGGGGGGGGGGAGGCCATCTCCACTGTTCCCTTCCCATTACTGCAAAACTATCAGTTTTGAATTGTGAAAATGTTTGAAACCATGGGGTGAAAAGAGGGTCTACTAGTGAAGATCTGAGTATGTATCTAAAGTATCATACTATTAAGTAGAAATGAGTTTCATTAATTCCAATGAAACTTACAACAATTTGATGGGCATCAGATTGTGATATCATGACAAATACACAAACTTACAAAATATATTCTAACTGCTTGACTCAAAGTCTTCAATTAAATGCTTACCATGGCTCAAAGAATCAATGACATCATCTTTCTTGAAGTCTAGTGATACAGGATTTATCCATTCTTGCACTTGAATGCCAAGAACTTTTGCTAATGTTTCCACAGTTGCAGACTTGCCACATCCTGGAGGACCAGTTAATAATAAAATAGAGCCTTCCTACAAGACACGATATAATAAACCAACTTGCTATATTAGAAGGAAAGAGCAGGATAAAAATTTAATGGACTTTTATTAATATCCCCCCTCCTCCCCACACTTTGTGTTAGCACAGTTACTGTTGCTAAATTACAATCCCAATGATTCAATATTTCACCACACTTATACAAGTGTAAAATTAATTGCTTATTAGGTAATCATATATATCGCAAAGAATTGGAAAAAGAAGCAGAAATAAAATGCTACCTAAACAAAATATTTGACACATTTTGTTATTACCCCTAATACTAGTTTTTATTTGAATTAGGACGACAAAAAAAAGCTAACAGCAGTTTGGATCCCATCCATATCCGCCACACACACACACACACAAAAATACTGTGTGTAAGGGAACTTGCCAGCAATGCTCTTCTGAAAACACTTGTGCAAGAGGAAGAATATATGTAGACTTCTCTCATGCAATGATTTAGCTCCAAGTATAACACTGCAAACGTTGGCACCTTTGAATTCATCCTTGTATGCCCCTCTGTTACATACCATACTCTGTACATACCAGAGTATCGCAGCATTTCTCAGGTCACAATGCAGCAAAGTCCACCAGGCAATATGGAAAAACTTAACATGCATGCAGAAGAACTTTTCTGAGTGACATGCAACTAGTTTTCATTTGGAGCAGACCCATTTGAATTATTGAACATGGCTAAGGTGCACCCAAAAATTTCAGGGTGCCTCCTCTGAGCCAAGCTTACTCTTTGCCATTCACTCCTCTCAAAAGAAGCTGTAGCTCAGTGGTAAAGCATTGGCTTTGCATGAAGCAGCTCCCAGATTCAATAAGCGGCATCTCCAGGTAGAGCTGGGAATATCAGCTCCCTCAAAATCAGAACTGCTGCCAACAGACAGTACTGAGCCACATGGAAAAACAATTGTCTGATTGATATAAAGGATCCTCCTATGTTCCTCTCCCCAGGTTGCAAAGAAGCAAACAGGGAAATGCATATCTAGCAGTTCAGAAAAGGAAGGGGAAAGGCCATCAAATGATGCCTATTTTCCTATGGTATGTCAGTCCACATGTCAAAAAGCTACAGTTTATGTTAACTTTTTTTTCAAGTGTACCGTATTATTTTTCCTAAGAATTTATTTTCCTGCTACAAACTTCTAGAAAATTACTGTGCCAAATCTCAAAAGCAGATTACTGCATGAAATATCGTAACAAATACTGCTGCAAAATGAAATATCATGCAGGATTTGTGTTATTTTTTCACCTCATTTCTGATGAAAAAATAATCTGTTGAACATTTCCCAGTAGGAGTCTTAAGTTACACAAAGCCTTCAAAACAAACTTAGTGGCAGGTAAAGCTACTAGGTAAATATATGCTACCTGTCTGGGTGGCCTTTGAAATGTGTGATCTTTTAACCATGCTTCAACTTCTTCAATTTTCTTCTTGTGTATGGCAAGCTCATTCTAATGAGAAAAATAATAATATATAGTTCAGGCAAATAATTTTACAGTAGAATTAAATACTGCGAAAGAACATTGTTGTAGCATATCCTCTTGGTACCTGTAACAAGTTAATTATTAGTGTAAGCAGAATAAAAATGGTTCTATTTTCACCGTGTTTCCGTAACAGGCCTGGCTCAGTTTGTCTTCCAAACTGGGATCCATTTCGGCCAGAATTCAGGCCATTAGGGTTCCAGCTATCTGGTGTCCATCTCCAAGCCCCGAAGTGTGGAGATTACATCAAACACAGCAGAGTTCAGGGCCTGAGATTCAGCAGCACCCTTCAGACTGCAAATAGTTCCACAGCCTACTAAACTAGCTAAAACAGGCTTCCTCAACCTCGGCCCTCCAGATGTTTTGACACTACAATTCCCACCATCTCTGACCACTGGTCCTGCTAGCTAGGGATCATGGGAGTTGTAGGCCAAAAACATCTGGAGGGCTGAGGTTGAGGAAGCCTGAGCTAAAATAAGGGGCATCTGCAGGAAGGGTCCATTTACAGTATGAAAGCTACCGCAAGACCTCTGTCTTTATGAACTGGAATGTGATTACAGTACATACAGTACATAACTGTAGATCTGCATTAATTTTCAAGGCATTCAAAGGACATCTAACATATTTCTAGAAACGACCATACATGGACCGAAGTCTTGCTCACATCTCTGTTTATTAAGGTGAAAGATGAACATCTAGACATAGTCAATATCATTACCCAATAACAAGTGCAAAAATATTCCATTGCTATTGCATAATATTCCAAACACTTGCTGACCATTTAAAAATATATATTTTAAGTGAACAAATTTCCAAATGCACTTCGAATAAAAACATATATCTTATACTTTTCTATTAACCAAGTATACCTATGTTCTATCAACTTAATAAATCTATGAAACACTATTTTTCCTTTAGGACACACCACTTCAGCAATACACATAGCTATTTGTTGTTTTTAAAGGAATTTTAAACTAAACTTTACCTGAGTTTTCGGTTTGTATTTATCCACCCAAGATTTGTTTTGGCCATGGTTTTGTTTTGAGAGTTTATATTTATATTGCTCATCTATAGAAAGTGGCTTTCTTTTTTTTCTTTCAGTCTTACAACTTTCTATCGGAGAGCAACGCTCTTTTTTCTTCCGACTGTGTTTGGTATCTGTTGATGGCTTCTTATGAAGAATGTCGGATGACAGAATTGTATCCTTACAGAAATCACTAAAAGATGGCTCCACCCAATCAGTCACCTGACAAAATATAAGTAAACAAAAGTTATTGCATGGTAGAAATGATTAATTCTTAAACCAACTAATATTTTACAGTAGGGTAGTCCAAGGTCTTAATAACAACAACTTTGTCATACTATTGGAAAGCACCCTTTCAACTTTTAAGCTCTAATTGAACATTCAATAACTTTGTTTTAATACAAGAAAGGGAGTCTGGAATCAGCATGAAATTATGAAAATAGTATGTCTTAAGTTTATATATATATATATATTTAGCCATGGTGTGTTCAACAGTTTTTATTTCCAGTAACTATACTTTGTCTGGAACATTTAACTGTGATTTCCAAACTACCATTGGCTGATGTTGTGAAAAGTGATAATAAAGGAAGCAATCCTTCTCTACATGAGTATAACAACTGTGCATAAAAGAATAATACAATCCAAAGTCTTTAATATTTTAAAGTAATCACTCACTTTGACTTCAGCAATCTTTCTTTTTGAATATTTTTTTGACATCATCAACCTTTGTAGTTTCCATCCGAAGCATATGACCAGCAGCCCTTTAAATTAAATGACCTAAAAAAGTGTAAAATATTTATGTAAACAAACTTTGCACAAATAGAATTTTAAAATGTCCAACTAGGCAAAACATCCAACTAGGGCTCCCTTGCAAATAATTAGATGAGGGGATAGCCCCAGGGAAGGGAGAAATCACACTCCAGCTACTATTTTCCTCCAAATGTGCTGTTTTTCCAAGTAAAGGTTCATTCCTAACCCTGGCCACTGCTCAGTCAGTCTGTATGGAATACCAGGCCACTTCTTCACACAGGGCCTTTTGGGTCTTCCCACTGGATTTCTGTGGCAGAGATCTTACCGGCTTCCACTTTATCCACCCCCTTCCCAGACTGGTGCAAAAGGGGTTGGGATTCTTTCTACCAACTCATGGTTGTGGAGAAAAACCTCAGAAACTAATTAGCAGCATGACTGTGAAACATATTCCTGCAATAATTTTTAAATATAGCGGTACTAGTACACCAGGCAGCAGTAGGCAGATTTCAGTAACCTGTCACAGACAACTATAAGGTTTCATCTATACAGTGGGTGAAAACTCCAGAACTGGATATTCAATTACAAATTTAAGTTATTCCATTCCCAAAGGCTACACAATATAAAAAGTACACTCACACACACACAGACAGTTGTCCAAAAATATAAGCACGGGGGTGTTTGAGTTAAAACCATACTCAAGGCGGCTTATGACATGACAAGATTTGCATAATTACAAACATACCGGAAGTCATAAATAAAGCACAACAAAAAGTACACAATCAAATTAAAACAATTTCCACACGAATCATGACATGATCTAGAAATAACGATACAAAAATCAGCATCAGCATTATTATTATTTATTCAATTTATACAGTACGAGCAACCAAAGAAACCTCCAAACTTTACCCCAGCCGAACAGTCTGTTCAGCAGCTTTTGTAGCTGGAGTCAGTCAGGGACCCGCCCGCCCAGGCCAGGTGGGAAAATAACGGCCACCAAGGCAGGGAGGCAGATCTTCCAGGGCGAAGGGAAGGCAGCCCAGCCGAACTCAGCGGGACTTACTTCTGACCGGACATGCTTCGGACTGCGCCGCTCCTTCAGGGATGTCCAGCCGAGTGACTTGCGGAGCGGCTCTGCCCGACTGCGTTGCGCTGACCCTTCTCCGCCGCTTCTGTAGCCCAGGCAGCGCCTTACTCGCCCTTCTCCATCACCAGGGAGACCTACCGCGGTCCCGTAATACCCGCCGGAGGCGCCTTTCTCCTCCTGGGACTCAGGCTGCCTCCATTCAGGCTGGGGGCTTCCCGCGCATGTGGGCGCCCAGCTGATGGCGAAACGCTAAGGCTTCACCCTCTGGTCCCAGAGAAAAGCCAAAAGCTGGCCGAAACTGATGTATGTATGTATGTATGTATGTATGTATGTATGTATGTATGTATGTATGTATGTATGTATGTCATACGTAATTCTTACCTCACAGAGTCGCCTTCTTATTTACCAGGAGACGGGCGGAAGAAAGGGGCCCCCTGTGACGTTATTATTATGCGCTGACTCGGGCAGAATTGAGAAAGGTCCCCGCGAAGGATGAACACGTGTCTTCGTGACGCCTTTCCAGGCACTTGGATCGTCCCCCAAGCGAACATGAGGAGACCAAATATTCTTCTCACGGGTAAGAGCAAAACGGGTTGTGTTTGTATCTCATGCAAGTGCTTTAGAAACATAAGGTCCCGGGTCCAGTTTCTCGTGTTCTTGGATGAAGGCAACCAGTAACAACAAGGCTGGGAAAGATTCCCGTCTGAAATCGTATCCTGGAAAGCTGTGTGTTTGGGTCGACTCGGTGCGAGGCAGCTTCACTGGTTTTACCTGATTGTGTGCCTCGGCAAATGTCACTTTCATCCTCCTATTTGAACTTCAAAAATGAGGCCTGGGCTAACATGCAAGCAAACTATGTGATCGAATGGGCTATAACATTGTTTTGAACGCTTCTCCGTGTTTGTTTGTTTGATATAACATGCAAATACAAAACTTGCTCTTTGCCATATGCCATACAAGCTGATTGTAGACAATTTTTAATATAGAGAAGCGTTCAAAGTGTGATGCACACACCTGCAGGATATTTTTTTAAATGGAAAGTCTTTGGCTATCTTGCTTGAACTAGGCCTGTCTGGGCCTTTAGTAGCAGTTTTCATGTGGACTTGATTACAGTACAGTGGTACCTCGGGTTACATATGCTTCAGGTTACAAACGCTTCAGGTTACAGACTCTGCTAACCCAGAAATAGTGCTTCAGGTTAAGAACTTTGCTTCAGGATGAGAACAGAAATCGTGCTCTGGTGGTGCAGCAGCAGCAGGAGGCCCCATTAGCTAAAGTGGTGCTTCAGGTTAAGAACAGTTTCAGGTTAAGAACGGACCTCCGGAACGAATTAAGTACAGGTACCACTGTATATGTTATTAGTTGCTACTATTGATTACTGTTTTGTTATGACATATGCTGCTTTGTAGGTACGCCTGGTGTTGGGAAAACTACCCTAGGAAAAGAGATCGCTGCAAGAACAGATTTTACTTACATTAATGTGGGTGATTTGGCCAAAGAAGGTGAGTTTTCATTTTACAGAACTTAACACTTGAAAGTTGATGTAGAATTCGTATTTAAGTTATATACTGGTAAGTAGGTATAGTTTAGATATATGTGGTAGAGTTCAATGTTGCGCTATTATGAACATTCTGTCTATGCAAGCATTTCAGCTCATCATATGGAACAACCCCACCCCTCTCTCCTGACTCTCCCCGCCCCTTCCTGCCCAAACCAATTCGAGGAGGCATTCAGTGGGAGGAGAGGGAGAAAGCTCCATTGCATAAGCAGTAGTCCTTGCACAGAGTTTCTGCTGACAGGATGCCTAGATGAATCCTATCCATAGCTATAATGCTAAAGGGAATAAATTCTGTTTATAGACATGCTTGTTAAAAAAAACTTTTAAATATACATCTAAAATGCATAGCGTAAGCCTCATTGGACTTATGGAACTTATTTCTGAATAAAAACCCATAATATTGGGCTGCACACAGGTTTTTGAGAGACATATCTTAAAAAAGCAATTGACAGCAAACCATTGGAAACTTTTTTTGTATTCTTATCATTTCTTCCTCATTATACAGGGGAGCTATATGAAGGATTTGATGAGGAATATGGATGTCCAATTTTAGATGAAGACAGGGTACGTTTACATTTAAAAACTAGCACAGTTTTGGATTTTATTTTGTTACTAAGAATACATTTATAAGTTTATTTTGTATGAATTCTCTTTTAGGTAGTTGATGAACTGGAAGAGAAGATGAGTGATGGCGGTGTAATAGTTGATTATCACAGCTGTGACTTCTTTCCTGAACGTTGGTTTAATATAGTATTTGTGCTTCGAACTGAAAACTCAGTCTTGTATAACAGATTGGAAAGCAGGTAAAATCAGTGCTACAAAATAGATGCAGTACCAGATTTGGTTTAGGATGAAGCCTCTTGTTAGTACATAGTCTTGTCTCTGTTTTTTAACCTAAAATGTGCTCCCAAATTATCTCAAGTCTTATCTTATTTTATTTTTTTAGAGGATACAAAGGAAAAAAGCTTCAAGACAACCTTCAATGTGAAATTTTTCAGATCATTTATGAAGAAGCCATGTCATCGTATAAGGAAGACATTGTTCATCAGTTGCCCAGCAACATTCCAGAGGACATGGAGAACAACTTAGATCAGATTATACAGTGGATCGAACAGTGGATGAAAGACAACAACTAGCATTTTAATATATAATATTAATAGACCAAACAGTCTTAGAAATAACTTAATTCAATAGCACTGGCTGACTGATTCTTGTCAGTTACACTTGCTGTTTCAGTCATTGAGGAAACAGTAACAGTTACTTTTCTGTGAAAATAAAATTGGAGATAAATGAAATTCAGCAGATTTATGCTGCACTTATAGCTGGATTCATATGACTGCAGAAACTGGACATAAGTTACAGACTTCGAAACTTTAAAAAACATGACATTCTGTGTAATTGGGCATCTTACGATTCTTTTTGAAGATTTGGTTGAAAAAGTTAATAACAAACTGCACTGGCTTGTTTAAGTGTTAGCATCTCAATTGCTGTGCAACTTCCTTTTTTTGGTAATACGTTGAATTGTTCTGTGGAAGTTTTTATTTTTTAATGGTGGGACTTGGTTTGTGACAATGTTCCAGGTTATTAAGTTATCGACATGCAATGTCATTTAATATATTTGTGTGTGTATATATATTTCATTTACAAGCTCATAGTAAATGTTATCAGTCTTTCGAGTCTAAATGCTTTCCCGGTGAAGTTACTTCTAATGCTATGGGAATATTGACCTGTCTTTGCAAGTGTGTAATACATTGACTATACACAGTGCAACCTGAAGTGCAACCACAGGTCATGTTATTGATGTGAACACACATGCCAGTTCCACATAATAGGAAGCCCAATTTGATAGCAGCTTCCCATAGCATGTATGTGTGTCAAATACAGATCTATGTTTTGTCTGTTGATTACCACACGCATGTGCAAAATACACAGTACCAAGTGAAAGGTAGGTAGAAAATTGGTTATGCATGAATAAAGTATTAAGTCTGTTTGTAAGTATGTTTATTAGTGTCTCTTCTTTGTGTTAAAATATTTAGCTCCAGAGGTCTGATCTTTGAATATACAGTAATGAAATTATAAAAATTGCAAAGGACACACCTGATTAGTATCTTAATAGGAAGCACATCTTCCTGTTGTCAGTTGGGAAAGGCCCACTTTGATTGCCCTGGTAGTTTTGTGGTAATTCAGCATATATAAAGCACTGATGTTTTCTTTTCTGGAACTAAAAAGGTTTAAAGATATTCTTGAAAAGGAGCCTCGTTCTTTAGGAATAGGAGACTCCTACTGAATTTAAGCATATACTAACTTAAATGCAGCATCAGTACTTAAGATACTCCTAGCTGCATATTCTATGGTATAATGTAAATTACACAGTCATTCAGTGTGTATAGTACGACTGACACTTATGGGGGATACACATTGTCATGGCAGTGAACATGATAGGACTTCCCCTTTCTCCTCTTCCTCTTCACGCTTGCAAAATCTATTCCAGAAGGTTCCCCAATTGTCCAGAGTAGATTTTGAGGGGCATCAGTGTACAGGTCAGGGGAAAAGTCCCATTGCACAAGTGGCTGTCACTGTTGGATGTTGCCCTATCCATGGAGCATTTGATTTGTGCCTCTTATAACGTCATTGTATGTGTGTGTTTTGTATATATGAAAATGAAAATCCTCCAGTTTGCCATTTTCCTAACTAAGCTACTTTGACCTGAAACTTTTATTATTTACTAAATTGGAAATGCCTTTGTACTTAATATAATTTTGATTTATGGGGAAATGGGTCTATAGTTTTGTAAGTTTCTTAATAAAAAGGAGTGCATTTAATGGTAAACATTAAGCTTTGCATTTATATACAGGTATGTCTATTAAAGTGCCTTCTATGATATGCTGTAAGCAATTTCTTTTAATGAATGTTTAAATACGATGTTTCTATTCAACTTTTGTAGTAGCTCTTGCTGTGTTCAATAAATTTGCTTGTATTGATGACCAATTAAGAAAACCATTTGACTTCAGACATGTATTGCAGCTAAATCTGTATCTCACTCATCCTTTCCTGTTTGTCAAAGCTTAATAATCCTATAGTGCAAGAGAGGATTTTGACATGTAGCTACCTATGTGTGTGGGAAGACCCTTCATGAAGTGGTAGAGTTCATACTTCGTTTAAGGCCAGAGGTTTAATAAAAAGGTTCCACGGTGGCAGGTCATCTATCTACCTATCTATATCT
The DNA here is from genome assembly GCF_965153285.1 of Podarcis tiliguerta. Taxonomy (NCBI): domain Eukaryota; kingdom Metazoa; phylum Chordata; class Lepidosauria; order Squamata; family Lacertidae; genus Podarcis; species Podarcis tiliguerta. Next base: position 33,356,322 of record NC_139544.1, on the reverse strand, counting down.
ATCTATCTTAATTTATCCTTCTTTCAAATAAAATAAAAATAATTGTACATTTTCCAATTAACATTCAATTAGTATTAGACTTCCCCTCCACCACTCCATGGTTTCCCCAAGTATTGTAATATTGATGCATATTCTAATTATTCTATAACTTATCTCCTCCATAATATTCTCCTATATGTATTTTACTGCTGTTATTACACCAAACCTACTTCTTAACGTTTTAACATGTTTACAATAATTTTTTAAATAAGCTGCAAACATGTTCCAGTCCTCCTTTAAAAACTCATCTTGATCTCTAATTTTACTAGTTAAGCTTGCTAGTTGGCAGTTGAACCTGAAGGAATATGCTCAATCTTCTGGGTCATTTATAAAATCTTGAGCTGTTGTCACTACATACTGATTTAGATGGACTAATGATCTAATGGTGTAAGGCAGCTTCATACGATTAATTACCTGAATTTAGATAATCTCCCTTAATTTTTTTTGCATGAGATTGCATTGTATGCACCTTTCAAATGCTTATTCGGAACCACCATTCAACGCACAACGTGCAGATGAAAATGCCTAATAAAAAGCTCTTGAGGTGCCCTCTAGATACTGAAGCCTCTGACTCCCATCAGTCCCAGCTAGCATTTCCTGTAAGGGAAGATGAGAATTTCAGGATTGCACTGTACAGTGATACCTCTGGTTACAAACTTAATGTGGAGGTCCGTTCTTAACCTGAGGCACGCTTTTGCTAATGGGGCCTCCCGCTGCACGTGCGCCTCTGGCACACGATTTCCATTCACATCCTGGGGCAAAGTTCGCAACCAGGAGCAGCTACTTCCGGCAGCAGCAGAGCTCGTAACCTGAAGCGTTCGTAACCAGAGGTACCACTGTATTGGCACCAGTGCCGGATTTACGTATAAGCTAAGCAAGCTATAGCTTAGGACCCCACTCTCTTGGGGGCCGCCAAAAAAATTAAAGGGAAAAAACTGGATGTACTGGTACATTTCCAAAATATAAGATAAAATACTAAAACAAAACCTACATACAGCAACAGTGTTTTGTGTTGTGTAGGTCCATGAATTACCATATAGCATATATTCAACACAAAAAACAGCAACAATTTGTTGACTAAGGACAGCTGGACATACAAAGGGCCCCATCAAACCTAAACGCGACCCTGATTGAGACTATTTGAACAGGAACATAGACACCAAATATGCCTCTCTGGGGAGGGTATTCCATGAGGACCTCCCAGGTAAAATCACTTGCTGTTGGACTATGACCTGGGAGGCTGGGGTTCAAATCCCTACTCAGCCATAAAGCCCACTAGGGCTGACCTTGGGCCTGTCGCTGCCTTCACAGGGTCTTTGTTGGGAGGGAGAAAATGGGGAGAACCTCGTACGCCCCTTTGAGCTCCTTGGAGGAAAAAAGTATAAAAATGCAATGAAATAAATACACCCCCCCCCCAAAAAAAAACACTGCCTCGCAGCAGACGGGTGTAACTTAGGGTCAGGTACCATTTCTTCCTGCTGCAACGGCGCAGAGGTTTGTGGGCGGCACCTTAAAAAACTAATGGGCCAGTTAGATTGATCTTTACAACAAGCTTTTTCTATTACCGTGCCCACTCTGCAGGTTCCTCCTCTAGCTGCGGGGAAGGGAGGGCTAGTTGGGGTAGGCGGGCAGGTGAAGCCCTGCCCCGGAGGGAGGCCGGGAGGAACAGAGGGACGGACCGGGAAGGGCGACGGCTGGACTGGAGGGAAGGAGGAAGCGCTGCTCGCCTCGCCGGCCAGGTGGGTCTGCGGCGGGCTTGGCTTGCGCGCGGAGGCCCGCAGCTCTGGAAAGCCCGGCCCCTCGGGAGAGGGAAAGGGGCGCCGAGCCGTGGGGCGTCGGGGTTCTGGAGGGAAACCCGGGAGGCTCGCGCTACGCGCTCTTTCGTGAAAGTGGAAATAAATAAAAAAAACTAAAAAATGGTCCAGTAGCACCTTAGTGACCAACTAAGTTTGTTCTGGGTATAGGCTTTCGTGTGCATGCACACTTCTTCGTAAAGCTTCGCGTTCTCTTTTTAGTCAGAATTCGCGTTGGCGGGAGCTGCGTGCGCTCGGCTCTGGCGCCCTCTGAGATTTTGCGTTGCCCACGGGGAGCTTTCCTTGCCGTTCTTTCCTGTACCTTTTAATATTGGTGACAAAGGGAGACCTTCAGCAGACCACAGTTTTGCCCTGTGTGGAGACGCATGTGATGCTCAAAGCTGCACCTGTTGAATGTTGGTTGGGCATGCAGATTTTTAAAGAAAAGTGGGGGGAAACAGAAGAGAAAGCCCTGCTTAAGGTGTTGTCATAATTGATAGATAAAATCACAGAGTTGGAAGGGATCCTGAGAATCATCTAGTCTAACCCCCTTCAACGCAGGAATATGCTGCTGTCCCTTAGGCAGGATTGAACACGCAACCTTGACATTGTTAGCATCACACTCTAGTCAACTGAGCTACCCATGAAAGAGATAATTAGAGGATAAGTTCTTTATTCTGGAAAGCCCTAAAATAAGGAAAGGGGGTCCATTGTATGATAAGGTGTGTTCTGTAATCTTGGGTCCATGCATTTTTGGCTTTTCTGCCAGCTACAACTGTACATAAATATGAAGAATCGTATAAATGTGTACATTATAAATATAAAATGCCTGTTGATGTACAGTTATGCAGCAATAAGGGGTGTTTTGCAATATTGGATCCACCATGGAATGTTAAGACATCAGGAAAAGTCAGACAATGGGTCCATCTAGCTCAACATTGTCTGCACTGATTGGGAGCAGTTCAGGATTTCAAACAAGCCTCTCTCCCAGCCCTACCTAGAGATGCTGAGGGTGAAGCCTGGGATCTTTTGCATGGAAAGCAGATGCTCTATCACTGAGCCCCAGCCACTTACCTGCTAGCTATATAAGTAAAGGTAAAGGTACCCCTGACCATTAGGTCCAGTCGCAGTCACCTCTGGGGTTGTGGTGCTCATCTTACTCTATAGGCTGAGGTAATGGGTGTTTGTCCATAGACAGCTTCCGGGTCATGTGGCCAGCATGACTAAGCCGCTTCTGGCGAACCAGAGCAGCACACAGAAACGCCGTTTACCTTCCCACCGGAGCGGTACCTATTTATCTACTTGCACTTCGTGCTTTTGAACTGCTAGGTTGGCAGGAGCAGGGACCGAGCAACGGGAGCTCACCCCGTCATAGGGATTTGAACCGCCGACCTTCTGATTGGCAAGCCCTAGGCTCTGTGGTTTATACCTGCAGATAAATATGCTTTGCTCATTGTGTACTTAATAAATATAAAATGCTTGTTGTTTCAAATATAAAACTAACTGTGTGGCATTCTAACTGTGTGGCATTCTAATGAGAAATGAGCAGTGCTTAATGCTTTTTGTTGATACAAGTGTGGTTCCGATAACCCTAAGGTTGCAGGTTTGATCCCCGTATGGGACAGCTGCATATTCCTGCACTGCAGGGGGTTGGATGATCCTCCAGGTCCCTTCCAACTCTACAATTCTCTGATTCTGTGATTCTATGTTTCTAGATTCAGGTGGTAGCCGTGTTGGTCTGAGGCACGCAAAATAAATTTTAAAAATTTAAAAATTGTCCAGTAGCACCTTAGAGACCAACTAAGACTACATGTTAACAAACTAGCTTCCTTCCCTGACACCCCAAATTAAGTGTGCCTACATTGTAAGCATTATGGAACAATGTATACACAATGTTACTCATGACCTTGATTCATACTGTGATATTAACATGGATGTGCAGAAGACAAGCTCTTCCTATCACTATTTATGCCTAAATCAGTCTCTAAAGGGTAGGTGAACAGAAGTTCCATTTTATTTTCTTAAAAACAAGCAGCACAAATTCAAAATGGTTTACTAAAGTTAAATGTCCATGTGCAAAAACAGCATAAGAAGACATTTTTAATGAAGAGAGGGTTTTCTATAAATGCTTCCTCTTAACATTATTTGCTAAAAAAAAAAAGGAGCCAAGTGTTAAGAATTCCTTGGTGAGCATGTTATAAATGGTTGGATTCTATTAAAGAGAACTAGGAAAGCAATAACATAGTGTAATATGCACGTCTCATACAAGAACTCAATTCCACATAGGTCTTGATGTGATTTTGCAGTTGTTGGATTGTAAGTTAAACAATGCTTTCTTTTTTATTACATTTTAAAGTAAACAAAGTGGCTGGGTGTGTTTATGGTCCTGCCAGCAAGGCATAAGATTACACTGATATGCTTTTAAGTTCTTGGAATCTTATTTTGTAGTTGTGCTTTGAAATCAGTACTAACAATACATGTGTTTAATTTGCAGGAAATGTTTCCTGTAATTAGTAATCTTTTCGACAAGAAGCATGGGTTATTTAGGAAAATCTTAATACAGTGTAAAAAAAACTATTTGCTGCTGTCTAGAGACGGGGGAAGTGACTGTTAAAGAAACTGAGACATCTTTAGTTTTGTTATAACATAATTATTCGTTTTTATTAATTTATTTTCCAGCACAACTTTCCCTGACGTGTTTGTGTTTAAACAAAGCTTTTGTATTTAAACAAAGGCACTGCTAGCTGGAAATAAGAAGCTATTTGTGTTGCCAATGAGTGAAGCAGTGTCATTGCAGAACAAACTGGGTATGACCTCAGAAGGTGAAGATGATGACATGGCATGTGGAGACTTGGGAAATGGACTCATTAGAAGGCAAAGTGATACGTATGAACCAGGTATGCCTAGAAGAGGTTCAGCAAGGAAAAGCTTCAGTCCGTTTATGCTGCCAAAAAAAGGAGAAGAATGTGATGCAACAGTTTTCCGTTGCTCAAGGTGTAACAGTTTGAATGACACGTCGGTCAAAAAAATGGGAATCAATGCATTTCGTAGCTGCAACCGACAAAACAGCTCTGGTAAGGTTTTAGTTCAATCCAAACTTTTGGACCATTTAGTATTCTTCATACAGCACGTAAATGTTGCTATTAAGATACTTAATTCATAAACATCTCCAGAAGCATATAAGTACCACAGAACAACAAATATAGAGCAGCAGGCGAAACAGTTTATTGTATCAGCTAAAATGCTGGTTTCAAATTTTCAGTTATACTGAGCATTTCACCTATAGGTGTTCAAAAACAAAAATAAGGAATGTAAGATATATGTATGATGGATAGTGTTGACCCAGTTGTGTGTGCTTAAGCATGTTGACTTAAACAGAAGCTATAATAACTGAATTCAAAATATTAGACCTTGCATCAGTTAAGACATACTGTTTTACGAGTTTTCCTGTAAAAAATGAGAGATTCCAGTGGATCACAAGAGAGGAGAGGAGGCAGTATTTAAGGCTTTATATAAGTTGTAAACAATGCTGTACAGGGGACTGGTGTATCAGTCAGCACACTAGGCGCTTATTTGTTGACTCAGCCATTTGGGTGCTAGGCTTCTAATGATGTAGCCCAGCTTGTAGATTCCAAGCATGAAAGAGATTAATGTAGTCTCATTTATCTCTGAGGCCGCAGTGTACAGTAGCGTCTCACTGTATTGTAACATGAGTGAGAGTCCATTTTGGGGAGGAAACTCATTTTTCAAATATTCAAAACAATAACTGGATGTTGCTGAGGAAATACAATTTCCTTCTCCCAGAAAACTATTGCTTCGAGCGCAAGTTGGAGTTCTGTATGGATTATGACTGTGCAAGTGTTGCAGGCAGTTATTTTGAAATTTGTCCTTCGAGTATTGCATTCCCCTGCCCCCCTCGTTCCTTTTTAAAAGAGGTCAGCTGCTCTCTGATGTTTCACTTTCTTGCTTTGCCTTTTGGTGAACTCCCCTCCCCACCTCAGTTTTACTTTTATTTTATTTTAAGGAATCTCCATTAGAGTGCATGTGTCCCAAGTTTTTATTTTGTTTATGCATTTCTTGAAACATAGTTCCACGCATGCATGGAGACATGGATGGCCCATCCTGTTTTGCCACCTGAGGTAAACTGGGAATTGCCGCCTCCTGCCCCATCTGCTGAATGGGCTCAGGCCTCACCACTTCTGCTGCTAGAACACTGCAGCTCTCACCAAAGTTGGTGGGAGCCAAGCTGTTCCACAAAGCGTTCTCTGCAAACCAGAATGCCTCCCTCTTGCCAGTGGGGTGTGTGTGTGTGTGTGTGTGTGTGTGTGTTCTGGAAGCAGTAGTGTGGACAGAGAGTCATCTCTTTTGTCTTCATTGCCTGAGTCGGGTGCCTTACTGCACCTCATGTGCTGGACAGCTCAGCATGGAGACAAACAAATGTGTGGTTAGCCATTAAATAAGTTAGCGTTGATTTAACTTTACCTTTTGATCTAAAGTTCTTTTGCATCCTTTCCCCCCCTCCGCCATTGGGAGATGCCCAATGTGGGTTTCTTCTCTCCTTCCAACAATCAGATGCTATTTCTTGAAACTTAAGAAGTGGTGTATTAAATGCTTATTACATAAAAGTTCAATGGGAGGGCAAATTACCAAACATAGTTTTGAGAAACAGCTGGTTTCAAGTTCTTTTTTTAATGTTTTAAATAAGCACTTAGAAATAAGCATGTCATCCTATTAGTTTCAAACCAGGATGCTTTTTTTTATTATGAATGCACACAGAAACTAACTCTGAGGCATCAAATGAAGAATTAATACAACACCTTCAAGAAGCTGAAGAGGTAAGTGCCTGTCTTGGTAAGACTTAATTTGGAACTTTATTTTTCTCACTAATAGGGTGTCCCTAGACCCAGAAGCAATAGAAAATATGGAGCAAGGTGTTGAGAGAGTAGTAGAAGTCCAGCTTCACCCATATTTGGAGGAAGTGGATTTTCTGGATCCATTTCGGTCTGGCTTTAGGCCTGGTTATGGCACTGAAGCCGCCTTGGTTGCCTTGGTTGATGTCTTAAGCAGGAGCCTCTCCTGCTGGCCAGGGAACCCTCCAGAACAGTGTGGGAGATGGTGTGGAGATGGGGCTGCAGCCTGAGGGAGAAATCCTTCCAATCACACAAGCGGGTGTACCATCTACACATAGCAGAAAGTCTCTGTATGATGCCCAATATTGTTGTTTACTCAACGTGACTTTATTCGTACCCAGGAAATAGAAGTTTTAAGAGTTGAATTGGAAGCATCTCAAAGACAACTTGAAGGCAAAGAGCAAGCACTAAAAATTCTGCAGAGCATGGTAACTTACTAATATATATGAATTTACATGAAATTTGTAACGTAGCATTTTTCAAATTGTACATGTACTGTTTTCAAATGAGACAGCTGTTCTTCACTGTTAATGGTTTTATTACTTAAGTTGGTGACAGGCTCCTTAATTGATGCAGAGGCAGTTTTAGGGTAGCATGACCAGTTCAGATGTACTGGGTTCTGCGCTGCAGGGGGCGCCATAACAGTGTTGTATGAGAGTGTGAGAGGCAGTGGGGAGCCTCTGAAATTTGAGAGCTCAAAGTTTGCCACTGATTGCTACATATGTTTTCACTTTTAGTATGATCTGCGAGACATAATATTATGCAAGACATAATAGTTCAGCTTTTAAAATTTTTATTTCTCAGGCAGTCCTGGATAAAGCCACTTGTCATACTAAAGCGGTATTTAAAAAAACAGAGCAGCAGAAGAGAGCTTTAGAAAAGGTAAGACTATACCTTATTCTTTCTCTGAAGAGGGGCAGAAATAGCTGAAATGTGTATGGGATTGCAGCCTTAAAGCAAAAATCCAAAACATACTTGATTTCAATGGACTAAGCATGCTTAAGACCTCAACCCTTACTGGGCAAATAGATCCATTGAACGCTGCAATTTACTTCTCAGTAAATATTTCATGGCGCTGCACTGCACATTTTTGTTGATTTGTCTTTTATTTATAATATTTTATTTAGTACAGTTGTAATAGTTTGCTGGAATACTTATTGGAAAAGATGTGTCTGGATAATTGGGAGATTTCAGAGCACAGACTTTTTATTCCATGGGAAGAACTGTTTGATTCTTCTCTTTTAGCGAGCACTGTGCCCACAGATTTTCAAGTTTTTCTCCACAATAGTGAAAACTAGAACATCGATTTTCACATTAATGCAGTAGACAGATTGCATGAATGTGTGGATACATAGAACATTCCTAGACATTTTGTCTTTCATCAGAGTTATCTAAAGTTGCTGACTCAGTATTTTTAGACAAACAATTGACTGCAATCCTAGATTTCATCAGGAAAAGTGAACAGGAGAGCACTAAGTCCACAGTTAGGGGTGTGTGGAATGTACTTACTGCCCAGCAGAACAGGCAAGCTGGCTTGTGGTTGGCTTTTTGAACCAGGTGATTGCTTGCAATAAATTACAGTGGTACCTCGGGTTAAGTACTTAATTCGTTCCAGAGGTCCGTTCTTAACCTGAAACTGTTTTTAACCTGAAGCACCACTTTAGCTAATGGGGCCTCCTGCTGCTGCTGTTGCCGCACCGCCGGAGCCCAATTTCTGTTCTTATCCTGAAGCAAAGTTCTTAACCTGAAGCACTATTTCTGGGTTAGCGGAGTGTGTAACCTGAAGCATATGTAACCTGAAGCGTATGTAACCCGAGGTACCACTGTATTTCAAAACATTGCCAGTTGTGCATTGGCTGCTTCTTGCCAAGTTAAGGCAAAATTATATGATCTTGGAGAATAAATCTGAGCATTGTGGTTATGGGATGTAGGAGGGAATTCGATCCATCTTTACTACACTAAGAGTATAATGTTCAAATGATGGAATATTGTCCTGCTTTCTTCTAATATTAACATTTTACTGTTTATAGGAAATAAATGTTCTACAGTGGGAAATAAAAATTAATCAGGAGAAATTCAAAAATACAGAAGAGTCTTGGGCAGAAAAATATGACAGGTATATATACCAAAGTGATACCTCAGTTTTGCAACATATAGAAGGATATGTTTGAGGTATGATTTTAAAACATGTCATTTGTTGCCATTGTCAACAGAATTTATTGTGAAAATGCTGCACTTAAGGAAACATTGAAATTGAAAACTGATGAAGTTAAAACATTAAAGTCTGAAAATGAATGTAAGTATGCTACACCTTTTTCAGTTCTTTGCCTTTTAAAGAAATTGTGTTTCTTACCTTCATCTTAGATGCAAAAAAGCAAAGACTAATCTTTTTTGAAAAGTGTACTGTGTTCAGTTTAACTTTCTATGATGCAGAATATATTAGTCCAATATTTATTGTTTTTAGCCAAAGGCCATTGCATTGTAACTCACAAAAGAAACAAGATATTCCAAGAGTAAGTTAAACCAATGTATTTTCAAAAATGCAAGTTGTTAAAACATATAATTGTAAAGTTTAGGCATAATGTCTTAGTCTTAAACTTTTGTTTGTACTCTTGAAAGGATTTGAACATCATGTCGCACTTAGAAGCATAAGGTTGAAATTATGCATTCATACCCACTGAATATACTGGAATTTAGGATTTTGCATGTTGCATTGATGAAGTAGCAATAAGATTAGCATCGTCATGTACTCACCTAGGTAGCCTAGGTTAGATGGCAAGCGGCTGAAAGTCACCTATTGAGCTTCATAGCTGAGAAAGGATTTGAACCTGAATCTCCCTAGTCCTAATCTGTCACTCTAAGACACTGCACCATCACTGGCTCTCAGTGTTTAATATTGCCACTGGCAACACTTATTGACACATAATTTCAGCATAGTTTAGTAAACCACAGCTTTGAACCTGCTTCAAATGCAGAATCTTCAGTCCATAATATATGAGATTATAAAACTAGTGCTTTGTAAAGAGCCTTTTCCTCCTTAGTGTGTGACCTCAACCAATTCCACAAAATCTGAGACTAGGGAAGCTTCCAACATAAACTTGTAGGTGAGCTTGAGCTCTTTGTTCAGAAATTAAGCTCCTTTATTTTGTGAATACCCCACAAGTTAGTAAATGAAGAATCAAACCCTATTAAATTTGAAAATTACGTGAGGATTTGAAGCAAAACAAGCTGATTGGAAATTTCACAAACTGTTTCCGTGCTCAATATTTAATTTTACAGTTTTGGAACAACAGCACTTGGAGATTCTCGCTGTCCTAGATGCAAAACAGCGGAAGATTGTTCAGGGGAACATGTCCCTTAGCAAGCGTGGTTTTACAGAGATAACAGGACTTGAGGTGTGTATATTAAAATTGCTTTGTTTGAGTCTTTTGCTGATTCCAGTTACTTTAAGAATGAAGTGGAAGGGCAGAGGCTTCAGTTCTTTCGGCTACTATTTTCCCTCCTCCATTTGGACTTGGGATCTTATCCACTTCATGAAATACCATTGCTCGCTCCCTCTTTCTTCCTAGACCAGTCTGCCCCAAGCTGATCTTCTACAACTTTTTTCGAGCTGTGAAATGGAGAAATTGAAAATAGAAAAGCCCAAGAGCTCATAATGATACTGATTTTAGTTACAGTAATGGAATGTTGGGGCTGGGTGGGGGATAGGTGAGAGGTGATTTTTCGTTGATCCCCACCTACACTACCTGAAAATCTTCCCATGAGAGTTGGAGGATACTCTGGAAGAAGGTGCATGAGGCAGAAGGGGAATCAGAGAAAATCGTCTCTACCTTTCATGAATGGGAGCTTCTATTAGATTGTAGTAACTTCTGGAAATGGAAGCAGTCCTTCTGTTCTAAAGGGCCGCTCTGGATCCAAGCCAGTAATATAACTTGTATGAAGATGTAGAAGTCTACCCTTATTCTGTGTTTTGTAAAATAATAATAATAATCGATAATGGAATGGTGTGCATTTGAATTTGAAGCTGGCAGTACTTGGAGCCTGCACTTGCAGTGGTCTTGAGGGAGAGCCATGCTCCTGTGCAAGAATGTCAGCAGCGACTCGAAAACAACTGCTTCAGCTCAAACAAGAGGTATTTATGCTTGGACTGAAAGTAACATTGTTGTCCCTTTTAATGAAGATGTGTAGAAGGCACTTGTCATGTGTGAAATTGTTCAAAATGATGCAAGCTTAAAAATACAGTGTTTAGGCAGCTGATATGTCAGTGCCTTTTCCTTTTTATGATGACAGATATCTAAAACTTGCATTATTATTATTATATATTATATGTGTATATGTATATGTATTAGCGGCCCAATGCATAAGAGTATATTTAGACAAGGGTAGCCTATGAAAACAAAATGGGATGGATCCAAAGATGGATCTTTCTTGCTCTAATGCAGGGGTCAGCAAACTTTTTCAGCAGGGGGCTGGTCCACTGTCTCTCAGACCTTGTGGGGGGCCGGACTATATTTTTTTTGGGGGGGGATGATGCAAGAGCACCACGAGCCCTGGTGGCTGCTTACCTGTGTCGTGCAAGCGGCAGGGGCTGGCGGCAGGGGCAGAGGCAGAAGGACAATGAGCAGAACGCAAAAGGGCTCTGGAGAGAGGCTGCTTAAAATGGCGGCTGCTCAAACGCTGCTGCTGCTGGCATCAACACAGCCCAGCCCCCTTCCTCCTCTAGGCAGGGAAGGGAGAAGCCAGGAGGAGGGAGGGAGGAGGCTGAGGTGCCGCCATGTGAGGGAGAGGGAAAGAACGTGCACGCTGGCGATCCACACAGCGATTCCCGGACCGTCCGAAGGCTGGATCCAGAAGGCAATTTGGCCTGATCTGGCCTGTGGGCCTTACTTTGCCTACCCATTCTCTAATGGAAGAAGTTTGTTCTGAATCAATGCCATTTTCTTGTAGGCACATCTCATTATCTTTGTGCAGCCCTCTTTAGGCTAAATGATGAAATCCATTCATGCAACTAGGAGAGGTTTGGTAGCCAATAATTATTTCTAGAAGTCTGTCTGTCTCTGCTTTCTTGGTTGCTGTTCCACACAGAGAAAAAGTCTGGGTGTGTTTGCTGCCTAAGCAGGAGGATTTTATAGGGAGCAGCAGTGGGTGAGACTTATTTTTGTAGCAACTCTAGTACTCTGACCATTGATTCTGCATCCTAGCACAAGGTGTAGCCCAGTTCCATGGTAAACAAAGAACAAAGTGCCTCCATGTGTGGACAGCCATTTTTATTATGGGGTTTGTTGTTAAATGTCAATCCTGTGGCAGAGTATACTAGAGGTTTTCCCAGTCAATTGTTAGAATTAAATTTTCTGGTCACCTAGTGACTGTGTGTGTGTGTATAGCTCTACTTCATTTGGGGAAGCAGTTGCCATACCAATGTACTGGGACAGAATGACTAAAAAAGCTCCAAAATGTGGATTCATTCACTCTTTTTTTGAACGTCATCTGAACCTTCTCTCAATCTTAAAAAACAACAACATAGTTTGAGCTTCTGAAGAAGAGTAAAGAAGAAGCATATATTATGGCAGATGCCTTCAGAATTGCATTTGAGCAGCAGCTGATGCGGAGGAGGGACCAGGCTCTGGGACTCGCACAGATGAATAAGATCTGCAGAAAAGACAAGAAACGATTCAACTGGAAAAACATAAAAGACGATGGTAATTTTCTCCATGTGCATGATTCTCAGTGGTACTGAAAGTAGCCCAGAATTTGCAGTTTTTGTTTTGTATAAAACCTATTCGAATAAACCTAAAACCTACTGTTTGACATCATGCATTTGGTGGCCGGAATTTCATAGTAGCTAACCATGCTGCATGCATACAGAGTAGCAAAGCAGTCCCTACCAAGAGAATTTAAGGCTGGTTCATGCATGTTAATTGCTTGATTACAGCTCATCTCATGAAGAGCAGTAGATCAATGAGCCATCACAGATAACATCATCAAAGAGAGAACTTTTATATATCACCTCAAAACACAATGGTCTTGTTCAAACATCACAGCCAAAGTTGAGGATATCTTAATTTGAAGCCTTCTGAATCTCACTTATTCATTATCTGTGAAAAGGTCTTTACAGGGAGACAGCTATGAAAAATTATGGAGTAATCTCTCCAAACTGGTGGTGGTGGTGTTAAATATGCTGGATTATGTCCAATAAAATAAATGTCAAGTTAAAAGACCATAGGAAGCATTTTTCTGGCACATGTATAATTTGCATGTGGTGATATTCAATATGATAAAAGCGTGATCTTATGATTGCAATCTGCTTTGAAAAATGAGTATTTTGAATGATGGGAGAGGATTCATCCACCAGTGAGTGAACTAAAGTAATAAACAGTTCGTTTCCTTTTTGGAGTTCATATAATTTTCGTCCAGTTTATTGCAATTTCTCCTCTCTCTTTCAAGCACCTGCATACATTTCTTCTCTTCTCACCCCTGTATTATTGCCTTTCTGGTGCTGATAGGACATTGGAGCTTAATAGTAGAGCAGGGTAGTCAACCTTTGGAGCGCCAATCATCCCTGGCCTTTGGTTTTGCCAAGTGGAATTAATGGGAGTCCGAGCCCAACAACGTTTGGAGGGCACCGCATTGGCTATCCCTGTAACAGACTATGAATAACTAATATAGAATGAGGATTCAAAACATGTTATCTAAGATCAGCATATTTGGGCCTTCATTACTAGCACTCCACTGTTCTCTGTTTATTCACTTTAACTGCAGAACATTTTGCTCTATTCTTTTTGTTCTATATGTGCTGGTTATTATTTTGTCTATTAAAAGTGTAGCAGTCACCACCAAAAAGCATGTGTACTTTTGGAAGCTGGATTATAGATGTAAGCCATTTATTTTCGTTTGGTAACAGCCTCAGTTTTCCAGTGGTATATTAGTTTTGGGCTTAATTTTATTTGGACTTTAAAAAGGTGGTTGTTGTTTAGAATGTCTCAAAGATCAGGACTTAAATGTGAATGTTATTTTTTCCCCCCAGGTGCTTTCACATTTCAAGGGAATAGGAAAAGCTTGGGGCGAAAGTTGATGGGCATGCTTGCTTCCAGCGCTGACAGCAAGAAAATAGAAGAATTGGATAATCCACAGGAAATCATTAGGATGCTGATAGACTTGGTTGGTAACTTGTATGGCTTCATAGAGGGCATCTTAATGGTGTTCTTTTATCTTTGTAAAAATAAATATACACTGTTTATTTTTATTTTTTATTGATTTCTACAGATGAATGATAAGGAGGAAGCTTTGGCCCATCAAAGAAAAGTTAGTTATATGCTTGCTCGTGCCCTGGAAGAGAAAGAAGATAGTCTGCAGCAAAATAAGGAAAGCAAATTTTCAGAAGAGCTTGCTCTTAGCAGTAATCAGTGCAAAGATGATTCAGAGCCCCCAAAGTCAGCTCTTCCTGTGTATTCGAGTTGCCAGACATGCGGTGCTCAAGATTGCTCCTGCTCTATTTCCCACACATCTCCCAGCAGAATGCTGAACTGTACGTCAAAAAATTCTTGTTCCCCAACACCTGAAGAAAATTATGTGCATTCAACAGAGGAAGCAGCTGATCAAAACTGATAATACTGACTGTTCTACAGGGGAGGGTAGAGCCTAGAAGGGGGCGGGGATGACAGAGGCAACACACCTCTTTAATGCTCAAGACTGATTTAAGTTTCATATGCGCTTGCATGGATGGGCTTTCAATTGACTTGCAGGTATCACTGTGATACATAGAAGTCAACATGCAGAAGTTATTGTGTGTCAACAGAGCCCCTGGTTTGGGCTGTAATTGTGTCATCATAATTCAGGGAACCTTTTTATTAGAGTGATTTTAAGCATTTTTCACCAATTAAAATAATTGCAAAAAAAACAACTGAATGTGTTTTATACACTTAATGTAGGTATTTGTAAATAGTTTGCTTGTACGTAATGCCTGTGTATTTTATGCTATGATGGAATTGGGGGCAGATGTATTTTTGAAAGCACTATTTCATGATCAAATGAACGAACTTCTATGCTATGAGAATGTTAACTGTAAGATAAAGAGATTCTGGGTTGTGTATCCACATACATACATAGGGACTAGATCCACTAAAATCAGTAGACTTTTAAGTCTATTAATTTCAGTGGGTCAGTTCTGATGTATGGTTTAGCATTTTGGGTACAATTTTTTCCTCTGCTGATCATAAATTAATTGATTCCCTGCTATTTTAAAAATTAAGTAATGCCAGTGTGGTGTAGTGGTTAAGAGCGGTGGACTCCTAATCTGGGGAACCGGGTTCGCGTCTCCGCTCCTCCACATGCAGCTGCTGGGTGACCTTGGGCCAGTCACACTTCTCTGAAGTCTCTCAGCCCCACTCACCTCACAGAGTGTTTGTTGTGGGGGAGGAAGGGAAAGGAGAATGTGGGCCGCTTTGAGACTCCTTCAGGTAGTGATAAAGCAGGATATCAAATCCAAACTCCTCCTCTTCTTCTTCTTCATTTATAATTTAACAGTGTGTCAAAACTATGGGCAGTATTCAACTAAATAAAAGTGTGAATGTAAGGATTAGCACTAGTGTAAAGAGACAATTCCCCTCATGTACATCCCACTGCCCCCAAATTTACTCTGGAGGCTTGGGAAACCTTCAGAAGAGATTGGGGGGGGAGGGGGGAGATTTTGTTGTACAAGGATAAATCCTGTGCTGACAGAACAGCATCCTTAGCACTCATACACCCCTCATTTTGACATAGTCACATGTATTAAGGTGAACAAATCCCTCCCCCAATTGGGGAAGGGTAACATTTTTACATGCTAGGGACTTTAAAGTGGCCTTAATTTAAGACAGGGGTAGGCAACCTAAGGCCCGAGGGCCGAATACTGCCCAATCGCCTTCTAAATCCGGCCCGCGGACGGTCTGGGAATCAGTGTGTTTTTACATGAGTAGAATGTGTTCTTTTATTTAAAATGCATCTCTGGGTTATTTGTGGGGCCTGCCTGGTGTTTTTACATGAACAGAATGTGTGCTTTTATTTAAAATGCATCTCTGGGTTATTTGTGGGACATGGGAATTTGTTCATTTCCCCCTCAAAAAATATAGTCCAGTCCCCAACATGGTCTGAGGGATGGTGGACTGGCCCATGGCTGAAAAAGGTTGCTGACACCTGATTTAAGATATTAGCTACAATGTTAAGTCAGCCACACATTTAGATAACAAAACACATTTAGCACTTCAGAGTGGATAAACCCACAGCTTTTGGCAGTTGTACCAATCAGGTTTTTGAAGCCAATTTTCACCATAAAAGCTGCTGCATGCTCCCTTGTACACAGCAGTCTTAATTTTGAAGCTAGATTTGTTTTCTTTTGGAGCCTAAAGCTCTGGTCTCCTGCTGCCATTTTAATCTGGACTAACAAGCACATTTAGATGTAATTAGAGCAGCTGTAGATCTTAAAGCCAAGGACCGGTTCCAATTTGTTCCTGTAACTGTGACAAACAAACTACAGGGAAAGCTCTTCGGCAGCAGCCAAATGTTGTGAACTAAACAAAATGTCTTGTTTGTCTTCACTCATTATTTGTATGTGCTGAGAGGATACAAAGGGGGGAACCCACCCAGAATAATACTCTTATCGCTGGCGAGTGTGAAAACTTACAGAGGATTTCTTTTAAAAAAAAAAAGCAGGTGTCTGCATAAATTACTTGTTGTATAATGAAAAGTGAATGGTGATACTCTCCCTTTCAGGGCCCATCTGCTGCAAACTGGTGCAACAACAGAAACAAAGGCCACGTTCTCACAAACAGGAGCAACCTGTTCCTCCACTTAATCACTTCAGGCTGGGGGGAGGGAGGGGCCCATAATAGCCCTTCTGCTTAACTGTTCTGCAATGTTTCTAAGGAGGGACAGTCAGCCATATGCATCTGTAGTGGCACAGGATGCTGCTGCCAGAATATTAGTATTTTGCAGAAGGGATTTAAGTGCAGACTTGGTTATCATTCAAAAATCGTAGAGGTGGAAGGGATCTTGGGAATCATCCAGTCCCCCTTGCAGTGCAGGAATGCCAACTAAATGACAGATGGCCATCTAACATCTTATTAAAAACCTCCAAGGAAGGAGAGTCCACCACCTCTTCTGGGAGTCTGTTTCCACTGCTAAACAGTTCTTACTGTCACAAAGTTCTTTGAACTCTCAAGTGGGGCAATTCCACTTCCTCCTAAATCATTTTGCATTTATTTTTTTAAAATCCCTGCTCTGCATAGTCCCAGTTGCTTTAGATAAGCACTCTAGTAATCTAAACCCCTAATTTTCAGCTCCTGTTCTTAATACAATCTTCAGACTACATATAGCCTAACACCTTCAGTTTATCAATATATGTTGATTTGCACTCTTTACTGTACCCACTGAAAACATTTGTATTTAGGCAAGCCTATCCAAACGTTGATGTGTTTTACTGTTCATTTTAATTATTTTAAAATGTTTTAAATTGTTTACATGTTTTATTTATAATTTTAATATTTATTGTCTTTACGACAATCAAACTATAATTTTTGTTAGATAAATAAATTCAAATTATTACAATATATTTGCTGGCAATTAAAACTGATTATGACCTTGAAATACTGCACAGTGCATCTTAAAAACAAATTTAAGTTTTCTATTGCACATGAGTGTAACCTGCAAACAGATGGTTTTTTCATTGTCTGATGTTATTTTACCAAAAGCCATTAAAAGCAAATAAATATTTTCACAAACTTTAACATAATTCTGACTATTAGATTAGATTATCAAGCCTGAAGGCTTAGGATGTGCTGCTGTAAACAAAAACAATTATTTGGGAGAAGTGATTAAGTAATTGGGCATGACTCCCTTTCAACACTTCAGTCATACAGAAATGCAAACAATTAAAGCTGAATATTAATGAATTATATTTACACTCCCAAGCTGAGAGTTTGCCAAAATATTCTGTAATATTTTAGTATGTTGAAGAAGTAATATTTGCTACAGTTTGTTCAGAACACAATGTATTTATTTAGAATTATGTTTCGCAGCACTGAACATAAGAGCCTGCTGGATCAGCCCGATGGCCCATCTAGTCCAGCATTCTGTTCTCAAAGTGACCAACCAGATGCCTATGGGAAACCCACAAACAAGACCTGAGTGTAACAGCATTCTGCCCACTTGTGATGCTTACCACCTGCTACTATTGAGCCATACTCCCCCCAAAAGTGGACACAGAACATAGTCATCATGGTTAGTAGCTCTGGATAACCTTATTCTCTGTGCATTTGTCTAATCCTTTTTTTGTGGAAGCAAATTCCATAGTGCTATGTCCTAAATCTTCCAACATTCAGCTAAACTTGGGTGATCAAGGTAATTAGTAAGGTGTGTCTTCAGCCTAGGAGGACAGCTATGCAACAAAGATGCCAGGAGTACTTGTGCACATTAAGCTTTATGCGTGTAGCAAAAAAATAAAAAGGGGGCGGGGTTCCAAGAAAAATAGCTTTGTCAATTCCACCCACCATAGAACCCAATGTGTTTTGACTATGCACGCTTTTGGCTGTAGGCGTGGCAAGTCCCACGTACGTTGCAAGCTTACTGTACTTCCTCAGCTTAGTGGTTGCCTCAGAAAAAACTCCACTCCATAGCTATCAGGCTTATGCTGATATGAGTATAGTGATTATGTTGCTTATATGTTACAAGGAAATGATGCATTTTGAATGACAGCTAGTAAATGTAGTTATAAAACAAATATGTGTCTATAGCTCAGCAGCCACTTAAATAAAAGCCCAATTCTAATGTGCAGGGACGGCTGTGGCTTCTGAGTGATCAGCTACGTGTACCCTGCACATTCTCAAAGGCACTTTCCCCTTTAAAATAGCTCCATGCGATCCCGAGCGTCCTAAGGACCTTCAAAGCCGGACTTCCTGATCGCTCTTGCTTTTCTTAAGAGCTTGACGTTTCACCGCCGGATACCAAAGTCCATTTAAAAGATTAAAAAGGATCACAATAGGGGAAGGCAAGGACCTTGAAGGGAGGACAGTAGACGGAGGCGTCCTGTACTGCTGCTTTAATTATAGAAACCTTTCCCAAATTTGGCATCTCTACATAAAAATGAAGCCTGTTTAAACGTTCTGCAAAACCAAGCGTCCTCTTCCCTTCTCGTTTTTCGGTGCAACTTTACCTCCCAAGCAGAGGAAATGCAAGCGGCTACTACCTCAATCCGGACGCCTAAGCACCACTTTTGACGCACCAACCCGCCGCCCGCCCAGGTCTGGGGAATCACCCGAACCTTTTGACTTGACCTCCGAAGCGCGGAGGAGGAGGAGGAGAGAAGAAAAACAGCCTAGCAACTGCGCAAGCGCACTTGACTCCATCCCGGAGATTGGTAGCAAGAAGAGACTTGAGGGAAGGCGGAGAGAGAGAGGGGCAGAGCGCGAGGGCAGCGCATGCGCACGGTGACCTGAAGAAGAAAGAGAACAGCCCTCGCCCCCCCTACTTTCTCGGGGAAAGACAAAAAAAAGTCTGCGCGAAAGTCCCGCCGCGCTTCGCGGGGCTCGTATTAAGCTGCCGGGGGCGCCCATGAGGTGAGCGGGGTGTGTGTGTAGGGGGGGGTGTTGTTGCTTCCTGGTGTGGGGGCGTGCCTGCTCCGGGTATCGGCCTCAGAAGAGGGTCCGGCGCCCAATTATTATTTTTTGTCCCTCAGATGTGTGTGGGGGGGGGACGCCTGTGGTGTAAGGGCCTCAATTCCTCTCAGGTATTCTGTGACGAGAGACACGGTGTAGACGAGGCATCTCTTCAAGTAATGCTCTGGCTGCTGGCCACCCCACAGATTTCCCCCTCTCCCCGTTTGGGGGCAGGAGTGAAGGGGGCTAAAGCGGCGGGTAGGAAAGACCCGCCTGCTCTATCGTCTTATAAAGGGAAGGGTCGGCACCCCGGGGTGTCCTGCCCTCCCTGGCTGGGCGAGCGAGTGGGTTCCTCTCTCTCCTCCTGCAACCCCCTTCCTTGCTTGGCATCTTCACGTTTGGTTGCTGCTCAAAAGAGTTTCAGTCTCCACTTTCCGTCTGGCGCCTGGAGAGGTTGGAAATCTCGACATCAAACACCCCCCCCCCCATGCTTTCTTCCCCTTCCCCGGTCTTGGTTGGAATAATCCCGTGCGATTATAATAAATCTCCAGAAGTTTTGTCCGCCCCGGTGTGCTTTTTATGGTTTGTGGAGCCATTGTAGTAAACAATCCGGCGCAGGAGGTTGAATCTGGCTCAAGGTTGAAATGCCAATATAATGCAAGAGAATTCGCAGGTGATGGCTTGTGTGTGTTTTTCTTTCCCCGCTGCTATATGTGAAGGAAGATAATCATGTGAGAAGTCAAGCTGATATGACGACACCATAGCGAGCGAGGGTGGGTTTGTTGCACCAAAATCTTTCCTGTTCCGTGTGCAGGGACCTTCTCAGAGCACAAGCAAGTGAAGCCCCTGGGTGTCTCCCTAGCTTGTCTCTGCACTTAAAGAGTTAGGAACGTTTTCTTCCCAGTTCAAAAATGACTTGACTTCTTGCAACTAAGTCTACACAAGCTGCAGCATTTTTACCCTATGCTTGAGCTGACATGAGATCAGCAACAAGACAGAAATATTTAGAATGTTAATGATCTTTGTGCTGTATACTTGACAGTTTTGTCATAGGTTGCTTTAGGATTACCTTTCTTATCAAGAATTTCAAAGTGCTTACCAAGTAATTGGTTTGCAAGTCATGGTTTGTCACATGATTTTTGAGTGATCAAATTGACAGTGTTTGTCCACAGCTTGTTTTTCATTACTCTTCATGTCTCAATGAACCATCTTAAAAGACTTTTTTGGGTTAGATACTGACTAATTATGTTATCAGGTTTTAAATTATAATTTCCATTTCCTGAAATTATATTGGTTTTTAAGTTCTATATAAAGTGTTAAGATTTTAAAATAGGCTGGCTTGCCCCAAAATGATACCGTGATATACCGGTAATTCCATGTCCAAAGGAAAGCCTTTCAGTAAAATGGGAAGGAAATTCTATATTTGATCAAGGCAGGGAGAGGGGCGAATCTTGTGACATCAGCAGTGACTCTTCACTGACGAGCTTTGGAGACACATCCTAGTCACAGTGTCTACCAGGCTAAGGCTATTTTTGTCCCCAAGAGTGATTAAAGTAAGTTGTAAATTCTTTGTAACTTAAAGCAGTTTCACTATAGCATTTAACATTTATGCTATTTTATATTTGTCAGTGTTGATGCTAAATATATATTTGAAAAGTTTCTTTCCAATAACCAAAAGTAGTTGAACTGAAATATGTGAAGGAGTGTACTTAGTGTGCCTTAAATGTTATATTCAAGCCACTTCATAGGTTTACTTGGAAATTATTTTTATTGGATTGTTTATAAATATTGTAAATGAAGATTACTGATTAGCCTACTAGTTTTATATTATTTAGATTTTAAGGGAGGACATTAGTTTTAACAAGAGCTTTGATCATAAATATATGCTTCCTACAGAGTACCTGAAATAACTTGATTAACTTTGATTTTATTATATTTCATTATATCCATTCCAGTTGCCCATTTTGACTTGTACTGTTCTTATTCATTATTCTGATTGCATCTAGGCTAGACTACTGTAATGTGCTGCATGGGGTCTGCATTTGAAGAATGTTCAGCTGATCAGTTTGTAGCTGCCCCATTGCTTCTGAAAGGTCATGCAATCTGAGCATATATCACTGATTCTGCACCACCTTCACTGGCTGCAAGTGGGCTTCCAGGTCCAATTTAAAATACTAGTTGTTACCTTTAAGGTACTAGATGGCTTGGAACCAAGTTATCTTAAGGATTGTCTGCACATGTATTAGCCCAGTCAGCTCTTGAGGTTGACCTGCTGCTAAAGTCCTTCACAAGAGGGAGGGGGGCACAAAAGCTAGGGGCTCAGTCGTGGTTCTGTTGTGGAACTCCCCCCCCCCCCCCCCGTGGGAAGTACATTTGGCTGCCTCCTAGGCTGGTTTTTAAACAGAATCTATAGTCCTGGTGTTAACATCTGTTTTTATGGCAGTCTGTTTTTAATGTACTTTTAACCATTGGTGCTATTTTACAACTGACTTTGTAATGACTTGTTTTTATTTTATTTTATTTGAATTATTACCCATTTTATGATGACTTTATGCTTTAAAGTGCTTTGAAAGGCAGCGTAAAATATCTAAATAAAAAAACGTTACTAATTTATTTTACGAAGCTATGCATTTCTAAAATGGAATTTGTTTTAGAAAATCCCACATCACGGGAGTTGTAAAATTCACAGTGAAAGGATTATGTAAGTCTGAAATGCTTTGGATCAGGGACACCAGCTCCAGGGGGCTGAGCTCTTTTGGCCCTCCCCCAGTGTTTGGGGGTTGAGGAAGTCAAGTGTGTCTTCCCTGGCCAGCTCATTCTCTTCCTGTTGTGGAAGGTTGCTGAGTGCTCCTCCCAAAACATCATGTGACATCGTCATAGCACACATGACACACCCCCAGTCTTTGGCACAAGCTGGCACCTTTGCTTGGGATTGTGACTTTATGCAAGTTTTGTAATGGGGCTAGTCAGATACAGCATGGTTAAGGAAGAGTGCTCAGTTCACCTATAATGCCAAGCCATAGTTAAAACAAGTTTATAAGCAAAAAAACCTATGGCTTCAGATAATAGTTTGCTAGCAGTAAAAGCAAACCAAAACATACTTAAGCTGCTGGACTCACACAACTCTAAGCCACAGTTTAATAAATCATTGGTTTAATCAGGCCTTGACTTCTTCTTTTTCAGCAGCCTAATTTGATAGAAGCATACAACCCTCTTTATACTGTTGCTGTATTAAAGAATTGGTAGTCAGAAATTTCTTAAAATCTACTACAAATTGTTCAAGATCTACCAGTAGATCTTCCCTTGCTTAATTCAATGTATGGTATTCTACATAGGCGCAAGAGGAGAAAACTCTTACCAGATTCAGCCTTAGAATGGACAGTTACTTCAAAGCAGCAGTCTCAGACTTGGACAAGCTACTTGATGAATTTGAGCAGAATACTGGTTAGTTTTTACTTCATGCTTCTATTTTGTGTGAGAGAACAGCATGCTTAAAGTGGATTATAATGAAAGACACCACTGGTGTATATGGTGCTTTACAGAGCCTCATTCACCATATTACTGTGTTCCTGCTCCCAAGGAGGTTACAATCTAAAACAGACAATGGGGAGGCGTGGGGAGACAAAGAACAGGAAGAATGTGGGCAAAAAAATAGCCTTTTATTAATATTTGTTTTTGATGCTATAGGGATGTGTGTGTGTGTGTGTGTGTGTGAGTGAGAGAGAGGTGTAATGAATTTCTAACAATTTTTATTTTAATTTCAGATGAACTTGAAAACAACAAAATTGTAAATCCACATGATTCCAAATCTCACTTTCTTTCTTCAGAATTAGATTACCAGCAGCCAAAATTCCTGGGACCAAATGTGCAAGAAAGTATTAGTAGTTCTACAACATCAACTGAGCTCTCATTGTCTAGTCAGACTACAAATGTAGCAAACTTTGAACTGAACACTGAACAGAATGAGAAAAATGTCACTGGGTTAGATCTTCTGTCTATGGTGGATGGTGGTTCTTCGGATAAAAATCAATCTTCTTGCCTTGGGCGATGTAGCATACCCGTCTGTGATCTTATCAGTGACACAGGTAATTTGAGCCATGTGAAAAGTAATTCGGAGTGTATTCAAAAGTTGCAGCCAGGTGACTTTCAGACCAATACAAGCTCTCTTACTGGTTTTGATTTATCATTGGTAACAGCCACTGCTTGTAACTTGTCTGTTGATTATAGTGCGGATTCTGGCACACATCAACTGACTGATGAAGATACAACACTGTATAATAAGGAAGATGGCACAACAGAAAAACAGAGCCAAGTGATGCTAAAGACAGACAGCCTTTCTGAAGCAAATGTAGTGGAATCTGGTGGGGCTCAAGAAAAGACGGGAACTTTGGATAACAATGAAGTAATTGATCAGGTAGAACAAACTACAGGCCTTGAGAGAGTATCAGCTTTAATAGCCCAACTAAAGCCAACTGTAGAAAGTTCCAAAGATGAGCTGCCTTGTGAGTTGTTAGTAGATGAAAATAGTGCAGAAAGTGAAACGATACATGGAGAAAGTGGCAAGCAAACTATTTCAAAAGAAGATAAGATTGAATCTGAAACCTCTAACCTGCCAAAGACACATGGGTTGAATAACAACAGCTTAATATTGCCAAAAGAAGAGACTTTATGTGCCTCCCCACTTCAAATTGATAATATGTTGGTATTGGATAAAACACCCACCCCTGAGGAAAATATCTCTAGTGCAGAAGAGAAAACCAGTGCAACTGCAAACATAGTTTCAACATCAGAAGTCTTTGAAGATGTACAGACTTCATTGTCCTGTCTTCCACTTGCTGTTTCTATATGTGGGTCACTAGTTTCAACTGATGACACAAGTGGAAAAACTGCTCAGAGTGAAGCAGCAGATGTCATTAGTGATGTAACTGTGCACACAGAAAAATATAACAATGGCCTTTCTAAAGGAGAATTGTTTCACAGAATAGAAGCTTCTGAACAAGATGGAAATCTAAACAAACCCATCCAGTGCTGCCTAGAGAAGCCTGCCTTTACAGATAGCGAGAATGTGGGTTTTGACAACATTACTAGTAAATGTCATATTTTCCAATATCAAGACTCTGCTGCTACTTCTAGTTCTTTGGTTACTGAAACAGGCAGCAGTGTTTTGCCCGCTGACATTGGTGATAGAGCTTCAATTGATCTAGCTATCGAAGAAGACATTATTGGAAGTGATATGCTCATTAGTGATGCTGAACTTGATGCCTTCTTAACTGAGCATTGTTCTGAAGTGAGCCATTCAAAGCCTCTGGAAGAAGATACTGATGATGGACTGTCGGAATCTGATGTGATTTATGATAACTTAATAGATGTTAACAAACTGAATGTCAGAAGTGATAGTTTACAAGTAGAAACGGAATTTAAGAAGAGGGAAGCTTCTGTCAATAACAATTGTATAGTTTCCAATTCTGAACCTAGATTGGGGATTCTGGTGGGAAAAGGAACACAGCCAGTTCAACAAGAGACTTCAGATCACATAAGTGAAACTGCAAGTGAAATTTCAGACCTCGCAAGCAGCCAACAGATGGTGCACAGTGGAGGCGCAAGGCCAAAACAGTTGCAAAACTTTTCACCAAAATCCAAACTCTCTTCTGAGCTTAGTAGTCCAAATAAACTTGAGAGTGAGCCCCAAGTGATAAATTCCACAATCTCAAATACCTCTCTCTCAGATACTAAAACCTGTTCTGAGTCAAACTTCAGATTTAATAATGCTGACACACAAAGCAGCTTGGAAAACAAAGGTAGTGTCTCACCTGTGATCTCGGAACCTGCTCAAGTAGTAGAACAAGCTGTAGTCCCAGGGGACAAGCAGCCATCCTGGGTTCCTGATTCAGAAGCACCAAACTGCATGAATTGTCAAGCCAAGTTCACATTTACAAAAAGAAGACACCATTGCCGTGCTTGTGGGAAAGTAAGTAATCTAAACCCATTTTAAAATATCTATCCTAGTCCGTATGTCTGCTCATCATAGAAGTTAGAAATAAGTATTTATCCTTCTAGGTTAGCATTTGCTTTTATTAACACCATTCCCATCCTTCCCCTCCCCCAAAACTGGCTTAGTTGGGATGGAAACAGGCACTATTAAGTGTTATCAGCCTAAAGTTTTACTAATTGAAAATGCAGTCAAACAGGCTTCAGATCCTGGTAACTGAACAAATAATATATAGAAGGAAAGAAAGACACAATCTGTATTCTAGATAATCATTAAGGTTTGCACACAATCTTTAGTTTGCAAGTAAAAGTGGAAAATGTTGATCAAAAGCAGCATATAAATGTCCCAGTACTTGCTACCCAGTGCAGTCTTGAAAATCCAGCCTGTGCTGGAGAGAGAGAAAACTACGTTATCTGAGCACAGCTTGCCCTGCCATATATTAAAAGCTAAATGCGGGGGGAGACCATAGACTGGTAGAAACATAAGAAGGTCCCTGCTGGATATGGCCAAATGCCCCATCTGGTCCAACACACTGTTCTCATAGTGGCCAACCAGTGGTCTGGTATCCAAGATTCTGTAGGATTTCGTCTCTTATGTAATCTTTGACCACCACCTCCAGTACTCCCTTCAATATCCTTCCTATAAAGTTTGCATCCATAGATGAGTGCCTCAATGGTTGTTTTCATTCCACCAAGTTTCTGTTATACCCACTATATCTGTCCTCTCAAACCAAGCACTCCAGCTCACGCATCTTGGCCCCAAGGCCTTGAGCATTACTAGAAAAACACAGTTTCTGTCTCAACATTATCTGTGGCACTTGCATTTTAGCCTGTGTTGCTTTGTGCTCTCTGAATTGCTGTTATGTGCCCCTACACTCTTGATGCCTAGTTCTATACTCCTCCATTTAAATGATAATAAACCTTTTCACCTTCATCCTGGGGGAAGGTTTGTTCCAAATCCGACCCTCCTTGGCTCCTGTCGGTTTCACCCCACAATCAGTTTGAAAATTGTTCTTGATTTTAACAGCTTGGTTGCATCCTGGTTAAGTGGAGCCCATCCAAGTTTGATTTGTCCCAAAGGTTCCCTACTGTTTAATAAATCTAAACCCCTTCTCCCGACACTACTGTCTCATTCATGCATTGAGATTACACAACTGTTCCTATTTAGCTGCCCCTATGTGTGGCACAGGTATTATTTCAGATAAAACTACTTTGAAGGTCCTGGCTTTCAACATTCTATCTAGCAACCTCGATTTTGCTTCCAGGACCTTCCAACTACATTTCCCCATGTCACTGGTGCTAGCATGCAGTACTACTGCTGACCTCTCCCCAGCACTATATAGCAGGCTGACTAGATTACAAATTGCATCTACACACCCTTTGCTATGTTCTTAATGATTGCATCACCCAGATCCAAAATCCTTCTCACCCCAGCCCTTCAGGATGAGTGTGCTCAGCACAAGAATATACCTTTTTTTAAAGTAATCCCCATTCATTCTTGGCCTGGCTTTTGAAAGTTGGATTAAAATAGAGCTGAGCTCTCAAAATGAAGTGTGACCAAGATTTTCCCAGAGTTAAGAAATCCTATCTTCTGACTACAGATGTATGAAATACATTGTAGTATTTTATAATGATTAGGCACTACGAACTTGCTCAAGGCAATTCATTATCTTTGAAAATATATTTGGAAGTTGATCTAGGCAGGTTTTGGCTCAAGATAAGCTCTGTGCATTCTGATCTCTTTTCCTAGACCAGAACATAAAAGAGTTTCCCCCCCAAAATGTGTCTTCCATTCCTTCCCCTCCCCATGAGACTGGCAGATTTGAAGCTATTCCACTTTATCCTTTACAGCAGCACCTCTGTAGTCAGATGCAAATAATGGATGGCTCACTATATGGGTTGAGTAGGGATTTGATTCTAGGTAACTTGTTCATACTATAGCATTCATTTTGGTGCACTACAGTGATTCAGAATTGTTCAGAGATCAGAGTAAGGCAATTCATGCTTCAGTTTTTGTTTGTTCCTCCTATTTTTTCACACACCCACACCCCGAAATCAATTTTATTAGTAGTAATTTTCTGAGTTGGGCATAAATAGATTCTACACAAATGTAAGGTTTGTTGTTGTGGTGGTTTTTTAAAAAAACCTCCACTAGATGTCAGTGTTGTGCTATAGAGTTAATTTATTGTGCTCTATGTAGGGGACACAAGTTAAACCACAGAGCCTAGGGTTTGCCAATCAGAAGGTCAGCGGTTCAAATCCCTGCGACAGAGTGAGCTCCTGTTGCGTGGTCCCAGCTCCTGAAACCTAGCAGTTCGAAAGCACGTCAAAGTGCAAGTAGATAAATAGGTACCACTCCGGCGGGAAGGTAAATGACGTTTCCGTGCGCTGCTCTGGTTTCACCAGAAGCGGCTTAGTCATGCTGGCCACATGACCCAGAAGCTGTATGTCGGTTCCCTCGGCCAGTAAAACGAGATGAGCACCACAACCCCAGAGTCATCCACAACTGGACCTAATGGTCAGGGGTCCCTTTACCTTTATGTTGCAAAAACTGCACTTTGGAAAGACAGGTACTAAAACTGCAAAATAAGATTGTTCATATAGTATTAATTTCCCCACCTGTTTGTGTATTGTCTAATTAGTAATATATTATTTTAACTATTTTTTAGATTCATCATATTAATATAGCTGCTGTTCTGATCTAGGTTTTTTGTACTGCCTGTTGTAATCGGAAATGCAAACTTCAGTATCTGGATAAAGAAGCAAGAGTCTGCATAAGCTGCTATGAGTCCATTAACAAAGGTAAAAATGATTTAATAAAATTATGAGGAAGAGAAAAGGTAACTGGAATAACTCCTGAGTATTGAAACATTCTTCCCAATGTGAACAATATTTCTATGCTAAATTGTGCTCAGAAACATTTGTAATATATCTGAACACTCCATAGGATGAAGTTAACAGGAGTTGCATCCATATGTTATATTTAGAAACTTTTAAAAGAAATAATTTTTAAGAGTGATTAATATATTGGTCATACTGCCTCTTAGAACATAAGAATTAATTTATAATTATGCTTGATGAGGCAATTATCTATCTGGTTTGGTATTCTGACAATGACCAACCAGGTGTCCTATGGAATTTCCCAAGAAGGAAATTTTATTGCTTTTCCCATGTTGCTGATAGTTGGAGAGAGATTAAGTCCGTAAACATTTTCTTTGCTTCCCTATTTACCTCCCCCCCCCCCCGCAACCTCATAGATTGCTATGAAAATTATCCTACACCTACCTGATACTGATGCCCTTGACTTTGCTTTCTATAGCAGTTTTGCACTGTATTGCCTAGTCTGCATAGGTCTCATTCTTGTGCTCTGTAGGCCTTATTGGAATGATCTATGCAATTTAACATGTTCGGCTGTACACATAGAGACCTCCCTATGCAAATATTTGAGTATAAGACACCGACATCAAGAAGGGTAGTATGATACAGATAAATTCTTATGCGTAGTGAGGAAATAACCTGTATAGAACTACTGACTGTGTTTTTCAAATCCAGTAAATGTTGCAGTCCTAGTTAAAATGAAACTGGGTGTGATCCTAAACTCACCTTGGGGTACCTCTCAGGACCCCTCAAGCCTGTGTGTGAGAAAAAGGGAGAAAGGAGAAATATCCTACATTTGTGACATTTAAACTTTTTAAATTTTGTTTGTTAGCACAGGCACTAGAAAGGATGATGAGCCCAACGGGTCTTGTGCCCAATTCTGGTACCTCTGAATATTCAACTGTTTCACCTCTGCAGGAAGCACAGGCAACCGGTACGCCTAATTTTCCTTCTGTTTCATTACCCACATCTGTATTTAAACACCCAAATGGTGATGGTAACCTGAAGGACTAAATTTACTATCGGGGCCTCTCTAGACAATTATAGGATAGCACAACAAACTTGCAGCTGATGTTTACTTGTGTGGGATATGCATACTCTGTTTGGGTTTGGTTTTTGTTTTCTCAACACTCAAACCATGATATGTTTGGTGGTGAGGAACAGGGAGCAGGAAATGAAATTTCTTGCTAGCAGTGTTGCTGCAATTTGAAGTGATGTCAGCAAAGTGGTGACTGATAAAGAGTGACCCATGCTATGTTTTAACCTGAACTTGCAGAGGAGATAATTTTTATTTTGAGGCAAAAATGTCAATACGCCTCTTGTCTCACATCTTTAACACAATGTCTCCACACTTTGCCTTGAGACATAACCTGGAAAAGGTGAAGAGAGCTCCTCTAGGCTAGTCTTGAGACAGGTCTTCCATGCAAGCCTCTTTATTTGCACACCTGTGTACATCTTTTTCTAGATAGTTTTGTGCATCAATAGTTAAACTTACTAACTGCAGAAACCTCATGTCTTGGTATATTTGTGTTGAGGTATACAACTGTTCATCTGATCTTTTCTTTCGAGAGCCAGTGTGGTGTAGTGGTTAAGAGTGGTAGTCTCGTAATCTGGGGAACCGGGTTCGCGTCTCCGCTCCTCCACATGCAGCTGCTGGGTGACCTTGGGCCAGTCACACTTCTCTGAAGTCTCTCAGCCCCACTCACCTCACAGAGTGTTTGTTGTGGGGGAGGAAGGGTAAGGAGAATGTTAGCCGCTTTGAGACTCCTGAAGGGGAGTGAAAGGCGGGATATCAAATCCAAACTCTTCTTCTTCTTCTTCTTCTTCTTCTTCTTCTTCTTCTTCTTCATAATCATAATCACCAGAATAAAATGAAAACCTAGAAGGCACAAAGATCTCACTCAACCCACCTCACTAAAAAAATAAGCAAGGAAGATGCCACATATATACCTAATACCCTCCAAATTAAGTGTCGGATGCCTGGGTAAAAATAAACCTTCCTTCTTGACAGCTAAAGTAGATAAAGATGGTGCCAGGCATGCCTCTCTGGGGAGATGATTCCACAAGTGGGAAACCATTACTGAAACAGCCAGTACTTGTATTCCTCCACTCCATGCCTCCCTTGGAGTAGACATATGAAGAAGGACTTCAGATGACAATTGCAGAGTCTGGCTTGCTTCATGTGGGGAGAGGCAGTCCTTGAGATACTGGGTAAAAACCAGCATCTTGAATTGAGCCCATAAACTAATTTGTAGCCAATGCAGTCATGGTAGCATTGGTTTTATATGTTCAGACTGCCTCATGGAAGGCACTTTGTTCTACTGAGGCCACTTGAGCCTTGCCTCAAGCGACAATGGATCCAGAAGTACGCACAAGCTACACACCTCCTTCAGAGTGTAACCCTACCCAGAACAGGCCAGTTTCCATCCAACTGATCTAGGAAACTGCCCACTAACAGTGCCTCAGTCTTACCTGGATAAAGCTTCAGTTTATTAACTTTCATTAAGTCTCCATTCCATTACTGAGGGAAGACACTATTGCTATGTGTTGTAGTAATGATTCTAAGTGGACTGCTATTGTGGGCAGGGCAGGGCTTTTTTGGAAGTGTTAGGTGGTTTTGTTTTAGAAAAAATAAGTAAAGGATCCTCATTTATTTCTCCTTCTCCTTTTAGGGTTGTGCCCTAAAGAACAGAAAAGAGTTTGGTTTGCAGATGGTATTTTGCCTAATGGGGAAGTTGCTGACACAACAAAATTGTCATCTGGAGTCAGAAGATCCCCACAGGAACCATATCCTGTAAGCCATAATTTATCATAAATTGCTACTATGTGTTCTTAAAAATAAGAAGTGGACATTTTCCATCCTGGTTTCTGCATGTTAGAATACCCTTCCCCTCTGCCATACATGAAGCATCATCCGTCAATTGCTTCAAATGTCTTCTAAGAAGAATGCATCCTGTTATTACTGAATTCCTGTTTTATTATACTGTTTTACTGATTTTCATGATGATTCTCTGTTTAATAACATTTTTATTGTGTTTAAAAATACGTGATATGTTGTTTTGTTGCTAAATGGCTATGTAACAATGCTTTTTTCATTTTTTCCTGTTTGAAATGCTTGTACAGATTTCACACTTTTGAATTAAGTGAATGTTAGATCTAATTGAATAACTTTTTTCATAGGTTGAAAGTTCAACAAATGACACTGTTTGTGCAACTGATATCAAACCAAAGGATGAAATGCATATTGCTGGACAAACTGAGAACTTCAGTTCTCCTACTTCTTTTGTTCCAGAAGAAGATATTTTGTCCCCCATAGGACAACCTGAATTGCCATGTAATTCTGACTGTCTGATTCCTGC
Source organism: Podarcis tiliguerta (assembly GCF_965153285.1). NCBI lineage: Eukaryota > Metazoa > Chordata > Lepidosauria > Squamata > Lacertidae > Podarcis > Podarcis tiliguerta. The sequence goes on along the minus strand of NC_139544.1, from coordinate 33,324,730 downwards.
TACTGCTGAATTCCCCACTATTGTTGAACCAGTAAAGCATGCTGTTCCTGCCACAACAAATGAAGCTAGTGATGTAGCTGTTAGTCCATTAGATTACAGGATGCTTTGTGGTGTTGAAAACTGTGTTAGCAAGGAGATCAGCCTTATTCCTGAGGATAATGGGTTGCCTCCTCTTCTGCTTGCAAGAGGAGAAAAAGGAGAAGGTGAGTTTCCTCTGCCCAAGTAGTTTTCCTGGGAAACGTGTGTTTTCTAAAAATGGGAATGTTTCTCAGTGTAATGTGCTACATTGCATTGATTTTGCAATTTAGAAGTGTATAATGATATTGAGAATCATAAGATATTAATAAAATCAATTAAAAGGTAAATGTATAACATTAAAATTAAAATATAAATAAAAAATATTGTCCTTATTGGCACATAATGATCTGGCTTAGTGAGAATGCGAAAAAGGTGGGGCTTTCTGGAGAGGAGATTGTAACTGCTTTGCTCCTCCTCTGTTCTGCTGTTGTGCTGAGCTAAATCATGGTTTAGCTTAGCATGTCATCAGAACTGGGGCTTGTTGCTTAGCTCTCCAGACAAATCATGAACTATAAATCATGGGACAAACTTTAGTCTGCAGCTTGTTTTACTGGAGAAAGCTAAGCCACAAGCCCAGACTAAGACAAACCATGGCTTCTCACAACACAGCTGCAGGATGAATGGGGAGAAATAGAGAGTCTGCAATCTCTTCTCTGGGAGCTTGCATGGCTGCTTGTTTACAATAAGCCATGGTCTGTCTTGGCATTATGTGCTGACTGTGCCATCAAATCCAGATATGCTCACATCTACTGCTGGACCGTTTTTCTGATTAAAGTCTTGTATTTTGCAATGAGAAATTGCTTTCCTCCTGCTCACTGTAAGAAAATACCTCCTGTTGAACTAATAATGTTCTAAATTTTCTTTAGAATCCTTAATAGAAGAACATCCTTCTCATAAGCAAGTTACTTTACTACTTGAAGAACCCAATCCACTAACATTCATCCTGAATGCAAATCTTCTTGTGAATGTCAAGATACTGCCTTGTAAGTGGTACACAAGGAAAATGGCATGTAAAAGTGTTTGTTTGCTGCTATGAAATATGAACCAACCTGTAGGCTTAAATCTTTAGTTTTACTTGAGGCTTTCCCCCCGTTACTCTTGCCTTCTACCTTTTTAAGTTATTTTGGAAATAGGTATCACAAACCTCATTCTCCCCCCCCCCCTTTTTTTTTTTTATTGGGGCATGATCCCTGGACATATTTTATTGTCCTTAAATGAATAACACTTGCCCAGGGGGCATGTCATGTATAATTTTGAAGTGTTCTAGGCATTTTTGGTAGGAATACATTGAATAGGTAGTGCTACATTGAATTAAACAAATATTGATTGAAGTTGGATTATACTACCTTTCAAATTCTTCATTAGACTGAAGTAAGATTCGTAGGTGTATAGAAAGTCAGATGATGTCAGCTGTAAATATTTTTACATACAATAATGAATTACAGTGTTCCCTATAATGCCTTAGTGCTTAATTATCACATCAATAAAAGCTATCACCTTTCTATTTTGAATCTTTGTGGCTAATATAGCAACCATCTCTAAACTAGAGCTTTTAAATTTTAAAAAATCTTATAAAAGTCAAGTAAATAGTTCAATACAGATGGTGCTATACAACTGTCATACTCAGAAAAGACCCATTGAAATAAATGGAAATACTTCAGTGAGTTTACACTTCCCTAACATTGAATATAGCCTAAGACTTCCTAACGTTAATGTCTTAGTTACTATGCAGAAATATATATATATATATATTTAATATCCTTCATTTAACAATAAAATATTCTACTGCTTAATTTTATTTTTCTCAATAAGATTCTTCAGAAAGGTGCTGGTACTTCTCAACCAATGGACTGCATGGTTTGGGGCAGGCAGAAATTATTATACTGTTACCTTGTTTGCCAAATGAAGATGATGTTCCTGAAGAAATATTCAAATTATTTATTAATATATATAAGGATGCCATGAAAGGTATGAAACTTTGCTATAATTTGAAAGCAGAACATATCAGACTTCATGAAATACTTCCTTTTCAGTACAGTCATACCTTGGTTCTCAAATTTAATCCATTTCAGGAGTCCTTTCAACTCCCGAAAAGGTTTGAAAACCAAGGCATGGCTTCTGATTGGCTGCAGGAGCTTCCTGCAGCCAATCAGAAGCTGCATCGGACGTTTGGCTTCACAAACTTGAACACTTCCGGGTTTGCAATGTTCGGAAGCCGATTTGTTCGACAACTAAGGCGTTTGACCACCAAGGTACCACTGTATTCATCTTAATGGTGTTGTTCAAATAATAAGAACTGACCCAATGTTCTTTGCTGGGCTGCTCGAAAAATGACAGGCATTTCAGGGAAATTTTCCACCCTTAGTTGCTGATCTCATTTTGGGGAGTCTCTTTCCCCCCTCTCTACTTCCATATTAATAATCCATTTCTGTTGCAGCCCCTGCCAGCTGTTCAGGATGGTCCCCTAATTCTCATGAGCGACTTATTTGGATGTGTTATGTCATGGTGCTATAGGTGGTGGGGACAGTAGTGTCAGGAATCCAAGCACAATCATGCTTATCTGGATTCAGCATATGGTACTTATAATAACAAATTGATATTATTATTACCCACCCTTCACCATAATATTAATTCAATATTAAAAACAGTTTAAAACAAATTACAGTCAAAATAATACAGGATGAGTCCTGAAAATATGTATTTCGAGTATCAAAGGCTAGGGTAAAGACATGTGACTCCAGCACATGACAGAAACTGTATAATGAAGATGCCAGGCACATCTCTGGGAATGGAATTCCTCAACTGAGGAACAGCCATGGAGAGTTCCCCCTCCCAGGCCACCCCCACCCCAGATTTCTGAGGCTGATGGAACTACAAAGAGTGCCCCTTCTGCTGATTTTAATACCTGTATGAAAGGAGGTGATCTTTCAGATATTTGGGGCCAGAGTCATTTGTCTTATTTTGCCCTAGAAGCTATGATTATGTCCATGGCTGTATGCATCAGGAGTGTGCTTTTATGATGATTTTGACTATATGTATTCTTTTAACCAGGAAAATTCATAGGAAATTTGGAAAATATTACTTTCACTGAAGGCTTTCTTGGAAGCAAGGAGAATGGTGGATTCCTATTTGTTACACCAACTTTTCAGAAACTGGATGATCTCATACTACCCAAAAATCCTTTTTTATGTGGTATTCTTATTCAGAAGCAAGAGGTGCCATGGGCAAAGGTGTTTCCAATTCGCTTAATGTTGAGATTAGGAGCAGAATACGGAGGTGAGTTTCATTCACATATTATTTCATATACGTAGATCAGTGCTTTAATCTGATCCATTGTGTATTGACATCAAGTCTTTAACCTCAGTGTGGTTGCAAATGATGTCAGTTTCATTTATTCGTCTTCCTATGGGTCTTTTTGGTAGCATATTTCAATATTATATGAGTAAAGATGTAAAGGCTATCCAGGGGGTGGGGATTAAGAGGGAAATGCAAGGACTATTTTCCAGTAGAAAAACTGGAAATTTGAGGAACCACTGAAGAAAACTTATGAAATATTTTCTGTTTTGGAATGAATGAAGTGCTTTCCACTCACTTAAAATGTGTGGTATGAAAGTTTCTATGTAGGACAAATTTAAGCATTGGTTAGCGATGACTGCTGTGTAAACCACAGACATATACAACACAATCTAAAATACATTTCTGCACCTAGAATGTGCTGCCATCTTCATAACAAGAATGTGCTACTTGCCACCTCCCAGTGACTTTTGAATCTGGTCCAGAGATATATTAAATAATAATAATAATAATAATAATAATAATTTTTTATTTATACCCCGCCCTCCCCAGCCAAGGCCGGGCTCAGAGCGGCTTACAAGCAATAATAAAAACAAGATGAATGATTACAACTTAAAAACAAAAGTAAAATACAACATTAAAATAATGGAACATTAAAATATTAAAATGTAGCCTCATCGCAGGAGGAGAAGGAAAAGAAAAAAGAAAGAGAGGGAGGGAGGGAATCAAATTGGCTCCAAGCCAAAGGCCAGGCGGAACAACTCTGTCTTACAGGCCCTGCGGAAAGAAATCAGATCCTGCAGGGCCCTGGTCTCATGAGACAGAGCGTTCCACCAGGCCGGAGCCAGAGTTGAAAAGGCCCTGGCTCTGGTTGAAGCCAATCTAACTTCCTTAGGGCCTGGGACCACTAGGGTGTTGTTATTTATGGACCTTGAGGCTCTCTGTGGGGCATACCAGGAGAGGCGGTCTCGTAGGTATGAGGGTCCTAGGCCGTGAAGGGCTTTAAAGGTCAAAAGCAGCACCTTAAATCTGACCCTGTACTCCACCGGGAGCCAGTGCAGCTTGAAAAGCACTGGGTGAATATGCTCCCATGGCAGAGACCCCGTGAGGAGCCTTGCTGCAGCATTCTGTACCCGCTGGAGTTTCTGGGACAGCTTCAAGGGCAGCCCTGCGTAGAGCGAATTACAGTAGTCAAGCCTGGAGATGACCATCGCATGGATCACTGTGGCCAGGTCGGGGCGGGAAAGGTAAGGGACCAACTGCTTGATGCGGCGAAGGTGGAAAAATGTCGCCTTGGCTGTTGCTGTAACTTGCGCCTCCATGGAAAGGGAGGTGTCAAGGATTACACCCAAACTCTTAACGGAAGGCAATGGCACTAACTGGGCCCCCGCAAGAGAAGGGAGTTGGTCCCTCATCCCCATGCCATCCTGACCTAGCCATAGGACCTCTGTCTTCGAAGGATTTAGTTTCAATCGGCTCCCACGAAACCATCCAGCCACAGCTTCCAAACATCTGGTCAGTGTGTTCGGGGCCGAGTCGGTGTGGCCATCCATCAACAGATAGAGCTGAGTGTTATCAGCATATTGGTGACAGCCCAGCCCAAAGCTCCGGATAATCTGGGCAAGGGGGCGCATAAAGATGTTAAAAAGCATCGGGGAGAGAATTGCGCCCTGCGGCACTCCACACACCAAGGAGTGGCGCGACGACATTTCCCTCCCTAGTGCCACCCTCTGTCCCGACCAGAGATAAAAGAGCACAACCAGTTACGGGCTATGCCCTGTATCCCCACGTCTGCAAGGCGGTGGTCCAGAAGATCATGATCGACCATGTCAAAGGCTGCTGACAAATCTAAAAGGATCAGCAGTCCTGACCCGCCTCGATCTAGTTGTCTACGGAGATCATCTGTTAGGGCAACCAGAGCCGTCTCCGTCCCAAAACCAGGACGAAAACCGGACTGAAATGGATCTAATGCCGATGTAAATGTCCTGTATCTGCTATCCTGGTCATTGTATTATGTTCTTTGCTTTCTCTTTGGATATTTCTTCAGCTAATTCAGTACAGGATCTTATTTAGAGGCTTCTGGACCTCCTGTACAGTTCACTAAGAGAAGAGTATAAATGATTTATGTGATGTCAATTTCCATTTTAATGGGTTGAGTTTAAAAAGACATGCCAGAAAGATTGAAGGCAATCTCTTTCTGAAATTAAATAAATTCATTGCCAAGACATTGCCTTATAGTGCAAATCAATATGCCCCTATTTATTTTATTTTTTTACTAATTCTCTCCCCTCACCATTTTGCACTTCAGTTACATTTGGAAGTACATGTGAATGGCTGGGGACAGTTATAGCTGTAAACCTCATGTATGAATCATTTATTTTTTAAATAGCATACTTTCCCTGCTCATAAATGCAACATGGGACTTCCACTGATCACCACCACCGCATTGAGGGACTAGTCACATCCATACCCGTCTTCATCTGTTTTGTAAACAATCCCTGGTAGAACACCTCCATGTTGCATTACAAACTAGTTTTGAAAGTATCCTCTTTTTCAAAATGGTTTGCTGTATAACATTCGAGGCTGCTGTTTGAGAACAAAAGACAAAACACCCATGAGAATATTGGACTACCTTTGCGGTGTTTTGGATCCCAGCAATTATATATATATATATATATACACACACACACACACACACACACACACACACACCAGTTCCAATAACCACAATGTGTCAACTTCTAAAGTGATTGGGTTGTTTAGATATTATTCTGTTATGCATGTTTCTTACTTTCCCCCTTTTCTCTTGCTAGTGTACCCAACTCCTTTGACAAGTATTAGACATAGGAAGTCATTGTTTGGTGAAATAGGACACACAGTCATGAATTTACTTGTTGTGAGTATTTGCTTTTGCTTGTATTTCATTCTTGCCCTGTTGCTGATTCTAAAATTGCATTGTCAGAAATGAAATCAAGATCTGTGTATTCTTTAATGCTGCCTAATTATCTGTTGGGAGTTAAACTATAGGAAACTATCAGTAAGATAAATTTCACAATTTAGAATTTGATGATACCTTTAGAACAACCAAAATGTCACAAAATAATGAGAAAATTAAAATTCTCCCTAAGTTCATCAGGCTAAATGTTAAGTGAAGCAGTGGGGCAAAAGTGGGAGAACTATTGTTATTAAAATTGTAAACTCTTCATTGGCTTAAGATGGAGTATTGGAAGAGGTAGCAGGCTTTTAACAGATTAAGCTCTCCTAGGCTACTAAGCTTTGCAGGTTTCAGGTTACACCTAGGAATGCTTGGATGAAGAAACGTACAATGGTAGATTTTTCATTTTTGAAAATGAAATCCAGCAGTTAACTTGGTCTGTCATTAGCCTTAAGCAAAACAATCAAGTTCCTTCTTGTAGTGAACAGCAGAAAAGTTAATAAGGACCATTTGTATACTAGCTAACCACATTTTGGGTGGTTTGCTAGGTGAACAAACAACAGCAGTGTGAAGCTGAATTGAATAGATTTATTTGGTGGTCAAAGGAAATGTGTTCTGGGTACATGTTCCCATGACAAATGTGTATTAAGAACTATTGCAGAGGCAATTGTTAAGCACATTTCCTGTCCATCACTTACCCCTTGCGTTTTGTTCCTCCTGTCACTGTTTTCAGTGGAACTGGGGTGTACTGGCTGTAAACAGAATGTGTCATTTTGCCCTATGAAAGTTACATACATGTTAATTAAATGTTGGAAGTATAACATAGAAAGGTATCTGGTGGGCTTTATTCACACTTGGTGGGCATGTGAGTATTATTCTGTAACTTTACAAAAAGTGTAATTTTATGCATCTGCCTAGTTATGCTATTTTTTTAATTCTCATGCTTATTATTTAATCATTTCTATACTGCACAACTTGTATACAAAAATAGAATGGGTTAGCTGACTATAATTAGCAGGTAGTATGTTCTCTAACTTTGTTTTCTCAAACTGGTTCAGTTTACCTTGTGGGTGACTGGTTATTGTAATAAGTGAGTCAAAGAAGATAATAGTTAACATTTTTTGGTATACATGTTTTATTGATAGCTTGGTACTAGATTTTGGGTAATTCCTTTTTATTCTACAATCAGTAGTCATGAGACATGCATACCATTGAAAATTAAATATATAAATTAATCAACTTTCTATTGCGTTGCAGGATCTTCGGAATTATCAATATACATTGCATACAATAGATAATTTATTTATTCATATGGAAATGGGTAGAAGCTACATTAAAATACCTCTGAGGAGATATAATGAGGTAAGAACAATTTGTCGTAAGGCCTGGTGCAGATGTAATCAAAAATTGGCAAAAATTTATATACAGACTACATAGTACCAGTGTGGCATCATCACTAATGTTGGATTTAGACTACAGAGGCCCAGGTTCAAATCTCCACAGCCATGAAGGTTGCTGAGTGATCTTGGGGTAGTAATTAAATCCCAACTATCATGAATTGCTATCTTTAGGGAAAGGGCAGGATAGAATAGAGTAAAGCATGTAAATGTTTCATCCTGCGAAGTTATTAACTTCTTAATATGTAAGAATTAGTTGTTTGAATAAGAAACGTTTGTAGGCCCTATAATAGAATTTTCTCCATTTACATGTGTTGTAATCTGGGTCCTAAGCAATATTTTCCCAGGTTTTGTGGGGCTAAACTTATGTGCTTTATAGCCAAACTCACAGCAATTGTAGGAAAAGGGGCTTGTGGGTAGGACATTATACAAAGTATTAAAGTGGCAGCTTTGGCCTTCTGAAGCAGCTGTAGTTTGCTAAGGAGGAAGTGCTGAATTTGAGAGAGATGCAGAATGGTCAGGGTTATGTGAAGGTCGGTAACATTTTATCAGAATCTCACTTCCAGCCTGATCCTATCCATGTGTACTCATAAGTAAGTTCTGTGGTGTTCGACTGGACTTATTTCTAGATAGATGTCTATACTTAGGGACATAGCTTAAACCTTGGAGTTAAAAGAAGCAGCAAGGATTCATGTTCTCTCTCTCACTCACTCATACACACACACACACTCTTAATGACATTTCTGTAATTATAGGTGATGAAAGTCATAAATACTTCTAATGAGCATGTCATTAGCATTGGAGCCAGTTTTAGTCCTGAAGCAGATTCTCATTTAGTCTGTATACAGAATGATGATGGAGCCTATCAGACACAAGCAAACAGTGCTACAGGACAGCCTAGGAAAAGTAAGTGTCTTCCACAGTATTGTGTCCATTGGAGCATGTGGTCAGTTTTTTAGTCTGGTATGTGAGTGTCACGGACTGGTTGGACACTGTTTTTCTAGAACTTCATAAGTTGTGTGCATTTCTAGTATAACACAGAATGTAAATACCTACTCAAATTATGTTTAAAATACTTCTAAGTTTCTATGAGCAATTGACATATATGATGTTTGTTTAGTTACAGGTGCAAGCTTTGTTGTGTTCAATGGAGCCCTAAAAACGTCTTCTGGATTCCTTGCTAAATCTAGTATTGTTGAAGGTACGTGGTGTTTGTTTGTTTTTTGGTGTGTGTTTTTTGCAGTCATGTCAGAGGTGAAGGGGGAGTCCCTGAGACAGAGATGTGTGAGCATTGTACTCATGTTCCCAAGAGTGTTGTATGGCTAAGTTGTTTTTTGCAAAAGCTCTGTAGCTCCATTGTATTTCTCACTTAAAGTTGCCCTTGTGAGTTTAGTGCGCATGACAAAAAAAACACACAACTAGAATCAAGTGCTGCATATCCTGTCCTCTGCACCTTTTTTAAAAAAGTTCCCCTCTTCTGCTGAAGTTGTGGGGGAATTGTTTGTGCCACAGGTGTCATGCTGGAGCAGAGATGCCGTGAGGGCATGATAGTGAATTAGAATCCTAAAAGGTACTCCCAAAAATCTAGTTCAGGCCTCCTTTGGATGCAGAAAAGCCACTACTATAGCAGTCCAGCCTCCTTGAATTGATGCAGGATACAGCTGAAGTGTGCTCCTTCCCTGTGCCCCTCACAACTCTGCTCCTTTTTCAGTTGTTCCACAGGTGTTTCTTTGCCAGCAGAATGGCTCTGCTGAAACATGTTCTGCAAGTTTATCATTATTGTATATGTATTTGGTGTCCTACCATCAAAACTGGGCTTCAGCTGAATCTTATACCCTGATGGATCTCAGGCACAAGATTTTGCCCATTACTGTAATAAAATAATTTGGCTTTGTGTCTATTAAAGTAATTGTTTTTCTTATAGATGGAATAATGGTTCAAATAACTCCAGAGATTATGGATGGCTTGCGTCAAGCTTTAAGGGGGAAAAAGGACTTTAGAATTACGTGTGGCAAAGTCGACTCTGGAGATCTGAGGGAATATGTAGAAATTTGTTGGGTAGAAAATGAAGAAAAAACAAATGTGAGGTATGATGTTTTTACAAAAGTCAAAATGTATGTTAATATTTTTCTGCAAAATGTCATCAGTTTTTAAAAAAATAAAAGGTCTGATATTGACAACTATTTGCATAATCCTCCTATATACAGAATTTTTTTCTAACATTTTTTGGCCATGCTTTATTAAAAAAATTATTTATCTGAAGGTCTATAGATTAGTCAGCCTCTCAGAGCTGCCTTATGAACATTTTAAATATTTTATGAATTTAGATATTATGGATATTTATCCTTTTATGTGGAAGCAAACATGAATAAGGAGGTGGAAGAGAAATTTAGAAAATGTTAAGCTGCACAGTGAGACTGAATGTTTAGCAAAAGTGCTGTGTAGGAAATTTGGGTGATGACACAGTACATGCACACATAACTGGTCACATGCTGTACATCAGAGGAACCGTCCAGGAGTCCAGTTTGAACAAGGTGAATTCAGTATTTGATGTTTTTCACTTGCAACATTCTGTGGATTCAGAATTGGTGGTAAACAGCATTTCTATGTTGCCGCAGAACTGAAGTTCTCTAGGTAGGCTATGTAAAAAATTGTAAAAAACCTGAAAGAATAAAAAAGACAATTGCCTTTGCTCTTCTGTATTTTGGGTCCTTCTTGCAAGTTTCCCATAGGTATCTGGTTGGCTACTGTGAGAACAGGGTGCTGGACTAGGTGGGCCTTTGGCCTGAAGCAGCAGCCTCTTCTGAATTCAACATTCCACTCAGCTAGTGCTTAAGCAGCTGCTTGGATTTCAGACTTACATTTTTGGTCCATCCGATCTCAAATTCAGGATGGTTGACAGTAATAGATAAAATTCTATATAATGTGACATGCTACATTAATTTCTATTTGGGCTGGCTTCCAGTAACACATTATGTGGGGAAAGAAACTAGTGGAGTCTGACTAGTGCAATTAATGCAGTATTAACCTTGCTTCATAGAGTTACAAGCCCAATAGATGGGAAATCAATGGAAGGAGTTCCAAGCGAAAAAATTGTCCAAGAAGAATATTTTGAAATGGACAATAAACTTGTAAAGTGTACAGAAGTAAGTTAATGCTGCTGTTCTCAAAATAACAAATATTTGCTATAATATTAAATGAAGCTTTTGAAACATTGAAAAGGTATCTGTGTGTGAAAGAGATACAATATTGCTGAATTCTTCACGCTACATATCCTTATCCCCAATTCCCACTAGTGTTTCAAATGTTGATTATATCTTTACTTTTGAAAGCTGTAAGTATATTTATGAAACATTGTCTCTTTTGTATTAGTCTAGTTAAGTTAGTTTATTTTCTGTATAAAATACTCTTATTAATCTTTATTAAAATAGTAATCCATTAGTTAACTAATACATGAGATTTGTTATAAAAAAAAAGAGATTTGTTATGTTTTTGCAGTTACTCAGGAAAGCACCAGATTATTACTTGGCTATGAGACATGGCAGTTGAAACTTTTTTCAGCCACTAGTATTTTGACTGATGAAAGGCAGCACACCTGCCTTTTCACATTGTTCTGGAAGAAGATATGCAAGGGATTCCCCCAGGCTTGTCTCACCAGGCACAAAGAGATCATTTTGTAGTGATCTCTATCTCATATGGAAGTGGATACCCAGGCAGGTTCTTCAGTATGATAGAGTATGTGGTGTATGTAAAGAAAGACCAGCTGTTATTTGTATTGCTCTTCTTTATGGTTGTAAATCAGAACATTTATTTTTAAAAAGAAAAAAGATTCTACCATAATAAAACAAAAGCTGTTGGAAGGATATTTTATCCATTTACTCTTTCAGAGACATTTTTACTTGTCTATTTTCAGGTTTGAGTACTTAAGAAGTGAGTAGATGTTGGGTCTGGGATATTTTTAAAAAAACACCACTCTAGAATCTTTGTAGGATAAGGATCACTTAGGTTCAGACATTGAATTCTTTTAGACTTATATTCCCTTTCAGCCCAATACTTTGGTTTATACTGGCTTTGCATCTACTCCATTGTTAGACAAACTCTTGCTACTAGCAGCATAAATGTCTGAGTTAGGGAATGGGACAGATAGTCTGGGAATTAGGGGTGGGAGGAAGTACAGCTTAGAGCTAACAGTTGGAATTGGCCTTTTGGGAAAGGCATTTGTTTCGGCTTCCATATTTCAGAATGTTAATCTGCATTTTGAATACATTTTTCTTCTCCAATAGTTGGATGATTTCACACATTTTGTTTTATTTTATTTTTTAAATTCCTACATCTATCTTGTCCCTTTGCAAATTCTAGTGAACACCATTGATCCAACATACCTATCATTGAATGTTATCGCTGCTGCAGTAGTCATTTTAATTTTAGCAAGAAAAAGTCTGCTATTTAGGGAAGAAGTCACTATAGCTAACTGTTCTCTAATTACATTTCAGGTGTTCTATCTCTTAAAGGCCAGTGAGGTATCCAGTCATGCTCATCAATTTGCTAAAGAAATTGCATTGGCTTCTTGTATGGCCCTTCGCCAACATCTCAAAACCCTGAAAAGTCATGGAATGAACAAGATAGGCCTGAGAGTCTCCATGGATACCGATAGGGTAACTTTTTAAAAGCTGCAGCTATATATCCATATATGTGATACTCATATAGACATTTGGGAACTCTGTATTGACTATACCCTATATGAACTTGGGGGAAATGGAACGAAGTGGTATAAAAATGTCTTCATGTCAATTAATATCAGTTCTTATATAAATAACTCACCAGCATTCATTTGGATGAGATTTAAAGCAGTCAAGTTCTTGCTGTACCAAACTGCAGCAGGTGTCACTGAACCTTTGGATCTGTGGACACATTTGGAATTTGATAGTATGCTGTGGGCACACCACCCCTTCTGCTTGCTTATATCCCCCTACCCAGTGTTTTTTTCCAGGAGGTACTCAAAGGTACGCAGTACTGGCATCTCTCTCTCTCTTGATTAAAAAGTGTGACACTTACTGTAACAACTTCATGGTGAATCCTGGCAGCTATTTTTCTAGAAAAAAAGCACTGCCCCATCCCTTCTGCCCTTATCCTCCCACTCCCTCCACCAGAGAGACAGAAAAAGAGAGCACACCCACTTTTTGATCTTTCAGAAGTAAAGGTTAGATAAGGTAGAATTAAAATAGATCCTCTTGAATTTCCATGATTTCACATAAGAGTCCCACCAAAAACCACCATCAAATTAAAATTAGACTGCACAATGAAAAAGAAACAGATCTGGTGCTTATCAGCACCATAAAAATATTGATCCAAAGCAGAAACCCTAATTGACCTTCATTTTTACAAAGTATGACAAACTTTCAGTCTGAGGGAATCGTTAGTAGATAATAAAGCTAATACTGTTACAGATACAGTCGTACCTTGGAAGTCGAACAAAATCTGTTCCGGAAGGCTGCTCGACTTCCAAAACGTTCAGAAACCAAAGTGCAGCTTCTGATTGGCTGCAGGATTCCTGCAGCTAACTGGAAGCCTTGTCGGACGTTCAGCTTCCAAAAATAGTTTGCAAACCAGAACACACCTTACGGAACTTAGTGGAATGGTTCGGGAAAGGTTGATTCCTTTGTTGTTATTTCTTTTTTAAATGTTAAATTATGATAGTAAACTGCCTGAAGAATTTTGAATAGGATATATATCTAATTATTGTGTTGCTGTCTATATTGTTTGTTATGGTAAATCAAACACGTTTTTATTTTATTTTAGGTGGAATACCAGGCAGGATCTGGAGGCAAGCTTCTTCCCCAGCATTACCTAAATGATCTGGATAGTGCTTTGATCCCAGTGATTCATGGTGGGACATCAAATGCTACAAATCTACCAATGGAAATGGAATTAATATTTTTCATCACTGAATCTCTCTTAATATAACAGGCGTGTATGTTATACTGCAGTGGACTGAATTGCTAGCAGTGACCAATACCAAAGCAGTTAGATTACACTATGGATGAAATATTCAGGTTTTATTTTTTTAAAAGCCAATGATTTAGTAACACATCTTTAATAACATTTTATCTTTTTAAAATGTGAGCATGTTCCTCCTTAATGTCAACATAAAATATCATTTTAAAAACCTGACCATTATCTAACGTTCTGAAAGTTTACACTTAATACAGCCCAGTAAAAGGCAAGAAAGGATTAAAACTAGCTTGTGTGTGCAAAATACCGAAGGATATCCATCTATCATTTGCAGATGTTTTAGGTGGTTTTTTAAATTAGATACAAGTCTGATAGGCTATTCTTAAATAGTTTTGGGGTTGTTTGTTTGCTTGTTTTAAAAAAGATAAGTGTAAGCTAAAGTGGGATATGTTTGAACAGATCAATATTACCTAGACACACAGCATGTTTCTTACCATTGTAATAATTTTATAACTCTGATTTTTTTTTTAAATGGTATGTTTTTGAAGTGTATAATGATGCACTTTTGCAAAATTTGTCAGCTCTCATGGAATTACTTTTTTGAATGGCTAACTTTGTTATATGTTTATAATGAATTTATTGAACATAAAGATGAATACCCTTTATATTAAATACCTAATCTTTTTTCTTCTATGCTCAGATGTACAGTTTCTTGGTTTTTCCAAGAATGAGTAAGAAGCCAGATGACCCTTAAAGTAGTCATCCTGTAGCAGTAAATCAGGCATAAAGCCTGTCTGTGCGCCATTCTCTGATTTTTGAGACCTCTTGGTATCCCTGTTTATTTTCAGGGAGAACAATGTATTAAGTGTGAATTTTCATGAACGGTTTCCTGTATACAATACTTATTTTTATACTGGGGTATTTGCATTAAATAAGCATTTATATATGAGGATAATTGATATTAGTACCTGAGAACTCTAAATACATTTTGATAATGCCTGCATAATGTTCCTGTTTGTTATGCACAGAAGTAAATTGTGTGTGCCTATGTGTCTGTTTGATTAAAGTATTAGACTGAATTTATTGCATTCTAATTGTATCTAGATGCCTTCTTGACATTCACTGGGGTATATTTATGTTGTATCAAAAGACAGCTTATAAACTAATATGTTTGCCAGTTTATGTTATGGTGGCACAGGATTTTTGGAAACGTTGAGAAATTGCTGGCCATTAGACTATTATCATTGAACCAATGCACTCCTTTCTATTCAGAATTAAAATTCTGTGGGCAAGCTAAAGTTTACAGTAACATTCATTATAATACCATATCTAGGTTCCTATATCAGTGAACAGAGGAAGACAGCTGCAGCAAAGAATGCTAAGTGTTTCAAATATTGACCCATCATATGTAACCATGGCTTGTACAACATTATATTGTGTAAAAGCAATTGTAACCCATTTTGTCATAATGGCTTTATGTTCTCTTGGAAATTGATCCTTTCAGTTTATAGATAACAAATAGCATTTTATAAACACTTGTTTTAGAACAATATTATTAGGCCTTATAAAATGTATAAATATTATTAAAATCTTTATGAATGAAGCTGACAAGTACTTAACAAATGACACAACAACATTTTAAAAGCTGTGATACATTGCTTAAAGGTCCCTTTCTTTCAGTTGCTTATTTAAGTTGAACTTTATCGGTTCCCAAATCTATTTAAAGTTCCTCAGAGTCACTATGAAGTTTTCTGCCTCTGTTTTAAAAGTGAACATGTTAAGCTTATTGACTTTGGTACATTCTGGCCATAAAAAATGTGTGTGGTCTTATTTATAGTATTACAGACCATGTACAACTTGCTAAATAACCTGCAATAAGAAACCTGATTTTCAGTGTTCTTAAATGCACAGTAGAGAAATAAAGACTGGGATTTCAAGAACTTATGTGTGCCTAACTACTTCTATGTTTGTGTTTCTCAGACAATATTCTCATGCTATATAGCAAGTTGCTTTAGAGGCAAATTGTGGGGGTTGAAAAAAGACAAGTAAAAATACCACCAAGAATGCCAGGTGCTTGGATATGCACAAAGTAGTTTTTCAGATATTGTCAAAATATGTGTGTTTCACATATTGAACAAATTGTCAATTGAGAAGGAAACTGGAGGTATTTTTGGTCCTGTTAGTCCTTAAGGGTTATCTGTACAATATTTCTAGACTAAAACACAGAAGTATTTTAAAATGTATGTTGTGACACTTCACTACAATTAAGTTGAACTACTCATCTTTTTATTATAATATCCAGCCACAGACCTGAAGGGAAAACAATAAAAAATAGAATTTAAGCAAAATATGCTAATTCACATTAAAATGGTGTAATAAACAAGTATATTTTGTGTTTAATGCCTTAATAAGGGGTTGGCTTTAATAAGGTAAAATACAAATGCTATTGCACAGATTTAACTTTAATGATCTCTTTATAAATCACTAGCAGCTTTTAGACTACCATTACTGTCATAGTACTAGAAAAAATCTTTCCCCCTTTCTTCCCTTTCCCCTTGGTACCACTGCTTGCTGACTCTGTCATCTTCCTCATTTTTAAGTTCAGACAATTGCCCAATCTATACTGCCTCTTCCTTTGAACATGGTCATGCACTAGCAATTTTTGTACAAGTAATTTATGTCCCTTGAAGAATAATTTAATGTTATAAGATACATTGTGAAATTTATGCTCACACTTGTTCTTACCTGTTGTGTTTGTGTTGATAGACCTCAAAAGAATGAAAAAAAATTGCATGTTTTTGTATTATAAACTACCTTGTGATCCTCCAATGAAGGGTGTTTTTGAAATGTTGTTAATAATACCTTCATTCATGGCCATATCTTGCAATCAGCTGCAGATCCTTTATTTATGCTTTAAGGTCCTTTTCTATTCCTGAGTATACTTTTCGTTACCTCCTCACATTTCCATTTCTCTACATCTTCTGCTTGGCTAGGGCTACACCCACTGGCGGAGGAAGAGGTGTGCAGGGGGAGCAAACCGCCCCCAGCAGTGCGATCCCGGTTGGGTACCATCATGGCTGCCTCCCACCCACGCTGGGCGCCACGCCCCCCACAGGCGGTGTGCCATGCCCCCAGGACGCACACCACACCCCTGCGGGTGGCGTGCCACATCCCCGGATGTGCGCCAGCCTTGCCCCCTACCTGCTCTTTGCCTCCCCCCACCCCCCGTGCTGGAGCATGAAGCTCCGCCACTGTTTGCACCAATCAATCTTTATTGCCCTTTCCAAATACTTCTCACAGCGTTATTTATTGGATTTGGCAGGCCTGTTAACCCTCCTCCCTGTACTAAAAGTGGTACCTTGGTACTCGAACGGCTTGGCCCCGAACGCCACAAACCCAGAAGTGAGTGTTCAGGTTTGCGAATGTTTTCAGAAACCGGACATCCGATGCGGCTTCCGATTGAGTGCAGGAAGCTCCTACAGCCAATCAAAAGCCATACCTTGGTTTTTGAACGGTTTCGAGAGTCAAATGGACTCCCAGAATGAATTAAGTTTGAGAACGAAGGTACCACTAAATGTGTAGGGATTGGATGGGTAGCTCTCCTACAGTTGAAGGTGCCAGTCCTATCCTTCACTTCTATGCAAGTAATCCACTACACTAGCACTACTGCCTTCTAAGTGCTACCTGTGCCCTTCAGAATCCTGACAAAACTTGCTTGGAGTAGCTGTGTGTTTAATAGGCCAAAATGCAGCCCTTAACTTCTTGTCCCCCAAGCAGTAATGTCACTTGCTGTGTACTTACTACACTCCTGCCTTTCTGTTTTAGAACCAAACTCCTATTGCTATTGCTTAGGTGCAGGGTGTTTTTGTGTGGGTTGGCACTTAAAGGAAACATGTAGTAATACTTACAGCTCTATGAGCAGCATTTTAAGGAGAAACATGGGATATACACTTTTAAATACCTTTGCTGTACCAAAGGTATTTGTAGGACACACTCCTAGGTGCTTGCATGAGTGTAGCCAGGATTTTTGTTGGGAGTGGGGTCAGGCCTTTTGTCAGGGTGGGGGGTGGGAGAACCTGTTTGCTATTGATTTTTATTTATTGGGGGGGCACCTGCCCCTCCCTGCTCCCCCTTGGCTACGCCCATGGGTGCTTTTGGGCTCCAAATACAGTGTTATATTTGTTCCAGGGATCTTAACGTAGGACACAGCTTGCCCACTTAGAAATACATTGCCCCTTTTGTGCCCCCTTTTGCACATATGGACCTACCAACCTTCGTCCCAATACATTGTTAAAACCAAAAGGGGCAATATCGAGCGCCGATTGAAAGATTTAATCCCAAAGCGGCAGATTCAGAGGGCATCCTCAGATGGGACTCTCTCTCCCGTCCGCTCGGCGGAAGGATATGTTGGCGCCGTTCCACAGCGACCTCGGCGCGTGCTCGACGTAGGCGCTCTCGAGGCCTGGAAGTATCTGGGCATCTTCTCTCCTCCCGCTACGGCCGAACATGGAAGCGCGCGAGCCGGGTAAGGTCCGTGCGCCGCCCCTCGTGGAGAGTCTTGCGCGCTCGCTGGTGCTGAGGGGGGAGAGAGAGGCTCTAGCAGCCCCTTCTTCCCTCCTTATAGCCGGGTTGGTCCCGCTCTCTTGAGCGCCGGCAGACCGCCGTATGGTTCCCAATTATTTAATAACAACAAAAATCACCCTTCTTTTCCATTTTACTGCTGAAATTTTCAAAAAAAAAAAAAAAAAAAAAAAAAAAAAGCGCGGCTGAGCGTGGGGGAGGAGGCGTTGTAGAAACCGTTTTTTCTGTATGGAGAAGAAACTCAAGTTCCTCGGTGGGAAGTGCAAATATTTCGTATTTTGAGGGGGGGTTTCTGGTAGGAAAAAAAAGCCAAAGGAGATTCCCAAAGGTCTGATTTCCGCACACCCCTGATGTACAAAGTGATGTCAAGCATTCGTATCCGTTACAAAAAGAGAAACAACATGAAGCCACTGAGATAGAAGGGAAGCAACGGCTGGTGGTGTCCATTTTGAAACATGAAAAAAGCGCTACCAGGGTTAAACTAGGGCAGTCTTTCCTCCTGCGTGTTAACCTGCAGGTATTCTGGACGCCGATTTCCATTAGGCCCAGCAAATGTGGCCAGTGGCAAAATAGGGAAGACAGTGTGGTATAGTGGTTAGAGCGCTGGTTCTGGACCCAGAAGACGAGGGTTCAAATTCTGACTCTGCCATTGAAGTTCACTGGGCGACCTTGGGGCCACTCTCTCTGAGCCTCACTTAACCTCACAGGCATGTGTGGATAAAATGGGGAGGAGAAGTATGTATGTTGGCTTGAGCTCTTTGGAGGAAAGGTGGGATATAAATACAGTAAAGCCAAGGTCAGACACCTGATCTATCCAGTACTGTCTATACTGACTGGTGCTCTAGGGTTTCAGACAGGACATTCCCAGGATTGAACCTGGAACTTGCCACTGAGCTATGGCAATTCCCCAAAGTGATGTTGAGGGTTGTAGTCCAATCATATTTGGAGGGCAACGGATTGGGAAAGGCTGAAATAGAAACTTCCACATGTTTTTGAGTGAAGATTTCCTTCCAGCCACCATGCATTGTGGTTTCTCTTTCTCCTTTTTTTTGCATGCACATGCTTGGTTGGTTGCTTCTTGGGTGCACCTGCTAGAATGAGGAGCAGGGCAGGTGTGCTGGTGCAAATATTAACCTTTTGTTCTCCATACATAAATCACTGCTCACCTCTGTGGTCAGCTTGTGTGGGTAAGTGTAACATCTGTTGTGGAGACTTGACTGGAAGACTGAAAAAAGCTATTTTGATTATTAGAGAGGAATAAATCAAGAGGATGCTGTTTTTCTAATCAGAGAAGCAATTGCTGCAATGTTACATACAAGACCTTGTGTCAGATAGTTTAATTGAAACACAGACAGAGAAAGAAATGGAGTGTCTTCCGAAATTAAACACATTACCACCTCTTAAAGTTCTTGATTTGTTTTGAGGGCTATGTTGCTAATGCTCCCACAGCTTTTTTATGATATGAAACTGAAGAGCATGTATGACTGAAGAGCAATTTGCCTGGAATAACCTGGTTCCATTTGTTGACAAACCCATGCCTCTCTCCACAAAAGCAAAACCTGCCACTTACTGGATTACATTAATCTCTTACAACTTCTGATCTGGATGGTTGGTGGATCTCTTGTTCCATGCACACATACCTCACATAGTGCTACATTGGGCCTTCTAGGTAGTGGTGCCCACCCTATGGAATGCTCTCCCATCAGATTTCAAGGAGTTAGATAACTATACAACTTTTAGAAGACATCTGAAGGCAATCCTGTATAGGGAAGTTTTTATACCCCAGCTGGACAGGGTATAAATAATAAATAAATCATATTATTAATGTTTGATGTTTTATTATGCTTTTATATAGGTTGGAAGCCGCCCAGAGTGGCTGGGGCAAAGATGGGTGGGGTACAAATAATAACTTGTTGTTAATTTCCACACATTGGGAAATCTCAGTATCATCTTCACTGACTGGCAGTCTAATACTTTAGCCATGGCACTCTCCCAGCTCTACCTGGAGATGCCAAGGATTACACCTGGGACCTTCTGCATGCAAAGCAGATGCTGTGCCACTGAGCTGTAGACCTTCCCCTTCTGAAGTTCCACTTGACTATGATTCCTAGAAGACCCTGCTCCCTGCCTTGCAGGCCTTTTCCCACCTGGCCTGGGAGGGTGAGGCCCTGACTGACTACAAAAGCTGCTGAATTCTTGGCCTGGCATAGTGTTTAGGGGCTTTTGTTGAGGTGTGGGATAGTTGCTACTATTGATGTTATTTTTTTAATTGTTTACAACTACTGTTGTTTGTAATTATGTGGGTTTTGTGAGTGTTGTAAGCTGCCTTGAGTGTGATTTTAAGTTTGGAAAGGTGACATACAAATGAAATGAAGGGCTGACTGATTAGCATTTATGTTCAAATCTTTCCTTTATTGTCAATAATAGCTTATTTTATTCCTACTTTAATGCTAGATATTATTTCTGTTTCACATTAGTTGTCTCTATTCCCACACACACATGGCTTAATAAGCTTTTGTAAGCTGTCTAACATTGACATTTATTTCCTCCAATGTTCTCAACATAGGGTGTTGGAGTGAAAATATATTGGATTATTTCCTGAATGCCAAACAAATTAAAACAAGAGATGGAGCTGAAATCATCTGGTACCATAGAGCAAATAATAAGTTACAAATGGCAGAGGCGATACAGAGTAAGTATTTGCTGGACAATATATTTGAAAACAAACCAACTGTTAACTGAGAATATGATAAAAGTGGTTTATTTTAGTTTCACAATGTAACATGGAAGCACTTCTGAGGCCAGAGTTGAATTACCAGAGCGCTGCATGTGGTTTGTTAGAAGAATAGTTTGTTTCTTTTGTGATCATCAAATCAGAGAGCTACTCAGTTGCCTGGCAGCCATGCCACTTCAGAAATGCATTTCTAGCCCTTATGTTTTGAGACAATATGTGAAAAATATGAGTGCATCATAAGCTTTATGCAACATTTCCTGAAGGCATTCCATTGTGGCTGCAATTATTTATTATATAACACCCTTTAAGCAAATTTCCAAGATGGGAAAGGCAGAGAACCTTATGGCACGAGCCCATCCTAAACAGCGGAGAAGAGATTGCATGGAGTGATGGTGGTAAAATATTTGAACCCCCAGTCTAGGTATGTGACAGCAGTGGTGGAAAACCAATGTCCTTCAAGATGTTGCTAGAGTATACCTCTTGTCATCCCACTGGCCATGGTAACTGGGGCTGATGGTAGCTGAAGTCCAGCAACATTTAGAGGGGTCACAGGTATCCTACCTGCTCGGCTACAGGTAGAGGCGTACCTAGGTTCCCTTGCGCCCTTGGCAAGGAGATATATTGGTGCCCCCATCTCCATAAAAAAGCATGATGTAATTAAATAATCACAAAAGACTTAAACTGGGGGCTTATACTATAAATGTCTACTCATGAGTACATATCACCAAGTTCAATGGGGCTTACTCTGAGGAAACTGGGTACACAGGACTGCAGCCTAAATCTGGCACGCCGGAGGCAGGAACTTCTGAGAATACCTCACTTCCCTTTTCGTTACTCTGACAAGGCGCCAGCAGAAAGGCACTAACTTGGAGGTTGCACACTTTACTCAGAAGTAAGCAGCACTTAAGTCAATGGCTTTTGCTCTCTGGGATAAGCATGCAGCAGCGCACACACTGGAAACCAGTTAAGGTGAGAAAGAAACCAGGGATATTAGATATTTGAAGATGGCTATCATATCTTCTTCAAGTCCCTCTTTACCAGGCTAAACATACCAAATGCCCTCAACCATTTTTCATTATGCTTGGTTTCCAGGCACTTCAACATCTTGGTTGCCCTCCTCTGCACATGTTCCAGCTTGTCAATATCCTCCTTAAATTGTGGCTCCAATAACTGGACACAGTACTCCAGGTGTGTGACCAAGGCAGAATAGAGCAGGACTTTTACTTCCATTGATCAGGACACTGTAACTCTGCTGATGTAGCCAATAATAGCAATAGCTTTTTTTTTTTTTTTTTGCTGCTACATCACACTGTGGACTCACGTTAAACTTGGGGCCTACTAAGACCCCTAGATCATTTTCACATGAAAACCAGGTGCCCCCCATCTTACATTTGTGGAGCTGGCTCTTCCTGCTGAAGTGTAGAACCTTGTATTTGTCCCTTAGTTTGGGCCAATCTGTTGACGTCATATTGAATCCCGATTCTGTCCTGCAACATTAGTTACCCCTCCCATTTTTGTGTCATCTGCATGTTTGATGAGCATCCCCTCAATACCTTCATCCAAGTAATTTATAATTTGGAATAGGTGCAAGTCGCTCCTTGTCCTGCCCTACTCCAGAACTCTCTTTTTCTGGGGACATACCATTTTAAATTACACCAGTTTAAGTTCTGGCTGAGTCGCAGTTGAGCAAGGTTGAGGGACTTGCTCCAGCATAGCCCCAGCTGCGTTCAAGATTTGCCAGATCAAAATTTGTTAATTTTGGCAGATCCTGGGTTGGAATTGCACTGTAAGTCTATAACCCTAATCCCATTGACCTGGGAATAGGACCCATTTAATCCAATGGGACTTGCTTTGGAGTAGATATGGTTAGGGCTGGAGCCTAAATTGTTTGCCTTAAAAAGCACAAACATGAGAAATTAATTAAGTAGCTTCTGTGGAGTACAAAATAAGGAGAAGAATGCAATTAGTGTGCCTTTCAATTTACTTCCCACTCACAAATTAACTTGTCAACTGTTTTTTAAAGCAAAGATTCTTAAGCTTAATGTTTTAAGCCATGTACTTCTATTCCAGCAAACAACCCTGCTCTACAGTGTGATTAGGAAATATTTGTATTTATGAATATATTTAAAATAACACTGACAAGTGGATGCAATAGTCCTGGTTTCCCCAAGCCTCCCAGATGAGCTATGTGAACAGAGATATGAATCTATGTTTCCACTGTCTATGTCTAGTGATCTCCTTCATATGGATTAAACTGACTCTTAAGTGATACATAAATGTTAGATAGCTATACAATTTATCCATGACAAATTTAAATGTCACAACACTGCTTGTTTTACTTTTTCTGTTCATGTTTTTGTTCATGTTTTTGTAAACGAACAGGTCCAGCTCACATGATAGAGGCTGATGTCCTTCTTTGTGAAGAAGAGGGAAGTGGTGAGCCCATCATGGCTCATCCACCTGAAACCAGTAGTGATAACACATTAAAGGAATGGCTGAATGAAATTAAAAACACTAGCAAGGGCATCAAGCTTGATTTTAAAAGGTATTTGGAATATATATAGATAAATGTTTGTAAGATTAAGGGTGCAGTCCTAAATGCACACATGCTTACTAAGAAGTAAGTTCCATGGAGCTTAGTGGGACTGTCTTCCCAGTAAACTTGCATAAGTGCAATTCTACAGTTCTGTCTTAACAGTAATTATAACATTAGATATAGCCAACAGCAAACCCGTTATTATCTCTTAAGTTTTAAAGCATTTTAGGATAAGTAAAAGAAAGCATTTTGCTTAGGTTAAACATTTCCCCCTGCAAAATTCCTCAGTTCCCCCCTTTCCTCACGTTTAGTCCATTGCATTTTCTCTTAATATAATTTATACCTTATCCTTCTTATTCAATACAGTACAACAAGGCAGCTTACAAAAACTAAAATTACAGATAAAAGCATGATGAACGAAACATTAAGAAATGGTCACATGCAGCTAGAATATACGATGTTACAATGCATCTGTTATAGATATTAGAATAGAGCTTGAACCATAAAGCATCACACTATATTTAATGATAGTTAATTTAACATGTATCGCTTTACAGTCTGTGTTATCATGGTTAATTTCCTGAGCTGGAATTTCATGGTGTAAGAATCTTTAGAAGCTGACAATAAAGAGCATTATATGAATCAATCCTAGTGTTACAGATAAGCGGGTGGTGCTGTGGTCTAAACCACTGAGCCTTGGGCTTGCCGATCAAAAGGTTGGTGGTTTGAATCCCCGTGACAGGGTGAGCTCCCATTGCTCGGTCCCAGCTTCTGCCAACCTAGCAGTTTGAAAGCATGCTAAAAGTGCAAGTAGATTAATAGGTACCACTCCGGCAGGAAGGTAAATGGTGTTTCCGTGCGCTGCTCTGGTGTCAGTGTTCCGTTGTGCCAGAAGCAGCTTAGTCATGCTGGCCACATGACCCGGAAAAACTGTCTGCGGGACGGACAAACGCCAGCTCCCTTGGCCTGTAAAGCGAGATGAGCGTCGCAACCTCAGAGTTGTTCGCGACTGGACTTAACTGTCAGGGGTCCCTTTACCTTTACTAAGATATATTCAGATTACTTGTTGTTCTGTCTCTACAGCCTAGCAGCTGTTAATCCGTCAATGAAGCTTCTTGGAGACATAAAACTCAGGCAACCGGTTTGGATTAATGCAGACATTCTTCCTGGACCAAATGGAAGTAATTGTGTAGTAGATGCAAAGGGGTTTCTAGACACTGTGAGAACATTTTTTCCAGATGTAACTTTGTCATTAGGATGGACAACTGGGTGGATTAATCTAAAATGCAATAAAGGTAAGAATAAATATTGGAATGCTTCGCAAGAATTAATCCACCTAATACTATGCAAGATACAATATCATGCAGTTAATCTACCTAACAGTATTCATTCTAGGAAATTATGTCAAGCTGTTATCATTGACATAGTTTATATTTTAAATTTTAATTTGTGTTTCCTTGTACTTGGTCATCCTAGTTGTCTATCTGTTCCTTTCAGGTTTGGGACCTCTGATGCTGTGATGCTTTCCCCCCATTAAATAAAATTAGGAAAGCTGCTCTGTGTGTACAAAAGAATAAGCATGCAGAACTGCCTGCTTAAATTAAGTGAAAGTAACTTACTGTGAATTACTTTAACATGTGAAGTGTGCCTGGGTCATGTTAAAATCCAGGACTGTTACCTTCCATATGCCTGTACACACAGCACAGTATGAAACCTGTTTTCCCAGCTCTTTGAAAATAAATGTTGTTCTAGGTTTGTATGCTCTGAAGCCAACAGGAATTTGAGTCTGGATTTAAGATTTCTGAGCCCATTTCATAGCTTGGTGCTCATTGTCTCTTCCCCTGGTGCCTAGTTCCTGAAAAATTATTTCTGATCATTAATATTTTGTGGTTGTAACTTTAAAAAACCCACACATGCTGCTGAGATGGCAGAATAAGTGCTTGAATGAATTATGTGTTTTGTTATTTGTTTAGGCTATAGTTTAGCAATGGTGCAAGAAATGGCCAAGATATGTAGAGATCTTACTCAGCCAATAACATTTCCTGTTCGAGCTGCTTTGGTTCGTCAGTCAATACCTGAACTACTGTGGTTATTACAGCAGTCAAACAGGTATAGTTAACATCAGTTGGGGTGATTTGGGGATTGGAGACCAACTGGGTGATTGGGGTGGCATGTAACAGTATGTTCATTGTCCATTGAGCATTTGTCCCTCATAGAACTGAATGGAAAGGTTCTGTACACCAATAGCTTAGCATTAAGGTTAGTTAACTACCCATTCATTTTTTCAAATCAGTGTGTCAGGTATATAGTTCAACATTTAAGTATTAAAGAGAAGGGCCGTGGCTCAATTGTAGAACATCTGCTTTGCAAGCAGATGGTCTTGGGTTCAAATCCTGGTTTCTCAAGGTAGGGCTTAAAATTGCCCCCATCCAAAACCCTGGGGAGTGAGTGTGGACAGTAGGCTAGATGGACAAAGGGGCAGACTTGGCATAAGGCAGCTTCTTGTGTTGGTATTACTAATGATGGACATACTTGAGCAAAAAGCAATGAGCTTGTGCACATATGCTTAAAAACTGTTGACAGAATGGAATGATTGTATAAGGCAACTTCAATATATGCCAAAAATACCTAGTATTTTTTTCTGACATTGTTGGAATTCCCCAGTTTGAACATAAAAAGGAACTTGGACTTAATGTAAGTCAACCATGGTGCTGGTGTGCTAGAGGAAGGAGCTGTGCAATGATGTTGATAAAATATTAGCAGAGACACTTCTATCATTTTAATAATAGATTTTGCCTATCTTAAATTTTAATATTAATGTTATTTGCTTAAGTTTTATGTAGACTTCTATAAAATTAAACCAAAGTTTTGGTGACTTTCATTCCAGATACACTCTGACAATTTGGACAGGAAAACATGATGACTATTCCGTAGAAGATCTGCTCTTCATCAGAGATAGCTTTGATAAAAGTAGAGTTTTTTATGATATCTTAGAACCACAAAAGTCTGAGTTTAGAAAGGCCATAGGAATGCAAATTGTGGCATAAAGAGAACAGACTGTATCAGAGTTCATGTTTATGGAACGGGGCTTTTCCATATTCCGCTTCTCTTTGCAGTGCTCCTTGCTCACCCAATCTGCTTCTCGGGGTTGGGAATTCTTAGGATGGTATGGGAGTTGAGAGAGTTACACCTGGACATTAAATAGAACTTTTACTATGGCTTTCCAGAAGTAGTTGTACTCTTAACTCCCATATTCCCTGACCACTGGTCATGCTTGCAGCGCTGATGGGAACTGGGAATCAAACAAAATATTTGGAGGACCACAAGCTCCCCATCTCTGACCTAATCTATGTAAAAAAGTTATTGTTCTGGATACCATAATGCCACTATCCCATGAATACACAAAGTATAATATACAGGAAATCCACTGATGGCTATACTTACCGCCATGTTAACTCATTGTATATATGATCCATTACCTAAAGTGGAGCGCTATAATATACCCATCTTAGCCTCAGTCATGGAAACACACCTGAAGGTCTTACAGCCAGCACTTTTGATTCTGCAATACTCACCTAGTGCACTGAAAAGAGTGGTGGAGCAGGTAGAACTACTATACTGCAAGCCTATTTCATCAGATTAATGAAATTAACTGATGAATAAAACTCTTACTCAGCCCATAAAAGCCCCTCTAAAACACATAAGGTAGTCTATTTGTCATTCAGTTTATCAAGCACATGTGGGGAATTATTGCCTGGTCTCCCTCGCCCCCAAAAGATACATTTTTCTTCCTAATTTTGCTGTTGGCCGCTGTCAGCGAAGGGGACAGTTACAGCACTGACTAACATTTAAGAAAGTGGATCTATTCAGTTAAACAGAGAAGTGATTCCTACCTCTCAAAAATAATTCAGATATCCAGGATTTTAGTGTAGCTGTGATCAGGCAGTAGCATTTCTTACTCCTAAAAGCAAAAGGTATATTTTTTTGACCTGAGTGTGAAAACATTTTAAAAATCACCCTGCCAGTGTCAATTCAAGTTTATCTGCATTTGAATCAAGAGTTGGCATACTTAATCTCTTACATACCAGGCTGCAACATTTGATAAACATCATACTATACTTAGCATTATAATGAAACTACAACAAGTATTTTTATTCATTCTATTATTTATTTCAGAGTTTTTGTACCCACCTCTTCCACTGGAGCAAAGGGTGGTTTACAACACAACATACAGTATAAACAGTACTATAATCTAAAAATAAAATAAAATCATACATCCATTATAAAACAGCAGTACTTAGCCTCAACTCCAACTAGCAGCAACATCATCTGGTTTTAGTTTGATTCTGCTTCAAATTAATGTTTCATTGAAAGCAACTGCCACTTCAGTACATAATTCTCAAACATGTATTCCCTTTTAGTCTTCAATGCTCAGGTCCCATGCTTTTTAAACTTTTACAGAAGGCAAATTCACATCCATCCACTTAAAATGTCATTTTTTTTCTTACCTGGTTGTTAAGCTTATTGTGTTTTCTTCATTATCCACCTATTTGTAATCACAGAGCCTTTGGTTACAGTTTGAGTAGATTTATTTCTGTACTTTCTATAAACCTACTTTATGTTATCTCATAGAGCTCCCATACAAAGCTGGGCTGTTGTGCTTGGAAACTGAAGAATGTTATCCTTATGGGTGCATGTTATTTGCTTTATATTACCAGCATTTGTGTGCACTAGAAAATACATAAATGAAACTGTAATCGTTCTAAAATGATTTGATGTTGCAGAAATCTCTTTCCTCAGACTCAATAAAACTGTTTTTGAAATTACCAGCATGTCTTTGATACAGTTTCTCCTACATTGTTAAAAGACAGCTACTTATTTCTGTAATAACTTTATTAACATTTAAAGCAAAATTATACAAATAACTTGTGGGAGTTAGATTTAGAAAGTTTGGCTGTTACTTTGATAAGCTGACAAATGCAAGAAAGCTTCCCAACACAAGACTTTTACAAGCTGAGTTCTATGGCACTTCATAGACTAGTAAATTAATCATGGCATAAGCTTTGGAGGATAAGAGTTCACTTTATCAGAAGGAGATTCTAATTCATGAATATTTAAGGATCTTTAAGTAAAGAATAACCTTTCAAAATTCTTATTAGGGCAATACATTTTTTTAGGCTAACCAAAATGTCACCAAACAGTGTGCAAGCTTTCAAATTATCCTGACCTCTTTTTCAGGTTGTTATAAACAAATGGAGATGGCTGAGAGAAATTGGCTGGTGGTGGAGCCATGGAATCTGCGTCCAGTCACAGACTCAAGACAGAATGCAGGCAAAACTGTGCCCAAGGAACGGTGCTGGGTTTTTTCCTTAGGGGCAACCACCTCATGCCCTGCCTTCCCGTCCCCCCCACACCCTACACCTGCAATGATGGTCAGCAGCCCAGTTCCTGGCTGGCCCTTCTAATTCCCACCCCAGAAAGCTCTCCACATCCTTTCCTGGATCATGGCAGGGAGGGTGCAGGTGCACAAAAAGAAAGAAAGAAATGAACCATTGAGGAGAGAAAGGAGAGAAGCTGTCACCACTAAAGCAGCAGCATAATGGGGGAAAGCCAGGGTGGTGGTGGTAGGAGGAGCGCCACCACATAGAGAAAGTGGGCAGAGACAGTGGGGAGATTAAGGTAATGGGATGGGGCGCACACTGATTTGGCCCAGGTCCCATTGGACAGCCGTGGTGGTCGGAGGTAGCAGCAGATATTATGATTAGGCTCTGCTAGGTGCAATGCAGGTTTTAGGTTGGCCCAAAGGCTTCTGGGAAGAATGAACATACAATGGTCCCACCAAACTTGGGAAGATATTTTTAAAATATTAAGTAGGCAAAGCACACCAGCTCTTTGGTAGGTGGAAAACAGGAATTTGTTTTTGTCACAGTCCACTATAAATAGAAAGCTAAAATGTATCTCATGTCTGTAGAATATATCATCTCATAAAAAGTTACAAGTTACAACCTAGTGCATAGAGGAAGAGTGTAACAAAAGCTTAGAGAAATTGTCAGACTGCACAAATAAATGTTTGTACAGTGGTACCTCGGTTTACGAACTGAATCGGTTCCGGAAGTCCGTTCTTAAACCGAAACCGTTCTTAAATCGAGGCACACTTTCCCTTATGAGGCCTCCCGCTGCCAGTGCTCTTCCACCGTTCGGCTTCCGTTCATAAACAGAGGTAAAGTTCGCAAACTGGGACACTACTTCCAGTTTTGCAGAGTTCGTAAACTGAAAAGTTCGTAAGCAGGGCTGTTGTTAAACTGAGGTACCACTGTAGTGGGAAATAGCTTTGCAGTGGAAGCAACACCACTGTTGCTTTGTTTTCAACCTATGAATTAATTCAGTGCATTTTGGATTCCATATTGGCAGGATTGCTAATACATCAGCTTCTGTGAGAAGTCATTACATTTTGCTTAAACTGGTATGACATCAACTCCATGATTCTATGAGGATAAAATCAGATAGATGATAGATCTATAGATAGATGATAGCTGTAACATGTATAGAACTAAATCTTGCCAGATTAGCATTATGCATTATGCTCAGGTCACCAAGGAAAACCATTCCAAAAGATCTAGTGCTGAATCTTTGTATGTCTCAATAGTCGCATTGTTTCCATATATTGCTCAGCTTGCCTGTATACAATGCAAGGAAATCCACTGTGTGAGCATTAAGGAATATGCCAAACTAATTCCCCATTACATCTTAAAATTCTGGATGGATTTTGAAGCTTAGAATCACAACTGAAAAGGAAACTCATACTGTTTCATTTTGAAATGCATTTGATAAATTCTGTGGCAATTTCCAACCTACATTTGCTTCTCTGCAAGGTGAATTTATCTTTCAAAGAGAACAATTCTCCCATCTCTTTTTATGACAGTGGTTATGATACTGGAAAACTCATTATTCCCTTAATCCGTTTTCTTATAACCTGAAATGTCAAACCCTTGGATGACATTGAACTGCCCACATTTGCATCTGTTTACACAGTGTTCAGGGAGCAGACTGAAATGAGTTAAGGTAAGCTCTTTTCTCTTAAACATGCCTATCCATTTGAAAATGCACATACTTCTACATAAATGTTGGGAGGGGGCGGTTAGGCAGTAGAGAACCCACATATGAATTCATATCAAATACATGATTTACATGTGGAATTACAGGTTTATCACAAAACATCAAACAATTCAAAAGGATATACAATTTTGAATTTATAAAAATAAATTACATATAAATAAAAGCATGAGAAAGTTTCCTGAAAGCTACTGGTACTACATTTCAGTCTTTGTAAGGAAGTTATTTTACAAAATTTATCAGATACAGGTATATAAATATTGTACAATATGGGGGGGGGGACCAAAGAGATGTTTACCGGTACTTCAAGCACTCTATGATGCGTGCATGAAGGGGAAAGGTAAAGTTGCCCCCTGTTGTCCACACATTCAGCAGACCATTTTAGCAGGAGCCCATGTGCTGCAGTTGTACACATGTCAGGTCCTTGCTCAAATAAAACCCCAAGCAGGTAGTCTCCTTTGCAACAATCCACTCAACATGTGGACGTCAGGGGTAAGATTGCCATATCTACACATACTGTGCATCTGGAGAACTTGCAGGTTAACAGCCCTCAAATGAAGCAACTGGTATGACATGAAAACATTTACTTATCATGATTAGATCAACATGATCTATTCTATTAGTGAGAGAAAAAACACAAACTACAAATGGAGTGATCATTTAAGACTGCTTCAGAAATAAAATAACTCCCCAAACAAAAATAAATTTCTGTGTATATGTTCCTACCTTGATTATGAAAAAAATAGATTATAACAATGATTTTCATTTCAAGGAGGGCACTGTTCTGTGTTTGCAAGGCGACTTAGGGCGCCTGGTCAATATTTTCTCAAAATCATGTTTCTTTGAAAGCTTCGGCTGCATACTCCAAAACCAAGTAGATGCAACAGAAACAATCTCAAGTCTATACTCATCTTTCTGAGATGTAATATGGAACTTACCAGCTGAATGTAAAAATTATTTAAGTTGCTAACTTTTAAGAGGGGTTATGAGCCACTACTGAGTTTTCCTCCCAGACCAAATGCTTTTATTTGGGTTGGGCACCAGGTTTGGTGGTACACCCCTTAGGGAAAATTCTTGCTCAATGCCAGAAGTTTCACTAGCTTCCTAGTACCATTCTTAGTCTATCTGCTCATTGTAGCTACTGCTTTTATCTATTACTTCCTTATTTTCAACTGTGGGTGCCATGCATTAGGGTGTTCTTATAAATGTTGGTGGCAAATGCAGGTATCTATGAGGTCTGGCATTATTTGTATGTTTTTGTGCTGTGAGTAGCTTCTCAAGCCCAGCATGTAAATAGCTGAACTATACAAGTGTGTCATCAGCAGTCATAGGACTGCCTCAGCCCATGACACCCACAGCTGGAAGTCAAGACAGATTGACTCACATCTGTGGCTGCATAATGGGACATATGTCAGTGAACAAATATGAACACACCATGGAAGAACAGTCAGCCTAACCGAAATTAATGGCTGTGGGTGTCATTTTCCAATATCAGTAGTTTCCAAAAAATACCCATTGAAGCTTATGATTTGCCTTTGTCGTTTCATAATTTGTCAGGAGTCAACAATTATTTTAATATACACAGTTCATCTTTTTTTAAGAAACAAGGGGCATTCTTGAGCCGTGATATCTGTTATAGCCTTGTTTTCAAAGTAGGAACACGGAATGCACTGTTTAAAAAAGTATACAAGGTAACTAGACATCTTAGCTACAATCAATTCTTGCTATGTTTTGGGTCATATGGATGTTATTATTTAAATTAAATTTCTGACACACCCTTCCTTCCAAATGAACACAGGGCAGCAAAATAGCAAAGCAATACATTTACAAATAATTTTTTAAAACCCCACACATTTTAAAACAATTAAAACTGTCTTAATTAGTGCAATAAAGGCTCAAATTAGAATTTGCAGCCCTATGTCTGATAGCTGCTTTGCTTTAATATTTGCCTCAAATACTTAGGAAGTTAATACAATTTTTACTGTCTCCCATTTGGGTGGTACTAGTTGATATTTGATGGTTCAGCTCCCCTTTATTGCTAAGCCAAAGGTCATTGCCAACCATTCAGAAGTACAATAGGAAAAAACAACAACACAGAACACTGCTCAAAATATTATAAATATCACAATGCATTGCAATATCAGATCTTTTCCAATAATAAAAAAACTATTAAACTCATTAGAGAAATGAGTCATATTTATAAATGCTCATTTATAATTCATTCAGCACTACTATCTGGAATGCTTTACTCTACTTTATTAGGAAGGAAAGGAAGCAGATTTGCCTGGGATAAGAAGCACCACTAACCTTACAGCCTCCCCCATTTTGTTCAATAGTGCTGTTGTTTTCTTCTATGGGTTCTATGGAGACCAGCGGTGGAGATTCATTCATGGCTTCCCTCCTCAGATCACCCTGTTCTTTTTGAGATGGCAGACATGGGGGGAAATATATACCTGAACCTTTTTTGAATATTAATTCCCACAATAACTCCTCATCTGCAGGAAGGTAAGAAAACAGAATGGTGGTGAGGTTGGAAGACAAGAACATGAGATAGCATGGGATGCTGGGTAAAGCACTGTTTTGGAGACAGCCTTGGAGTTGGTGGAAATAACAGGTGAAGAGGCTATAAGTGAGAACCTGGATACTGATGAGAATCTGTTTATAACAGAAACATTGTATAGCTGCATATTAATGAGTATAGAATAGCTGTCTTCTTTACTATGGATCTACTGTCTTTGTATAAGCGAGTAAGCCCAAGCACTACTAGCCACCCTGAACAGAATATTGTTAATTATTCAGGGCCTTCAGTCAATAACATTTGCTTTCTGATTAGATCAGAAATTACTGAAAGATTAAAGCCACAAAACATTTTCAAGTAACAACATAGTGCCAGTTATCAGCGAACACAGAAATCTGATAAATGTTTCACAGGAACTGTTCCAGTACAAAACACTAATGCTGACATTTACAATATCAGCACTCTTTCCCACTCCAATAAAACGCAAGTAAACAACAGAGCTGCTTTTCATAGCAAATGTCTGTAGGATGTGAAAGATCCGGAGCAAAGATAAAAAAACACCTACCCCAATTTAGCAAGATCTATGCTGCATGAGCAATATAATAATAATAATAATAATAATAATAATAATAATAATAATAATAATACTTTATTACTTATACCCCACCCTTTTGGCTGGGCAGCTCCCAACATAACATAAAAAACACAGTGAGACATCAAACATTAAAAACTTCCCGATACAGGGCTGTCTTCAGAAAGCCATGTAATTATTTCTTTGACATCTGATGGGAGGGTGCTCACAGGGCAGGTGCGACTACCGAGAAGACCCTCTGTCTGCTTCCCTGTAACTTTACTTCAGTGAGGGAACCACCAGAAGGCCCTCAGAACTAGACCTGTGTCCAGGCTGAATGATGGGGGTAGAGACACTCTTTCAGGTATGTTGAATTGGATTTGTGTTTTAATGCACATCCCTATTTAGAGGCACCAGAAACTACATAAATCAGAACTGGGGGCAGGCGGGCTGTGTAACTGCATTCAAAGGGGAGAAAAGTGAGATCATTATGCCTTTACCACACTTGAATTGTAACAATAACTACTGGAGGTCTATAGCCAGTGTTTTGGCTAGTTTTTTCTAACACACTCCCATCCCCAAAGCCAGTCCACCCATGAGGCAAGATGAGGCAACCACCTCAGATGGTAGGATCCAGAAGTGATGTAGATCTTTATTCCCTACTTGTTGCTGATGTTGACCTTCTCTTCCCTCTTCTTCCCTTGCAGGGAGGGGAAGTGCCATTTTACAGTTTGCCTCAGGTGCCAAAATGTCTTGGACCAGCCCTTCCTGTCCCACAAACAATGGATCATGGGAGTCCCAAACAGTCCCACAGTCCCCACAGTCCCAAACAGAAATACTGTCTCTCTCACCATTTTTTCCTGTTACCTTCTGACTCGTCTCTACCCTAGCTGACATTTTGGTGGCAGCTTCTTTTTCACAATCCTAGACTACATAGTCCCTGCCAACGTGCACATCAAAGAAACTTGTCTGCCAGGCACTCCATGATAACGCCCAATTTTGCCAAGATCCTGTTTTAATGATCCATGCATGCACACACAAATACATACAGTTGGAGAGGTCACATGAGAATTGATTGCATACAATCAGTTGTCATTGCAAAGAGCAGCTTTCTAATTCAGAAGAGGTAGATGACAGCAGCAAAAGTAATGGGGAGGGGACTCACCTTCCCTTCTTTGTCTCATGCCATTGCTGCTTCTCTCTGTCTTCCCCAGTGCCTTTGAGACTTTAAGGGAGAAAGGGAAGGAACAAATGCAAGACCTGGTAGAGGAGATATCTCTAAGTGCACAAAACAATACATTTAACAGCCTCAATATGTTTTGATTAAAATCTGTGTCAGGGATACAGTAAAACAACAATGCTTTATGTTCTCAAATAACACTTTGAGAACACTTTCTGATTACAGCACCCTGAAAAAGATTTTAATTGAAACGTATTAACTATAATAAATTACTGTTTGGTGCACATAGGGCTCCATTTCTTCCCACTTTCCCCCTCATAGTGATTCCTCACCCTAACGACTATATTATTTAGGCATCTATCACAAAAGATTCCCACAATCTATCAAATCCTATAAATTCAAGAATGTGGCCAGAGGGAAAGAAAGTGTTTGGGGATTAAAAAACCAAAAAAGCAGCAAAAGCTAGAGTTTAATGCAGTAAAATGACACCAGTATATCTTCATTACTTCCATGGTTGCTCCTCTGCCCCAAAATGTATTAAATAAATACTCAAGATGAACAAACAACAAAAGCTTCCAAAATTTAAACAGAAAAACATTCACTCTGCAAAACTGGAGACGTTTGTTGGATTTTACGGCAGCTTTTCCATCTGTTATAAATTGGATGCAATACTTTTCTAAAATGTTGTGTTTTTTATTGTTCATACATGTCCTGCCTTCCCCCCTAGTTGTGGCTAAAGCTTTATATTTTTCCTTCATTCAATTCAGTCACTTCTCATTAGACATTTGCAACCTTTCAAGAGAAGATACATTAATGTAAGAATAGACACTAGACATAATCCAGCACAGAATTAGGCTTGACTAAACCTATTGAAATGGGCTTGAAGACATTCCTACTATGTACTAGGTTGTTCCCATTGTATAGCTGAACTGTCTGTTGCACAATATAGGATTTAGTTCTGTAACAGCTGTTTAAAAATAGTCACACACTGTAGATAAGGCATTAGTAAACTTGCTGTAAAAGACTGGGCCTAGTATTTGCGAACCCTAGAATGCCTCATCAGAAAATTCTGGTTTGTATTATCTATGCAGACAATGGAGAACGATATCCATTGTTTTTTCCATAGTAAGTTACAATGAAGATAGCAATATTTTGCAATTATTCCTCGGCAACTAACCAGAACATATTTTGCAGCTCAACCTCAAGGCTGATGTTCAATGAAGAGTTGGGGAGGAGGTGTTGCTACAGTCCAGTCCAGCCACTCTCACATTCCAAAATAATACTTGTTAGTGTGTACAAGTTGTATGCCACTGTTCCCCAGTAATCAACTAAAAATTTACCAGCTGTTTGATCTGTTCAGTTTGTAATGATTGCCTCCTTGTCAAGAGTGTTTTACTTTTGAAGTCTTTGGGGTAAATGGGTGCTGTTGGAATTAGAGTTTTTTGTCCACAAGAAACCACTGTATTAATCTTACAGATATCGGGGATTGGGGGATGAGGGTTCACATTTAAAGGGGGAAGAAAACAAGGTCTGGTCAGGGCAGTGTGATCTGAACCCCGCCTCTCTAAAATGGCATGATTTCTCCTGCTCAAGAAACTGGGAGGCATGTTTTCTATCAGTTCTCTGGAACTCAGTGACAACGATGGAGACGGGGAGAGCAGCTTTTTCTTCCCTAGAAGCGATTTGCTGTCTTCAGTAAGAGGACTTAAGCTAGTTGTTAGCTGTGAATCGGAACTGTAGTGATTTGCCCCCAGATTTCTTCTTTGAACAATGTTTTTCAAGGTGGAAACAAAGGTCATTTGGGCGGAATCTGGATTCTGGTCTACAGGAGCTTCGCTCTGATCTGCTGCAGCTTCGCTCCTATTGTGGTAAGTCTCACCAAAGAGTGACTGAGAATTTATCTCATCATATGACATTTTTCTTGAGGCAGTTTGCTCAAAGTTTTTCAAGAAATTAAGAGTATCCTTTATATCAATGCTGTGGTGTCTGGTGATAAATCTCTTGGACAGGGCCAGGCTGTTGATTTTAAAACACAATTCTTCCTCTGGAGTTATGTCCTGAAGCTCTTCTTGTAAAGGGGATATTTGATTCTGATCAAAAAGTGAGGAGGAAGGCTTCATCCAAGGTTCAGAATATACGTGCTGCATCTGAGGTCCTGTGTGTGCCAAGCTGGGTTTTCTTGAAGGAGAATGTGGTTCAGGGGCATCTTCCTTTCTTCCAGGATGGTTAGGTTCTTTAAAGTTAAAGAGACCCTTTTCTGTCTCCTTTGAATTTGACTGTGGTGAGGGAGATGTTTTGATTTCTACATCTGATGGGGAAGTGCAAGAACTTGAAGAATGACCTTCATCAGTGTCAGGAGGAGGAACATTTAAGTACTGCTTAATTCTTTGTCTCCCAGATGGAGACCTGTCTTTCGTAATAATTATGACTTCTTTCCCCCTTGCTTTGCAAGCATCCAGGAGAACTTTGAGGGTTTCCTTGTCCTCTGAATTCACTGAGTAAACAAGAACTGAATTGCCAGAATGGTCTTGCAGACTTATGTCTGCTCCACTTTTAAGCAGTAAAGAAACCACTTCAGGGCCAGCCTTCTGCAAGCAAGCATGCATTAAGGCTGTCTTCCCAGTTTTGTCCTGTATGTTTGGATCTGCCTTATTCTCCAGGAGGTACTTCACCATTTTGACTTTGCTAACACTCTGATGGTCCACATGCTTTGTCTTACAAGCAATCATTAAAGGGGTTTCACCACGGTCATTACTTTCGTTAATGTAGGCCCCACCTTCTAACAACAGCCTTGTGAGACGAAGTCTGCTTTGATAGACCGCTTTTATCAGAGAGTTTCCATCAGGTGAAAGCTCTATGACTTCTTCCATCTTCTCTGTTTTTGAAGACTGCAGCTGTTGAAAATGTTGCCTAATTTGGAGACAAACAGGAAAGATAATTAAGAATCTAATATATATTTTCATTTAGTAACAGGAAGGTGAAAAAAATGGGAGCCTCTATTAAACAGAACATTCTAATTTTGCCACACACACACACACACACACACACACACACACACCTGTCTGCATGAAACAGTGCATATACCTTGTATTCCTCAAGTTGACCTGGCACTAAAGGCTGAAATAATGCATTATATGTACTTAAAAAAACTCTGACAGGAAAAGCAGCTTTGGAATACTGTATAGTTATTTAGATTGGAGAAGAATCAGGAAGGAGGTTGCTTAAATCTTTCTCTACCTGATACTTTCCCATTGCAACTCCAGCTCTCATACTAAAAAAATGAATATATAAATTATTACTCCACTTTGGCCTGAGTCATACCCAGAGTTTGCTTTCTTATCTGATAATTGTTTCCATGAGTCTCGTGAATTATGTTAAAACTGACAGGAAGGCATGGAAGAATAAGGAAACTCAGAGAGGATGCATTGAATGTTTCTAGTATGTTTGTTTATGGTCAGCAAGTTGCTTACTAGAGGACCACTTAAGTAGGTAGATGGGCCATGATACCACACATCACAACCCAAAGGTGCTTGAACAACAGGTTCTCATTGTAATTACCACTACATACCTCTTGGTTGGCAACTAGAAACCAGCTTAGGATGCATCCTTACTCTTTTGTGAGGCTTCAGTCCTATCTAAGAGTAAACCCAACTGAAACCAGAAGAACATACTTCTGTAAAGCATAGGTTGAGAGAAGCTGAGTAGTGGGTTAGAGTGTTGGACTAGGACTTGGGAGACCACTCAGCCATGGGTGTTCATAGGAATATAAGAAACCACCTTATACCAAGTCAGCTCATTGGTCTTTGAGCTCGGCATCATCTACACTGACTAGCAGCAGCTCTCCAGCATTTCCAACCCTCCTGGAGATTGGACCTGGTGCCTTTGTTATGCAAAGCAGGTGCTCTGCCACTCAACTACAGCACTTCCTAAGCTCATTGGGTTACCTTGGGTCAGTCATTGCCTCTCTGCCGGGCCTATGCCACATGCAGGGTTCTTAAGAGGATAAAACGAGGAGGGAGAACTTTGAGCTCCTCGGAAGAAAGGTGAGACAGAAATGTAATATATAAATATACCCAGTATGCTCTAAGGCACATATACCAGGGAGTGACCCCCTCTAATATTTTATTGGGCGGCTGAAGGGACCTCCTATCTAAGTGGGGCTTACTCCCAAATGAGTATGCATAATATTGCAGCCTTCCTGGAGCTTCCTTATCATTAAATACATATCGCTACTAAGCTGTGTGCACCATACAAGGTTAGTTTAAAAAAAAAATAGCACTGATCCTTCTATTTTCTTAGGAAATAAAAATTCAGAGGCACTCTTACAGAAAATTAATTCTCCACCCAATTTGTAACCTGGCAAAACAGCCAGCCTTGCTCAGTACCTCACAACAGTCTGCTCCATTTCACCGCTGCATCCCATAAACAATAAAAAGTAATTTCGTTTTAGTTAAATTTAACTGCTAATTGGAACACTGCAATTTGTATGCTCTTCTGCATGTCAGCGTGACCGCAGTAGCGCGGTACAAAAAAACGAACAACCCAGCAACACTCTGCAGTAACTCCATGCATTTTAGTCCAGAGTATTTGCGATTTTTAAAATATTTCGGAAGTGCGCGGTTGCAGAAACGGAACTGGGAATCCGAACACTGCTAGTAAAGAAACGGGTGTCGGACTGCACACTTTTGCAAGCCAGCAGCCAGCCTATTCCAGACTATATGCCTACTTAGGAGCCAGCACTACTGAAGTCAATGGGTCGTGCTTCCAAATAAGTGAGCCTAGGACCCTAGGTTAACAGCCGGCAATATACAATATACAAGGACACGGATTGCACCCCTTACTCCCTGTTGCCTGCCCCCTTTGCACGCCCTCGGGAGACCCCTCACTCTCGCGCACGGCTCGAAAGGCGCGTCGCTGGCGGGAAAAATTCGCCCAGGGCTGCATAGCTGTGCAGAGTCGCCAGGC
Organism: Podarcis tiliguerta; assembly: GCF_965153285.1. Lineage (NCBI taxonomy): Eukaryota > Metazoa > Chordata > Lepidosauria > Squamata > Lacertidae > Podarcis > Podarcis tiliguerta. The sequence goes on along the minus strand of NC_139544.1, from coordinate 33,284,876 downwards.
GCGCTCGCCAAAACGCAGCAGCGGCGCCACCACGCCAAGGCACCGCTGGGTGAGGCAAGTTGTTCTGCCCTCAGGTAGGAAGGCAAGCGGCCCGGGGTCAAGCCACCGCTCTCCAAGTCTCCCCTCCGCCCGCTTTACCTGCTCGAGGAGCCGGCAGCTGAGGGACGCCGAGCGGGAGAGCTGCTTTCTCTAGCGCAGGGGGCTCCTCTCTGCGCAGGAATTCAGGTCTCCTTAGTTCTCCAGTGGCGGCTGCTGCTTGAAGCAATAGAGGGGAGTAAGGGGGAAGAAACGCCTCCGCTCGGCTGGCAGGCAGCGCCCCTGCTCTGGAGAGGCGGCTGTCAGCAGCGCTGGGGCGGCTTCGCCCACTCCTTGGGCGCGCCACCCACGCGCTGTTGAGCTCGGGCTCTAAGGTCCCGCTGCCTCGCCGCTAGTCCCCCCTGCCGGTCCCCGGTTGTCCAAGGGCGTCTGTTGCCTGCTCGCCCGCGCGGAACTAGCCGACTGCCGGCAAGGTGGGCTTGCTCGCTGCTCTTGCAGAAGGCGGGAAGCCAGCGGAGGCGGCGGTAGCGCGCGCGCGCTCTGTCCCTCCTCAGGGAAGATCTCGAGGCAGAGTCTGCTCCACGCATCCAGTCGGATTTGCGGCGTGCAGCCAACGCCTACGTTTGCTGGAAAGCAGGTCTCCCTGGAGTCAGTGGAGAGCGCACTCCCGAGGACACGTGTATAATAAGACTGCGGCCTCTTAGGTTTTACATCTCCCTTCCCCACCCCCGGGCCCCAGAGGTCTTTTAGGAGCTGCGTGCCAGGCAGAAGTTCAACAGGTGTAGACGCAGAGATGGCGAGAAGAAAGTTGCACCTGTTGAGTTTCTGCCGAGCAGAAAACTGTCAAAGGCAGCTTCTCCCACTTTGAGTGTCTTTGCCTTTTTAGTTGGTAATCCTGGTGGCAGGTCCTGTCTCCTTCCTTTCCCCCATTGTGAGACAGTTTGAGAGACAACATTTGTTTGGAAAGCGGGATAAAACACATAGATAATAAAGTACTACTAATAAAGCTTTTGTCAAGAAAAAGCTGGCCATTGTGCTCTGCTTTGGACCACTTGCCCAAACATTAAAATTCATGGGTTGGATCAGAACATGGAGACAGACCTTTGCTGAAATCATCACTTTACCGACACACACACACACACACCCCAACCCGGAGCCCTGCATTTGTAAATGGATGTGGTTGTGTGTATGAGACAGGTGGGTGGGTACTATTCTTACCATTTGTATGCTGCAGCCAACAATTTACCCCCAAGAATAAGGTTTTTGTTCCATGCTAGAAGGTTCAGCTGCCTAGTGATATTTTGACCAGTCTTCCATTGAGTTGTCTATTTCCTTTTCACTCGTTATATGATTGACAGGTGCATAATGCAATCCTCTCACAGGAGGGAGAACTACTTCAGAACGCATGGTTGGGCGGGAAACACTTGTTGGAAAGTGTTCTCATGGCAAAATCCTCTCTGTATGTAAAGCTATCATATTTGGTAAATGTGACACATCTTGCCAGTATGTGATATCCCTGCAATGCTTGTTACAGTTTAATCTTCTCCTTTCCTTGCTTATTGAAATGTCTGAATCTATCTTGAAATATACAAGAGAGATGAAAGGTTACTGCAGCAGATGCTCACAAGCTGCTTGGTGGGCATGTTAAGCTGTAGGCACTACGATAGTTACAGATAGCTGTGTCTGTACAGAAAAGGGCTTCGGCCTGACTTGAAAACCACTTTTTTTTACTTAAGGATCATTCATGTGGTTGCCTGTCTCCCCTGTCCTGTCTATGGTGTTTGTGGAAATGATCTAATTTTTTCAGCATCCAGCTAGAGACTCTTTGTTTAGTAGTTTCTGCTTTTGCTGCTGGGGACAGACTATCACCAGCATATAACTCCAGTGCTTAAAAGCCTGCACTGACTGTCCACACACAACTAGTTTAGGTTCAAGTTTATTGTATTAATTTACAAGGCTCTTAAAAACTTGGGGTCCAGGATAGCTTAGAAACTGCCTGATGCCTTAAATCTCTACCCAATCACTGAGGTCTTTGAGGAAGTTGCTGTAGTGGCTTCTCATGGCTTGGATGCATGTTTTGCATCCACCAAGGGCTGTGTTCAGTATTGTGGGCCCAATTTCATGGAACTCCCATTCAGCTGAGATCAGACCCCACTCTGTTGGATGTCTGATGCCTACTGAAGACTGCTTTATTGCAGCAGACTTACAAAGTTATTTCTGATTGCATAGTTAAGTTTTTAACTGATTTTATCTATATTGTATTTGCTGAGTTATCACTTAAGAGACACATAGCTGGCAACGTTTCCCTTTTTTAAAAGGAAATTCCCTTATTCCGAATAGGATTCCTCGCAAGAAAATGGAAAAATTGACAGCTATGAAGAGACAGTTTTAATTAAGTGGCATATAAAATGTCTAAATATGCCCTCTTGTCTCCTGTTCTGCTCTTCAACCTGCAGAATAAGGTGGCCGGATTTGCAAAACCATTTCTTGTGTATAAAGAAGCATAAAGTACTCATGTTGAATTCCCAACTCCAGCTCTTCCTAAGACCCAAAGTCAGATAGGCTTACCATTTCAGTAGGCTTATTTATTAGTAATCACCTGAGCAAGCAAGAGTGGTGCCTGCAACCTCCAGGAAAACAGAATCAGGGAAACATCAGGCATGACTCAAGGAGGCCTAGAGATAATAGAGAACGGCCAATTACAGCAGAGCTTAATATTCCAAGTCACTATGTATGCTAAGAGGAAGTTGTCCCAGCTGCTGGATGAAGCAGGCAATTTTCTCAACTGTTCAGAGCAATCCCCGATGTTCTGTATGCTTTGCCTGGGTCTTTAGAATCTCCACAACTAACAGTATTACCTGATTTACTATTCTTGCACTGTGGTGATTGATTCCAAGAAAACCTGTTGGAGAGTGAGGCAATCTGAGGTGCTACTGTGTTGGACTAACAGTGGGTGAGCACCACTGAAATAAAACACTACTCCCCTTTGCCTACACTGCAGAGCACCATGCATGCAAAAGAGAGCTTGCCCGCTAATAAACGTCACTTGTTATTTCCATCTGTCTTCTCCAATCCCTCAGTTCTTTTTTTCTCTAGTGCTGCCACTGGGCCTTGATACAGAAGCTGATAATTTCTGTTTGGAATGGTGTGTCATTATTAGTCATCTGCTTCCTGCAATGAAAGAAGTTAGCTTGCCCCTCAGCATGATGTTGCATGATCAATGTAACAAAATAAGTCTTCACTTCCAACTTGCCCATCTAACCAGGGAATCTTCATTATTTAACCCTATCCAACTATAGTTTCTTTCACCTACCAATGACAATTCACCATTTACAATGGCCTGTGCAACCTCATTTCTCTTGCAACATACTGAACTACTGTGGAACAATGATATGCACCAGTTCATGCTCTTTTTATGGCTCACTAGGTTACTCTTTTATATGCCTGTTGTCTTTGTCCATGGAGTTTTCTTGGCAGGGATACTGGAGTGGCTTGCCGGTTCCTGCTCCAGGTGGATCACGTTTGGTCAAAACTTTCCACTATGACCTGTCCATCTTGGGTGGCCCTACACGGCATAGCTCATAGCTTCTCTGAGTTATTCAAGCCCCTTCGCCACAGCAAGGCAGTGCTCTGGTCCATGGGGTCACGAAGAGTCAGACACGACTAAACAACAACAGGTTACTCTGTGTGTGCCTCTCACTGGCTGTCAGGGACTGGACAGTGGAAGAGTGGTGGAGACCGTCTCCCCAGCCTGAACCTTCCAGAAAAGAGGAAGACAGTATAGATTTACAACAGTGGTTTGCGGGAGGTCGTAGCTCAGAGGCAGTTGAAGAACAAAGTTGGGGAAAAATGGGAGAGGAGGAGGAGGAGGCAGAGCCGGAGCAGCTGGCTAACACGTTATCAGTAGAAAGAATTCCAGACCCCCCTTCTCCCAGAACCTGGCGGGCATTGAAAGTAGGAGAGCAAAGAACTCAGAGACAAATTACTCTAAGCGGCCACTGTAAGGTGAGTGGTGCTGTTGATGATTGAGGAAGTGGAGAGAAAGGTGTGTGTGTGTGGAGATTTACTCGGAGCAACATCATTACTCCAAGAGGCTGCATTTCTAAGCCTCTCTCTGTGAATATTGAATAAAAGACATTGGTAAGAACTTCCCTTGTCTCATCTATTCCTGGCACCTACCATGGGGGAATCGGATTCCCTGATGCTTGACACTGGCCAGAGGAACAGTGGAATCTCCTTTCTTGTATATTGAAGCCATTGGTTAGTGTCCTACCCTCCAGAGCAGGAGAAAACAAGCTTGCTCCATCTTGCATGTGGCAGCCCTTAAGATATATGAAGATGGCCAGCATGTCTCCTCTTTACCAGGCTAAATATACACAGCTCCTTCACCCATTCCTCATAGGGCTTGGCTTCCAGGCTCTTGACCATATTGGTTGCCCTCCTCTGCACACATCCCAGCATGTCAACATCCTTCTTAAACTGTGGGCTTCCCACAGGCATCTGGTCACCCTCTGTGAGAACAGGGTGCTGGATTAGTTGGGCCACTGGCCTGATCCAGGAGGGCTTTTTCTATCTCATCAGTCATTTTAGAGGTGTCTGACATTTCCTGCATACTTTTATCCAAAAACCCAAGTTTCTCAGGACCCTTATTTTGTAGCTTGTGAATATAATGCTTAACTCAGCCCTAACAGTTGAATAATTGTTACAAACAAAAATAGTTTGAAGGCAAATCGTACCATGTTACCATGACTCTGAGCTCACTACCTGAATAAGGCACAGATATAAACAAAGATAACAAAGAAGCCCACAGTATGAAAACATCCAAGGACACTTATGCCATCTCATCCTCTGTCTCGCTTCCTCCTTTCTTCACATACCACCCACATTACTAATACTGTTTCTTTATTGAACAGCCTGGGAAATGAATACGCAACACACCCACTCTTTTGGAAAGGTTACCACTCTTCTTTGGCCTGTTGTTGCTGGGATTATGTAAGGCATGTAGGTGGCATATACACTTCTGGATATTTTATCAAAGTTGCTGGTGGGGACAGCATTGCTACCATGGAATAAAGTAGCTCTCCTACACATTTGCTTAATCTGCCTGCCATTTTTATGCCACACTAATTAAATAATGGGAGAAGCTTCAGAGAAGGCTTTTGTATGAAGGAGACATCTGTGAATCAATGCCTTAATATGCTGCAGATTCCCAATTTTTAAAAGTGATGGGGAAAACTGATTGCTCAGATTGAAAATGCCAGTCATTCTCTCTCTTTGAGCATTTTGGCAGTACCAGTAGTTCTGCATTGCCACCCAGGCTTAGTCCTTGGTAGAGCCGTCCTTAAAAACCAGAAAGTGTTCAACATGACAGAACAGCTAGACTCGCAGGGGTCAGCAAACTTTTTCAGCAGGAGGGCGGTCCACTGTCCCTCAGACCTTGTGGGGGGCTGGACTATATATATATATTAAAAAATGAACGAATTCCTATGCCCCACAAATAACCCAGAGATGCATTTTAAATAAAAGCACACATTCTACTCATGTAAAAACACGCTGATTCCCGGACCGTCCGCAGGGCGGATTTAGAAGGTGATTGGGCCGGATCTGGCCCCTGGGCCTTAGTTTGCCTACCCATGAGCTAGAGGGCATCATGCCACACAAACAGTTTGCCAGTGTTGCCATCACATATTTGTGTGCTTACATGAAACAGGACTATAGTGACATTGGTCCTTTAGTGATACCCATTTAGAAAATATACTGTACATGCACAGAATAAGTTATAAAGCTTCTTTTTAATTGCAGAAGTGAATGCGATGCCAATATTAAGATGTTTTAGCTGCCTATAGTAAACCCTTCCTATAGGCAGAAATACCGGTAATATTCTATCTATTCAGATTTCCTACCTTCAACAATGGGTTCAAATTGTGGCTGACAAATAGCAGTGTGCATATTTAAAGTAACAAAGAAGTTGGAAGGCGTTTTCATTAGCATTTCATCTTGGATGGACAGACATTTTAAGTGTTTTATTTATATTAGCCTCACTTTATCCTTTTGGACTGTGTGCACTGTAGTACTGCTACTAAATAATGCTGAAAACTAAAATATTAGATACCACAGCACTGGGCAGCTAATTTTAATCAATGATAGGAGAAAATGCTGCACCACGTTACAAAACACCCCACTCTGTGTGATTGCTTGTCCTTTTAGTTTTTTAAGTGAAAGATAAAACTATACATGTGTCAATACTTTTAAGATTACCATCTGTTTTGAAAGGCTTGTATTTTAAACCCACCTAAGAGCATATGCTCAAGTTTTAATGCCAAAAATGTTTTTACAGCAGTATTCAATCAGAGAAGCCATGGTCTGGAACAGTAAACAAGGAACAATTATTTCTTTTATCTGCAGGAATATGAAATACTGAATTTAGGAGCGAGAGAGCAAATGCGTTGTTGTCTCTACTTACGGTAAGTAGCCAGAGAGTTTAAAGGAAATTTGATCTACAATACTGCTTTATGTTCTCAGTTATTCAAGCAGTGAGAAGTTCGGAGAAACTTTTTATACCGCAATTTTTAACTCACATTAGGCTTGGACCAAAGACATTTCCACCACTACACTAGCGGAACAGGCACCGTATCCAGTGCATGCTCATTCAAGGAGAGGAGGAGAAAAGCAAAGCAGAGAGCCAGAAACTCCAGTGTAAAAATGGTAGACATGCCCCCAGCGTCCATAAAAACTGCCAGTGCACACCCATCACAAGACTGCTGGACCACAGATAGGCTGTTCATACATGTTGTTGTTGTTTAGTCTTTTAGTCGTGTCCGACTCTTTGTGACCCCATGGACCAGAGCACGCCAGGCACTTCTGTCTTCCACTGCCTCCCGCAGTTTAGTCAAACTCATGCTGGTAGCTTCGAGAACACTGTCCAACCATCTCGTCCTCTGTCGTCCCCTTCTCCTTGTGCCCTCCATCTTTCCCAGCATCAGGGTCTTTTCCAGGGAGTCTTCTCTTCTCATGAGGTGGCCAAAGTATTGAAGTCTCAGCTTCAGGATCTGTCCTTCCAGTGAGCACTCAGGGCTGATTTCCTTAAGAATGGATAGGTTGGATCTTCTTGCAGTCCATGGAACTCTAAAGTCTCCTCTAGCACCATAATTCAAAAGCATCAAATACATGTATGCGGTCAAATGAACTTGTAGCAATGGAGACATCCCCTAGCACCTACCCCTGCATCACCATGCAAGGCAATGCCAGAGAACCCCATTCCATCCCAGCCAGCATAATCCAATGTCAAGTCCCCAAATGCACTAACAGGCAGGAGTTCAAATTCCCTTATGCTCCTTACAGCCCGTTTTAGAGCACAGTACACAAAGGGGAGGACTGAGAGTCTACACCACACAGCAGTTTGAAAAGGAAAGACATGCATGCAGGGGCTGCCAGCTCACTGAGGTTCCTATGCCTTGGACTTTGTAAATAGCAGGGTAGCATGTGTAGTGAACATTGTGGCACCAATTCCATGTTAGGAACACCTTTACCTGTTGCATAGCTGTCTCTCTCTTGGAGCTTGCTAAGGAACAGGGAACTGCTTGGAAAAAGGTTAACAACTCCACAGGGGAGAAACCAGGAGCATGGACAAGGATGAGTGATGAATCCTGTATTTGTGGGACTGCAGCTTGGGGAAAGCAAAGAGGCAAGAATAAATAGTTAGCTAGAGCACATAGTTGTTACCATGTGTTATCATCTACACATATATAATAAAGGTGCACCCAAATGACACATTTGGATATTTAGCCAAGGGTCATGGTGTGGCACGGCAAATGTAAGGTTTTCCAACAGAAGGAATTGGGAACAAGAGAAACTTTAGAGGATTCAAATATGTGGTTTATTACACAAATAGGTTGATTAACTACAGTACCTGGGTTGAAGAAACACTGCAAATGGCTTTCTACAGGAAGGAATTGTGCCCTCCTTAGGTATGCTTTTCTAATTTATCTTGATATGCCTATAAATCACCATTGGCAGCCAGCGTAGAGTGAATCACATCCCCTGTGATTACACCTCCCCTCCATTTTCACTGAATATGCACTTAGCTGCTTAGTGACCTCTTCCTAGATCTGAGATGGGATCTGTCCCTCAAAAGCGCATGCCACAAATATTTTGTCGATGTACAATGTTATAAAATGTTTTCTCAAACCATAAATCTATTACTCCTTCATCTAGGCTACACTTATCTATTAAGTGGAGTTGGTGTGTCATGCTACTTAGTGGTGGTGGGGCAATGTGTGATACCTAATAATAATAATAATATAATAATAATTTATTATTTATACCCCACCCATCTGACTGGGTTTCCCCAGCCACTCTGGGCGGCTTCCAGCAAAATATTAAAATACAATGAATTTCTTGCATGTTGTTTTCAGAAGCTGTAGGATTTCAGATAACATACATTTACTGTTTATGTCTTGCACTTGTGGCCTGGAGCTGTAGCCATTCCTGTCAGATGTTGATGTGGCTGTTTTAACTATAGCAGCAAACTCTTGTTTTGCTGATTATGTTGATATTGTTAAAACACTGCACCTATGTGGAGAGTCACTTCGCACAAATGGAACACTTTTAAAGAACAACAGTTCTACACAGAGCAAGAAAACAGTAAAAACAACAATAACCCCTGTACAAGTTAGAGAATAGTCAAAAATTAATACACCTAATACAGTGGTACCTCGGGTTACATATGCTTCAGGTTACATATGCTTCAGGTTACAGTCTCCGCTAACCCAGAAATATTACCTCAGGTTAAGAACTTTGCTTCAGGATGAGAACTGAAATCGTGCTCCGGCAGTGCGGCAGCAGCAGGAGGCTCCATGAGCTAAAGTGGTGCTTCAGGTTAAGAACAGTTTCAGGTTAAGAACGGACCTCCAGAACAAATTAAGTGCTTAACCCGAGGTACCACTGTACATCAGAACACAAATAAGTTTTCCAAAACGCTTTAAAAAAATATTCACTTGTTCTATATACCTCATTTTGAGGCAATGGGAAATTATTCATCTTCAGAATGTTGCCCTTTCTTTTCTCACAAGTAGCCCCACTGGCATCAGTTAGATACAGTACTTTAAAAGTAGCTTTGAGTCAGCTTCTTGTTGTAGAACAGGAAAAATAAAACCATTTCCCTCAGTTCTCTGTGCAGCTAAGTGCAGTGAATAGCATGGCACAATGAGTGACAATATAATTACCAGTCACTAAGAGAAGTATAATACAGATATAATTTAATCCCCCTCATTCATGCTTCCCTGGGAACAAAGTGTTCTAAACAGCTTAAAAATTAAATATTGTTTAATAGTAGAACTAGCAAGAAAGCTGAAACCAGCTGGTCTGCATTACAGTTCCAAAAGTAGACTGGTGATTCAACTAAAATATGCCATCCTTCAGCAAAATTTTGGAGAGTTTAATTAGCAGACTGCTTTTCCCTGTGCACAGTGGTGGCCGTTTAATGGGCAATAGTAGCCCCTTTTTCAGATGTTGCCATTGCCATACCTTCATGCACACATATAACAGGCTCTCTCTTTTATCCACCTTCACTTGTGTCTATATATAAAGTCAAATAACTGATCACCCCTACCTTGAATAACCCTAATAATAAAAGTTCAATGGCTAGGAAAAGCTGGAACAGCAGCAGTAGTGAGTGTAGTAAAGAGCTAAATTAGGTCCCTATAAAATATATTCCTGTTCCTAAAAGCAGCCCACCATTCTTGAACAATGTACAGGAGGTGAAACAATTCATTGTGCCATAACGCCAACTTTTGAACTAGTGTGAAATTAGCCAGTTCATGCTCTTTGTGTGGTGTAGCTGGAGTCTTAGAGGAAATGGTAATAGGGATTGTGCATACATTCCTTACATTGCTATGGCATGTACTTTAGAAAGCTACGGGTTACTAGTTTTGAAATAGCTTCAGGCCTATAGGCATTATTATTCAATGTGATGTATACAGAACAATGAGAGAGGCCAGGCTCATCCATGAGATGATCAAACCCGCTGTGTAGCTCACCAGGTACAGAGGCAGATTTGGGGGCTGCCACAACTAAATCAGAATGGAGCACCATAGGCAGAGGGGCACTGGATTTTAGTGTTGCACAGGGTGCCAGTGAAATTTGAGACCCCAAGATCCAAGGAAAAGAGTGACAGTGGAGCAGCAGTGAATCAATGGCTTCTACAACTTCTTAGTTGGCAGAGATGAACACCAAAGGCAAAACTTTGTTTTTACTCTCAGGCAAAATGCATTTATTTACTTTATTTATTCAATACATTTCTATGTCACCCTTTGTCACAAATAATCTCAATGCAGTTACACATCTGACGTTCTTAATACTTCAAAACAGTAACACACAGTGACATATTAAGATCAGTACTGAAATCCAATTTAGGCATTTTTACCCCAGGACTTAAATTACATTGATGAACGTAAGTTCATAAGTCATTTTTGAACCCCAGAAAAATAAAAAGGGTTTAACTCCATTTAGTATAATAATTTATTTTTAAAGCCATAGATGATTTTTATTTTTTAAAAATCAGGTGCTTCTGTGACAGATGGCCCAGATAAATCAGAGTTTGATGGAACAATACAGGCAAAATTCTCAGTATGCTAAGCAAGAGCTTCAGCTTGATTGGTTGTGAGTACAGCTAGCCAGAAATGGGTGGAGACAGCACTTTGAAAGGGAAAAGGAAAAGGAGGAGGTTTTTGGGGGGGAGGGGTTCTTGGCATTTGGGAGACCATCCAAGCCACCACTGCTTCAGGTATTTTGGATCCCCAGTACTGGCAGTAAAATCTGCCTCAATTAGGGTGGAAAGGTAGATGGTCTGCCTCACCACCTTTGGACTCTGAAGTAAATTGGGATGTTATAGCTGAGTGTAACAAAACACATTTTGTACAACTTGGGATTTTATACACACACACACACACACACACACACACACACACACTTTTACATGTTGATATAAGCTCAGCAGCAAACTGAACAAAGGCTTGCTCTAAAATTACAAAAAGAGCACTAAATGGAAGATGGTACCAGGGTGGAGAAGTAAAAACGTGTTATGGAAAATAATTTGACAACAGTGTTCTGTTTGAGCAGCTGAAGGGGGGAAAGACTATGTATCAGATAGTATTATCCAGAGAATGTTTAAGACAATTTCACTAATTGTCATTTCCCCCCTATTCTGTAGGATTCTGTGGCGAGACTGACCAACACAATTGATGGTAAATTACTCACTTTTAAAATTTCTTAATGGAGATTATAGTAACTTCTTAGCACTGGTAATTACTCCAGGCAGTGATTCATAAGCAAAGTGACTGCTGCCTAGCAACTTAATTTTTTCTTGGTTTTCATAAAAAAAAACTATCAACAGCAGGAAAAAAAACTCCACTTCAATTTTAAGCATGAAATTGATGAGACCTAAAGTTTGAGCTGTTGCCAGAAAATTGAAATTTAATGTGAGTTAATGGCTGGAAACTAAAACTTATGCATTGACCAGTAGCTGGTTGGGGGCTGATGGGAGTTGTAGTTCAAGAGAGTATTCATACAAGATGAAATTCAAAATACACCTTTTTATTTATGAAACAATAACAAAAACAAACCCATGATTTATTCTGTCAGCCATGAACATGGAATGCATTTTTCAGTGGACTTATGTAAGTCTCACATACACAAGAGTTTCTACACTACACATACTCATTGTAGTTTCTACACTGTATTGTGCTTCTTGTGAGGAAGCCTCTCCACCAACAGAACTTGCATTAGTCTGAAGAGAGTGAGCCAGAGATGAATACTACACAAAAAAGACATTTATTTCAGTGGAGCTTACTCCCATGTAATTTTGGTCTCTGGGAGGGCAAAGGAGAGCCTGGTGCTCCCTCTGTCTGATTCTCAGCATCTGCAGTTGTCAGGGGGAAGCAACATGGAGAGCACATGAGGGAGGGGAGCGTTTATTCTGCCAAAATGGATTAAATTAAGAAGCTTGTTTTGAGCAAAGAGTTGTCACATCAGGTGAAGTTTAGATGCTCTTTTCATACACTTCAAATTTGTACTGAATGCCATTCTCTTCTTGAATATCAGCAGGGACACCTGGGAAACTATGTAGAGAGAAAGCATTGCTTGTAGTTTGATAAAAAGAATAATTACATATTTGACTAAGCTGGAAGAAACATGAAGAGATTATTTTGTCCTTCACATATTGTTGGTTCTAATATTTCTTTTCAGGTTTTGCATTAGCATAAATTAACTTGGGAAATATTTTGTTATGCCACTAATAGTAAAGCTTCAGATGAAAATGAGAGATTACTGTTCATAAAATACTTACCTAGGTAGAAGCCTGTATTTTTCCAAATCAATTTCTGGAAAGAATGTATCACTTTCAAAGTAATGCAGGATTCTTGTCACAAACAATCGTTGATGAACTGGCTTGTCCATTGCTGCCTTAAAAAGCCAGATAAAATAAATGAATATGTGTTTTCTTAATTAGCCAATACTGGGCAGGAACTTAAAATTTTTACAGGCAATTTTAATAATATATCATCAATCAATTTACAGACAGTAAATTGGTTTTAAACACAGTATAAGGAGTCTCTATAGGACTATATTGTATTTTAAAATGGGGTTTCAGACTTTTTAGGGGTTTTTGAATGTCTTATGTAGATTTTTCAATTTCATTGTTCTGTATGGGACAATGACAATAAAGATATTGTATTGTATCATAATAGGGCTACCATATTCTGAAGAACAACCCCCCCCCCCATCCTGCAGCTCTGTGCAAGGCCTGCTGGCCACTGGGAGCAATTCAGGGCTTAGCATGGCCCTGGGAAGGCCATGGAAGGCCGCCTGATGCAGTGCTTCCTGTTCCAGGGCACAGAGTCTTCTGAGTATGTGTGTGCCCCACTACTACTACTACTACTACTACTAATAATAATAATAAAAATAAAAATAAAAATAAATTAAACCCCCAAACCCAGACAATCCATGAAAAATGCAGAAATCTGCCTGGATGGGTGCTCTGGCCCCCCTCAAAAGGACATGTCCAGGAAATCCCAGACATATGGCAACCCTAGACAGTAAGACATTTACTGAAAACTGTAAACATCTTTAGAAATATTGCAGTTTTGGGAAACCAAAAGGAGCAGACAGATTCTCAAAGGACATCACATGGTCACAACGAGTTACTATTGTTTAATTTGCAACCCTATTCTCCACAAAAAACTGCACCTAAAATGATTTGCAGCACATCAAAAACAGAAACTACAAAAATAATAAATGGAGCCACACAGCAGTGACACTGACATATTAAACAATTTTAACAAATACAAAGGTGGTTTACCCTTACTGGACTCCCTGTGCAGCAGGCAGGAGTCAGATATAGTCGGGTCTATTCAATGCCTAAGCCAATACTGCTCAAATTCTGTAACCAATAAAGTTGTGGCCAAAATTTGCTCAATAACATTAACCAAATATCCTGTCCTGGTGTTTTTCATTCATCTTTGAGGGGGTGGTTACAGGGTCTCGACATACAATAAAGTCAAAAGCTCAAAACAGTTGCAGAGTGCAAAGATGCAAAGAGTAAATTACGTTAGCAAAGTCCTAAAAATGGCAGCAATAGTGTATAATACATAAATATCACAGTGTAGCTATACAAAAAATCAATTCTGTTAAACATGGGAGCAGCAGAATATTTCCTCAGATCCTCGACCCATTCATATAGTTAATGCCAAGAGTTGCCCAACACTTAACATACAGTGCCCTGTAGCCTGCCTCTTACAAGGATGCCCCCCCCCCCCCGCTCACACAGGGCATTATTTTCAATGGTCTCCTCCTCTCATTGATGACTGTGGTAATTATGGTCGTGTTTCTGTGTCCTCTGCTGGATTTTTTTAAAAAAAGAACTGAACCCACTTGTGGTTTTCCTTTACATCATGTTAACATAGAAATTAGGTCTGAAAACAAAAGTCAGAACATTATCCACTTGAAAGGACACCACAAGAATCCCTGTGAATACAATAACTGCAGGGCAGGAAGATTATCACAACCACTCCTGTTGTTTATTTCCAGACCACAGATATAAAGCAGATATGAAGTAGCAGACAACTTGCAATCAAATCCAAAACCATTCCTCATAAACACATCTATAGAAATGTATGTCACACAAAGATAATTTGACCCAAGAAGATAAAAAGATTTATGTGGGCATCAAAATTTTTTTGAGGCCAAGCTTTTAAAATAAAATAAAAAATACAATACTGTATTTTTCACCCTATAGGACACACTTTTTCCCCTCCAAAAATGAAGGGGAAATCTGTGTGCGTCCTATGTGGCGAATGCAGGCTTTCGCTGAAGCTTGGAGAGTGAGAGGGGTCGGTGCGCACCGACCCCTCTCGCTCTCCAGGCTTCAGGAAGCTATCAGCAAGCCTGGGGAGCCCGTGGGAGTTCCCGCAGGGCTCTGCTTCAGCGCGCCCCACGCTTCGGGCAGACATCCGCAGCCTAGGGAGCCCTGCGGGAGTTCCCACAGGGCTCCCTAGGCTGCGGATATCAGCCTGCTGCACGGAGCGCGGGGCGCGCTGAAGCAGAGCACCCCGCACTTCGGGCAGACATCCGCAGCCCAAGGAGCCCTGCAGGAGTTCCCCAGGGCTCCCTAGGCTGCGGATAGCAGCCTGCTGCACGGAGCGCGGGGCGCGCTGAAGCAGAGCACCCCGCACTTCAGGCAGACATCCGCAGCCCAAGGAGCCCTGCAGGAGTCCCCAGGGCTCCCTAGGCTGCGGATAGCAGCCTGCTGCACGGAGCGCGGGGCGCGCTGAAGCAGAGTGCCCCGCGCTTCCGGCAGACATCGGGCAGCCCCACAAGCTCGGGGGACAGCAGGAAGGCGGAGCGCCACCATCCCGTTGTTCCCCGACCTGGTTTGGATTCCCCAACCTGGTTTTGGGGGGGAAATAAAGGGGGGGGATTCCTTTATTTCCCCCCCAAAAAAACTAGGTGTGTCCTATGGGCCGGTGCGTCCTATGGGACGAAAAATACGGTATATTGGCTGCATTTGGACTTCATGCTGAACTATAGTTTAGCAAGACATGAATGAATATAGCCTTTTCCTGGGCTCCTGCACTCCACCTACTTTCCACCTGAACACTCAGGAAGAGAAGTTTGATATATTCTCCTTCTGCTTTGATTATCCATAGCTTGTTGTGCCTTCTAAATTAAGTAAATCTTAATTGTGGTTAGTTTCAAATAAGCCATGTTTAAAACATGGTTTCTGAAGTTGGCTTATTAAACCTAAGCATACTTAAGATTAACCACAATTCCACATAAGACAATAAACAGTGGTCAACCTAAAGTTGATGCAAAAGCTTCTAAATTCCTCCTCTCAGACATCTGAGAGGAGAAGGGAGGACTGAGTGTGTGGGAGGAGGTTAGGTTATGCCAAATCATAGTTTAGAGTGACATCTGAACACAGCCATGCACAACTGTATTAATTTAGCCTGGAATGTGGCAGCCGTTCGATATTTTTTTTAAAGGACCCATAAGGAGAAGCAATCAGTTTTGAAATATTGTGCGTTCTGATAAGTGTAGCCTCTTTCTTTAATTTACAGATGCAGGAAACCGCCCCCAGGCCTGCTTATGAAAAGTACACAACCAGCTACAGCTATATGGTTACCAACAAAAAGATTTCAAATTCTCTTTCCACTTTTCTCCCACAGAACACTTAATCTTCTAAAGATGATTCACTTAACATTGAGTTGGTAACTGTTGCTTTGACAAACGTCTGTTCATGCAGATCTAATCCAACAATTTAAGTCAGCAGTTGCTGAGGCCACAAATTTATAAAGCAACTGGTTTAGTTTGAATACTTTCAGGTAAAAAGGAGAACGCATCAGCGAGATAGAATTCTTTCAGCATTTAATGACCAAGAAAAGCCAATTTTTTATTTCATTTCTTTATAAGGAGTGCACAGGAATAAAATTATACTATCCATTGATTGCAATCCTCTCTGTCTCCATTGCCTGCTACCAACATTTGCAATGTATCCACCACTAAGACCAAATCAATACAAAGGCATGATCAAAACCAGAAACAGATTTTAAAGTACTTGGGGCTACATCACTGATGGGGAATCTTTCGGCCGGGGGCCTCCAGGCTTCTCCAGCTGGCCTTCAAAACTCTCACCAGGACACACCCTTCACTGGCCCTGTTTCACAGCCCATGTGTTTTTGCCAGGCTACAATGTGCCCTTGAATTCTGATAATGCTTTTTGGTTGGGTGGAAGGTACAAAGGTTATGAGTGAGTTTTTCAAATTTACAAAAGTAAATTTCACATTAGTTTACTTTGTTCACTTTTATGTCTTCCCCTACCCACCTTGGGCATATGTACCGGTACTTCTATTTCTGTGTAAATTCTGCAACAAAAAGTCCACCATTTTGGGAAAGGAGAAATTTCTTGCAAATTAAGCAATGAAGTTGCTGCCACATGTGGAAAGTAACTTCCAAACTGCATTGTATCCTGCTAAAAAAAAAGTTTCATATGGAATCTAATACTAGTGTTTGCTTTAGAATCCTCTGTATACATACTGCAGAGTTTTCAGAGAGGATTCATTCTGCTGATTATATAAAACAAATTTCAAGGAAAAGGAAATACTAAGAAACCACTAAGGATTAGCTCTTGAATTAATCCTTCCATTCTTGCAGTGCCAAATCTTCCCTTGCTAAGCACTTGCAGCTTAACAAAATAAGGGGAGAAAGAGAAAACCTCACAGTGAATCCCACATACTTACATCTACTGACATAGGACAGTGGGCAACGTTCAGCTACTAATCTCACACAGTTCTTGTACACAAAAGGAAGGAAATAGATTCCACTGCATCTTATAAATGTTAGTTTTTTAAAGTCACATTGTCAGTTGGCATCAACTCTAATATAGTTAAGACGTTGCTACATTTCTTTCAACCAAGTCCCCACCCCCACACCTCTTATTCAGAGCAGAAGTTCAAATCCTCCCACTTCAATCTTAGCAAGCACTTCTAAAAAGGCACTTAAAATACAGAAGACTGGGATTTAAGTGACTTCTGACTCCATCAATGAGTCATGCGCTAACCTTTCTTCCACCCGTCCCCCATTTTATAATTTTCCAAGGAGATGTCAAATCAGCATGTTTCTCTTATATGAATAAGAGTTGATTGCTAATTTTGGATAAATAATTTCACATTTGTTTTCTGTATTAGATCTGTGTATTATTTTAAAGGCCTGAACATCTCCTGCATGGCACTGCTTCCAGAAAGTGTCAGATCATGTACTACAGTCCTGATGTGGCTGCACTGCCACCATTTGTGATGTTTCCATGATACTAGAACCATTCTGCCCTCAGTGTTCATGCAGCAGCCTCCATCATCAGCACTACTGAACTGGCAATTGCCTGCAAGCATAGTGTAGATTAGCACACTCAATTAAGCAGAGCAGTACTGTATAAAGGTAAAGGACCCTTGGACGGTTAAGCCCAGTCAAAGGCAACTATGAGGTTGCAGCGCTCATCTTGCTTTTCAGGCTGAGGGAGCCAGCTTTTGTCCAGAGACAGCTTTCTGAGTCATGTGGCCAGCATAACTAAACCACTTCTGGCACAATGGAACACCGTGATGGAAACAGGAGTGCACGGAAACGCCATTTACCTTCCTGCTGCAGCAGTACCTATTTATCTACTTGCACTGGCATGCTTTTGAACTGCTAGGTTGGCAGGAGCTGAGACCCAAAAGAGCCTGCTATGCCTGCTAATTTCATTCAGTTTTGTCAAAAAGAAAAGCTATAGCCGTTTGTTGTTTTCTCCACTATAAGCACTAGGGAGGCACACAACTTTGTTTTCCCCAAATTGGGATTTGGATTCATATCAGAGGTGAACTGGGCAGGCTCTGAAGCAGTCTGAACCAAATCTGTATGTTTCCAAAGCACCAAACTGGAGTCTAAGCCAAATCTTTTGGTTACTACACATCTCTACCAATGGCCCTCAAAGCAACTAGTCTCAAAAATAAAAGTTAAACAAAAATGCAAACTAACAATTCAATAAATGATTATCATAACTTCAATTCAAAACATGCTTACTATAGTAAAATAAACCCCAATGAGCACAGTGAGACTTACTTTTGAGTAAGCATGCATAAGTTTGTATTGCATCGAAATTTTCGTATAGCTGAAGAGACCCTAGAACAGCCTTTTTTTTCAACAATTGGCTTAAAAAACAGGTAATGATGGAGCATGGTGGACCTCTTTAGAAAAGGCATCCAAAGTTGAGGTGCTATGACCCACCAGCTGAGCTTCTGTTGGTAGGGGTGACATAGAGCATAGCCTTTTATGTTAATGTGAACGCAGAAGTGGAGTGCATGCAATAAAACAATCTTTTAAAGGCAGACTCAGGGTGGTACTCAACTACATTTTACTCAGAGTAGACCTATTGAATTAAGTGGACCTAACTTACTCATGTTAATTAATTTCAAAGGTCTTCATCACACAAACCCTCTCAAGTAAACCTGAGTAAATAGGAATGTTCCAGTCTCAGAATGACTGGCAAACAAGAAGTGAAAGGTGCGCTTCCTCCTGCTTGCCTTGTTCCAAGGGTTTGTCTACTTCCCCAATGTAGATTCACTTACTGTCCTAGCACAATGTGTGCGTGTGCATGCACCAGCATCACAGCATCTTAAACAAACTTTTTAATGAATCCTTTTAGGGGGGAAAAGGACTTATTAAACTATTGCAATAACCCTCAAGAGTGAGGTATGGGCTGTTAGGGTCAAGGACATACCAGACTTCTTTCCTGTATTTTTCTCTCTCTCACACACAAGTATTGGTAATTTTTTAGCCTACAGAAAAAAGGAAAAACATCCAAGTATTGGTCTACCAAATTACCCAGTAATAATATATAAAGCTACTTCCCCCAGAGTTCCGGTACATGGTATTACTGATAAGTACTTGGCATTTATTTTATTAAAATCAAACTTTTATTATTAAAATGATTTCATAAATGAAATCATACAAAACATATTGGACTACCTATATTTAGATCTTTGCTGTTTTGTACAACATACTATGTCGTACTCTCACTCCCCCGACATTCTGGCTCTGGGCATCTATTCAATGTGAAGCTTACAGAGTAGCATTTTTAGCAAATCAGTGAGTATGCTGACTGCTTTTGTTGGGAAGTACTCTATTAAAGAGACAGTTTATCTTTTAAACAGATATTTGCTACAGTAATAAAGTGCAAATAAATGGTTCTTAATTAATGCAAGGAAAGTAATTGGAAAAAGCTGGAAGCCATGCTAAATACAACAGAATAAAATATGTTCTTTTAAACACTCTGACATTAAATATGGAGCAAAGTATTTTATGAGAGTGTACAGCAAAGGGCTTTCATTTTCCATTGTTCAGTGACTGATAAGCTTAACATCCCCTCCTGTCCTTTTGCCAAATGAGTAATTCTTTACACAATGCTTTAATCAAAAACCATTCAGGTGACACTGTCCATTCGTGTATAAAACAGCCTCGACTAGCACATTGTTTGCCACTGAAAACTGTTTATGAATCATGGCTCAGAAAATATATTTAAATCTACCAAACAACTGGCACATTTAACTCAGTGCCATTTGCTCGTCTGTATAAAATCTGTAGTGGCTATATAAAATTTATCAGTGAGGTGGATTACAGTTGTTACCAGAACAAACAGAAAATGAGCCCTGCTAGTGCCGCACCCTGTTTTCACAGTAGCCAACCAGATGCCTTTGGGAAGCCTGCAAACACATGAGGGTGAGAGCACATTCCCAACTCAGCTACAACAGGTAGCACACAGGTATCATATTTCAGTCATGGTCTGTAACTCTGATCTTGCAAGTTTGCACTACTAGTATTGACTCTACCATGTTCTTAGCCCATATACCAGTAGACTGTTGTATATGAAACTTCATGCTACACTATACCAGTTCCTCTCTAAGGGGCAAACTATGTGTGATCCTCAATGTATCACGAAGAATTACAGTATCACTAAGAATTATCTTCGGGTAACGTAATCTTCGGGTTGCGAACGCGGCAAACCCAGAAGTGGGTTTGCCGCTCGTGCGTGCGCAGAAGCGATCCTCCGGTTACGAAATTTTCGGGATACGGCCAGGCCTCCAGAACGGATCCTGTTCGTAACCAGAGATACCACTGTACATCAATATGTTTCAACAAACAACACAGTTCCCAGTTTTATTAGGACCACGGTATCCAAGGAGGGGAGGTTTATTTCCCTGCACAGTCCTGACAAAAATAGCAACTCCAAAGCATTGCTATTAGCTTCAGAAAAAGCCTCCCATCAACAGTAATGAGAACAACCTTCCCCCTGCTCAGATTAATATTGAGTGTGTATTTCAGAAGGATTGCTGGAAAATAGAAAGGGTTAAACCTCTTTTCATGTTGCAGTGCAATGAAAATCGAACTCCCATGCCTGCTGTTGTTTTTTAATGCACTTTGAAGGGCCTTCTAATGACATACTTAGCATCACATGAATAGTTTGGCCCTATGTGGTCTGTTTGAAGGAACAGTACAAGCAGCAGGAAAAAGGAAAGACTAGGACAAATCATATTCAGCATTGAGGATCCAGCATTTGTTTCCCCCCCTGTAGGTATGAAATAGAAGCACTTATGAAAATCCTTAGCTAGTGCTCTTCTTTGATATTGCCACCTTGTTGAGTAAAATAGAAGAATTAAGACATGCAGAATGAATAGCACTTTGTATTATCCGCATTATCACACCTCCTGTGATGTAGCTGTAATGCCAAGTTTTGTTCCAAAGAGTTCATTATGCTCCAGGCAACACTCTTGGAACCCATAAGGTAAAGGGATCCCTGACCATTAGGTCCAGTCATGTCCGACTCTGGGGTTGCGGCGCTCATCTCGCTTTATTGGCCGAGGAAGCCGGCGTACAGCTTCCGGGTCATGTGGCCAGCATGACTATGCCGCTTCTGGCAAACCAGAGCAGTGCACGGAAACACCATTTACCTTACCTTCTTGGTGGTTCGAATCCCCGTAATGGGGTGAGCTCCAGTTGCTCAGTCCCTGCTCCTGCCAACCTAGCAGTTCAAAAGCACGTCAAAGTGCAAGTAGATTAATAGGTACCACTCCAGCAGGAAGGTAAACGGCGTTTCAGTGCGCTGCTCTGGTTCACCAGAAGCGGCTTAGTCATGCTGGCCACATGACCCGGAAGCTATACGCTTGCTCCCTCGGCCAAGCAAAGCGAGATTAGTGCCGCAACCCCAGAGTCATCTGCAACTGGACGTACCAGTGAGGGGTCCCTTTACCCTTTTCCTTCAGCCTTTAATTGGTAAAGTTCTGTACCCCACTGACCCCAACACTGGCTTTGCCTAATGCTGTGGTGCAAAAGCTGTTACATTAAAACATGTAACAGAGTACAGTAATGTCAAAAACAAAGCTTTCAAAAGCAAATTCATGCAACTAATGGATTACATAAAATAAAATGATTCATTTCAATTACAAGCAGATATTCAGTACCCATAGATAATTTTCTACCCACACACCTGTTCATAAAATAATAGTAGTCTTTTAGAAACTCTTATCATTCAGCATACTACATCTCTGATAAATGCACTAAAACACTTTGAATTTTTATTGGTGTTCATGTTAATTTAGTCCATCTCATTAAAACCATAATGTCAGCTCAAAAATAAAGCTTTCTCTAGAACCACTTTACTTTTTCCTTGCAGGCTATCAGGAAGTGGCTTTATTACTACTAGAACTTGAAGTTATAGACAGAATTTACATAAAAATGTTACATTGAGTAGCAGAGTAGCATACTCTCTTGGGCAAGACAGCCTGTGGCTATGAAGTTAACCCACCAAACAGGACGCAGGGAACAATAATAAAAAACAAACAATTAATGCCTGAGAGTTGCAACACTGAATAGCACTGCTCTCTTTTAAGTAACAGGAAGTGAAGCAGAGGGCATAACACTTAACTAGGTTAGATATGAAGAATATAAATTATTAACTGAAGTATACATTTTTGGAACACTACAAAAGCAGCTTTGTGAAGCATGCATTTTCACTGTTCAGTTCTCAATTGGCGTTTTCTTCTAAATGGAATTATACTCCGGTAGGAGGCAGGTTATTTTAAAATGTATTTCAGGTTCTCAGAATTCTTCAAGTCAGTTCACAACATCCATTGAAAATGAATGTTATACAATAAACAAACTAAAATGCATAATAATAAAACACTAAATGTCCATATTAGGATGTTAGAGAGGCCAAAAGCACAAAAAAAGCTTCACTATAGTAACCAGGATAACATATGTATATATTTTATATAAAAAATATCAGTAGAAACTGGGAAGGTAAAAAATGTGGTGAAAATGTGCACCCTTCTTTTTAACAATTCACAAAGGATTGTACTTGTTTAGCCTGCATTTATTTTAATGTGGCTTGCTGGAAAATCCCATCTAAAGACCATTAAAATAAATAAGCAAAAACTGTATTGTTTCTTGGTGGATGGCACTAACTGCTCCCTTCCCACTGGTGTCAGATGGGGAGGGAGTGACTGTGCACCCCAGGCGGGAGGTGGGGTAGGAGATTATATTTATCTGAATTCTGAGGCTGGGTGAGTTTTTACCTTGCCCTGCTGTACAATGAGACTGGCTGGCATTTTGTACCAGCCACTATGGATGGGTAAGTACTATTGGTCGAACAGTATGTATTTTTTTTTAGATTTATACTTGATTATTAATATATTGTAGCAAATTTCTGTTTAGTATATCACTTTGCAATTCTTTTGAACAGAATTAATAATTTTCTAAAATAAATGTTACTTTGTTAAAGGAAAAGTACAGCTACATTTGGAGAAAAGCCCACTATGGAAACTGTTTTAAACGTGCCATCTACTTCAATGATTTGAAAATTGTCAGGATGTGAAAAGGCCACACTAAAAGTAGGTATTGTCCGTCTTTGATTATAATATTACATTATTTTAGAATATTAATCTTGCATTTGACCCATACCTTATAAACTGAAGTTCCTCCAACTATCCAAATCATGTCTATTTTACTTGCCAACTCTGGTGATTCCAGAAGATCTAATGCCTGATCTAGACTTTTGGCCAGGTAATGGGCTCCTTCAGGAATTTTCCTAGAACAAACAAATGTCACTGCTTAATATTTAAGCACACCCCCCCTTTATAAAACCATCACTTGATCTTTAATTTTGCAGATGATATACAATTAGAATTACAGTGTAAAACCACTTCTGAGAGAAGGTAAAACGACATCCTCATAAACTGTTAAGCCTACAGTTTGAACAAGACATGATTCTGTGAACCGCCCTGAGACCCCCAGGTATAGGGCGGTATATAAATTCAATAAATAAATAATACAGGAAATGAAAATAAATTAGCGGTATTAGCTGTACCAGAGATAGTTCGCTTTTGTTGTCCTTGAGATATTTCTACAATTTTAGAAATCAGGCGATATGCTACAGTTCACATACATACATGCATATATCCATCCTTGAGTATTCCTATCACATTTTCGTAAGCATGCACATGCTGTTTCTCAGCATATCTATCATGTAATAGTTATGTCTATAGATATATGCATGTTTCATGTGTGTGTATGTGTGCGCATGTATGCATCCAAGTATAAAAATGACAATATTGCAATAATCTCAGCTGTGAACTGCAAGCATTTATCTCTACCATGTTTCTGCTTCATTGACCATGGTGTAGTGGTTGGAATAGGACTAGGGAGATCAAGGTTCAAGTCCCCACTTAGCTATCAAGCTCACTGGGTGACCCTGGAACAGTCACTATCCTTCAGTCAAACTGACTTCATAGGGTTGCTGTCAGGGCAAAAGTGGGGGAGAACCATTTCTAATCACCCTGAGCTCTGTGGAGTAAATGTGGGAACTAAAATAGAAACTATATTTGGGACAAATTGGAAATTTGGAGCCAAAATACTAGTAACCATGCAGGAATTAAAGATGCAGAACAGAAAATGTGTCCTGACAAGGCTCCCAGGTTTTAAAGAGAACATAGAAAAGTCAACACTTTCTACAGTATAGCCATTTTTAGCACTGAACAGGGGATTAGTTTTAAAAGGTACTGTTGCTAACACAGAAACTTTTAAAATGTCACTTTAAAAGTAACCCCACTGAGCCAGTTAAGTTCAGTAAATGATTTTATATCCTCTTCCAATTTTTTTTAAAAAGTGGGTACTTACACCAGTTCCTTGCTGAGTACTATATTAATTCTGCCTTTTAAAGGGCGATTCTTCTCAGGAATGGAGAACCAAGTCCTTTTACCCATTATCACTACATTTTGTTTTCCTGTAAAATATAAAGAACATACTTGATGTTATTATCTAGTGACATCTAGTGGTGGTGGTATGTCCATGCAACATCTGTTTAAGCAGTAAAGGTAAAGGTACCCCTGCCCGTACAGGCCAGTCGTGTCCGACTCTAGGGTTGCGTGCTCATCTCGCTCTAGAGGCCATGAGCCGGCGCCGTCCGAAAACACTTCTGGGTCACGTGGCCAGCGTGACGAAGTTGCATCTGGCGAGCCAGCACCAGCGCAGCACACGGAAACGCTGTTTACCTTCCCGCTATAAAGCGGTCCCTATTTATCTACTTGCACTTGGACATGCTTTCGAACTGCTAGGTGGGCAGGAGCTGGGACCGAACGACGGGAGCTCACCCCGCCGCGGGGATTCGAACCGCCGACCATATGATCGGCAAGTCCTAGGCACTGAGGTTTTACCCACAGCGCCACCCGCGTCCCATGTTTAAGCAGTAGCACCACAATATTTGACTTAATACCAGTTGAATTCATAGAATTATAGAGTTGGAAGGGTCATCTAGTCCAACCCCCTGCAATGCAGGAATATGCAGCTGGCCTGTATGGGGATCAAACCTGCGACCTTGGCATTATCAGCACCATGCTCAAACCAACTGAGTTAACAGAGACAATTTAAACCTTTTATTTTTACTATTAATATGCTTTGAATTAATACCATTTAAGTCAATGGACCTAGGTTATAAGAAGAGTTATGGAAGAAAAAAGACAACATATTTCATTCCAGATTTTAACCGGCAAATAATTCAAGAGTTAGTCTCAGTTTAGGCCTTGTAGAACCCAGCAAGAGGATTGGGACAAAATTAGAGTTAGTGGGCTCTGCCTGTCATTGGCTCTGGATCCATGTACTGCTGGTCTTCCTACCTTTCACCCTACCAGTCCTAATGCAAACCAGTCATCACAGATTTCCAATATAGCAACAACAACGACAATGCTAAAATATATTACAGGTTTGTTTTATGGCTCCACCAAGAGATGCGTGTGCAAAATGAACACTCTAACTTGCCAAAGAAATTTGCTATTATTAAATCACCTGTTTAGGATGCAGACTTAGTCTACAATCTTCCATGGAAGGTTTGTGTCACCAACTTCAACTGAACCAGGACTGCAGTCATATAGCACTGCTAGTGATGCTAAATTCTTGAGAATAATCTTTTGGAGAATAATCTTGATTAATGAGGTGTGTACATTTAAAGCAGCTGTGTAGATGACACAGAATTTACAATTTGTGGAGAATATTGTCTGGAGAATATTCTCACATCACTAAGCACTGCCATAGACTAAGACACACGACACCTCTCTTCCTCAGCAACTTGTAGACTTATGGCATGATAACTAGCATTAGGATCACAAACCTCATTTGTTTAAAATTTTGAAATATGCTTAGATTTGAAGGTCCTTTCACCAGAATAAAAAATTAATCTGGACCAAAGTCACTCATTTCCCAAAGTATATAGATGAGAGCTCGTGGTTGAAACAAACAAAACAGGACCCATGGAAAGTTAACTAACATTACCTTCTTGTGTAGGTGTCACTGTCATTTTCTGAAAATACTTAAACTCATTCCTGTTCAAAAACAAATGAACAACGTTGTAATCATGTCATCTTTGCAATAGCTATCTTTATTCCTGACCTCCAGACTTCAGCAGCTCTTTTGTTAAACCCTAACTTTGTAGCTCATACAACTGTGGATTGGTTTGATTTCACACACCCCTATTTGGGTTATTTGTTTATTTATTTGTGCATGCCGTTGAGCCATCATTACTGTTTCTATAAGGCATTGGGATCAAGATTCCCTGATAAACGATGAGAATGAATGTGATGGGAGTGCGTAAGGAAAGAAATTTCCATAGAAAGCCTAAAATTGCTCACTAAAGCAAAATTTGTACCAATCCAGGCTTACAGGTATTATGTGATGCCAATACTTGTTTTTATCCCTATATATTTTTAATGAAGTTGGGCTGTATACTCAGACGGTTGCCACTTATGTTTTCTGCTATATTTCTGATGGGTTGCTGGCCTGGTTCGGAGCTGGTTCTATGCTGCTGCTTTAGTTTTTAAAATTATATATTGTTAGGCGTTTGGTATGTTTTCTATTTTCAACACTGATTTTTATAGCATTTCCACCGGCAGCCTTGGAAAGGGTTTTCTGTCCTGAAGGGTGCCATAAAAATATCCGGGGGTGGGAGCGAGGAGAGGCTGAATAAGTATGTAAAAGGTATGTATAATTAAACGATTACAATTACTGCCCCTTTGACTAGCATAATATAGTTTCAGAAAAGACACCAACTCCCAGCCTGCTTTGCTCGTCCTCAGCACAATCACCCGTCGTGTAAAGGCAGCAGTGCATGCTGGGATTTGTATTCCGTTTTAAGCGCGGGAAAAAAACATAAGCGAACAAGCATTTTTACCTGAGCGGGGGCCAAGGAAGAGCCCCATTCTTCCCGATGCCCATGTTCAGGGATACAGCAGCAATGGAATTTAATGAGAGAACCATAATGCCTCCCGTACCTGTGCTGAATCTGCCTTCGGTATTGAAGCGGTATCTGTTAGACTTTGGAATTAAACAGCCCACGAGTCCAACTAAGGGGCGGGGTGGTGAAGCTCTGCGCCCCTTACGCATGCGTAAGGCGGACACACCTCCTCCCACGAGGCTCCGCGACTCAAATAAAACAACGACCTTTCCCCCTCCTGTGACGAAATCCAACGGTTACCGCCCCCTCCTGTAATCTCCACAATAGGCTTTTTTTAGCGCGGTGAGAGGGGCGGGGCCGAGGAACGGCGCGAGGCCGGTCGCGTGGCTCTCCGAACGGCTGCTGAGGGGCAAGTGCCCAGTCTCGAGGCCGGGATGCCGCGGGGGCGAAGCAGGCCCGGCCCAAGCGGCGGGGCCCGCGGGCAGCCGGTGCTAAGCAAGTTCTTCCAGGCGGCGGGATCCCTCCGGGCAACCGCTTCCCCCTCGGCTGCTGCTGCCGCCGCCGCTGAAGAGGAGGAGAGAAGCGAGGGCTGTATGGCGGCTCCAGGGGTTGCTTCGCACACGGTGCGCGCCTTGACTGTGGTGGGAAGCGGGTGGCGGCGTTTGGGTGCCTGAGCCTGACTTGACGTAAATCCTCCTCAAAGCACGTTCCCCTCCCCTCCTTCTAATCTTTCAATCCTATTTCGCGGTGCAGGAAAAAGCGACCCCTTCTTCGCCCCCGTACAGGCAGCCGCAGTTCGAGCAGGGGCCTCTTCATACTTCAAAGAACTAGGGTTCCCTCTCAGGCTTGTTCTTTGAACAGGGCTTGGTTCTCTAGGGTGCTCTGCATTCGTGCCCTTGGGTGCTCTGACGAGCCAAACGCGAGGATAGACTTGTAGGCTGATGCAGCTTGACTTGCTCAGAGGGCAGCTAGAAGAAATTTACTGAATGTCTTGAAAAGAGTTGATCGTTTTCCTCGACAACCTGTTGAAGGCTGAGTTTGTATGCCCCCCCCTATAAATAGCTGCTGGTGTTGTTCTTTGTATGCCCCCCCCCTATAAATAGCTGCTGGTGTTGTTCTTTGTATGCCCCCCCCCTATAAATAGCTGCTGGTGTTGTTCTTATTACTTTGTATCCCCTCACCTCTGTGCTCTGTATGGGGGAACTGTCGCTAGTTGGGAGCATGCAATGAAATTTATTGGTTGACAGCAAACGGATTAAAGAAACTCAACAGTTGCATTGAATACTTTTAGCCACGATTGTTAAAAGAAACCTCCAGGCTCCCCAGCAGTATGCTGCTGAATATGTACTAGGGAGCAAAAGACACGGAGTGTGCCTTCAAGCCCTGTTTGTGGTCTTGGCAGAAACAGCTAGTTGACCACTGCTAAATGTAACTTTGATCTGATCAGTCAGGGCTGTTATGTTCCATTAAGGAACTCATACAGGAAGAAATACTTTTTTCTGGTAGCTAATAAGTTATGTGTATTAAGCTGTGTATATGTTTGATTGGACAAATGAACTTGATAGTGCCCCAGGGATTTGAACCCAGCTTTTTGTTCTGATGGGAGCGTAGGTTTACATCACACTTGTTAGCCCTGTGACTGTTAAGTCTGGATTACCCAATGTGCCCTGTTGATAGAATCATAGAATTGTAGAGTTGGAAGGGACCCAGAGGGTCATCTAGTCCAACTCCCTGAAATGCAGGAATCTCAGCTAGAGCATCCATGGTAGATGGCCATCTAACCTGTGCCTAAAAAACTCCAAGGAAGGAGAGTCTGTGGAGTGGCTACCCTCCCGTGCAGGAGAAAATGCAGTGCAGGCTACCCTCTAGTGCAGCTTGCTCCATCTTCCATGTCACAGCCCTTTAGATATTTGAAGATGGCTATCATATAACCTTTCAGTCTCCTCTTTCCCAGGCTAAACATACCCAACTCCCTCAACTATCCCTCATAAGGCTTGGTTTCCATACCTTTGATTATCTTGGTCACCTGCCTCTGCACATGTTCCAGCTTGTCAGTGTTCTTAAATTGTGGTGCCCAGAACTGGACACCACAGTATTCCAGGTGTGGTCTGACCAAGGCAGAATAGAACAGTATTACTTGATCTGGAATCAGTAGTATGTTGCTGCACCACAATTCCAATAATCCCTGATCATTAACCCTGCTGATTGAGGTTGATGTGAGCTGTATTTCAAGATAACCCAGAGGTCACCACATTGGCTATCTTGGGTTTATGTGATTTTGGCACTTCAGGTCTCTTATTTGTAACCAGTCTCAGAGGGTTCTTGAGAATGAATACAAATGAGAAAAACTGCAAACATAAGCATATTTTCTTGTTGAATTAAGTGAGGTTTAAATTAAAGTAAATGTGTTTTTAAGATAGGAATGACAAATTGCAACACATTTTGCAAATATAAAATGCTGTAGGAATTATTGTTATATGAGCCTTGTGGAATTTGAAGACATTTTTATTTCTCCAGGCCTGTGAAAGGGGATTGATATATTTAGGTACTGTAGTCTTTATAGTTGTCATTTTAATTATTGTATTTTGTGCATGATTTTATTTAATTTCATTTTCTTATGGCATCTTGGGCATTCTTTGAGGAGGAACAGCAAGATATATTTTGATAAAACCAATAAAAGTGAAGCTTCAGTTTACTGCTATCTGTCAGGAAGACTGCAGATGTTACTGTTCATTTAGTACATTCCTCTGGTGAGAGGCAGTAAATGTGAGTTTAAGGCTCACTTCTAATCACACTCTGGATAGACTGTCCCATTCTAAAATTTTCTTGCTTTTTAGTGGTATGGTAAAATTAGTTTGGATTTTCATACTGTATCATTGATTTCTGTCATTTTATATGACAGTGAAAGATAAAAATCTAATGATTAACATATTTTAGTTGGTAAATAAATACTGGGGCACACATTGCACTCCAAAGTTAAATGTGTAGGGTATAATGGATTGTGTGGTTACTGCATCGAAACTTAGCCAACTTTTCATTTCGCCTTATGGTCTTATCAGAGAGATTTTATTACTACAGTTTATATCTCCTTTTTTCCAAGATGCTCAAGAATCCTCTTTTATTCTTACAGCAACCCTGTGAGGTAGGTTAGGCTGATAAACTAATGAGCTTCATTGCTGGGTATGGATTTGAACCTTGGTCTCTCGGGTCCTAATCCAATACTAACCGTTGCACCACCCTGTCTCTCATAACTGTGCCCAGGCTTTATTATTATTATTATTATTATTATTAAATATTTTCTTGATTTACAAAAGTGTGTGCAATGTGTCTCGTATATCCCCCCCCATGTACCATTTTTACAAGTCAGTTTCATTTGTTGAGACATTGGGAAGAAAAGGGGGAAAGAGGTGGAGGGGGAAAGATGAGTGAGGGTGGGGTCGGGTGGCGATGTTTCTATTTTACTTACTATATGTAGGGTTTGGTGTCAGCGTTGCTTGTGCAGGTTCTTTGCTGTTCACTTGTGTTCCTTTGGTGGTGAGAGAGGTTGGGGTTGGCCTAGGGTGTGGTTGTGCCCAGGCTTTTGTCTAAATTACTGACATTTGGGGGTGAGGGCAAAAGGACTGCCAGTTATGTCCTGGCAGCTGACTGTCAGATACAGCCTGCTAAATCTTGCATGCTAATAAACTTTGCATGTTCAACTTTTAAAAGTTTTGGACTGCATTCTATCTTTTGGAAAAAGGCAGTGATGGTAAAAACTTTGTTTTAAATGAAAACTAAAATCTCTGACTTGTGGGAAAGACTTGTGGGTCTTTCACCAGTCATACTGTAGAGATACATTGGGTTGTATCCAACATTAGTCATACTCAGACCTATTGAAATCAAGTTTCAGTGGACCTTCATGAGTATGACTAATGTTGGATATCACCCATTGATTTCAGTGGGTCTAATTTCAAATAATTACAGTAAAGAGCTCTTCATGATAGTTTGTTCTGAATCTTTGATTGTTCTCTACTTATCTTCAAACTGATTCCAGAGTCCAAACAGACTGAAACTGTTTGAAATAACATTTTGCAGACTCATGAACCTGATGGGAAAAAGAGAAGAGTTGTTAGAAACCAAGAACATGCGGACAAATGTTCAAAACTTCTGCAGAGTAGAAGAAAAGAAGAGGTCAATAGAGTGAGTACTCTCAACACTGGTAAGTTTTCAGTAAAGTAGCTGGTTATAATTAAAATCAAGAATTAAAGGTAAAGGACCCCTGACAGTTAAGTCCAGTTGCAGACGACTCTGGGGTTGTGGCGATCATCTTGTTTTACAGGCCGAGGGAGCCGGCGTTTGTCTGCAAACAGTTTTTCCGGGTCATGTGGCCAGCATGACTAAGGCACTTCTGGCACAACATAACGCTGAAACCAGAGCAGTGCACGGAAACGCCATTTACCTTTCCGCTGGAGCGGTATCTATCTCCTTGCACTTTTTTTAGCGTGCTTTCAAACTGCTAGGTTGTAAAGCTACAGCAAGAACAGCCTCAGATACATATTTGAGGCAGAGAGCTGAGGGATGGAGAGCATGACTGCCTCCATCCCAAGCAGAAAAGGAGAGTGGAGGGGAACAGGAAATAAGCCTCACTTTCTCCCTCTTTGCAGAAGGGGGCATACAGAGCCTGCTCTAGTAATTTAGAACTCTGATCCTTAACCCATTCACATGCTAACTAGCATTGTTAGGTTTACTGCAAATCCCCCACAATAGGAACATATGAAGCAGTCTGTCACAGTCCAATGACTGGTTCATCTTGCTCATTATTTTCTATTCTAATTGGTCATTACTTTCCAGGGTTTCGGACTGGAGAATTTCCCAGCCCTTACCCAAAGATGCTGGGAATTGAACCTGGAACCTTATGCATGCGAAACATGTTTTCTACCACCAAGCTACATGTACTGAGTCTGAGGCCTTCTCCTGACCTGCCTATGCATAGATGTGAAGGGGGGAAATTGTGGCTATGATAGACTCTTGTTGTTTAGTCATTTAGTCGTGTCCGACTCTTCGTGACCCCATGGACCAAAGCACGCCAGGCTCTTTAGTTAGCTGATAAAACCCATAATGCATTATATTTAGTATTTATAACTTATTAATATTAACAACAGTATATTGTATTAGAAGCATTGTTATTTCAGTTACTAATAACGAATATAGTACCATCAGTATGTATAGCACAAGAGGACAGGTCCTTGTCCCGAGAGAACTTACAACCTGAAATTTGACTTAGAGGAAGCAGAATGGAAAGGGAAGTAAAGTAAAGGGAGGCATAGGCATGTAAGCAATATGAGCTGATTTCACCTGCACATGCTTTGGGTTAGTAACATTCTTATGTGGGTTTTGATGAGGTATTTGAACAAAAGACGACATAGATGTTCTCAGGCAGTTCCAAGCAGTGGGTATTGAGCCGAGGACCTTGGATGATGGAGGGTGGTGGAACTAGAGAACTAAAGATCACAGGCAGGAGTGAGAGAAAGGATAACACAGAGGACATTGAAAGTTAGGGCAAGAAGCTTTTGCTAGATCTGGGAGCAGACAGAAAGCCAGCATAGATATATAAGGAGTGATGTCATGTGCAGAGTGACCGGAGGGCTGATTGCCTTTCCTGAGTGGGGCAGAGGAATAATAGAATCATAGAATTGTAGAGTTGGAAAGGACCCAGAGGGTCATCTAGTCCAACCTTCTCCAATGCAGGAAGGGCCATATTCTTGCAGTGTTATAAAGGACCATGTATTTGCAATGCTGTAAAGGGAGAAGTGATGCAACTTGACTTCAGAGTGAATATGGAGAACAAATGAGAGAGAGGAGCCATAGACAATGCCATCCTGTGTGCCTTTTAAACATGATGGTAACACTGTCCTTGGATAAGGAAAACTTATGTGGGGAAGAAAGCTTAGGAGGGAAAATAAGAAATTTGACCTTGGGCATGTTGAGTTTGAGGTGAAACTCTTTTGTTTGTTTATTTGTTTGTTTATATTTGCTGACAAAGGAGAGCCAAACAAATCTACCAGTTCCCAAATATGTTCAGAAACCTTAGATAAACTGCGAAAGTTCTCTTTCAATTTGGAGCGTCCAAGAAAAAGAACTCATTCGGAGACTCTTCATGGAAGTCACTCTGTGGATTTAAGCAAGTACCAGCATTCTATGGTTGGAAACAATTGTATAAATGGCTCTCAACATTCTCACGACATTAACAAGGCAAGTAGTCCTCACCCTGCTCCACAGTACTTTTACATTCAGTTATTAAAAATATGTTACTTATGTGTTTCTTCATGGATTAGGCCACCAGCCCTTCCAAATGCAACCAGCGGTGAATACTGGCAGCATAATATTTCTAAATCCAGAGACAGGCTGTTCTGTGTTTCAAGTTAGAGGTCAGCAGAAAATATTGAATGGGATGACTGTGGTTACAGTACAGAGGAGTCAGTAAGAGAGAGAGAGAGTTTTGTTTCAACATTCACTCACTTGATCTCAAATTGCTTTTAAGTTCTCCATTTAAAAATATGGGTATGATCCATTAATAAGGAAAATTTCTGATAAAAAACCTTTGTGTGTGATTTTACATTGACTTTACAGTAAATTGATTCTGTGGCTGATGGTTCGCTAGAGAAGACAATGAGCTGAAAGCCAGTTATTAATGAAGACATTTTAAAGTACATAGCTAGTGGAAAGATAACGCCCTTGTATATTTATCATAATTTAGTAATGTGCCAAAAAACATTATTATGAGTCAAATAATTGTTAATCCTAAAGGTATGTGATGATTTCCAAATTCAGTTTATGTGGTTATTAATCCTTCTTGATAGTGGCAGAGTTTTCTTGAAAACTAAGCAAAGGGTAGGCAACCTTTTTCAACCCAGGGGCCACATTTCCTATTGGACAACCTTCTGAGGTCCACATGCCAGTTATGCAAGGGCATAATAGAGCCAGATAAAAGCATTTAAAGAAATTGCAGAATATGACTGGTGAGGCAAATAGCCTAGGGAGAAGGGGTGTAGCCTAGGGAGAATTGTGAGGACCAGACAGAGGGACCTACAAAGCCACATTCAAGTTCTGGGCCTAAAGTTTTCCACCCCTAGATTAAGCCATTAGTTTTCCAGATTTCATAGATTCAGATTGGTAATGTATCAGTTCATGACTAGTTTTTCTTCCGCTCCTTTATAGGAACATCTAACAGACTTTGGGTTGTGTTCAAATATTTTTTACTTGCAACAAACCCATTAAAATTAATAAACATGGCTAACTTAAGTCTATGAATTTCAGCGGGTCTGTTCTGAATAAAAGTTAGCTTAATACAACCCTTTATGTTGCAATATTTTCACTACACATCTGAAAAATTGCATATTCTATGTAAAAAATGATTTAGGGGACCAGCTTTCATAAACTGGAAAAAGAGTTTTTTGATATACCAGCATTGAATAACAAAGATACAATATGCAAACAAGGAAGCTGGTAAAAATGTGTTGTGGGCTAGAACATTTTGTTGAAGTATTTTAGGAATTCATCTTACTGCCTTGTCAAACTTTCTATTTCTGATTTCATGTTGGAGCCAGACTTGCCACCTTATCACTGATTTATGGGCTGGGAAGGAAGTAAGTTTTAAAGTTAAAATGTTGGGTTGGAATTCAAACTTGGGTGGAATTCTAGATTCACTTATTATTTCTTGCTGGAAAATGTGACACCTAATGAAGTGAATCATACTGTTTTTACTAACTGTGTAATTGTGTTTTTCTTCATTCTTGTTTGATCTCTTCTGCTTACAGGAAGAAATGTGTCTAGATAAAAGCCAGTTTTCTTCCTCTGATATGAGTTTGGAAAACACTCAATATGCAACTGATACTACTCTTAAAAAAAGAAGCAAAAGTGTGTATACACCCCTTGAGCTCCAGTTCCTAGAAATTAAAAATCAGTATAAGGATGCTATTTTGTGTGTTGAGTGTGGTTACAAGTACAGATTTTTTGGAGAAGATGCAGAGGTAAAGGACCTCTATCAACCACATTGTTTTACAGTTACACACTGTTGCTATTAACATATTGTGCATGATCTCTGTAAAATATATGCAGAAGGTGCAATGTGAAGTCAAAAATCACCCAAACATACTTAAACCTAAGTAGGAACAGCCATACAAATCTCTTGGAAGAGGTGTGACCACAGCAATTTCAGGGGCCTGGAGGAACTCTGCTGTGCCTAATGCCATGTAAAAGGCTATTTATTGAACAGTATGTCTGTAGCCCAGATCTTTGCAAGTTAGAATGCTGGTTCTTCTGCAAAATCTTGTAATAATAAAAAAAAATCACAATATTTGCCTAGAACAGAATTTACAAATCATTAAAACTGATTTGAAATTTAGCATGTGTTTGCCTCCTTTGAGCTCATATCACTTGATAAAATTTAATATTGTTAATAGCTAGTAATATGTTAACCAGGTCACATTTTTCTTTGTTTTTGGGAGACTTTAAAAAAATTGTTGACACAAGTTCAGTGGTAACTGTAGGCTGTCAAAATAATTTGCTAATAATTGTCATGTTTTATAGATTGCAGCTAAGGAGCTGAACATCTTTTGCCATAAAAATCACAACCTTATGACTGCCAGCATACCAACTCACAGATTATTTGTTCATGTTCGGCGTCTCGTAGCAAAGGGTTATAAGGTTTGGCTCTATAATAAGTTATCTAACACTTTTTTTTTTATCTGAGCTTATGTTTAACAGCTATATAATTTCACTTTATTAGTAGAAAAGAAAAAATAGTTTCCAAAATAATTCTCTTCACCTACTCCAGTATTTTCTTTTTTTCTTTTTTCTTTTCTTTGTTTGTTTATTTGTACCTGGGAGTCACAATCAGGCTGAACCAAAGCTGCATGCCTAGTTTTATGTGTGCTCTTGAAAACATCAGTATGTGCCTCTCATTTTCATTGATTTTTTTATTTCTGAACCTATGGTTGTTTGGGGCCCTTTTGTTCTCTTGCTGTTTTGCTTTTAACATTTTTCACGGTTATGTCCTTGGTCTTGTTTGCCCTTACTTCTGTTTAATTTGATTGGCTGTAACAATCAGTGCCACATGTTTATGGATGTCTGTGGCATCTTCACATAAGGTTTCCAGACAGCTCTGGGGGATTTTCTGGCAGCTATGACTTGCACTACTGTCAAAGCTCTAGCCACCCTCTGCAACATCCAGATAGCTAGGGCTGTTGACACAATTGCGTCTGAGTGGCCTCTCCATCTTTGTGGAGCATGCTTGGCTTTATTAAGGCAAGGAAACAAGCTGAGAGACAGCTTGAAAGGCTTTATTTTTGTTAAATAAATCCTGACATGTGTAATATG
This sequence comes from Podarcis tiliguerta, assembly GCF_965153285.1. Taxonomy (NCBI): domain Eukaryota; kingdom Metazoa; phylum Chordata; class Lepidosauria; order Squamata; family Lacertidae; genus Podarcis; species Podarcis tiliguerta. The sequence goes on along the minus strand of NC_139544.1, from coordinate 33,248,686 downwards.
TCATGTGTTGTTATTCACCTGAGATTTATTTACCTAATTTTAAGATCTGCTAAGGAACAGATGATTGTTATTATGTCCTGATACAAAAAACCACAGAATTCAAAGAAGGTGTACACTCTTTTTCTCATGACTGTATGTGAGTTTCAGTAACTAGTTCAACTACATGATATGTCCTGATTTTGGAAGGCACGTTAAAATTAAAGACTAATTCGTTCAGCTGTATAATTGTGGTGTTTTAGTAGTCTTGTCATATATTCTTACTTTATTCCTCTTTTGATCCTTCTGCATTGAATGGTGAACTGCTATGTTGAAAAGAGAATGAATCATTGTTCCTTCACTTAAATATGGCATATGTCTTTGTATATTGCATTTCCATACCCATCCATAATGTAACAAAGTTAAAATTTTATGCTTATTTTACTTTCATATTATTTATTGGTTTAGGTATTTGTTTTTCGTGCAGGTAGGAGTTATAAAACAAATGGAAACAGCTGCTTTGAAGGCTGTTGGAGAAAACAGAAGCTCTCTCTTTAGCCGACAACTAACTGCACTGTATACTAAATCTACAATTCTTGGAGAAGATATCCTTGCATTTCATAAATCAGGTTGCAATCCAGTACTCACTTACCTGGGAAATAAGGCCCATTGAACTTAATGAAACTTGCTTTCTAGTAGACATGTATAGAATTGTGCAGTAATTCTAATACTCCCTTGGCAGTAGACAGTTGGTTCTATATTAATGTGCACACTCTTTCTCTCTCTTTGTGCCCAAGGTTTCTTGAGTGTTCTCAAATGGCATTGCATTCAATCCACAGTGACACACATTATATAGCTCTGTGATGTGGCCACTTTTGTAATACATTATTTATCCATCTCAAAAAGACTGTCATAAAACTAGAGTTAGATAACTAAAACTATCAAAGAGGGTGGTTTGAAGTGTTTGTGAAAAGGTTAAAACATTTGGACCTCTTTAGTTTAGAAAAAAGACAACCAGAGGATAGATGTTTATAAAGCAAATTGTGTGGATAGATGGGTTTTCTCTCTTGAACTTTTAGAATTCAGGATAACCCAATGACCCTTATTGAAGTGAAAGCCTTGGGCCTACAATTTTAAACTTTCTTACCTGGGAGTAACCCACATTTAATTCAGTAGGTCTTACATGGTTAGGCTTGCACTGCTAGGCATGCTTAGAGGAGACCCACTGAAATCAGTGGGTCCCATTAACTTAAGTCCCATTAATGTTAGTGGGTATGCTGTAAGCATGACTATGCCTGGCTTCAATCCAAAAACATGCTTCACACAGTGGACTAACTGAGCTGTAACAATCTTTATCCAATGTAGTGTGATTTATTATTTTAATTGCTTTATCTAAAAACGAGGTAGAGAACTAGTTTTCCTTAAGATTTTTTAAATGTGAATCCTCTGCGGATGTTCAACAATGCTATGGAAGCTGAAGAAATATCTGATGTCTGTGATAATTATCTTCTCTGTGTGTCTGAAAGCAAAGACAGTTTAAGAAATAAGAGCCAGGAAAATGTTGTCATAGGCATAGTGGTAAGTAACCTTGAATATTTTCTGTAGCCTTTTATACTCTTCGAGATGCATGGGCTTCTGCTTTAATAGCAGTTCACCTCCATATGTGTAAATAAGTATTTAGTTTTTATTATCTTTATTTTTTTTTAGGCGGCTCAGCCTACTACAGGAGAAGTTATTTATGACAGTTTTCAAGATTCTGTAGGTCGTATAGAGTTGGAAAGTCTAATTTTACGCCTGCAGCCTGTTGAGATTATTCTTCCTGCAGATGTGTCAGATCAAACTGAAAAACTTATCAATGCTGTGACTTCTGTAAGGTACGCTTCTATGTAATAGATACATTTGATATTTTTATTTGGACACTGGTACCAGGCCTTGAGCTAGACCAAGGCAACAATGGGAAGAAAAACTGAACTGGAAGCCTTGGACAAGTGAAAATATACCAAGTTAAAAATAAATGGAAATGATTTGTCTTGTCTTCAATGGCAAACTGCAGCTGCTGTAGCAGTTGGGTTCACTGTAGTCATTGTCCAAATAATATTTTATTAAGTTTCCCTTTTTTCCCCTTTGTTACAATCAAATAAAATCATGTCATCACATACATCTTTGCTCAAACTGAGCATCGACTTCCCCTCCCACTCCCTGCCTTCCATAGATATTCACATTCATCTTAGCATTTTTATATTCCCCTATTTACCTTCTTTCTGTGCTTAAAAAAAAATTAACTGATATTTGCAAATAGGTGTCAAGTCTTAACCTTACAAAATATTTTAAGTCAGTCCTGCAAATGTTTTCAAATGTTTACAGTGTTCCTTCATATATTGTAAAAATTTACTCCAGTCCTTTTCAAACAGTCCGTCACGCTGGTTTCAGATTTTCCCCATCAGCTTCGCCAGTTCTGCTTATTCAATCATCTTGGTCTGCTATTCTTCCAATGTTGGAAGTTCCTGCTGCTTCCATTTCTGGGCTAAAAGTGTTCTCGCCGCAGTGGTAGCATACATAAATATGTTTATGTCTTTTTGAGGAATTTTTTCTCCTGTTATACCCAGTAAGAAAGCTTCTGGTTTTTTGCTAAAAGTATTTTAAAAAACCTTTTTCAATTCATTATATATCATATCCCAGTAGGCTTTGGTCTTAGTACATGTCCACCACATATGAAAGAAATTCCCTTCCTTCTCCTTGCATTTCCAACATACCTTATCTTGAGTTGGGCTCACTGTAGTCAAGCGACAACAGTGGGTTTGGGGTTCCACAGGATCTTGGGCTGGCTCAGCCCCTCCCTTCCCCTCCCTTCCCCTCCCAGAATGCCATGCATTGGAGTTTCTGCAAGCTTCTGATTGTGCCATTGGGTGCTACTTCAGTCAGCCCAGGTGGAAAGGGAGCTCAAGGCTGAAAAAGTGATCATTCTGTGAGTACAGGTCAGCAGAGTTGTTTTGGACTCAGCAGAAGGAAACTTCCATCCCATCCAACGCCCACCAAGTGTGACGGATTGGGTGCATCAGTGGTTACCTTAATCTTGTTCATGGTTACATCCTTTAGTTCAGAAGCTGTCGTTTGTGTCTAATTCTCAGTGGTTTGGAAGTGGGTTTGTGAAGCACAAAAATAATCCGCCTATTCTTTAGTGATAATGCTGTCTTATTTTCATGTTATATGTATATTATTTGCATACTGGCAACCTCTAGCAATTGAATTACAAATTATTTTCTTCATAGGCTAAATGTGCTATAATTCAGTTCAGAGTCTTTTTGTTGTTTGGTATTTATTTTACATCTTTCTTAATAGTAATAATGTGTGTTCCTTATTAATACTGATGCTTGATACTTTGATTTCTTTCTGTCATCCATCTGGATCACTAAATGATCTGTGAAGTGGGCTTAGGACTGCAGCACTTGGTGATGGAAGTAGAATGACTTTTTATGCTTATGAAGTATATTATTGGAAGATGCATTAAAGCATGTGTGCGCCCGAATAATTTGTGGAGATCACTATGGGAATGTGTACACTATGAATTTGAGTCACTTTTCTAATCTGCTACAGGCATAGGTACTAAATCTATTAAAGAATTTTAAAAGTCATTGTTTCTTTTGTTCTAATAGCTGTGAATTATTTGATACTAACAGATGGTGGCCTGCTGTTTAAAAATTAGTCTGTTGCATTCAGGACTGCCAGTTAATGTAGCTGTGAGATGAAATCCACTTTTCCTTGGTTTTCACTTTTCCCTGGTTTTAGCAGTTAGGAGCACCCAAGCATTCACTGTTCTGTGCTTGGTAATCACTGTTTGCATCATGTTCTAACCTTCCATAACTTTTCTAAAAAAAAAAATTACTGTTTTAAAATAATTGTTTTAAATTAAAACGTAAGAATAAATTTTGACATCTCCTTTCTGCCTTTGAGATGACTTCCATATAGATTTAGATGGGTTCTTTGTGAAGGAAGTGCAGCAGCAGAGGCAGAGCATGATGGGTTCACTGGATGTATCTGCATCTTTCCCTCCCCTTCAAGCATATAGTTAATGTTCAATGAATAGGTAAAGGTAAAGGTACCCCTGCCCGTACGAGCCAGTCTTGACAGACTCTAGGGTTGTGCGCCCATCTCACTCAAAGAGGCCAGGGGCCAGCGCTGTCCGAAGACACTTCCGGGTCACGTGGCCAGCGTGACATCGCTGCTCTGGCGAGCCAGAGCCACACACGGAAACGCCGTTTACCTTCCCGCTAGTAAGCGGTCCCTATTTATCTACTTGCACCCGAGAGTGCTTTCGAACTGCTAGGTTGGCAGGCGCTGGGACCGAACAGCGGGAGCGCACCCCGCCGCGGGGATTCGAACCGCCGACCTTTCGATCGGCAAGCCCTAGGCACTGAGGCTTTAGCCCACAGCGCCACCCGCGTCCCTTGTTCAATGAATACTCAATACTAATTAATGAATGAAACTGATTTTTATAATCAGTTGTCTGATGTTTATATAAACTTATGGCTTCTGTTAAATTATATTAAAGTTTTATTCAGGGGAATAACATTACAAACCTGTGTTATCTGATAAGCTCCTTAACTGATAGCAGCTAGATTTTTTTCACCTCTAGTAGCCCGTAGGAAGGAGTATTAATAGACCAACTTTCAAGGCTAAATGGATGTAATTAGGAATTCAAAATCACCACCCAAATGCTATAGTGTTTTGAACAGAAAAGTTACATAACAAACTGGTTTACCATGATAAACTCTTTGCCACTAGAGGGTCCTATAGGGTTTCATATTCATCAATGCACTCCATAACTCTCGTTCTTTTTCTAAATATTTTCTATAGGAACAATCCCTTCAAAATTAAGACATTATTAAGTCACTGGTTTCAACTGAGGAAATGTAAACATTTGTTTATATACAGTAAGGATTACTAGCTTACCCTTTCAAAACTTTCCAAAATGTCTTAGACAACATAATAATAAAAAAGTATTATAAAAATATGCAAATAAAAGTAGTTTTCAAAATAGCATACAGTTAAAGAGATAAAACTCCCATTTAAAATGCTAGGGAAAAGTATATTACATAATTAATTAATTAATTAATTAATTAATTACTTTTACACCCCACCTTTCCTCTGAGGATTCCAAGGTTATGAACATGATTACCTATACCCACCCCCACAACAAGTCTAGGAGGTAGGTTTGATTGAGAGGCAGTGACTGGCTGAAGGTCACCCAATGAATTTCATGGCTGAAGATATTTTAATATTGGTCTTCCATGTCATAGTCTGACACTCTTATACCACACTGGCTCTTTGTATGCAAAGTTCCATGTCTTGAGGATAAAATCATAAAATTGTACAGCTGGAAGGAACCACGAGAGTCATCTAGTTTTGGTCAAATCTTGATGTAGAACTGCTTGGAGCAATGGAAGTGGGATTACAATCAGTGGCTTATTCATGGGTTATTTTATAAACATACCTTCTTTTTTTACGTGTCTGGGGCATTAACTTTCTTAGGGGGTTGCTTCCCCAGGTTATTATCCTTTGCTGATCTTCTTTTCTAACTCTGGTAACAACTGAATGTATGATGAATCCAACTTACTCTTCCACAAGTCAAAGACTAGGTTATTGTAATTAAAATGGTTAAAGTAAATTAATGATTTTTACTCTCAATGACTCTTCTAGGTCAGATGGTAAACCATAATTTTAGCTGCCAGAGAAATTAACCTCCTAAACTTGCTCCTTCTGGAGAGCTACTTTCAAAAGTATTTCTTGTTTTTTGATAATGTGCTTCACCATACCTAGTTGGGAATAACTTCAATATGTTCTGAGTGCAAGAAGCCTACGTGATTTAAAGTTAGTAGAAGGTTCTTTTGCTCAATCTAAGGTTTATCCCCTTTTTAATCCTTTTCAAACTCTTTCCTCTAAATAGCCTTTCCTCTTAAGTGCTGGCAGTGACTACTCTCACTGCCTTGTTTGTTACTTTTGTGTCCAAGGCCTGTCTTGTTGCAGCATATCCACGATGATTGGATGTCAGTGAATCTCAGCATCAATTATTTGTCTGAGAGTCTCTTAATTTGGTTTGCATTTGCACATTCTGCTGTAACCCTGTTTGAGCCTTCAGGGCAACCCTGTGTTAACTACAGCATCCTTTATTTCAGCGACCTGAAATCGTCTAGCCTCAAGATCTGTTTTTTATAATGTAGGTACAATACTGCAGTTGACATGAGCATCAGGCCATTCAGCATTGCTACAAGCACTGCATATTAATTGTTAGGTATATGTCTTTCCTATCGCTCTAAAATGTAGGAAATGTTCTAATTCAACTCACTTGCAGTAATTATCTGTGGCCCATGCTTTGCCTGTGTAATGTTCTGCCAGTATTTAGTTACCACCCATACTCAAGGAAGGATTGACTTGCTAACAGTAGGGTGTATATGTATGTGAGAGAGAATGTATCCTGTAGGGTGGAGCATTTTCTACTGCTATGTTTTTCCATGGAAACATTGATTGTTTTGTAAAATTAGTAAAAGTATAATGAATGCCAGTTAAATTCGGAAGTTTCAAAATTGTAATTACCTTTCTTTAGGTGTCTGGTTTTTTGGAAGCATGCATGTATTTCTAGTAAAAAATAAATACATAGTTTGGGGGGAGTTGTTAAAATCAGTATATTAGCAGTTTTCAGTCCCTTTTTTCTCAGGATTTTAACAGTATTATTTGTGTTAGTATTCTTTCTTCAATTTATTACACAGCCTTAACCACCAGGTCCCAGGGTGGGTTACAACAATTAAAATTCAATAGTACAAAGTTGAAACATCTTGTAGTTAAATGAGTGTGTTTGAATCTGAAAACACACATTTCAGGTGTAAAAGGCTATGGAAAAGAGTTGTGTCTTCACCATATGGTGAAAACTGTATAATGAAGGTATCATACACACATCTGTGGAGATGAAATTTCATAGCTTAGGAGAATGTTCTCTTCCTGGGCCCCGCTCTCTGAACGTCTGAGGATGGTAGAACTGCTAAGAGGTCCCCCTCTGTTGCTTTTAACATGTGAGAGATTCTGTGGACAAGGAGGTAGTCTTATGTGGGGCCTAAGTCATAGAGTTTTAAGTCATTTGGGGCCCCAGAAGCAAGTTATGCTCAAAAACAGGTTATATAATGAAGTGGATACTACTGAGTGACTATTTATTAAAATATTGACGGGTGTTCCTATGAAAAAATATAGCTTTGGAGTACAAGTTACTGATTTCCTTCTAAAACCAACTATTTCACTTCAACATCCAACTACTTTTGGCTATTGGGAAAACTTTAGAATGGAGATATCCAATGTTGTGCCCCCCCAGATGTAATGGGGGCTACAGCTTCCCTTATCCTTAACTGTTGGCCCCACTGGCGAAAGTGGAGAGCACCATGTCAGGTACTACTGCTTTAAATATATTAATAGAGCATGTAAAAATGATATGGCAAATATAAATGATAAATCTTATCCTAATTGCTAAGAGCACTGGGAGTAAAACTTTCCCAGGAAATTTGTTGTTTCATAATTTTTGGGAAAACTGTCTTGCTGGATATTAACTGATATTAATATTGTAGTCTTAAACTGTTGTAACCTACCCTAAGATGTCATGGTGAAGGGCAGGCAAAAAATCTAATGAATGATATTTCAATGTGTGTATAATATAATAGGAATAAGACAACTGAGGCCATTGGGAAAACAAATTACTCTATTTTGGATCTCCCTGGTTCTTGGCATTGAAATTTTCCTAACTTTCTGACTTAGCTTTGCACTTAACTGAATTGCTGGCCCTATAGTTTTTCTGCGTTATAGGAGAAACTGATACCAATAAGTTAAATTTCCAGTTTCTAGCAGAGATATCAAGGTAGTACTTTCTGCTAAATGCGAATTATCACTCATAGGTGGGACGTTTATTTTTCTTTATTCTCTATCCCCTCCATAGTGTTCATGTGTTCTCTCTCTTTCTACTCTCATTGTCAAGACTATTTGTTTGGAGGTGACACAGGAAGCAGGCAGATAAACAGATTATTCCAGATAGTGTAAGGGTTCAGGCTTCAGTCCTATACACAGGAGTAAATCCCAGTGAAATTGGTGGAACTTACTGCTGAGTAGACATTGCAGTGTAAGTATACAAATGATTGAGAAGCCAGGTCAGATGCTGTATAGGACCAGATTATGCCAGTTGTCCCACACTGAGCCAGTAACAGCAGTACTACTTTCTGGCTATCTCAGGCTTTCATTCTAAAAGGTATGACACAAAAGGAAAAGAAATTGGGAAGTATGAAGGGGAAAAAGCAAACTCTGGCACTGTTTCCTAGCTGTAAAGTTTGTGTAATGATCAGTGGGAATGGAAAGATTTCAAGGAGAGAAGCCAAAAGTGGCTGGTCTTTCAACACAGCAGATGTGTAGTCCCTGCAGTCCTATCTCTCCTTTTATGTGTCTAATGGAATGGCTGCTATTGATGGCTTCTGGAGAGGAAGTCTGATGAAGCCAGTGTTTTGCAGAGCAGGTGAAGAGGCCCTGCAGTCTCATCTCTATTTTTTTCTCTTGCAGCCCGATATAGTGAACAAAGTGTCTAGGTCATACTGCTAGAGTCCCTAGTTTGTGTCTCCTGCGTAGTACAGTGGTACCTTGGGTTACATACGCTTCAGGTTACAGACTCCGCTAACCCAGAAATAGTGCTTCAGGTTAAGAACTTTGCTTCAGGATGAGAACAGAAATCGTGCACCGCTGGCGTGGCAGCAGCAGGAGGCCCCATTAGCTAAAGTGGTGCTTCAGGTTAAGAACAGTTTCAGGTTAAGTACGGACCTCCGGAACGAATTAAGTACTTAACCCGAGGTACCACTGTAATGAGAAGGGAGTGAGTACAAGGCACAATGTAACTGTTGTTGTAGTTGTCTTTTTCCCCCCTTCGGGAATCTTTATTTGTGATTTCCCAATTTTAAAAAAATAATAGTAGACTTGCAGTGACAAAATCTGCAGCAGTCCTCCACTACTGTTTACCAGTGCCTTGAAAAGTCACTAATACAGAAATGGAAAGGAGGAATTACCTGTTAATGGCATCACAATGCAATATCCTAATTGCTGAGATAAGGATATACGAGTGTATTACTGGCAGTTGGATAACTCTGTTCTACCTGTGTCAGGAGATAACATCACTCAAACTAGCAAACTTTCAGTTTGTGTGTGGCTGCCCTGTGTGATGAGCAACTGAACTTCATGTTAAGGCATCTGCCTAAGGTGTATCTTCAAGTCCAGAACTGATCCTGCCCTCCGAGACTGCTAATTAGATGCTCTTGAACAGGAATGACTATAAGAATACTTTCTGTTTGAATTAAATTTTGCCCAAGCAATCACCTAATCATGGCTGGATAGGGTTATGCGTTTACCAAGCCCAATTGTTAAGAATATAAGAGCCCCACTGGATGTGACTGATGGCTCATTTATCCCAGCATCCTTTTCTCACAGTGATCAAACATATGCCTATGAAAAAGTTCAAGGAGGACATCAGTGCAAAAGCACTCTTTCCGCTTGTGATGAAGCTGTATCCCAGTTTCCCAGCACGGGTACACAGAAACATACTGAAGGTGGACCATTACTATCATGCCTGTGTTTTGTCTGTGACTGTCAAGCACCCCTTGATCCATTTTTCAGAATTCACTAAAATAACTTATTAGCAGTGTGTACACAGTAATTCTTCTAACCCTTAATATAGGAAATGACATGACTTAAAGGAAAGCTCTTTAATAAAAGAAGAGTCTGATCAGTTATTTAAATACCTAAAATCCAGATTTGTAGCCTTAATTGATGTGAATTTAACTTTTAATTTTCTAGAGGACTGGGAAGGTTTGGCCTCCTACTAGAGGGAGTTATTTAAAAAGCTATAGCAATTTAAATACGTGGTAAAGTAGGGTGGAGAACTGCATCTGGCTGGCAGGCCAGATTGTTATTTCCCCCACCCCTTGTGGGTCAAGTTTGACAGTGGCATTGGGTGATCTTTTTTGCCTGCATGGGTCTCCAGAAGCCCCTTGCAAAGTGCTCTGCAATGTAGCACTTTTCAGGAGACTTAGCAAGATGCAACAACTAGCTGATCATCAGATGTTGAGAAGCCCCTTGCAAAATGCTATGTTGCCATAGGGTTTTACAGGCACCGCTAATCAGCAGTGCCAGAGAAAAACCCTTTTGGCTGAGCCAGGTTTTTACCTGCCCCATACCTGATACTATACTGTATATGATATAAGGTGTAAGATAGGTGGGCTTGGCTTAAATGGCCTTACATGCCCAATGGGAAGGCCTGGTGGGCCTAATTTCCTGCACCTTTTGTAAAATGTCATATATATGCAGACTGCACAAGGAGAGAAATTGCTGTGACCGACTAATTTCGTGGTTCACTGTAGGTGCATTTTGCAGATATCTTAATGTGTGCTTTGTTGGTCTGGAGTATGCCCTATCCAAATTTATTAGGGCTATTTGCATTCATCATCATACAGTGTGGTTAGACAATATATATGTGCTGGACTGGATATTTCTCATGCAGTGTTTTCCCCACCCTTTAAGAACACTAGCAGTGGAAATATTGCTGTAACTGCTGGACGCTTCTGTTTCTTTCTCATTCCCTATTAAATTCCACTGACAATGCAAACATGTGCTTCCTATATCCCTGCCCTGGCCTCATCTGAACATATGCAACTGCTGGCACTTCACTAGTTGTGACTAGATTAGGCTTCAGAGTTGCTGATACTGGCATTGAAAGAGCTGCTTAGAGGAGCCCATGATGCTGAACTTGCTTCCAGATTCAGAATTGATGGTTATGCATGTATGACTATAAAACAAGAATGGAAAGTATGATCTGTTATTTGGCTTCGCAGAAAAAAAAATGAATAGAGATGAGCTTTAAAAAAATTTTTAGCTGTCTTTCATTGAAACATCATTTACCTCTACTTCTGTTTGAAACCATTATCACCGGCGGGGGTGGGGGGGTCTAGAAAACAAAAAGCAATACTGACAGCTAATAACTTTTGTTTATGGTCTTCAGTCCTCACAAAAATATTTTAATGAAACCGCCATATATGAATGTAGTAGCTGGGACTGAAATTGTTTCAGAACTACTTCTGAAGCAGGTAGGCACACAGTAAATATGATAAGTAAGAGATAGTGTTTCTCCATTGGATATGATGCAGTATAGCATTCATAAAACACTTTTATATCATCTTCACTTAAAAACATTCTCGTGCTGTCAGTGTTGGTCAGCAGACAGCCATGCATGGTCCCAGTTAGATTGCGATCATGTTTAGATGAAGAACTGGGGCAGATTCAAAGGAGAGTTGTTGCAGAGTCAGAGTTATTGCAGGCGAAGATCTGAGCCAGCAGACATTCTTAGCAGGCTAAGGTCGGCAGAGAAACAGGAGGAATAGACATTATGACAGTCAAAGAAGCAAAGTTAGGGAGTGACAGAACCAAGGCAAGAGTTGCCTTGTTGCACATGCAAATACTTACTGCAAGCTAGGAGCATTTATGGTCTGTCCAGGAAGAACCAATGGACCGTTTAGGGGTGGAACCATTCTGCAGGCTATGTAATAATAAATTATTATATTCTTATATAGGAAGGCAATATTTGTATTTTCTTCCTACACTCTTAATCCCCATTGTTTGCCATCAAGGGCAATAGAAGACCAAGGAGGAGCTCTCTAGTTCAAGTTTTAGTTGAACCTTACACTAAGTTTTTATGTGGTTTAAGGTTTTAAAGGAGTTGATAGCAGAAGGGATAATAGTGTTTCATTGCATTGGCCATATAGTTTCTTTGAGATGTACACATTTTTATAATCTGGGTAAGATTTAGTCTGATCAGTTAGGTCTGTTTTATTTTTCCACTTGTAGAGAACATCTGTAGATAGTAGTTTTGTTAAGATTTGGAAGTATATTAGTAGTCTGACTCCCTCAGGAGGTTGCTGACTCCTTCTTTGGAGTATTTAAAGCAGAGGTTGGATGGCCATCTGCCATGTATGATCTAGTTGAGATTCTTGCATTTCAGGGGGTTTACAAGATGATCCTTGGGGTTCCTGACAACTCTACAGTTCTATGTTTCTATATGAATGACAAGCTAGGTTTAAATTTTCATTTTTAAAAGCATTGTTTGGAGTGACATGAAACATGTAAATAAAACCACCTTGCAGTACATAAAGATCATTTTATTGCACACATAAAATATCATTTTCACTCTCACACAATGTGTCTTTAAATAAACAGAATAATTGAAGAATATGATTTCTATGACTTCTGATAAAGAAAATGTAAGACACATATAGCATTTTCATAAATCTGCCAGGAAAGCTTAACATAATTAATTGAAAAATAGAGCAGGGCATTTCCCTTACCCTAATGACTTCTTAAATCCACACCAGCTTATCAAAGAAAGCATTAATTAGAGTAATTGCAGAGCCAGCTGTCTATTGCTTGCTGTCCAGTACCTTCTGTTGAGAAAACCACAAAACTCACTGTAAGGTTTTTTTTTTAGATAACTAATTAAAACTCTTGTGTGTTGCAAACTGACAATGTAACCTTTTGGGTTACATTGCACATCCTACACATACTGGTTTTTCCTATGCAGAATGGGGAGTGGCTACATTGCTAGTGTAGTGCTTTTAAAACATGTTACCAGTTGATTCATGGTGCAAGTTCATGTCCAGGACATGATATTGTTACATCATGCAGGAAGAAGGTGTGGTAAAGCTAGAGTGAAGTTGCCATTTTCATATTCATAAAAGTAAAATTTGAGTGTTAAACAATGCCATGGCATTTGTTTAAGTAAGGGTAGCTAGCTCTTTGCGTTCCATGAATTTTTGAAGGTGTTAATAGTACAGTTACAAACTTATTATGTATCTGGGTGTTTTGGAGAAGGTTCATGATGATAATGAAGGATGGTGGTGCTTCTGATTAATGGGCTGCTACAAACTCTAGTTGTGTTGCTTGTTCAGTCCATTATTCACTTTCATTTCTTGCTAGGCAGTCGCTGGCTGCACAAAGGTTGTATGTGCTATGCAGATCATGTGTATTGTCCAACTGTTTAACCACATATTTGCATCTCTCTACTTGCAGTTTTACAGAGTTAGGAGCAATCTGTTATCAAATTAACAATCTAGAAGTTTAGAAGAAAATTATCAGTCTGATTGATTAGAATAGTCCTTCCTTGAGTTCCTCATCTACAAAGTAGGAATAGCATATTACTCTATTGTACTGTTGTATTATTCCTTTGCAAAGTTGGAATTAAAGTGGAAGCAAATCCATAGTTGTTGTTTTTTAATTTTTGCAAACCTTCATGTTCCCTTGAGCTTGCTGATTCCTCCCTCTTGTGTGCATTCGTGTATGGTAAATTGAGATCCCTACTAGTGTATACAAGTAGGGCCTTGAAGCAAAATTTTGTAGTGTGAAGTATTTCTGTTCAGGGTTCTAGCCATTTCATTTCCCCTCCCCATGATGTTCCTTCTTTCCAACAGTCAGTCAGCATCCTGTGCCCCCTGAGCACTCCTGCACACTTTGGGACTACCTTGAGTTTGTTGATACCCCCTTCTCATGAGTGTATGGCATAGTTTTGACTACGACCTGTGGGCTCACTGTCTCTGGAAGATCATAAATAGAATAAAAGAGAGAATGTACTGGGATCTCTCATAATGAGAAAGAGTAATCTCTTGCTTTCTCCCCTCCTTTTTTTTCTTTCTTTTTTTTTTTTTGTCGGATAGCACCAGTATTTGGTTGTCTGTATGGGAGAGGGACATAAATATTTACAGCATCCTCAGTCTAAACACTAGACACATTCCTAAGTCACCCTTCTGGTCGCAGCAAGTAGGAGGCCATAGCTAAGGTGAGGTCCTTCAAGGATCACATGACTTCAGTGTTATAAACTGCATACTCGTTTTTAAAAACGGGCAGTTCTTTTATGGCAGGGCAGAGGAGCTAATTTCAGAACCACAAACGCTCCAAGATAGCCCTGGTTGCTAATTAGTCCTTCAGCTAGGTTTATGCATAGCTCCTGTGTTCTAGCTGGAACAGTATTTAGAACTCCAGGAACATACATGTTTCGGATGTTGTATGTCCCTGAATTCCCTTACCATGTTTTAATTGGATTTTTGGCACTTACTGGCAAAACTGTGTACCGTATTTTTCGCCCTAAAGGACACACCGTCCCATAAGGCACACCTTATAAAGGGAAATAAAGGGAAATTTTTTTATTTCCCCCCCCAGGTGTGGGGCTGGGGCAGGGGAAGCCGAGCTTCCCCCGACCCCAGCCCCCAGAACAGGCAACTCTCCGCAAGCCGTGGGAGCCCGGCGTCGGGCTCCCGCGCCTTGCGGAGAGCCGCGCAAAGTCTGGGCGCGCTGAGCTCAGCGTGCCCAGCCTTCGGCATGCAGGCAACTCTCCGTAAGCCGCGGGAGCCCAGCGCGGGCTCCCACGGCTTGCGGAGATCTGCACGAAGCCTGGAGAGCGAGAGGGGTCGGTGAGCACCGACCCCTCTTGCTCTCCAGGCTTCAGCGAATGCCTGCATTCGCCCCATAGGATGCACACACATTTCCCCTTCATTTTTGGAGGGGGGGAAAGTGCGTCCTATGGGGCGAAAAATATGGTATTTGTGTGTGCGCGTGTGCGTATGCTGCTTAGTATGGGAAAACTCCTCACCCTTCAACTGTGTGAACACACCCAACTCCCTAAAATGTAGGATTAGAATCAGTGCTGGCCAGAAGGCAAGAATGTGTCTTAGCACCATTTATTTTATAAATTAAACATGGGACTTTCATCACAATTCTGTGAGAATGAATTAGGTAGCAAAATGTTAAAACTGTCCTGAACCTAGAAAAATACAGGTTATCAATCTAACTAACTAAATAAAGGGCACAATTAATGCCATTCTTCTGGATTTATTAATGCTTCAGGGCTTAGCTAGGGAAAATGCAGTAGCAACTGAAATGAGAAGACAGAGCTTTGAAACCACTCTAAAATCTAATTTGTTGAGTTACAAAGTGATTTGATCAACCTGTGCAATGAGAAAAGGGCACACTTTAAAAATCAAATTTATTTTCAAAGTTTCGCTTAATGAAATAGTCCTGCGTCTTGATGTGTTTGCAAACAAGACAAATAGATTTTCTGATATTGTGAGTTTTCTTTCAGTTATTTTTGTAAGAGTACAGCAAGATTAAACATACTTCTTATTTCCAGTTTACAGGATGACAGAATTAGGGTAGAGAGGATGGAAAACAAGCATTTTGAGTACAGCAATGCTTTCCAACTGATTACAAACTTCTTTGGAGATCGAGTACTTGATAGTAAAGGTAACTGATTCAGAAATACACTGAAATTTGTATGAATAGTTTTCATTTGTATTAAATAGGATTTTATTATTTTGTAAAAGTTACTTCACGGTGTCATATTTTCCTTAATTTACAAGTAGATTTTAATATTCTGAGATTGTGCTTGTTAATATATAGAGTTTTGGATATACGATAGATTCCGGCGTATTAGGCGACTGGACGTATAAGGTGCTGGGAGGAAGCCGCGCGCAGTGGGGCCCGCCGCCCACTGCTGCTGCAGCAGCAGCTTTTGCAGCCTCCGAAGCAGCAGTGGGCGGCAGTCTCTACGCTGGGAGGAAGCTGCCCGGCGCCCACTGCTGCCTCGGAGGTAGTACCCAGCGTATAAGACGACCCCCGACTTTTTAACCTCTTTTCTGGGGTTAAAAAGTCGTCTTATACGCTGGAATCTACTGTGTGTGTGTGTGTGTGTGTGTGTGTGTGTGTGTTGTATAGCAGTATTGAAGAATCAGAGAGGTCATTCCATCCATATTTATTTCTTGATAACCAGTAAACATTAATTTTAAATTACAGATTATTCAAATAAAAACTCCAAGAATAATTCAAGAACTAAACTCTTTACTAGTCAGTTGAGCAGCAAGTTGGGCCTGGTTTGCTTTTGGAAAGGGAGCCACAGAAGGAATCTTGACAGTGCCTTAGAGCAGTGTTTCTCAACCTGTGGGTCCCCAGATGTTGTTGGACTACAACTCCCATCATTCCTGAACTCTGGCCTTGCTAGCTAGCAATGATGGGAGTTGTAGACCAAACACATCTGGGGACCCAAGGTTGAGAAAGGCTGCCTTAGAGTATTTGTCTCAGAGGAGATTTGACGAAGTTAGTTTCCTAATTAATTTCTTGCAATGCAATCCTATACATGTCTATTCTTAAGCAAGCTATTCATAGTTCATTGGTACTTGCTTCTAAGTAATTTTGTATAGGTTTTCAGTCTTAGGCTGTTTCCATGCAACCAGTTTGTCAAGTAACAAATGCTTAGTTAACTTGTTTCTGTTAAGAAAGGTTTTGATATTATATATGGGATGATGATGATGATGATGATGTTAATAATATAAATGATATAATATACTTGCAGTGTGTCCTAACCAGGTCATACTCAGTAACATTGAATATCACCCAACATTTTTTGGATTCTCATTTTCCCAGTAATAAATGGTTGCTGTGAAAAATATGGTTCTTTTTCTATCTAGTTTGCTCCATTGCAATGGTAACATAAACCCCTATTACATAGTATACAGAACCTTGTAGATAAGTGGCATAAGATCCTGCCCATGTGTTTGTACCCGTTTGTGGTAATACAAAAGTATATGCTGAAGAATTTGAAGGAAGCAAATACCAGGAAGGCTTTCCATTCCTCAGTAGCAATGCTACTGCTTTTCCTCTTTCTCCTCCTCTCCAGCTCTGGAATGCACAGCCACTATTTCCCGTGCAGCAAAGCTATTTCCCTTGCCTGTATCCAATATATCATGCAGAATTTGATAACTCTTCTTGCCCAGTAAGGTGTCACAGTTTTTCCCTGTCCCAAGATGCACAAACAAATACAAGGCATTAAATGTGTAGATTGTAAAAATACCACAAATAACTCGCTGAAGGAGATATCTTTGCTGCACTGTCCATAAGTATGAGGTAGGCAAAAGAAATATTTGTTGTAGTAGTGATTAGGATGCCAATTTAGAGCGAGAGCTAAAATATAGTGCAGAATAGGAGCTCCTACACACTGGATTTTATATGTTGCTGTAATAAAAGCTGCTTGTAATACAACTACACAAATTACAATTGTATTTTTAAGGTTCCCAAGCATTGTCAGTGGTTTTAAACTTGGATAAGTCAGTGCTATGCTCCCTGGCTGCTGTAATCATGTATCTTAAGGAATTTAATTTAGAAAAGATACTCTACAACCCAAGGTAAGTACTTTTAATTTCAGAAAATCACAATCCTGAACAAAGAGTACTGTAGGGATATTATTTTGCATCCTCTGGCCAATTTCCTTTCATAAAATAAGTGTACTTTTTGTGATATCCCACTTGTAAACAAGTTCTATAATGCACTATAAACTAGGCATTTAAAGCTAACAAAAGTGGGAAAACTTTAGAAATGTAAAAGTATATGTTTGCAGTGGTTTTTAAAATTACTTATCTGATTATTATACTGCCTATAATTCTGCCTATAACTACTATAATACTAAATGCAGAACTGCTATGAGAGGATTTTTTAAGCAAATCCTTATTCTATCAAATCACCACTTCTGTGTCAATAATACTCTTGCTGCAGTTGTCGCATATAAAAACAGTTTTTTATCTTGTCTTTTAATGTCAGTGCCTACAATACCAAGTAAAAATGCTTCTGGTTTTTTTAATAAATGTATATTTCAACATCTTTTCCATCTCATTATAAATCATTTACAAGAAGCCTTTCACTTTCTTACATTCCCACCACAGATGATAAAAATGCATCTTTTACCTCTTCATAAGGTTTAATTTTCCAGTTATTTCCTTCTTCTCTTACTAACTTTTCATATGTGCCCCAAGTTTTACTCATATTTATCTTTTTTACACTCATTGTTTCCAAAGGTGACAACTACGTTCTAATAGGTTTTTGTACCTATCCCAAATTTCATATAGAACTCTTCGGAATATGTGGTTTCCAAATCCTTTATGCACTTTTGTTTTGTCATACCATAAATATACGTGCCAACCAAACCTATTGTCAAATCCTTCTAAGTCCAACAAATCTGTATTTTCTAACAATATCCATTCCTTCAACCAACAAAGGCAGGGTGGTTCATAGTATACCTTCAAGTCTGGCAAGGCAAAGCCCCCTCTTTCTCTAATATCAGTTAATAATTTAAATTTAATTCTTGGTTTCTTCCCCTGCCAGATACATCTTGAAATTATTTTCTGCCACTCCTTAAATATAGCTGCCCCTTTGATTATCGGAATTGATTGGAACAAAAATAACAGTTTTGGTAGCACATTCATTTTAATGACTGACATCCTATCCTATACAGAAAGTTGCATCCGTCCCCACACTCTCAAATCTCCATTCCACATCGGTGTCTAATTATCTTGGAAAAAAATTATATTCTTTGGGGTTAGCCAAATTACCAAATATTTCACTTTTTTTACTACTTCTATACCAGTTTGTTGTTGCAGCATAGCCACCAAATCTTGTTTCATATTTTTAACTAACATTTTAGTTTTTGTTTTTTTTAATTTGAGACCTGCTACTTGTCTGAACTGTTCTATTTCTTCTAGTGCTTCTTTATCACTAGTTAATGGGTCTTCCATTGTTAAAACCAAGTCATCTGCAAAGGCTTTCACTTTAACATTGGTAGTTGATTTTAAATTAGTTTTCCCCAGAAGTAAAATGATTCACATGTGTTTACCAGAAGCTGTTTCTCCTTCATATGTCTTAACGTGCTTTCCCCAACAATATACAAAGCCATGATTTTATTTTAAAGCTTAATAAGCAATTATTTTGTGTCATCACTATGGAATAATGCTTTTTATTTCAGTAATTTTAAGAAGTTATCAAGTGAAGCTGAATATATGATACTTAATGGGTCTACAGTAAATAATCTTGAAATCTTACAGAATCAGGTAAGAAAGTATGCTTCATCCTGCACATTTCTTTGCTTGGGAAGCATGTCTTGGATTATTGCACGTGTTCTTCATACACCAGTTCTCCCCTAGCTTCCTGTGTTTAGTCAGATTTTCCCCAGCTAGGCTCTAACAATGGAAGTAAGTTGAAACAGGAGACCTATGATTCTGTTATTCTTTCTCGGAAGGAATATATTCAGGGAAGAGTCAGCAGTTAGAACATGGGTCAGCAAACTAAGCTCCATGGGCCGGATCAGGCCCAATTGCCTTCTAAATCCAGCCTGGAGATGCACGCGTTCTTTCCCTCTCCCTCACACAATGGTGGTGGCGGCGGCGCCTCCTCCCTCCCTCCTGGCTTCTCCCCGTCCTGCCTAGAGGAGGAAGGGGGCTGGGCTTTGTTGCTGCCAGCCCCTCCGGAGCCCTTTTCTCGTGCTGTTCATCATCCCTCCACCGCCGTTCTTTTTTTTTCTTCTTTCCAAAATATAGTCCGGCCCCCCACAAGGTCTGAGGGGCAGTGGATCGGCCCCCTGCTGAAAAAGTTTGAGGACCCCTGAGTTAGAAATTAGTAGCTAGTCTCCTGATTTCCCTCTGAGCCTATGTTCACAGTACTTTAGTAAATGCAGTTTGGGGGTAATGCATTTACCAAGGTGACATATTCATTGTTTTGATTTGTACCCTGTCTTTTTATCAGATAATGTACAACTCTAGAAGGATGCCAGCATAATTTAATACCCATCAAGAAGAAGAACATGGTGCAGGGCATGCATGTTCTGAGGGCATATGATGCAGCCAGCTTGTTGAAGTTAAGCAGGTCCTGGTCTAGTCATTTTTAATTCTGTGATGAATGAAAGGCCAGATATAAGTACAGTGGAGCTCTAGTTGCAGACACGATCCATTCCGGGGTACTGTTCGCACCCCGAAAAGTCTGCAACTAGAGCAGCGCTTCTGTGTAAGCACGGAGCGTGATAAAGCGCTTTGTGCATGCGCGAAGTGCTCAGAATGCTTCTGTGCATGCGTGAAGCGCTCAAACTTGTTTCTGCTCATGCGCACGCAGCAAAACCCTGAAGTATACACTTCCGGGTTTGCTGCGTTTGCAAGCCGAAAAGACACAACATGAACCTAATGCAACACAAGGTATGACTGTATACTGAAGATAAGACTTCCTTTTTAAAAGTGAAGCTCTTGCCCATTAAAGGCACAAACACTTGGAACAAAACTGTAAATGGAAAATAAGCCAAGGAGAGAAGGAATTTACTGAAGATAAAAAAAAATGGCTAAAGATATAAAATAAATAAATAAACATTTACACCAAAAGCAGGAATCTAGTCACAAAAATCACTGGAGTTATAGAAAGAAAAAGTAAACTTTTTTCCCAGAAGTTCAAGAGATTCACATCCAAATCACTGCATTGATGTTATTAGTATGTATAATGTGTGGAAATAAGTTGTAGAACAAACAGACAAAAGACAAAGTAATTGGCCGCTAGAACCAAATGTCATTTATCAAAGAGCACAATCTTTTCAGAAGTGTAGATATTATTAACATTGACCTCTTTATGGGGGGATTGTGGTAGCCACTATAACACCACTTTTCAAAAAAAGGATCCACAGACATTCAAGGAAATGTGAGTTTCTGAGGAAAAAGGTAAACTTATTTTGTTGTGCATTTTTATCATACTTTATTATTTTATGTTGATGAAAAACAATATGTTTAAAGAACTAAGATTATTAAAGTTCAGATTTCCCATATTTTCTTTCAAATGTGTTTTAATTGATTGACTAAAACACTGTCATTACTGCAGACTGATAAGAAAAAAAAAGGCAGCCTGTTTTGGGTCTTGGATCATACAAAAACTTCATTTGGGCAACGAAGACTAAAGAAATGGGTGACACAGCCTCTTTTGAATTCCAGGTATTCATTACCAAACTTTGCTACCCAGTACCTGAGCTGGATATTGATTATTTTAAAGTTATAATACTCTTGTTTTTCCTTCGATGAGAGTCTATGCACCTAATTTTCTTCTTAGGCTAAATTAAACACTGCTAGCTTCGAGGAATAATTACCAACTTTCAGATCAGCTCTGCTACTCCAGCTCTTATACTCCATGTAAAATTTAGTGTGTTTTTAGGTTTTGGCTGTTACAAAAAATGCATTTGCCTGTTTCTGCATCCTTTAAACATGCTGGCAGTGTAATAGCATTAATTTCTATGTCTAATGGAACTCCTTTTTGAATAATATATAGTTGTTCTTGACTTTGGCCATACTTAGGTATAAAATAAAAACTCTTCATTGGCTAGGCGTTGGGATGTAACAGATAGTTTTGTTGATTTTAGTGTTGCTGCTTTGTTCTGATTCCATTTTTAGATTTGATGCAGTGTTTTAACAATATTTTATTTGTTTTGATTGTGATGTTCTGTATTGCTAGCCACCCTGTGCTTCCATTGGGAGGAAGGCCAGAACAGAAACATAAGGCAATAAATAAAATGCTTCACTTCTAACGTAGTTGGGTTTTGTTTTGCTTTCTTACAGGGAATACCATAAGATACTCTTACAGTGTAAATTTATTGAGAATTAACTTCTGCTGTGCCCATTGGGGATCACTCACTACTGTGTCTTATTTACATGTTCATCCTAGGAACTATTTTCAGCTGTGCAGTGATTGTGACAATTATAGAAGAGTCAGTGTCTGCCCTTGGCAGTTCAGTTTGATAACAGTTGGAAACAATGGGAGAGACATTCCTCTGTTATAGTACTAGTGGGGAGTGACCACTGGTAGGAGACAATATTCTGCTAGCTGGAAGCATGCAGTTGTTTGTTGTTGTCATTTAACTGAATTTCAGAATTTAGAATTTTATGTAAAATCCTTACCAGTCAGCAGTTTTTTTTCTTTGCAGTAATATATGAATGGAAGTTGAGAAAACTATGATACCGGCTGATGTGCCTCTTTATCTTTTTTCCTAATCAGTTTGCATTCAGCAGCTTCCTCTCCTGACTTATCATGATGAATGACTGTTGTTGCAACAAAATGTGCTGTAATTGTAGATCAGAATTATTTATGATGATTGCAGCTTTTCATTACGGATGCATTCTACTCAATGGCTCATCTCTCCCTAAGGATGGAATGTGTATGACTAAAGCCTAATTTAGACCCAGTAGTAATTCTGCTTAGAATTGGATCAACATACAGTAAATACTTTGGAACTAAAACTTTCTTTTGGAAAATATAGGAGTGGGACATGAGAGTAAGACAGGGACCATTGTATCAGAGATAGAAGTCATGTGTGAAGCTTGATGTCCCAATATTGGGCTAATTGCTCATACATAGCTTTTCATAATGCTATAGACAACGGCTCCTCTCCTTCTACAATTGAGGTATGAATACAACTTTGTATGAAAAATGATCCTGTCTCGTATGCTAGACACTTAAAGATTATCCACAGCTGCAGCTGATTTATATGGCAGAGAAAGGGTCAGAGTTTGACCCCCCCCTTTGAACTATCGGTCAATCCCCCCTTTCCTCATATCATCCCCTGATCCAGTGAGGAAAAAGAGGAGGAAGACTAAGAGCTGCATTTATCCCTCACTGGTAATTGCAACGATTTTAAGAAATGGTTTCCTAGTACTGTACTTTACACAATTTTGCTTATACACTCGATAGCCAGGAACATAACCCTTGCATAAGATTACCTGTATTTGGCAAACATTTAAATCCTTCATTTGTACAAATTTGGTTGTTTCCTTTTTCAAGGTGATTGTTGCTGAAGTTGCATTTTACTTGTGCAAAACAAAAGCCCTTGATTGCTATTTAACAAATGTGGAGATAGTAGTATGCAGATCTAGTCATCCCTCTAGATGCATTCATGAATATTTTCACTATTGTTTAGCAAATATGAAGAGAGCTGTGCCATTATACTACAAAAAACCCAAAAGGAGCCATTCTAAAATTGCTGGAAATGGGCTGGGGGATATGTAGTATGTTTCAAGATGTTTCAAGTTTTTAATGTTTTACTTAGAAGGTTGAGAGAAGAAAAGGAAACTTCATCCTAGTAATAGTTCTGCAGTTCCTTGAAGAGTCTGTCAGGCTCAGAATTAGATGGGTGGTTTTGCATGGGTTTTTGTTTAACTTTCTCTCACACTTTTGGCATGGACCATATTGTCCCCGTCCCCCAGCCACATGGTTGTTCATACTCAGGGGCTTCCTGACAGAAAAAAGACTGTTGCAGCTTTTATGCTAAAAGTATAGAGAAAGTTTGATCCATCTATCTCAATTGCTGTAAATCTTAATAATAATAATAATAATAATAATAATAATAATAATAATAATAATAATTTATTATTTATACCCCGCCCATCTGGCTGGGCTTCCCCAGCCACTCTGGGCGGCTTCCAAAAAAATATTAAAATACTGTAATACATCAAACATTAAAAGCTTCCCTAAACAGGGCTGCCTTCAGATGTCTTCTAAAAGTCTGGTAGTTGTTGTTCTCTTTGACATCTGGTGGGAGGGCGTTCCACAGGGAGGGCGCCACTACCAAGAAGGCCCTCTGCTTGGTTCCCTGTAACTTGGCTTCTCGCCAGAAGGCCCTCGGTGCTGGACCTCAGTGTCCGGGTAGAACGATGGGGGTGGAGACGCTCCTTCAGGTATACTGGACCAAGGCCGTTGAGGGCTTTAAAGGTCAGCACCAACACTTTGAATTGTGCTCAGAAACGTACTGGGAGCTAATGTAGGTCTTTCAAGACCGTGTTATATGGTCTCAGCGGCTGCTCCCAGTCACCAGTCTGGCTGCCACGTTCTGGATTGTAAATAATATTGTAGCGCAATTTGTGTTTGTATAAAATGTAGGCAATATACATGATGCGAGGCGCAG
The DNA here is from genome assembly GCF_965153285.1 of Podarcis tiliguerta. NCBI lineage: Eukaryota > Metazoa > Chordata > Lepidosauria > Squamata > Lacertidae > Podarcis > Podarcis tiliguerta. The sequence continues at coordinate 33,224,865 of NC_139544.1, read as the reverse complement.
TATAGATATAAAAACAAACTAAAATTCAGATAATACAATCTGAATATTTAGTTTGTCATAATATTTGTTGTACTGTATTTACAACAGATTGTAGTAGAAGCAAAAATGTTTTAAATGGCCCTTTTACAGTGGCATATTTATCCCATACATAATCCTCTATGGAGTCTTATGTTTTATTATTCTTGGGAAAGTGTTTAAAAAACATAGTGAGGTGAAAAAAATGGGTCACTTGATATTGGATGATGTTCTCTTGACCCGGTTTTTAAATATTGAGGATTACAGCAGGCAAAGTGTATGCATGCTTCTTTTGTGTTAGATTACTAGAGCTATAGTAGCATAGCCATATGTGAAAATGATTTAAAGTGCAGATTAACCTTTCGCGGGTAGTGTTTCATCTTTCCTCTGTCGTAGTATGTTTACATTTACTGTTTCATGTTAGTATATTATGTGTTCATAAACAGAGTTCATAAACATGTTTTTCCAGTCCCAATGTGATATATAGTTAGTATTTTTAGATGTATTTATGTTCTCCTTTAAATACCCATACAAAAACTAGGGGGGAAAATGTCTGAAGCCTTTTGACTCAGAGAATGGTCCTCCATTTGAATCATAACAGTCACAGCTTTTTGAAAAGGCCAGCTCAGGTGGAATGCTACCCATAAATGTAATGCTAGATCCTTCAATTTAGAGAGGGGTGTGTGTGTTCTGTATGTTGAATTGGCTCTCCTAATTTCTGAACTGGTACTAAGCTAGCCCCTGATTGCTGGTTTATCCAGACAGATTAGTATAATCAGCTTGACATGGGAGCAAGAAGGGAGAAAAACTGAGAGGGGGGAAAGTGTTGGCATAAAAGAGTGCCAGAAATTCGAATTGGGGGGGGGGGGAGATAAAGAGGAAAACAGAGCAGCAAAGATTTTAATAAAGCAGGGATGAAAACACACAGAGGAAAATGGTACATAGTTTCAAACAACAACAGAGGTTTGAATAGAGCAGGGATGGTGTAAATCTGAAGGCAGAAGCAGCAATTTTAAACATGACAGAGCTTTCAGTGGAGCGAGCAGGGGTGACTCTGGGGGTTGGGGAAATGAATGTTTAAAAACAAAGTTTGAGTACCCCAATAAGGGAGTGGGGGAAAGTGTTAGCTGCTGCATTGTACCCATCTCTGCTATTTCTTCTTGTTAAAATTGGTTTGTTTTTAAAAACTCTTGAGTGTCTCTATATCCCTGAAGGGAAGAACAGGGTAAGGGGGGGGGGGGGAAAGACTGTTTTAAACTTCACCCTCTTCCGTTCCCCAGCTGCTTCATGTTTGAGAAATAAAGGAAGTGGAGCCCTCAGATACTCCATAATACTGTGCTACAGTATGTTTCACTTCTGGTATCATGTGTTGTCTTCAACATGATGTTCTAGATTCAGTGTAGGAATTTAGGGTTAGTCTATTCATCTTAAAGATACAGTAACTTATATCATCATGGCCGTGTGCGCATGCAAAGGGAGCTGCAGAATAGGAGACAGGACATTGCATGGAAATAGGGGTGCTCTATGTGCAAAGGAGAGTTGAGAAAAGAGACTGAAGGTGCAAATGGGTGTGCAAGGGAGGTTGCAAAAAAGGAGAAGGTTGGAGGTATGGGATTGGGGTTAAAGATGAAAGCAGGGCCATGAAAGAATCTGAAGAACAGGAAGGAATGGCCACTTAAGAATTGGACAGAAGGTGAAAACAATGCTTCATGGTTGCAATGTGCTAGAGGAAAAAGATGCAGTAAGCTACTGTGTGTGTGTGTGTGCGCGCGCGCGTGTGTGCGCAAGGGGAGGGTGCACAAAAGGAGGAGGAGGCATGGACATGGGGGTGAAGATGGAAATGGGTGCAAAGGGGGATTGCAGACTAGAAGAGAGAAGCGGCTTCAGAAACGGGGTTGGGAAAGTGAAATGCAAGCTTAACAGTTGCATGTTGTGTTAAGGGGAAGCTCTAGGGCTTTAATGTGGAGGGAATTGCAGGGGTGTTAGCAGGCAGAGTGAGCAGTGGTACAGCCCCTAGTTAACTAAGAAAGAGTGTATGCTGTGGCCAGTGGGGAATATAAATCCACAGAATAAGCAAAGGTTATTCTGGGTTAAATATTTTCATTGTAAACTGTTTTCTGATGGTGTTGAAGATCTTTTAAGAAACTTGCTGCTTTATGTAACTTTGCCTTCTATCTACTCAGCCCACTTAAGTGGGGTGATCCAGACAGAGATCCTGAAATTCTTATATTGTAGAGAACATTCAACCTGTAGTAAAATAATCCTTTTTTAACAGTGAAATTAATTCTCGACTTGATGCGGTGTCGGAGGTTCTCCTATCAGAATCGAGTGTCTTTGGCCAAATAAAGCACCTTCTATGTAAGATGCCAGATGTTGAACGAGGACTCTGTAGTATTTATCACAAAAAGGTAAAAAAAAAAGGGGGGGAGCTACAAATGATTAATACTATATTCTATTATATTAAAATATGGTTTTAAACTGGCATTTTTTCCTTGAAATTTAGGTTTAAGATTCATACATTGAAAGGAAGGAGATAATTTAACCCTACATTAGTAGAAAAATTAACACTGTAAATCTAGTCCCAGGGTCAAATATATACCTGAAATAAAATACCTGATTACTAAGCATAATACTACCCAAAAGTTTTTTTTTAAGCCTTTATTGAGACCCTCCCTTTTCCAGTAAAAAAGAAGAAGCTACAAACAAGTCATTGGGGTGAAAGAGTACACAACATCTGTTTTCATTTAATTCAGACAAGATGGCCCTGAAACACTGCATGGCAATTCACACTTCAATGGTTGATACGCTGACTGACCCAGCCGTGTTGCAGTATGTTTGAATTCCACCATTAAGTGGAGGGTTAAATCAGTTTCAGTATTAGCAGTGTCTTGAGAAAAGTATTTTGTTCATGTGATTAATAAAAAAATATGGATTCCTTCAGTCTTTGCTGAGCAAGTTGCCTCATAATGCTGTAGAGTAGTAGGCCTACAGTTTCAGGCTATGCATTAAAATACAAATTAAAATATTATTGACATGCTAATTTATACATTATTAAAACGACACCAATTTGACTGCATCGCATGTATGTAAGTTCCCTTCCCATTGTGATACCAGCAGCAAGTATAATCAGGGTGCATATATTTCAATGAATGTCCAAAATTGGGAGGAAACTAAGGAACATTAATTTTGAAAACATTAGCCTTGAAGTTACAATTGTTTCTAATTTCAGTGTTCCATTCAAGAGTTCTATCTGGTAGTCAGCACACTCTCTCAGTTGGAAACAACAATCACAGCACTGGTTCCGGCTATACATACTCAGGTTCAAACACCTTTATTACAGAAGAGTCTTTTGGAAATTCCAGAATTGCTTTGTTCAACAAAGAAGTATATAAGCATGCTTAATGAAGCAGCAGCAAAGTAAGTAACAGTGCAGTCTTTCCACGTTTAATCAAAAATAAGCTGTACTGAATTCAGTTGGGCTTATTTCCAGGTAAATAGGGTTAGGATTGCAGTCTAAATTGTTATATAAGCATGGTACAATAGTCTTATGTAATATTAATGAATGGCTCTTACAGAAGGTCTTGTAATCCTCTGTCCTGGCCATGCTACCTGGACACCACTACTGCTACCCTGTTGCCCCATCACTTACCTTCAGTCAAAGGCCTTTGAACCCACTGGTTTGACAGTAGCCACCTAGCATAGACACTCAATGTGCAGTTAGTATGGAAAGTGAATATAGAATAAATTCTACTGAACTGAAAGATTGTTCAGTTTCTAAGCTGTCCATTTTTAACCTTGAGCAGTTAGTTTTCTTGAGTGTTTCTTAATAATATTTCTTAATCTTCACCATAAATTCCTGGGGCAGGGAACAATAGTTATACTAACTGGTTTCTTTTTATTATTACATTCTGTACATCAAACGCTATATATCCCGGTTTACAGCATTGCTTTGAAATGTCATAAAGTTACCGTACTTTGACTGTAATCCCTGCAAGTGAAACAAAATTGTTTATTTCTTTAGTTTGCTTTATTTATGCACTTAAAATATTGTTCTTAATCTGAAAGGTAATGGAGTTTGTTCTTTTACTAATGTGTGTGTTAGTATTACATATATTTGGTAACATATTATTCTTGTTACGAATGTAAATACTGTACTTTTTTTGTTAGTATTAAGGAATGTGTGTACTTTTGGGGGGTGTCTATCTTAACTGTTGGATTCTCTATACTTAGAAGTGGAGACAAAACCCAACTGTTCAAAGATCTTGAAGAATTTCCCTTAATAAGAAAGAGGAAGGATGAGATTCAGGAAGTTCACTCTCAGATCCAGTTACACCTTCAGGATATACGAAGAATCCTAAATTGTCCCTCTAAGGATTATGTTACGGTGTCAGGACAAGCAGTAAGTTGAATATTTGCTTCATATTTTCTCTTGTCACATTTTGTTCAAGTGTTCATTTGTCAGCAGACATAGCTTCAAAGACTAGAACCTCTTAAGCTGCTGGGGAATTCGTATTTGTTCCCATTGACCTGGGTTAATAAAAAGGGCCTCCCAAGCACTGCATGAAGAGGCACATTACCCACAAGTAGAGAGACTAGTTTATATTAAATTGGGATATTACTGCTGCCTCCTTTCAGTCAGAAAGTACATTCCCCTCCAACAATGATATTGTCCAGTGATCTGACAAATCCAGCCAATCTCTGCCATATAGCTATTACCAACTTTCACAGATAATGGTTGAGAGAGTATTCTCCAAGAATCTTGTTGGCTACTTCAAGAGAAATTCATCAGACCGATTTAAGAGTAGCATATAGATTACCAAATTAAAGCTTGCTTGAGCACAGATGATAATAAATTATAGTGCAACTGAATTGGTTAATTAGTGAACCCATACAATATAATAAAGGATTTGGAAATAATAAAAAGACAAAACAAGGGTAAGACTGCCAACCCATCTTCAAAAGTGAGAAAATGATCCTCTTACTCATCTTTAGGTAGGCAGGTTATATGCTGTCAGAATAAATAATGCTTCTGCAAGCTAAACAGCTTAGAAATGTTTTCCCCCGATGTTGTATTGATATCCTATATAAAAGAAATGAAGTGCATTTTTTTGTGAAAGATCATTTGGATTTCTTGCTAGTAGAAAGGTTAATCTTTACTGCTGTTTATGCTGCTTAAATGTTTTGAATGGAATGCAAATAGAAGGACAGCAGCTAAATAGTTGATACACAATCCTTTTCAGTCAGTTTGACAAAAGATGCGTGATTTGTATGATGACTATCAAATGCCAAATTATACATAACATTGAATTGCCATATCACTTTGCTACATTGATTTTCCTAGCCCCCATTTCTGAACCGGACACCTGTTTTCCAACCAATGGGCCGACTTGCAACCAATAGAGGTGCATTAACTCCAAATCATTTTTCCTGCTACTGTCATTCTAATCCGAGATATTAGATACAGTCATATATAAAGAGATTATCTTCTGTTGATAAAGCTTTTTTTTCAAGGGTAAACAAAGAACAAGTGAGATAGATATAAGCTCAGCTCTCTGGCTTTTGCATTGAGAATCGTTTTTAAAAGTAGGTAACACTTGATACCCACTTTGCTGCCCTGGGCTCCTTTGGAAGAAGGGTGGGATATAAATCCAATAAATAAATAAGCACACACACTTTTAGCTATACAATCTGACATTATAACAGATAAGTTAAACCATAAGTAGTAACAAGAGGTAGCATGGGAAGAAACTTGACTAGGATATTTTACATAACAATTTGTTGGGCCATCTATTGATGGCTGCAATAATCTCAGTGGCAAGATTTTGGTATTTTGCTGTAAAATATTAGGACTGTGGAATGTTGTAGTTCAAACAAGAGGGTTTGTACAACTTAATTTTTCTTTATGTGAATGCATTATATGTTTGTATCTTGCTTTTCCTCCCAGGAGCCCATGGATTGTGAAGGGTGGGATAGTATGGAATAAATAATAACAATGATAACAATAATAGTAATGCAGAGATATTTTAGTTTCAGATTGAAGTCAAGAATTCACTTTTATCTTCTGTACCATATGATTGGATTAAAGTTAGCAGGTATGTAAAGATAATGTAATTTGCAATATGATTACCATTAATTTTATTTACGTTAATGATGAAGATGATTTGCATGAAAGCACCTTAAAGTTCTGAATGGTGGGGTTGGATGAATGTTTTTAAATACACCTTTGCAAACTCTAAATCAGTATCTAATACTCTTAGGTACAGTAATCAGTCTTGGCATCAGCACATGGCAAAGGGGGCATTTCCAGGTTTCTACACATGCCAGTACAGCCCACTAGGCATGTTGCTTTACCTGGTCCTATGGACACAGAGGTCCCCAGCAGCGGCCAGTCACCACTTCAAGCTGACTCCTTGGTTTGCCTGACGGTGGTCAGTTCACTTGCCACTGTGAGTCAGCTTCATTCCTGCTTGCCTGCTTGCTTACTTGGTGGCAGCAGCCCATTGCAGAATCACCACCATCAGGAAAATTTCTTCTCCGCCCAGTAAGCACTGCATCACAGGGAAGTGGTGAGACAGTTGCCAGCCTCCTGCCATGCTCTCTTTGCAGGCTTGTGGACCAGTCAGCACTACAGTGGAGTATTGCCATGAGGAAGGGTTTAAGATGCAGTAGCCATGGGGAGTCTGTTAAGGACCGCTCAAAAGCTGTAGTCAGGCCTAACAGTAATATATCTGTAGGTGCAGGAATTCCATGTATGTCTGCAGTACTTTACTCAGTCACATAATGTAGTCAGATTCCTTACTAAATTCAGGGCTATTTTCCCATCAAAAGAATCTGACATATATTTGGACAGCTGTGTTCTCATCATTTATATATAATCTTAGTTAATACGTTTTTCTACTTTCATGGAGCTTCCATTTATAATGTGTGGATGTTCATAATGTAACATAACGTTTGAGGTAGATAAACTGATTTCCTTCTTCCTTTTATTTTTTATACTGAGAATGCAGTCCTGTCATCTGTTATGTGCAGGTACATCCCATAGACTTCAGTGTGACTTTGCTCCCACTAATTCACAGCGAGGAATTAAAATCTTTTATTACTACTTAAATATTTTCCCTTTAAAAATAGTATGTACATCTCATAACAAGTTAAACTTTGTAAGCTGAAATGGATCTGATGTTAAAGCAAAAAATAAATATTATAACATACATGATGTCTAGTCATCCAGCTGGTAATTTAATCTAGGACTGAATTAAAGCCTGAGGTATTTCACCCAGTCAAAGCATCCTCTGGAATTATATTCTTGAAATGTTATGCTAGATCACAAGGGCTCTGTTTACTAATTGCCATTGGACTTCTTTGCTTAATCAGGGTTACCAAAGAAGGGAAGGAATATGTATTTTACACAGAAAGCAGTAGAAGCCTATTTCTGAATAAATTTGATTTCTCTAAAGGTCTCTTAGCATAGAATTGATTGATTATTTTGATTCAAAAAAAATAAAATTGAATCTAGGAGCATGTGCTCATATCAAAAGCTCATGAAAATGATAAGAGTACCAATCAAGAAACTATCATGAAAAACAAAAGGTTCTTGATCCATGTGCTACATGCATTGGGCAATCTTCCCGTTTTGTTTCAGTGTCTTGTGTTTGCTGGTTTTGTGTTTCAGAAGCATATATGTAAGTGTAAGCAGATATAAAGAACTCTTTCAGAAGGAGCCTGGTGAATTGTCTGGGAACACCAAATGCTGTAATATTAGTGAAGATAAACAAGTGTAGTCTGAATGAGAAACTGCTGCCCATGTAAGAGCAGGATATACATGTCACAATCAAAGAATGGGGGCAGGGAGGGAGCTGTCTTAGGTTCATAACATGCCACCAATGTGAATATCTGCATTGAGTATATTCAAGGCCTGGGTGCCTTGTCAAAAGAAATAGGAAATCACTAGTAACTTTCTGTGTCTGTCAGTTAGATTTCAGTGCTGTAGAAAGACAGCTCAGTTGGTTAGAGTGTGGTGCTTATAAGATCAAGGTTGCAGGTCTGATCCCCGTATGGGACAGCTACATATTCCTGCATTGCAGGGGGTTGGACTAGATGATCCTCAGGGTCTCTTCCAACTCTAGAATTCTATTCTAAGATTCTATGTTGTGTGTTCTGTTACATGTCAACTTTCAAGGACACAGATTGGAGCATTTTTTCGGGGGGGGGGAGTAGGAAAACACCCCCCCCCAATTCAAAATATAATACATAAGAACAGTTTTTAGTGGTAGCATAATTATTATTTTTCTCAACTAGAACTCCAATTTGGATTAGAGAGTCTATGGAAATAAAAGTAAATGCAAGCTATCTAGATTGCAGCGAGAGACACTATCTTTGGCCTAAAAACAGGTAGATAAAGGTTTAAGTTGTTAGTTTAGAAATACCTGAGATGTCTGAAAGGCCTCACTAAACATTACATACAGATCTGTGCAACTGAACTGGGACAGCTGCTCCTTTTTCATTTTGTGTTTGAAAGAGCAGTTTTGAAAAAGCAACAAGAAATAGAGAAATAGTTAAAGAATGATTATCCTTTCTCTTTTGGGAAGTATTGAAACATATGCAGCACTTACTTTCTTAGCAACACTAAGCTTGTTTAACTGCTTTCACAACATAATATGTATATTTTATAGTTTATTTAGAATATGAGATTGTAGTATTTGTACAATTAAGAGGCCATAAAATTACTGAGTCACACTTCAGGGAAAGTCTTCTGAAGCAAAAAATGTTTTCAATAGTTGCCTAAATATCAAGAGACTAGGCAGTTGTCTAAATCCAGGTGATAACTGATTCCAGAGGACTGGAGCTGGAACAGTAAAAGCCCAGTTTCTAATACATGCTAAATTGTACACTCAGCAGTGCCCAATCTGAGGACCCAAGGCTACATTTACTTGGGCTTACACAACAGAACTTGGAATTACTTCCATGTACAAATGTGAAGACGGGGGGGGGGGGGGAGGATTTACTGTTTTTTCAAGGACTTAAAAAAATGACAACCACCCAACTGAAAACTTGAACATTTTGGTGATCACTGAAAAAGCTCTAATCAAATATTTGGCTATTATAAACATTGTAGAATGAGTTAAATGTTCTTAAGAAGCTCTTATGTAATAGATTCTACATATGGCTAAACCAGGTAGGTAAACAAAATGGACCAATCTTTGTCTAGCATCTCTCTCCATGCAGCCTTCAATACCCATTCCTCTTCATTTCTTTTTATCCTGCTTTCCTGAAAACTGTTAATGTAAAGTTACAGTGCTGTGTAGATTTAGTTGCTGGTACATTGTGTTCACAATAGGGAATTGTGACTGCTTCTCATGTTACATTTTGACTATAAGAAGGGAACCTCCATGAAGTAAAAATGTTTTGTTTTTTTTGCTTGATGCACAATGGTATGTTTACTGCAAGTAAAGTATTTGAGCAGATATGAGCAGCAGCTGCTTTGTCAAGAACATTTCCACTTCAGATAGTATGGATCGCTCTCTCTTTCTTTACCTCTGTGCAGAAAAAAATTAATTTGTGTACTGGTCCTAAAAAAAGAACTGGTCTGATTTTTGCATATTGCTACATAACTGATTGCTTAGTAACCTTGATTTCCTATTTGGTTTTCTCTTATAGCACAAAAGCAGTCAGCCGCTTCCACACTCCTTTTATTGTAGAAAATTACAGGCATTTGAATCAGCTACGTGAGCAGCTAGTCCTTGACTGCAGTGCTGAATGGCTACGCTTTTTAGAGTGAGTTTACAAATTCAGTTTTTTCTATTGAAATAAGATTATAAAGTAGGTTACAAAATATAACTATAAAGCTTACAATTCGTATTATTATTATTGAAGCGTCTGATGTGTAGTTTGCCTTGCTTATAGGCTTACCTGAACTTCGAAAGGTGGTTATATTTAAAATAGAGGCAGAACTGCCACGACCCATTTGAGTACTTCTATCACATTTTACAGTTTTTATAAAGTAAGTAAAGGGTAGCCTAATTGGTCATAGGAACACCAGAAGCTGCCTTATAAGTCAGACCAGGCTTCCTCAACCTCGGCCTTCCTGATGTTTTTGGCCTACAGCTCCCATAATCCCTAGCTAGCAGGACCAGTGGTCAGGGATGATGGGAATTGTAGTCTCAAAACATCTGGAGGGCTGAGGTTGAGGAAGCCTGAGTCAGACCATTGGTTCATCTAGCCTAGCATTGTCTACATTGACTGACATCACCCCTCTAGAATTTCAGGTAGATGATGGAGTTTGAACCTGGAAACTTCTGTATATGTGAGCTACAGCCCTTCTTGAGATGATCCACCTGAAATAGATGCTAGTGTGTCTCTAGTTATAGCAGTGCACTCTAGTAACCTAAGATAATCAACAGAATTAAACCAAAATAGGACTGTCCCTAAGGAGTGCAGAATCCAGAGCAGATTACACTATGTGTACCCCTTCATATCCTTCCTGTCTCTGCTGTCGTTCCTCTTCATTGTAGTGGGGGATCTCTTCCTCTCCCCAGCTTACTTTTTGCTGGTAGTGGAGAGGATTTGCCACTACTTTAGCAGAAGTGATCTCCCCCTACCCCCTTACATTTTTTTCTCTTGTTGCTGCTGTTGCAGTGGCAGTGCTGGCAAAGCCCTCCACCTCCCCCCTTCCTGCGTTTCCCTAGAAAGGGCAGAGTTGGAGAGTCTTGCCAGGCAGATGGGGGGGGGGGCAGTGGCGCTGTTGGCCATGGGCACTAACTGTGAAGCCCAGAGCAGATGTCCCTCTTTGCCTCCTGACGAACAACACAATAGCACAATAGCAAAGTCAAAAGAACTTTCAGTTTAAGAATGTGACATTTCTCTAGTAAAAGACTTTTAGAATGTCATTAGGAAATTAATTATAGTGACAGACTGTCCACCTCTTTCCACCAATGGCACTGTTGTACCCAGACAACTTCTACAACAGTTGAAGAAAAACAGCAGCTATGCCTCAGGACCATCACTCATGTATTGCTGGCAACACTTAACATATTCTTCCCCCCTAATGGCAGAGAGGAGCTGCCAGAAGAGCTGGGTAACACAGCTCTACCTTAGCACAGAGTGCTGCAGATCAATATGAGGTAGGTTCTGCTCTTAAAGAAAGACTGCAATGGTACAAAGTCTGTTAGAGAAGAAAGCATGAGGCACTGGTATGGTGGGGTGGTGCCATTCCAACAGCAGTGTTGCTCCTGCTTACCTGGATTGGGCAGGGTGTGTGTGTGTCAGGGCTGCAGCTAAGCCAGGACAGTGTGGGTGCACTGGCAAGAGTGCAGGATTGGCTCCACTGGTGCACCCACATAGCCCTGACTCAGCCACTGCTTTGCCAGCTATTCCTACTCCTGCTTTCTTGCCTAACAAATGGAAAGTTTAGGCAATCTTTAGTATGTAAGTCTGCAGGCAGGGCCTGTTGTCCCTTTTAGTTTGTGTATAGCGTCTACCATCAATCACTTGGCTTGACATGCTACAAAAGAAGAATGTGTCACCTGATATCACGAATGTCTTGCAGTAGTAATTCATAAGAGGAGGGCAAATACTTATTTTAATGCAATAAATTCTTCATCTTTTGGCAGTCCTCATTGCACTGTTAATATACCCTTTCCATATGGTCTAATTTAATTTTGTTTGTCCTTTAAAGAATAGTCCCAACCAGGGTGTTCTCTCTCTCTGTCTCTGTGTGTGAGTGAAACAGAGACAGAAACACACACACACACAGCTCTTCTTAGTAGAGTACCAGCACCTTTTTTTTTCTGCAGCCATTTTTTGCTGACACCCACTGCACATATATGAGTACCAGCATCTCTTTTTTATTTTCAGTTTTTACCCCAAAAAAGTGCTGGTCCAAACCTTTATATAGGAACTTTATATAGCAATATTTTAAAACATTATCCTGTGCTGCCACGGAGTTCAACATTTTATTCATATTAATATTTTATTCACGTCTTTCTCTCTCCACCCCCCCATTTACCTCTGTATAGTGATTTTAACGACCATTACTACACAATATCTAAAGCTGTGGGTCACTTAGCAACTGTGGACTGTATATTTTCCCTGGCTGAGGTTGCCAAACAAGGAGACTACTGCAGGTAATCACTGTCTAAACAATGGTAGAATATTACGGTTAGCTTTGTTGATATATTTTTTTTAAACTAGACTACAAAAAGGAGTACTGTCAAACGTATGTTTGTCATATTTGAGGACACATAGTGATGCTTCAAAAGATTAGACAGTATAGTTCCTGGGTAGGATGGATTGATTTACATTTCCTGTAGATTGTGGCCCGATTGATTCAGTTTCAAAAAAGCAAGAGTCTGGTTTCAGATGCCTCACCCCAAACTCCATCTAACATGCTGTAACATAATTTTCTTTTCAGACCTGTCATAAAAGATGGAAGGTCAGAGATAATGATAAAAAATGGGAAGCACCCTGTGATTGATGTGTTATTGGGAGAGCAAGAGCAGTATGTTCCAAATGATACACATTTATCAGTAAGTATCAGCATCAGTATTTATCAGTAAGTATCAGTAAATACACATTTATCAGTAAGAGAGCCAGTGTGGTGTAGTGGTTCAGAGCGATAGACTCATAATTTTGGGAACCGGGTTTGCGTCCCCGCTCCTCCACCTGCAGCTGCTGGGTGACCTTGGGCCAGTCACACTTCTTTGAAGTCTCTCAGCCCCATTCACCTCACAGAGTGTTTGTTGTGGGGGAGGAAGGGAAAGGAGAATGTTAGCCGCTTTGAGACTCCTTCGGGTAGTGATAAAGCGGGATATCAAATCCAAATTCTTCTTCTTTTTCTTCTTCTTCTTCTTCTTCTTCTTCTTCTTCTTCTTCTTCTTCTTCCACAACACCATGTTTTTGGTGTGGATTAGCCCCCTAAACCCCCCCCAGTAGACTAAAAAGACACTGAACATGGTTTCTTAATTTCATACTGTGCTTGGACTTTCAAAAAGCTTTTGACAGGGTACCTTACGAAAGACTGCCAAGTACGGTAAACTTAACTGTCATGGAATAAGAGTAGGGCCAGGAATTGGTTAAGCAGCAGGAAGCAGAGATTAGGAATAAGTGGGCTACAGGCAGCCCCCTGTTTATGCAAGGGTTATGTTCTGAGACATTACATGTGTTGGTGAAATTGTGTATAATTGAAACCTATTGAAAAAGCAGATAGTGGATAGCTGAATGAATGCCAGTGTGTGGCAGCTATTTCATGCTAGGGATCATTGGGAAAGGAATTGAAAATACAGTAAAACTGCCAGTATCAAAATGCCATTATACAAATCTATGATGTGGCTGCATTTGGAATACTGTGCACAGTTCTCTAGACCATTTACAGTGTCAGAAACTGGAAGTAGCCTGCAGTGATGTGAGAGACAAATGGTATCATGCCCCTACAGTGAGAATCCAATTTAGCATAGAACTGAACCCTTCCTGGGTGGAGGAGAGGAGGAAGTCATTTTTGTCTCAGGTGACAGCTGAGGTGTGGGTCGTGCCTGATATTTTTATGCCATATGTATGTCTCTCCCAGTTTGCTGTCTTTTGACATTGATTGCCAGAAGACCTATTGGTACTACATTATTATGATTGAACAGCTAATTTTGTGTGGAGTGTCTTTATGTCTTCAATATGTATCTGGGAAGTGTGGAATGGGGATGCCAGAGGTAGCTTGACCACAGTTGTTCATGCATTAGAACCTCAAGGTTGGATTACTGCAGTGTGCTCTGGGTGGGTCTACCCTTGACATTGGTCCAGAGGTTGCAGTCCTGGAACTGTTGAATTACCTGCTTTTGAAAAGTATTTTAATGATAGTTTCCCTTTCTCCAGGAAGACGGTCAAAGGGTAATGATAATTACTGGACCTAACATGGGTGGAAAGAGCTCTTACATAAAGCAGGTTGCATTGATCACAGTCATGGCACAAATTGGTTCCTATGTACCAGCTGAGGAAGCAAGAATTGGTATTGTGACCGGTATATTTACCAGGTGAGATGTCAAAGCTTCATGTTTTAAAGATAAGTAATCTTGTAAATTATAATTTCACTTCATAAGACATTTCTTTTAAAATATCATTTGTGTGTGCTGATTGGCTCAGTGTATAGCTTCGTTCTTGAAAAGAAGAGCAAGTTTCTAGCACTCAAGGTCAGTGGAAAAGTTGGAAATATGAAGATGGGTTATGCTTAAAGGCTCAGATTCCACATTGGGCTGTGTATCCTCTACCTACTTAGGGAACACATTTATTTACTTATCATGTCTCCTCCTTTTCATGGCCACATGTTTCTGTCTCCCATTTACATCTCATCATTTCATCTGTTTTGTGGGATGGTCCTATTTCCCGTGAGAGTTACCTTGTGGTAGCTGGAAACTGTCACCAAAGGTTCCTAATGACCCAGTTCAACACTCAGTTTGATCTTTGAGCCATTTTTAACTCACCAATCAGGAATAGATTTGTGATTATGTGGAAAATCAGCTTGCAGCCAACTTAATTCATTGTTAGAAAGAAATTTAACAGTGACTGCTAAAGTGATGTACTTGACACAACTGCCACCTCATCAGATTCCAGGATGTTTTAATTACATGATATTTCTGTCTGTAATGATCTTAAGGAGTATGCAGGTTCTCTCATGACCAGTGTGCAATTCAGACCTGCTTTTCCCTGCTGCATGATGCAGCAATTTGCTTTGAAACTAGGATTTCCTTAAATGCTGTTTGTTTTCAGAGTTTCAGTTTATGAAGTTGCTCGTGATTATCGCTGAAAATTCATATTAATAATTTAGGGTTATAGCAAGTAATCATTTACCCCCTTTGTGCTTTGATGTGTCCGTTGAGTGTATTTTCTTGTACAGGCTATCTAATCTAAATGTAGAAGTCAATTAAACAATGCTGCCCCTGTTGCACATCATCTAATAGGATCAAAAACATTCTGGCAGCAGTGATATACCTCTTTTGTAACTTTAATAAAAAAGAAGCATATTTTTTATGTCTGATAGGTGCAGACAAAAAATCTGAAAAATGTGTTTGGTTTTTTAAATTGTCTATTGAATTTAAAGTTTGATAATTGTACAAAATGCTTTATTCTCTGGAATGTGATTTAGTTGGCTCAGGAGTTATTGAATTGTTTCGAGATAGAATTTGCTCTGTGCAGATGAGTCTCTTATCAACACTTGAAATAAGTAATTAAATTGGATCTCTGCACAATTTGCAATTTGCAACTGTATTGCTGCATGTGTAATAGTGGGGAGAGATGAAAAATTATAATAATTTGGGTGACAAGGGACCTCATCTGCTACATGTATTACTAATAATTGACTAGAGACCTGGAAGAACAACCATAATCTAGGAAAACATACAATATTGTATCACTAATAATTGACTAGAGACCTGGAAGAACAACCATAATCTAGGAAAACATACAATATTTGGGAGTAAATTAATACTAGAGAATACCTTTTTTACTTCTTTGGAATTAACTGAAAGAAAAACTATGAAGTACTAACAAATTGGTTGTCGTTGAGTAGCATACTAACTGGAATTTGCTGGGGATTGACTTCCAGTGCCTTGTGGTGGTGGCAAATTGGTTTTGTCTTAGCAGCAGTGAACTAACACATACATCATTCCTGAAGTACCTTTGCCAGCAAAGTTATTTTCAAGTGCCCAATTATTATTTTTTTTAATGCTTTTAAACACAGAGCAAGTAATAAGAGTATATTAGCGGATGCCTTAATAGTTTACTTTTTACATTTTTGATGAGGATTAAATGTATTTATTCTAAGTAATATTGTACCTCGGTGCTATATACAATAGATGCCAAAAGCAAGTTCATTTCTTATCTAATGGTTTTTGTGTATCATTTGGACCACTTATCACTGTTGGACCAGAGTAGAATTGTTATTTATCATGGACAAAAGAGATTTGTTTTTACAGCTGCTCCTGAAAATGGCTAAAAGATAAAGGCCACTTCTGCTAAGGAAGTCCTGGGGAAAAAGTTTCCATGAATGTAATTAGTTTAACAAATGGTTAGGGTGCAACACATACGGCAGTATACATCTGCATTGTTGTCTAGATGTTCATGTAATTTCCAGTGAAGTATCAAGCATAACTAAATATTTTAAACCTTCAGTACGAAAAGTTTGTCAAAACATATCCTGGCTCAAAAAAGTATTTATTTAACAAAATTTATATGATTGTAAGAAAACATTCAGGCAGTTTGCAGAAATATAAAACAAAATAGTAAAATTAATTGCAGGAAGAGAGCATACATCTTGTTTTCTTGCAATAAATATTTGAAGACCATGGGATGATATTCAACTAAGTTTTACTCAGAGTAGACCCATTGAAATTAATAAACACTTTTATATTTTGGAGTTCTTTTTTGTGTACATCAGTAACCAGATAATACTTTTATGTACAGCAGATGCAGCAAAATTACGTAAAAGAAGTTCAGATGATTTTTACTCATCCTTTATGCATTTTTAATTTTAAAAACTGAATGGTGTGTGCTTCCTGGTTTTCTAATTTGTATTACTTTCTAATAATACTGAACAATTTTGTTTTATTTTGCAGAATGGGTGCCACAGACAACATATTCAAAGGTCAGAGCACATTTATGGAAGAACTGACAGAAACAGCTGATATAATTGCTAAAGCAACTTCCAATTCACTAGTAATTTTAGATGAACTTGGGAGAGGAACTAGCACACATGATGGAATTGCAATTGCTTATGCTACCCTGGAATACTTTATTAGAGATGTAAGTGCATTATCTGTCCCTTTGAATGATCTAAGTCAGAGCTTTTCAAACTGTGTGTCGTGACACGTTAGTGTGAAGTGCGAACGCTCCCCATGGTTTGCTAGTAAAACTGAATTACTGTGTTGCAAAATGATGCATGTCTAAAAAGTGTGTCACCAACATTAAGTTTGGAAGGCTTTAAGTTGTGAAAATGAGTTGTCCCCAGATGATTATCTCAGTGCACCTCCCCTTGAAACAGATTCCGTGGAACTGGTCCAGGATACAATTATCAGCAGTAACAAAAGCCACAGAGGATTGAGAAGGAGCAGGGTTCACACCTTGTCCCATTCTTGATAAAGACCATCTGTCAAGACAACTAAGGCTGATTCAGTCAAATGACTAGGACTGAACCCAGTTCCCTCTTCCTCTCCCTCACCTTCTCTAAATAGGAAGTATGCATATTTTAAAGCCTTAATATATTTTATTTCTCTAGGTTGGTTCATTGACGCTGTTTGTCACCCATTATCCTCCAGTGTGTGAATTAGAAAGGGCCTACCCGAGACAAGTTGGGAATTACCATATGGCTTTTTTGGTGAATGAAGATGATCGTGAACAAGAAAGGGGTATGATATCAAATTTACATACATATACATACATATATATAAAAATATGAATGAATATACATTTCACATATCACATCTTTCTTCCAAGGAGCTCAAGGTGGCATACTACTTACCATTTTATCCTCGCCACAACCATGTGGGGTTGGTTAAGCTGTGAAAGGTCACCCAGCGAATGTGACTAAAATGATTGAAAAGCTAGCGCAGTATAGTGGTTGACTTGAAGTAAGATTTCCAGGTTTTTGAGATGAATAAAATATAAACCATACTGAACTCAATTATGACATCTTCATACAAATGTATGTTTTTGTTTTTTGTTTTCCTAGGATCTGAAGCAGAAGAAAATCCTGAATTTGTCACTTTCCTTTATCAAATAACAAGAGAAGTTGCCACAAAGAGTTATGGGCTAAACGTTGCTAAACTAGCAGATGTTCCTGATGAAATTCTTAAAAAGGCAGCTCGCAAATCAAAAGAACTAGAGAGATTAGAGAATATGAAAAGGTTAGAGAATGGATTGATTGACATCTTAGTAATAAAACTTTCACATATATCATCTGGGAGAGCCTTTCTGAGCAGCCATAAAAAGTAGATTTAAAAGATTTTCAAGAAGTGCCTAAATGCTTAATTACATTAACGTCATTACAACCTACAGTCTAAGGAGCTAAACATGAATTCTGTTAATGAAAAAAACTTCTTTAGGGAACTGTATGTTTTTCTTTAACAATTGTGATGACTACTCATTATTTATAATGGCCTGATGTAGCAAAAATGACCTGATACAACCAAAACCAGTCACGGCATGGCTCAGGGTCCATCCTAGCCATGTCAACAGAGTGCTAATGTCACTTCTTCAACCCATTAGCACATGTCTCAAACAGCTATAGGGGTGTAATATGGAAGTCTCGCTTTAAATATAACATTTATATTTTGGATTGAGGATTCAGAAATGTAAGTGAAATAGTTCTGGGACTGAGGACTCTTCCAGATGGACTCCTGTTCATTAAACAGCGATGTGGTATCACCTCCCTGTAAATGTTTGCAAACAATCAGGGTGTGTGCTCCTAGAAGACTTCTAAAAAGTAATGAAAAATAAATTACTAGTGCATCTTAAAAAAGGTCCCAACAAGTACTGTTCATTACTGCTTTAAAGGGCTAGGGCAAGACGGAACTGTTAAACACATGCTTCATTCATTCTTTCATACATTTTAAACACTATTTAAATTTGGTCAATGCTTTCTTGACACCCTAAATAACTTGATAGTTTGGTAATAATTCACTATAAAAAAAGATTAAACTGTTTACCATTTGCAAACTTGAAAGGGGAAGAAAATTTAGAATCACAGTTTTTATGGCCCTAATGCAGGGGTTGCCATTTGGGTGCTTATGGGCACATATGTGCTCCCGCAAATGGCCTTCCTGATTGGCCACTTGGCCCCCTCTTTTTGCTGAAATTAGACTTAAAAGAAGCATTGTTTCTGGCCAGTAGAATGGGTTGCAGTGTGTGCTTGGTTGTGGGCCAACAGCAATTCAGTTTGCAAATGTGTCCATGCATCCAAAAATATTGGTGTCTCCTGCCCTAATGTTTTCAAAAATTTGCTTTTGTCTTCTGAATAACCCCAGGGTAGTATATTGCACTTTTTATTGTAGGAATTAGATATTAATTCTAGTATTTTCTGTGTGAAAATTCACACAATAGTAGGAAGTGAGGTTAAAATAAATATTTCTCCAGTGTGTGGGATTCCTCATTGGCACACATGTATGGGACAGGCTGGATTATGCTTTCACTTTAAATAATAATACTTTCTGCAGTAAAAAATATAAATATGTGTTTTTAACATAGCTTTCATTTCGTTAAAGTATTCTAGCGGATTCCCCCCATGTTCTTTTCTTTCCACACCACCATTGTGACATCAAATGTAAATGCATTCATAATGCTTTGTCTAGTTAGAAAAATTGGCCTTGCCTTTCTTCGTCTAATTCTTCTTTACTGAGATATTTAAATACTAATGAACTGATCATTTAATGAAGTTCTAACACTGAACTTGGTGTTTGTTTGCTTTTAGAAAAAGGCTGATGACCTTTGTTAAAATATGGAATACTACCGATTCTGGAGAACTGCAAAGATGGAAAAGTATGTGCGAAACAGATAATGATTTCAGCCAACTTTAAAGATTCCTTAAAACCTGCCAATAGAAAATGGAAATAGCATAGACGATTTAAATTAATTTATTATAGAAAGCTATATATTCATGCAGTGAAATTTCAAATCATAGGTGTGTATCTGATGAATGGGTGGTTCACATGGACATTTTTTTCATTTCATTCATGCAAACTGTCTCCAGTGATGTAGTTATGTGGAATAGCATACTATGTGCCAGATAAGTAGAAGACACCAGGAGATCCATGATTACAACTCCTGTGGTGGTGGTGGTAGCAACAACTACAGGGCTCAAGAAAGTTGAGGCTTCTCCACCACATTCCCAAATTACTCCTCTAAAGTTAGTATTTTCCCAGTGCAGAGAAACAGACAGGTAACCACATAGTACCTGTATGTTTCTTTCCCATAGGATAAAAAAGTCTGTCAGGAATTTAGTTTTGGAACCCACACGTGAGTGGGTGGGTATTAAGCATCATTCTCCCAATGCTGTGGCCAGATTCAGTTTGGGAGGTGCCTGTAGTTGCTGTTCACTTTAAAATGAAGTAACAAAAAAAGCATGGGACATCACTTCATGGGTCTCCTGCCACATTACCCAGAGATGTAAACTAGCATAGCTACTGCAGCCGTGAAAATCACTACAGAATGAACCATTTACATGGTGCCTTCTTGACATGATCATGGGCACATAATACGGGCAAAATCATGTAAAGAAAAATCTAGCAGAAATGGGCCCATGTGAAATGGTTCATTGATTTAAATGCAGTAGATATTTTGTAAGCTCCAGTTGTTTTTTCAAACTGCTGTCTGGTGGGTTTTTCCATTGAAGATCAAGTATTTTGTTACTTATTTTGTTATTATGTTTCCCAAACTTTATCAACATCATCTCCAAACTGTACTTTATTTAAAATACTTAAAAATGCTTTTTATAGTTTGATGATGTTAACTAATTTTAGATGGAAAACATGAAAATCATGTTTATAAATTACAGGAAAACACATTTGTATTAAATAAAATGATGATTTTAAAAGGATACATTGATTTCTATTAATGTTACAATGACTGAACAGTATGATTTAGCAGATGTTGAATAATTTTGTTTACTATCAATTCAGTAATACAGAATAATATTTCATGATGCTTATTTTTTTACTGATGTGAGTCGTTTCTTGCTGACATTTGTCCTGACTCATTCCCACAGAATATACTGAAAATATTCAATGTATGTGCATCTCTCTTTATGCTCTTGAAATGCCCATGAAATCTTGATAAAAATAGTATTGCTACTACAGCAGATGCATTTGCAAGCCCAAACAAAACAAGTACAAGTCAGTTTGTCAAGCACTCAGTAAGAATAAATTATCTAACTAACTACTGTATTTTTTAACTTCTATTAAGTATACAAAATGAAAACGTACACAGAGTCGAAAATGCTATAATTCTTTCTGCTTGAAGCTCTTTGATGCTGGTATTGATAAAGCTTCTTACTGATGGCATATGATGTTTTGTATGGAGGATATTAGTTTAACATCCTTGGTTATATAGTTTCAAAATTAATGAATTGGCTCCAAAGAATCATTAGTGAAACTTCTGTACACGGAAATCTCTGGCAGTGGCTCTGATTTTGACTTCTGATACTTTCTCTCTGCTGCAATTTAAAAAAAGGAATCCAGAAATTTGGAGAGACTCATCAGAATGCTTCCCATTGCCGCATTAGTTGCTGCAGTTAGGTAGATAAACTTTGAGGAGCATGCCTAAAGTGTTTGGATGCACCAAAGGCTCTCTTTAGATCATAGGAGCCAACTTCAAGGGGCCAAGGGGTCTTTGGCCCTCCCAATAAAATATTTGAGGGGCTGCCCCCCACGTTGGTGAACATTGTCATTCAAATGGTGTGCATGCACTATGTTATGTGATCAATTATGTGGGGTGGGGCTTACCTCCCCCCCCCCCATATTTTATTCAAGTTGGCACCCCTGCTTCAGATACTAGGCTTTATGTATTATATTTGTATATACAGAGGAACACCCCGATTTAAACTTCATAGGATTTTTGAAGCCTTGTCAAAATTAAACTTATTTTGGCAAATGTGGTGTCTCATAAGTATTGACAATTAATGGAAAGAAGCATACACTTGTTGGCATTTTATTTATGCAAACGACTGATATTATTTGCATGTTTATCCAAAACAATGGTGGTTCTTCGTAGTCTCCGTGAAGTCTCACATATTGCATCCCTGCACAAAGCATCATTTGCAGTTTTCTAAAGGTAGGTGAAAGTTTGGGAGGGGAGCCCACACCTCAGCACACACGCTCAAAGTGACATGGCTCCTGCTTTCCCACTCGGTTCTTCCTTAACCTCTACAGCTTCAGGACGAACTTTTGCCATTTTTCATTGAGAGAGCATTTCTTTTTCCTTTATTCCTACAGTGTTCTTCTTTTGTATATTGGTGTTTTGTTGCAGTCCAGTCTGTGCTGGTGGGCATCTTCCCTGCTTCTAAATGTGGCACAACAGGCACCTTGGTCATTTACGGTCAACTTTGAGGCAGTTTCCAAAATGCCTGCCTTAGTTGAAGGTATGACTATTAAACCCTGCAGGTACCACATGAAGTGTAAAGCATGCGCAGCAAACAAGGTCAAAATGTGACCTGCTTTGGTATCCAGTTACAACCTTCCTGTTACCTGTTGTTCTCCAGACCACTGGGAATCATAGGACCAGCTTTATTCCATGCACTAAATTACTGGTTGTTTCGAACTCAGTGCCCACTTCTCCCAGTGCCCACTCATCAGTATCTAGCTACCAGTCCTTGGTATCCAGCCAATCCCTGCTCCATATCTGTGTAGTCATCACTTGGCTTAGTAATTACCATTAATTGTCAGGTTTTGCTATGTTACTTTAAAATTAGAATAGGGAGGAAAATCCTCCCAAGGCGGCATTAAAAACTAAACATGCAATACAAGGTCTTGGTGTTCAAACACAAAATTAAATTTAAAAGAATTAATATGCCTACCTGAAAAATTTCTATCGGCAGGATCTTCATCTATACATCTTTAGTGGCAAGTCCCAATCTTTGCAGCAGGTATTGTAGTTCGTTATGGGTTTCTACTGGAAGTGACCAAGGCAACATCTGTTGCTGCTGTCTTGTCCATTTTAAGGTAAGTCTGGGCACTTTTAGTTCTGCTTCTAAATAGATAATTACTGGCAGTCATTTACACTTGGATTACATGGAAAACAATAGTTTGGAATGTGGGGAGATGCATAAACACCATGAGCCATTTTCCAAATTGCCGCTGCAGCACCTACCGGTATTTCATGAAGTCTGTTTGCCTCTTCTTGGTGGCTTTGCAGGTGAGCCCTCGGGCTTCCTCTGTGACCTGGCCTATTGCAGGCTGGATCATCCTCTTGCTGCCAAACTGGTCAATGGCAGGAGGAATTAGAGGGTGTTTCCCTGGACATGGGACCAACTGACCAATGGTAGCACTTGGCCTCGCATCCAGGGCAGGGATAAATTCCTGGCCTGCTGGGCCCTTTGGCCTCTCTCCGCTCTGGTTCTGAAACATGCTACCTAAATTCACAAAAGTTGTCTTAAGTGTAGGGATGTTTCAATGATTTCAATTATAATACAATCTTTTTGTGTTATACAGGTGACTCCCCACTTACGAGGGGTTTATGATCTGGGGGGCCACCACACGTAAGCAAAATGCGTGTAAGTAGGGAGCCTGCAGCAATACAGCTTCCCACCCAATACAGCTGTTCAGTGGGAATTTTTCCCCCAGCACTGCATGTATACATGTGTTGCACGCGAGTCAATTGCGTGTAAGTGTGTGGGGGGGGGGGTTGCCTGTATTATACTAATGTCATTTATAGTCAAATTATCTGTAAATGTATAAGGAACTGGTGGCATGTGCCTCTACAGTAATCCTTGGGCCAGGTATTCTATTCATTTGTCTGATCACCTGCTGGTTTTCATAAAATTGTACAAAAAGTAATGTGATAAATAAAATGCTTAGAAGGGGGGAAAAAACCCTGCAAAGATTTCTAGATATTTTTATCTCCTGTGCTTATGTAACACAAACTAAAGTTTCAGAGTACAGAGCCTTTTCTCCTGCCTGCATATTAAAACAGATTTTTCTTCCCTAAATATGGAAAATTAAAATTCAGCTATTGTCCAGATACTGCAAACCTTCTGAATGTTGAAAAGTGCTTATTTATAGTACCTAGCATACTGGTAAAATTACATTGCCATGTTATTCTAATAATTGAAGAAAAGGCAAGTAATTTGATCGACATTAAATCAGTATAGTAACTCCTTCAGATGATTTACATCTCTTTTCCCAAGTAAACCTTTGAAGCAAGTTCCATTGGTTTCAGTGTAAATTAGTTCCAAGGAAACCCAAGATATTCTGCATGTAAATCAGTGTTCAGATATTGGTCAAATGATTGCCTACTATTTGGTTTGATCAGATGGTACAATGCATCAAGAATAGCCTTGTATAAGTGACCCCCTCTCTTGTGTAAATAAAAGCAATGACAAAAGTGAAGGTCACTTACTCACCTGAGGCCAAGCATGAGGGGTGGCAGTTTACTAGGGATCAAAGATCAAGGAAGACCAGGCTGCAACCCAGAGGCTACACTGTAGATCATGCTTAGGATATTTATGAAAGCCCATATCCCTGTCTTTATGTATTAGATCTTATGAGATTTGTTAGGTGGATTTGTAGCTGGTTGAATCAGTGGTTCTGACTGGCTCTAAATGACGGGTGGATTGGATTCCATGCGATCTCATAGTATGGCTTCTGAAAACAACAGGAGTTCTTTGAAGAAGGAACTACTTTTTTTCAATCGAGTGTAATTATTACCGTTCTTTGTTACTCCAGAAAAGCATTGTTTTAGTATTGTGTCTTGCATCAGTCAGAATTGGGGAAGTTTTAGAGGCCTGCCTTCATTCAAGCATATTGGAATCATGTCTGAAGCACAAGTGTCTTTTATACTTGGCATCCGCCAGTTAACCAAATTGTCACATTAACTTTGTCCCGGTCCATTTAAAAGACAAAAGTGAATGCATATACAATACAGAGATGCACAGTAATTTTTTTCCATATCAAGGCTGTTAGTTTGAAGTGCTGTTATAGACAATATCTTTTCTGGAGCTCAAGGTCTCTGCAGCATCTTGAATGGAACTAGCGATAATACCCATGAAGAGGTGGTTAGTTTGATTGTTGCCAAGGCTGCAGTATTATTATTTTTTTACTCATTCATCAAAAGTCTGATTTGTGCTATAAATTAAATGCATTTCATGAATCTTCTGCTCTGAACTGCCAGTGACCTGCTGCTAGGCTCACAAATAAAGCTTTTATGGGAGCACTGTGCAACGTATCCTTTGCCAAAGTAGAACATTTGTGGCACTCACTTGCAATGGGGAGGATGTTATTCTGTACTGTATGTTCTAGCTTTATAAAAGAAATGCAAGCAGAATCCTTCACCTTGCTTACATATGACAGATACATCTTTTTTAATTAGTTGTGTTTTAGAAAGCAAGCAATTTCAACTGCAGTGGCGAAAAACTAGAGAGATGCATATTTGTTACAGCATTATATGCATCTTGCCTTTGCATGATGCAGACTTTGATTACCAGATTAATATCCACACCTAAGTGTTTGGAGGTGATCTAACACCATGTTGTTCTAGAACAGGAAAACAGACATGAATGGGTTTGGCACCAGCTTGGCTACAGGAAGGAGGTGTACAAAATGGCACCCAACAGCCTTAGGGACTCCACTCCAGATTGTGTAGGGTCTATTCCTTAGCCCTTTCAAGTTTTCCTTCTCCTTGATGGGCTGCCTTCCCAGCCTCATCAGCCCTTCACTTCCCTCTACAGCACATGTAGAAACTACCTTCTTGACTGTTGGACCCACTATTGGTCTCATCTCAATCTGCCAGAGCCTGTCTTGGCATACAGGGAATTCCCTGCAAAAGCTTTTGCAATTGTTTTGCAGTGCCCCCCCAAAAGCACAGCAAGTAATATATCAAACCAGAGTTCCAAGTTAATGCCACTGTAGTTAACAGCACTCAAATTCCCACATTGTCTTATTTACTCCAAAGTTTTGCAATTGTTTTGCAGTGAAAACCCCACATTTTGCATCGCCTCCCAGAACTGTGACTGACTTGCCCCAGGTGAGGCTCTATTGCTCATCCCAAATCTGTGATACAAGAAGACGACACAGGTTTGGAATGTAATTGTTTCGCAGCATTTTACAGTGCTCCCCCCACAAAATACAGAGGTAAGTTATACATTGATGCAAGGGTTCCAGTTAATACTACCCAAAATCCACCATTGTCTTATTTACTGCAAACCATTGCCAAACTGACCTACCATGTGCCTGCAGGAGATTACTGGGCTGGGATACAACTTAGCAAAATATATATGCAGAAAAAATGCATATTCAACAGAGCCCCATTCAGTTTTTTGGATTATAGAATTATGTTTTTAATTGCTCTGGGAAACACTGATGTGGCTGAATCTACCCAAGTATTTTAAGAGTAACTTATATAGTCGTCATGAAAGATGTCTGGTTATAAATGATCTATTACAACAGTGATTATAAAACCAGCGATTCCTCAGTTCACTGCAATTCATTTTTTGTTTAAAAGCCAACATCTCCTTGAATTTTTCCAACAAGTTCCCCAACTTGCTCAATCTGAGGTAGAATCCAGAAAATGGTGCTGGCAAATGAGCTGCATAAAGTTTTGTTCACTGAAATACACTCCCCCCCCCCCCCCTGCAAACTTCTCCATGCCTTCCACAAGCACAACCATTGCCCTCTCTTCACCAAAGAGAGGGCAAGCTCTGTCGGCTCCCCTTAATAAAATTACAGCTGAATTAGTGTGATTATGAAGGAAAAGATTAGAATTTAACAAAATCAGTTAAAATGTGTCAGGCTGAAACATTGCAGAAGCCGCTGTCAAAATGCGGAGTTCTGATGTTGCTGCCAAGTTCTAGGCAAAAATAAATCAAAGCAACACTTTACTCCCTTGCAATTAACCAAATGAAAACTGCAGCATGTGGCATGGAGACAGACTGTCCCTTTTGCTTATGCAAGCAGAGGGAATTCTGTTCTGGCTAATATTTAAGAAGTTATCCTGCCCCCCGCTGACCCATACCCACCTCATGATTGTTGACTGCTTTAATGCATTGATCTGCACCAGTATCTTATAATTTCCATAGGTGATGCAGACATGTAACTCCCTTTTACTTGGGCATTGATGGGTGTTTAAATGGGTGTTTCCAACATTAGAGCCATTTATAATTGCCAAGAGAGAAAGAGAAAACCTCAATTTGTGAAAGCGCCCTTAATTCAGGATGAATTAAATCAAATCACACACAAAACAGCACACCAGGAGGAAGAGCATTGCAAGTGAGTAAGTAAGTCCTGGGATCATGTGTAAGCACTTTCATGTGCTTAGTCCATAGCAGGAAAAAAACCTCCAAAAGCAGTCCAATATGTTTATTGTGACCAGCCTAACAGGAAGCAACCCAAAAAGTAAAATTGGGAAACCCTCCAAATTAAAAATTAGCCTGGATGTTTAAGACTTCAAATCTGTATTAAGATTCAGTCTGGAGGTATAAATTGCAAATTGAATTTCTGATAGGTACTGCAGCTATGGTTTCAAAAATGCTTACTTCTAAACATTTGGAGGGGAAACACAGTACAGTGGTACCTCGGGTTAAGAACTTAATTTGTTCCAGAGGTCTGTTCTTAACCTGAAACTGTTTTTAACCTGAAGCACCACTTTAGCTAATGGGGCCTCCCGCTACTGCCATGCCGCTGGAGCACGATTTCTGTTCTCATCCTGAAGCAAAGTTCTTAACCCGAGGTACTATTTCTGGGTTAGTGGAGTCTGTAACCTGAAGCGTATGTAACCTGAAGCGTATGTAACCCGAGGTACCACTGTACATTTAGCGGGAAAGAAATGTATCCCAATTCCCTTTCCCTGATTATATTGCTTACAGTCTTTTTGAGGATTTTGCAGGTTCAGCAGCTTATGCCCATTTGGGAAGATTTCTTCCTGAGAACAGTGGAATTCTCATACAGCTTCTCAGCTTGACTATGTGATGACATCACTGAGAACAAATGAAGCCAATTCAGAGGGAGGGTAATGTTTATGGAATCAAATTACCAGCACTTTTACCAATCAGGGATCATGTTCTAAGCATGATAATATGCAGCCAAACAGATTGGAGAGAAAATAACTCAATTCAGGGAACACGTTCTGCAAGAAACAGATGTGTGCATGTTGTACATAAGTTTCTGTCCTGTTTCAAGCCCCCTCCCACCCAGTCACTAAAAGAGGGGTGCTTTTCCCAGGGGCAGAACTGTACAACAACGTAAGTTTAACGTTTAATAGTGCAACTGGGTTTTTGGTTTTTTTTTTACTGTGGACATAACAGTTGAATTGAAAGTTGTGTACTACTTCAGCTGTGAAGCACACAATTCTCTTCTCTCTCCCTTTCCCACTGCTGTTTACAACCGTTTTTACATTCCTGGTAACTTAGAGCAAAAAAAACCACCTCACTTAAGAAATAAATACCCTGGGAACATGCACTTTTGTGTTTTAAACTCACTTAAAACATAGCACCACCAAGACTACAGAAACAAAGTGCTGTTTCCTTCAGCTGCTCTTTCCCTTTACTTGGAAAGAAGAACCATTTTGTTGTAGAAAAGGATAATACAGTTTTAAAGAAAAATAAGGGAATGAGCATCAGTTGCCATCCCCAGACTATTAAATGTTGTTTTAGGATGTTGTGGTAACCAGTCCCAGCAAGCTCATTCATGTCTGCTACGATGCTGACACTGAGCCTGTTTCTTGCTGCTCTCTAAGTGGTCAATTAGGCTCCCTAAGGCCATGGTACACAGGCTCCCAAATCTGTGACACCAGTCATGTTTAATGCCTTGCAGTTTGTGAGTGCTAGTTCCAGATATATCTGCTGACACCAATTTATGGTAAGCATAAATTGGTGATAGAAACTTCTTTTCCTAACTCAGATTGCAATCCTAAGCACACTAACTTGGAAGCAAGCCTTTTCCCTTCACTGTGGAGCACTGATAAACAGGAGTGAACTATTACTCCAGCAATTCTGAAGATGACCTTAATGTAACTTGCTTTTTATCATAATGGCATTTAGATGCATTGGACCACAGTGCTCTTAATAAAGTTTCAATAGGTAAACTTAAAATTGAGCCTATTCTGAAATCTGGGGATCTTATATCTTATCTGAAAAATGTTTTTTCCCCCAGAAAAAGCCTTTTGCTTAAGCACCAATAGTGACATTTTAGAGTTCATTTTCCTTCCTGTGCTAAAACTTTTTGCAAAAGTCCTGGCTAAGTGGAAAATATACCCAAATTAAAAATTGTGGCGATTGCTAATAGAATAGAATTTGTGAGGAATTCTTTACACTAATTGTTTATAACATAACACCATTCAACCTTTAGTAAAATGTGGCAATCCAATAATCATCAGGAACCCTCTGTTGTAAAAGCTATTACATCCCTTTGCAGACTTGAGTTGTTGTTGCTATTGGTACATATTTCTGTTCTTCCCTTCAGCATTTCTACTCCCACACCAGCTAACAAACATATTGGCTGGAAAGGGATCCTGGAGAGGGAGATAGACTTTATATAGACCAGGGTAGAGAATCTGATTCACTCCAAGGACACATTTCCCTTTGGACAATCTTTCTGGGGCCACATGGCAATGGTGGCAGGATCAGAGGGAAAAGTAGGTGGACCAACAAGCGTAAGTCTTAACTTTGTAGAGTAGACTAGTTTCCTCACACTCACATATACTTCTATCCAGGCATACAAAACTCATTATCAGAGTTCCAGGACACATTCCAGCCAGGCAAAAACATGAGAGTGGGCATGGAGGGAATCCCAAGGAATTCCATAGAATTCTAGAGTTGGAAGGCACCCTGAAGATCATCTGATCCAGCCCCCCGCGATGCAGGAATATGCAGCTGTCCCATATGGGGACTGAGCCTGCCACCCTGGCATTATCAGCACCACGCTCTAACCAATTGAGCTATTCAGGTTGATGTGGGGAGGGCTGCATTTGGACCCTGGGACTGGGGTTTTCCAACCCTATTACTGAATACAATAGTTCCCTCCTGACCATCAGATATGCATTGACGCTGCTCTGAAAACATAGGCAAACACAACTGGGAGAGAGAAAATCTTCCCACATTGAGCACTGAGAGCTCTCAGTAGTACAAGCCAGACTGGAAGCCTAATCCAATATTAGATCATGTATTAACAAGATGGCGAAATGGGTATTTGGGTTGTCAATGTAATATCAATACAATGTCCAGAAGAGATGAAAAGATGCAAATTTCTTGCTAAGGATTATTTCGAAAGGGGATGGGGGGCCTGCCAGTAACAATGCATTTATATAAATCGAGGTTGCAGGTGCATTTGACCCTTTCAATTCCTGGATCCAGCAAGCGTTGAAGTCTAAGGAAAGATTCAAATTGTTGGAATAACCAGACAAGCTTCCTTATAATGACCCTCTAAATATGGGTCATTAAGGTAACAAAGGAAATTAGGCTCTGTGTCAGACACAAAATGTGTGGGTCCCACTCCCTCAACTCACTGGTACAGTGGTACCTCAGGTTACATACGCTTCAGGTTACAGATTCCACTAACTCAGAAATAGTACCTCGGGTTAAGAACTTTGCTTCAGGATGAGAACAGAAACCGCGCAGCCGCAGGGCAGCAGCAGCTGGAGGTCCCACTAGCTAAAGTGGTACCTCAGGTTAAGAACAGTTTCAGGTTAAGAACGGACGTCTGAAACGAATTAAGTATGTAACCAGAGGTACCACTGTAGTTAGTTAGTCTCCTAATGTTCCTCAACAGGGTTTCTTTTCTATATGTTTAATCATTCTAGCTTTAAGAATGTTTTCCATCAATTTCCATGAGAAATAAGCTACTCAGGATATGACTTTGTTGCCTTGCTTTGATGTAGGGAAGGTTAAGCATTTATTTTTCTTTTAATTTATAAACGAATATACTTCTGAGTTCCTAGGGAGGGAGACATGTATATAGAAACCACAATCTTATTTTTGGGATGGCTCTGTTTCACGTCCAAACTGATTGGCATTAAACCACCTAAGTTTAGCATTACAGCAAACTCAATTCCAGCTGTCCACACTGTGTTGCTTTCAGTGGAAATGCGCATCCACATTTTAGCATTAGTCATGTAATAACTTCTAAGAACATGACAAGAGTTGAATCCAGGGTGACAGGGTGTTTCTTCCAGGAGCGCGCGCGTACACACACACACACACAATTTAGAAATAAATTAATCTTGAGTAATGTTTCCATTTTTAAAAGATCAAAAATAGCCCTGATAAAAGGATTCCTGGGTCTTCTATTGAGATTTTTCAGTGCAACCTCTTTCTACATAATAGCAACCTTTAATCCAGACCCCTCATTTTCCTTCCTCTCAGTTATAGTGCTTGTCAACTTGCATTACAGATGAATAACAGAGAAACATAAAGACATACCCTTGGGTAGAACACTTGCTCAGCTTTGCAGGATGGGAAAGCTTCATCATACAAAATAATTACAGTAGTAAGTGATAATAACTGTAACATTTTACAATCCTGACTGAGCACCATGGGGTATTTTTTAAGAAAGAAAACAATGAACACCGTAGAACTCTAATAATGCCCATTTAAAACAAAGAAACTAGAAGTATGTGAATTGGTCAAAATTTCTCTGAAGACATCATCCCTTCTGGATAAACACTGCCCAATTCCAGAAACACCGTGCAGTTCACAGACACAGAAGTGCAATTACTGCTAACCAGCCTTCTTGGGGTCATGTGCTGTTGCTAGACCAGGCCAGAGGCAAAGGTGAGCGGAAAAGTTGATGTGAACTTTCATCATTGTACAATAGGTTATCTATCCCTCTAGCAAGTAGCATTGTCAGGGTTCATGCATTCCAGCCAGGCATAAGCACCGAAGGAGGGCCCCAAACAGGTCTGCTAAGGAGTGTGGCAAGGAAGAAGTTATGGGCTGGGGAGAGTCCCAGGGGTCAGAAACAGAAGCCTGGGGTCCCCACTACCGTAATCTCATTGCTGAGCAAAAACATGCAGAGCTTAGTGGAGTGGGAGGCCAGCCAACCTTAAGACTCTCTGATGTGTACTTGCCTGAACGCAGAGTCGGCATCTGAAGTTGGGTCCAGTCCTAGAGTCGAGTAAACTGCAATCCATGTGGTCAAACGGACCAGGGGTCAGGGAATCCGATGATCAGGCGGCCAAGACAAGCAGGAAACACCAAGGTAGGGCCAGGAACTACAAACATTCTTACCAGCATCTACTGCTGGAAGCTCTGCTGAAGATGGCTGAAGATGGTTCTCATCAGTGTCATCTTCTCTGTGTCCTTGAATGCTGATCAGCTGCAGGTGGAGTCACTCTGTCTTCTCCCCCCTCAGGCTGCTGTTCCGCAGGCCAAGCTGGCCCATGACACCCCATCCCCGGTTTATGCAAATAAGCCAGAATTATGATTTGAAGCTTGCTTATTAACAAACCATAGTTAAAGCTAACCACAGTTTGTCAAGGCTCAAGCATAACAAACCATGGTTAACTGAAAATGGAAGCAAATCCTTCCACAATCCTTTGCTACAGCTTTGCCAGTAGCGAAGGCCTAGTGGCAAACAAGTAGGCCCCTTTCCTCAACTTGCTGATAGTTACCGTAGTTAGAAAAGGCAAAGGTCAGAGCTGAGTTGTGTGTGTAAGCTAGAAGCTGGAGGAAGAAGGCTGAAGCCTGCCAGGTAGAGAAATGCCTGATTTCTGCTTGCATACAAGTCTGTGGCTTTGGGGGAAGCAATACCTTCTTGGAGTGTTAATGCTGTGAACCCCTCCATCGTAGACTCAAACTGTATATATGTGTGAATAAACCATTTGCCATAAAGACACGACAGTCTTCACTGTACCTCATTCCGAAGGAAACATGAACCCTGAGTAAGTGCCTGGAACTCCTGGAATCTTGCACTGCTCAGAGAGTGGGGTAGCGTGCAACAATATGTAACACTAAGCTGTTTATTTACTATCTTGCTTTCCAGGCAAAGATTGTCTCCCTAAGCAGCTCACGTCAAAAAGAGAGAAAAACAGACAGGCACTGCCCTGAGGCTTATAAACTAGAAAGTGAAGACACAAGAAAAAGGGGGTTGAGGTGAATAGTGCAGGAGGGAGATCAGTTTGACAATGCCAGAACAAAATCATAAACTGCAAAAAAAGAAGGCATTTATATCCATGTGGATCTTGCTGCTTGTCTTGCTTGTACAGTGGTACCTCGGGTTACATACGCTTCAGGTTACAGACTCCCCTAACCCAGAAATAGTACCTCGGGTTAAGAACTTTGCTTCAGGATGAGAACAGAAATCGCAGTGCGGCAGCAGCAGGAGGCCCCATTAGCTAAAGTGGTGCTCCAGGTTAAGAACAGTTTCAGGTTAAGAACAGACCTCTGGGACGAATTAAGTACGTAACCAGAGGTACCACTGTATAGAGGTGCTGAAACTGACCCAGCAATCCTTGTTCCTCTGTGTTGTGGCAAAGGCTTCCTCTCACTCCTGAAGCCCAAGGGCATGTGGTAGTTGGAGCGAAATGTGGCAGGGTGTGGGGGGAGTGAGCTACCTGCAGCTCCTTATTCTCATCCTCTGGCAGATGTGTGGGGCTAGGATGGTCTTCTTTTTGACAAGAAGGCAGGGGATGCAACCTGCCAGTGACTTTTCTCCCCACAAGATAGTAGAGACCAGAGTGTTTCCCCAGTTCAAACTATGATTTAGTGTTACATGAGAACGAAGCCACAAGCTCACTTTGTGAAGCAATCTTCATGGTGTTTCTTTTTTTAAGTAAAACTTTGAAAGTCAAGGAATAGCAGTAGTAATACTACTAGCACTGCTATTCAAGGACACTGAATAGGATTTCAAATACAATAGTACATAGAAAATATATCAATATACTAGTTTTGAATTAAATCCAGAATTGTACCAATCCTATATTCTTATCTAAAGTAAGGCCTTCCAGAGATCTTTACAATCATTATTCACCAAGTATTGAGTTGACTGCCTCTCAGTGAAGTCACACTTAAGCTTAAAATAGGGTTAGTTTGAAGTGGATTATACCAGGAAAATACATAACCTTCCACAAGCCATATAAGCCAGTGGAAAATAGTTCCCTACTATATTTTGGAGAGGTTCTGAACTGCATAACAGATTAAATGTTTATATTCAGGGGACTATAGGGAATGATAGCTACATCTGGTTTATGAACCCTGTTTCTATTGAAATGATTTTCAAACTTCTGTAGCAGCTGTTTGCAGGCTTTCTAACAGAATTCATCTGTATTTGTCTCACGGGGTGTTGTGCATCGGCAATGCATCTACAACGCTTTCTTGCCTTTTCTGTATAACGCCGGCTGTATCAGTTGACAACAGGTCTGTGCGCTTTTCCTTTCTAATGAAGTAAAATTGCCTAGAACATGGTTTCAGAGTATAGTGCTAAAGAGAGCCTTTCTAAATTTTTGAACACTATTTCTTAGTGATGCAGATGCTTTGAATGTCTGCTCTTGGGCAACATTCAAGCTGAATATAAACTATTAGTGGTGAAATTCCACCCTGATATAACATGTTGCTTTAGTGCTAATTTTGTTGCCATAGTTACCAAGTTCCTTTTGATACATTTAGCAATGCCAAACATTTTGCTTGTTGAGTTCTCCTATCAGAACATCTCAGTTGACTCATGTTGGAGAATTATCTGGGTGTTCTAAGAATTATGCAATCTCCATCATGATGTACCAGTATCTTTTCCATCATGGAGAGTGAATCTGAACTTTCTTCCCAAATGTTCTTTGGGAAACACACAATGGCAAGACCTTTGATGTGCCTATTGATGAAGATAGGAACACAGGAAGCTACCCAGGAGCTGGGTAAGTTAATATATGATAGCCATCTTCAAATATCTAAAGGGCTGTCACAAATATATGGACCTGTTGCTCCAAAGTAGGACTCCAACGATTGGGTTCAAATTTAAAGATCAAAAGGAAGGGCATTTTGATAAAACATTGGGAAGAATGCCCTGGTGGTACAAGCTGTTCAACAATGGAACAGACTTTATTGGAAGATAAGAGTATCCTTTCATAGAATTGTAGAGTTAGAAGGGACCCCAAGGGTCATGTAGTCCTACCCCCTGCAATGCAGGCATCTCAACTAAGGTATCCATGACAGATAGTGACCCAATCTCTGCTTAAAATCTTCCAATGAAGAAGAGTCCTTCGCTAGACATTTTTAAGTAGATACAGGGTTTCCTGCATCTGGAGGTGGCTGTACTAGTTGACCTCTGAGGTGCCTTTCAATTCTACAAAAAAAGCACAAGGCAGGCTCAACAGCACTTTTCAGAGTCATGTACGAGTCAATACAACATATTATGCTCGTAAAACAGGAGTAGAATTCACCTGCAAGTAATGGATCTATGAACTCCGTTTACTGGAAATACAGTGGTACCTTGGGTTAAGAACTTAATTCATTCTGAAGGTCCGTTCTGAAACTGTTCTTAACCTGAGGTACCACTTTAGCTAATGGGGCCTCCTGCTGCCACTGCGCCACACAATTTCTGTTCTCATCCTGAAGTAAAGTTCTTAACCCGAGGTACTATTTCTGGGTTAGTGGAGTCTGTAACCTGAAGCATCTGTAACCCAAGGTACCACTGTATAGGATACAAGAATAAATACTACATGTAGCCTCTAAGTGCAATTTCATAGCAAACCAAAATTAAAGTGGGAACGGGAAATATCTGTAGCTACCACAAACTAATTGCTAAAACACTGCAGTTTTGTAGTGGAAATGTGACACTGGCATCTACATGCACATGCATGTTCTAGTCCAAAAAGGACAAAGGAAGCTCCTTGGGCACCATCCTGGCTGGATCAGGACACTTAAGCCTAGAGTGGGAGTACATTAAGCATGATTTTACAGCAATTTCAGTATACCAGAAATCTTTGTGCTTAACATGCTGATTAATTTTTACCCATTTTTACTGTAAAATATATTTTGAATACCAGGTTGTTGCTTTTTGAAATTTGTATCATTAGGAAATGCACCAACTTGCAATAACTTTTTTAAAAATATCTGGAAAACACTCATAAAAAAAGATGTTAAGTATTTAGACTACATGGTCAATATATCCCAACATAAGCCATCTTATCAGTATTGTGCCCCCATCCACATACACAATTGACTGAACTACTGTGAGAGATTTTACAGAGAGGGTTTTGTGATATGTTAAGATGAAAAAGAAGATTCACAAATGTGAAATTATACCATTGTGTATACAGAAAAAGAATTAAATTAATAGAAACCTGTTGTTATAACTCAGTTGGTATATCCTGTTTACTTATAAAATGCAGCTATGGTTTTATTGTAGCTGGCAATCCTTTATGGTGATTAGTGCAGAGGGATGTCAATGCTGCAGAGATTCTAATGGCAAACAGCTGGAACAGCTGGTCAATTCGGATTTTGCCAATTTGTTTGATCTTGTGGGAGATATCTTGCAAGTTTGAGTGACCTTGCAGCTGAGCTGCTATTGCAGCAAGAATATGTCAGCCTTACTTTCACTGAGTTTGATTTTTAGCTCAGCTGGCTGCTCAAAGCAAATTAATAATTGCAATAACCTGCTTTTGTATAAATAGTAGAGGATGGTTACTTTTTAAAAATCTCACCAGGATCAAGTTCATCTGAGCACTATAAATCACTCTAGTCTAGGGGAATGATAAAAACGTCCAAATCACTGCAGAATGAATTTCCTTAATATTCTATGAAAATGGCTGGAAACAAAGCAAGCATGTTATTCTTCATAACAGGACTTGGCTTTATGCACACACAAATCTAATTGATGAATTAATAAAGTGATTAACGGTGCAATCCTGCCTACACAAAAGTAAATCCTACCCAAAAGTAAATGAGACATACCTATGAGCAAGTGTCTTAAGTGAATGACTAAAGTAATAGGGTTTTAGTCTTAAACTTATGGGCCAATAGACTGATATTTCTTTACTCAGGCAGCTCGTATTTAAATTTAGAAGAACACAGGCATCCAAGCTTTTGTGTTCAGGTGGAAAATGTGTTGTTTAGGTGATGTTGTGTTTAGGTGGAAAATGAACTAATACAAACATCCTGAGAAGAGGGTAGGGGAGTGTGAGTGTGGAGAAAGCATATTCACAATAAATTTCTTATTGTAATGTTTAACTTCCCTTTCTGGCTACTAGTAGAGTTGAGGAAAGGAACTATACGGAAAGAATAGGGGTCAAGAGGTTAATGCCTACCTGAAAGTTACACCTTGACTTCTTATCCTTCCAAACTGTGTGTGGGCACAGAAAGGCTGCCCTTTTTTCTGGCAGGGCTCTAGTGTTTTCAACAACTGCGTAACAAGCTTGAAAACACTGGACGCTAGCCAGAAGCTTCTCCTGCTACTACATTTCCAAGCCAGGAAAAATAGCTTCAGTTGTTTAATTTGTGCCTGCCCTATATTTATTTTAAAAACTTGTACCCTGCCCTTCATCACAAGACACCAGGGTGGGTTGCAACAATAAATACTTAGAACAATAAACATAAAACACAGTAAAATATCAGCAATCTGTCAATTTCCTCACATACAGACAAGATCCTCATTGTTTAAAGCATTGAAGAAAAATGCAGGTATTTTGCTGGCATCTAAAGCTAAATAATGTTAGTGTCAGCTGAACCTCCAAGGGCAGTTTGTTCTACAAGCAGGATGCTATTTCAGACTTCACTCAACGCTGCAAATATCAGCAGGCAGTGCCTAGGTTGTTGTTTGTCCCTTATTGCCTCTAGCCACTTGAAGGGATGTAACTCAGCACTGAAAACATACTCTGCATGCAAAAGGTCCCATGTTCAATTCCTGGTGTCCCCAGGTAAGGCAGGGAAAGATTCCTGCCTAAATCCCTGGAGAGCTGCAAGCCTGTCCGTGCAAACAATGCTAAGCCACTGACTCTGAATAAGGAAGGCAGCTTGCTATGTTCCAGGCCTCTGCACTCTTTCATCTTACTCAGATGACAAGGAAAAACGGAGCTGGGTGTCATCAGCGCACTGGAAACACCTTGTCCCAAATTCCCTGGTGACCACTTCCAGCTACTACATAGTGATGTCAATTCTAAAACAAAGGACTCCTGTTAAGAAGGAAAAGTAGACGGCCTTTATGAGCTGGGTGTGGAAAATACTCTATTATTATTTGCATGGTCGACACCAGGCCTGAACCTTGGCACTCGAAAGGGGTTCTGGAGCTGAACGTTTGCTAAGCCCTGCCGCGTGCCCTGCGAGTATCTGAAGGCATTTTATGATCGCTCCATGCTAATCTCTCCGTCCAGAAAGCAACGCTGGAGAGCCTAGGAGCGCCCTGAGCCGTCCACTTAACTTCGCCCAGCGTTATTTTGTGTTTGTTTGTTTCGCGGCTATATCAGAGTCGTGGACGCTGCAGTCTCCCTCTCTCCAGCCGTGGATATCTGTGCTTGTCTTACTCCTCTCGGCTTCCTTTTTTCACGCTCCCTTCGGCCAGCTCGACTGGCTGGAGATAAACCCCCTGGAGGCGGTGGGGGAGGAGAGACAGAGAGCGGGAGCTCAGCTCCGTTCGCGCAGCAAGAGAGGGAGCCAGGCGGAAGCGCGCGCCGTCCCAGGGAGGGGTCGTGCGCTCTGGCAGCGGCAGCGGCGGCGACTTTGCTCTTTAAATTGGTCTCAAAGCCGATTACAGCTGATCTCCCACGTGATATTTCCCCTTCTGGCTCCTGGCGGAGTTTGGGGCAGGGAGGGGGGCTGGAACAGCAGCAGGAAGAGGAGCAAGAAGGAGCCGGGGAGCCAGCTCGTGCTGGGAAGAAGCCCGCGAAAAAGCGCGCCTCGCAGAACTTTTTTTTCCCCTGGGCGAAAGGCGCGTGAGGGAGAGTCCTTCGCCAGCAGCGAGGGATGCGCAGGGACAGACCGAGGAAGCGGCAGCAGCTCAGGGTCGAAGTGGAGGAGCAATAGCGCCCGGGAAGAAGGCGGCAGTGGCTGCACCACCTGAAGCAGCAGCAGCGCCGGCGCGAGGGTCCTCATTGGCGCGCCACGACGGAGCGTGGCTGGCTCGGGTTGCCCCGCCCCGCCTCGGCCGTCGAGAGAAGCCGCGCTCACCATGAGACGCTTTGGCTGCTGCTCGACGCCGGGCTCGCTCTGAGGGGAAGGTTGACCAGGAGGCGCCCGGGACCCGGCGGCGGGTGGAGGCAACATGCAGAAGAGCGTGCGCTACAACGAGGGGCACGCCCTGTACCTGGCCGTGCTGGCTCGCAAGGAGGGCACCAAGCGCGGCTACCTGAGCAAGAAGACGGCGGAGACGAGCCGCTGGCACGACAAGTGGTTCGCGCTCTACCAGAACGTGCTCTTCTACTTCGAGAGCGAGCAGAGCGCCCGGCCCGCCGGCATGTACATGCTGGAAGGCTGCACCTGCGAGAGGGCGCCGGCCCCCAAGGGCGCCTCCGCCGTCAGCGCCAAGGAGGCCGCGCTGGACAAGCAGGTAGCTGCCCTTGCCCCGCCCGAGCCCCGTCCGATGGGGCGCCCTCTGCTCCCACACCTTCGGCTTCCTTCGCGCGCTTTTCTCTCCGGCGTCGCCTTTCAGAGCGTCGCCAAAGGTAGCGGCTCCTCCGGGCAGGGGGCGCTGGGGGTTGCCTGGACCCCGGGAAGGGCACTGAACGGGGCGAGCTGAGGCTGAGTCGGCTATGGACGGCACGCTGTAGCGGAAGTTCTGAACGGGCCGGTGTCCGTCGATGAAGCGTGTGGAGAGGAGGGAGGGAGACCTCCGTGGGGCTGCCCCCTTTGTAAGCCGCTGGTCCCCAAAGCGTGCAAGTTCCGAGGTCCCTAGGATAGGGCTAGTGTGCGCCATCCCCTTTGCCTCTTCTGTGTGTGTCCTGTGGGGATACAGGTGAGGATGCCATTCTGCACATCGACCCGGGTGTGCAATAAGGGATGGGATGGGTTTTGTCTGGGTAACCTCGTCTGTGGTGTCGGCAATCCAGCCGTCATCAACAAGATGTTGCCATTTTGCCTTCTTTTTTAAAGAGGTGGTCAA
Source organism: Podarcis tiliguerta (assembly GCF_965153285.1). NCBI lineage: Eukaryota > Metazoa > Chordata > Lepidosauria > Squamata > Lacertidae > Podarcis > Podarcis tiliguerta. The sequence continues at coordinate 33,185,161 of NC_139544.1, read as the reverse complement.
TTTCTACAAGATTTTGGGCTTCCGACTAAGTGGAAATTGCACTTGCCAGCCCTTCCCCAAGTTTGGGAGGCATGGGGGAATTTCGACCCTGTATGCAGTAGGAATGCATTTTCAGTAATTGTTCGGCTCTAGGTGTAATAATAAGGGGGAGCTGGCATGAGGGATAGTATGTTGCTCCACTTAGCTAATTACGGTAGTCTACCTGTATGGTTGAGCTGCTCCAGCCCTGCCCTTCTGCCATCCTAGATGTGTGTGGACAAGCTGCAGTTCAATACACTCCAAACGTATTTTGAACCATCTTGTTCTTTATTATTTTTGCTATTGGTACCTTTCTTGGGCAGAGTCTTGATAAAAACAGACCCAGATGCTGCTCAAATGAGTTCCTGGATTTAAGATATCAAGGAATAGTAACTATACCCATCCTTAGCTGCTTTGGAGAATTTGTAAGAAGCCACAGTGGTACTGATGGGTTCATTACTTCTAATATTTTTTCTCGCTAGTATTTCTCCATGAGAGAGCAAAAATTTGACACTACAGGACAGGGGGAAGTGGTGATTAGAAGTTCAGCAAGCATACCTCCATATACATTAGAAAGGATTTGAAATACTATCCTGTTTTGTTCTTACAGTATAAAGTATTGTGCCTTATATATTATTTTTTGTTGATGATGAGCAAATATAGCCTGTGGTACCCACTTCTTGGAAAAAACACACCGTCTGGAATTATCCTAAACAAGCTGGGGTTTTTTTATTGCTTAGAGAGCGATTTTATGAAATATGGTAGTTGGAATATGTAAACCTTTAAATATTCAGTTTATGGCTTGGCAACAGCTAGTTCTGGTGCTTCTGAGCACCTTAATCCTGAATAGAACAAAAGACCCAGTAAAACAAGAGTTTTGTGTGGTTTTTTTACAAAACCGTTTATATGCTAACTTATAAAATCTACTCATAAGCTAAACTAAATGGGTCTAATTCGGTACACATTGCAAGTAAAACTTGTTTTACTTTAGTTTCTTTAAACGTAACTCTAATATAAATTGTATATGTGAACTGAAGGTCCAAATTCTCCAGCTGTTTACACAATCATATATAGACCCAAAGACTTGAGCAGTAATACTTAGGAGAGGCAGTACAGCCTCTGAATACAAGGATTTGAAGATTCTAGTCATTACAGTAGGATAGGAGCCACAAGAAAGTCAGGGATTAGCACTGGTTTTAGTTTCTAGACATTTGGTGATAGAATCGGTAGTCTTAAAGTTCAGTAATGGATGTGCAAATGTATTTTTTCAATTGGTATCTGGAAGCAGGGATATTCTAGACCTACAGATGGCTCTGTAAAGTTGAGTGGTGAAACTTGGTTACTGAATTATGTTGTAAATTGCTATGGACTCCTTTCTTGATAAACGTACAAAATGAGGACAAATTATATTACCCAGATACGTGTGATATGTGTTGCAAAATAATATGAAGAGGCAGTACTAATGGAACAGATATTTGATCCAGGCTTCTTAGGCTGTGTACACATTATTGGCTTAAACAGCAGCTAGGTCTTTCCTTTTCACAGTTTGGGTTGAAGTTGGTTTGGGGGTGGGGGGAAAACACATCAAAATGCAGTCTTGCATAAGAAACAGCAGGTTAGATATGCATTGTGGCTAATGTCTTGTGTACACCACATGACCCAAACCAGTGGTGGGAACGCATTGGATGTAGACTAAACAATCCTGTTTACAGAGTTTTGGTAAAGCTGTTCTTATTTTATCTGTAAGCCATCTTGAGTCCCTGTCAGGGTAAAAGTAGGGTATAAATAAGTATATAATAACAATAATGTTAAAAAGAATTTTCAAAAGTTGCTTCTTTTTGTTGTATTTGCTTCAACAGCCTAACATTGCTATATCCCTCTGGAATTTATTGGCCTTGTTATTATTGCATTGTTGCAATCAGGCGTTAGATTTGCACCTGGTAGGTATTGGCTCACCTGTTTCTGACTTCTGTAATCAAACAGGTGTCAGTCGCTTTGGAAGTGCTTTTCTCCAAAAACAAACAAACAAACAAAAAAGAGAAAAACCCTTCTTGAAATGTAAGCTTTCAACTTCTTTGTTTTTTACAAGATAAGAATAAAATGTTGAGCAGCTTCAAAAATCTTCCCATCAATTTAAACAGTAATGAAAAAACAAATCCTTCTAGGAGAGCTACCTTGGTAAAGCATCTCACCTGGTTTGACATGTGATTACGCAACAATCGTATAAGTGCACTTATTGGAAGTTCCACTGAAATCAAGTGGACCTTCAAGTGAATGTTCTTTGAACTGGGGCATTTGTTTTTCTACTTTTGTAACTGTGTTGGGCATAATGATTCCAGATTCAGCTAGCAGGATCTAACAAAAAAATAATAAATCCTTCTGTGGTGCATACTTCATTTTAGTGAGCTGCCAGTCTACACCCACAAGTAAAATTATATCTAATTTTAGGTGTTAATGCTTGCACATTGGGACAGCCAATGCAGAGAGGGAGATGGCTTTCCTTCTTTCTCAGACAGAACAAACCTTTTACATGCTCTTAATGTGTTCTGCTTTTGCTTAGGAAATAAGGTAGTACCGAAACATTACTAAAAGATAAATTTGTTCTACATCTTAATCCGAATCATGATTCATTAGAAATAAGTCCCATGGATTTAAATGGAATGCATTTCTCTATAACTAGTCCTGCCAGGCAGTTTTATGTATGTTTACCCAGAAATAAGTCCAGTAAGGCTGGTGGAGCTTGTTTACATTTAAGCGTGCATACGATTACAGCTTTGGAGACCAACTCTTTGTCCCCATGCTGCATTCTGGGATGATGTATGATTTGGAACAGTCCCTATACTGGTTTGAAACCACAATTCATGGCATTGTACTGGCACCAAAAGCGGTCTACTGACTTTTGCTGTAGTTCTGCTTCTGCATCTTGTGCGTATCACAGATTAGGATGCTTACACAATAACCAGGCTGTCTGGATCTATGGAGGGTCCTCATTGGCCCATAGGTCTGCTGCAACATTGGGCCTGTCACTGCCTTTCATCCTAACCTACCTCACAGGGTTGATGTGAGGATAAAATGAACAGGGGAGAACCATGGTATGCTTCCTTGAGTCCTTGGACGAAAGGTGGGATATAAATGTAATAAACATTAAGTAATAATTCACACATTTGACTGTAGGCCACAAAAGCTTATGCCACAATCAATTTACTAGCCACAAGGCTCTGCAATAAGTGGTTTCTATTGAAATTAAGTAAAGTTCCATTTGAATTAGTAAACCAATTTACTAAATTAGCAAACGTCAGTAAAGTATATCTTTGTAGAGCAGATAGGCATATTTGCTTCTTTATAGAATAGTTAGAATATCAGATTAATTGCATAATGTGTGTCTGTGTTTGTGTGTACCTCCCTTTTACCAGTCTCAGTTTGAACTGTTTAAGGTAGGGCTTTTAAAATAGATAAATAAATTATTGCTTCCATCATTGAAAGCTGTAGGATGAGAGAGGCAAAATCGCATTGTGATGTACAAACATTTGTTCCCCCCGGCGCAAGTTGCTGTCTAGAAACTGAATGTCAACAAAGCACCATGAGATGTGTGTACCAGCTACTAGTACACTAACTAGTTAACATTGGCATTTTAGTGTTGTCATCAGATGCCCTAAACAGGCAGTGAAGATGAGGGCGGGCACAACTGCATACTTATTTCTTCCTTTCTTAGTAGTTTATTCTTCTTTTAGAATTTATTTTATATGGTGTTTGAGATCGAAAACATGTGTAGCTGTAATACACTGAAAAAGAAAGGGTTAGAAACTACCATCAGAGCTGCAGTTTGCATCCCACTTACTTCCTAGATATGTTCTCATAAGCACAAACATACAGTGCAGGCCTATACAAATTTTATTGGAAGCTGAGTCCAACTCGCATAATTGGAATTACTCTTGTGCAGGTGTGCAGGTAATTGCAGCCTCACATCACAATCATATTTTTTCCTTTGGTTGCAGTAATTTTTTTTTAAGAGATGTATTTGCAGACAGCATAAGAAAGCAATCAGTACAGCCAACCAATGCTGTCTGTCATATTAACCAAGAAATTTAAAACAGCACTGTATGTTGGTTACTAAAGGAGTTAGCACTGAGTTTCACTTCTTCACAGAGGATCTCCAAGTGAATTTCAAATCATTACATTGGCTTCTAGGCAGTAGGCATTATTTAAAAACAGAAAAAATATAACGCCTGTGGTTCATTGATTGTACCAGATAAAAATAAACATTTTATGTATTTTTGTAATAGCGAGAATATCAAGTCCTTGGACTAAAATTGTTTAATGTTTCTGAATTAGAAAAGAGAGGGATGGGGACCCCGTTTCTCCCTGTATTTTGTTGGACTACAACTCTGTCACAGCTGTCAAGTGTCCCTTATTTGGCGGGATAGTCCCTTATCCCAGCGCCATGTCCTGCTGCTGTCCCTTATTGATGATGTCCCTTAAATAAGCTGCTGAAGGTAATGGGGCCCTTTCTATGTCTAGCTGTGCTTTGTCAACAAAGCACTGTTTTTTTGTGTTGAATATATGCTATATGTTAATTTATGGACCTTATAGGTATCTAAAGCCATATGCATGCAACAAAATATGCATTTCATGAAAGTAATTGTTGATCCCTTATTTTGGCTGCTGATCCCTTATTTTCGAGGCTGCTGGCCCCTTATTTTCAAATCTGTAAGTTGACAGCTATGCAACTCTGTTGATCCCTGGCTATTGCCTATGTTGGCTGTGGTTGATGGGAGTTGGAGTCCAACAACACTTGAAGGGCCACAGATTCCTAGACTCAGATTAAGTCAATTCATTAGAGGCGTGTTGCTTTTTAACTGAAACTATTCTTCTGGGTTTGTTTTTGTTTTTGTATAAAATGAATACGTTTTTGAAAATGACATTAAAATACATTATATTAGTAAAGTTTGATTGCAAGAATATGTACATTACTCACAACTGCAGAACAAAATTAGGAGAAATTCGCACTAAAATGTTGAAGAATTTTCATGAGGATTAAAAAAAAAAAAGCAAGTTACTGCAAAAACATTCGGAACTGAATTTATGACTGGAAAAAATTGGAAGCACGATGTAGCAGATCCTTTCATCCCTGGAAGAGGGGGGGGGGCCTTTTGCCCTTTATCCCTTTTTAGCTGTAGGAGCTTGTTCTTCATAGACCTAATGGTTTTTATGTTCGTGCTGCTGCAAACATTGCAAATGAAAATTGGAAGGCCTGGGGGAGGGAAGGAGGGGGGCTTATCAAGCTGGTGTCCAGCATTGTGGCCCAATAGGTGTGGTGAACTGAGAGAGCTTTTTGATAAGCAATCTCAAAATTACTCCCAAACAGTGAAACTATGAAGGATGCACAACATTTAGTCATATTAAAGCAAATGTTCTTTCCCTAATGCTGTGTTCTCTACTTTGCAGCTTAGTGGCAGCTACCTTGGCTATAGGCCAGGACAAGTAATGGCATAAGTGTGTTTTTATAATAATTTAAAGGACCAATAGCAGAATTAAAATGGAAAGGAAACAGTGTGGGCCTTATTAACCGTCTTTTGTCCTGTAAAACAATTGCCTTTGTCCTTGAAGCTTTGCTGAAAGGCAACAGGTAAATAAATTAATTAGTTGTTAAGTAAACAAATCTCTGGGGTTTTTTAAAAGCTCTAATGCAAAACAATTTCAGTTTGTTGGCGTTCAGGAAATTGTAATGCTGTAAGGAAAGACATTCAGTTGCATGCATATCTGATCACTGTTGCTCTGTAAACCTTCCACCGTGCACCTGCTGTCTTGCTTGGTGGCAATTTGTAGTCTGAACTGCAACGACTGATCTCCTTTCAGAGCAGCAGAGGTGACCTATACCATTTCACTGCCTGAGGCAAAACCACCTGAGGTGCCAACACCACCCTGCCCAAACCTTGCTTACTGGGGACGCAAAATCTCTCGGTGAGCAATCACTGTAGCCACACAACCCTTGCAGGGCACCGCCCTGCAGGATTTGGCCTTGTGAGGTGGGCTGCTTCATGGGTAGCCCAGCCATGCAGAACAGGACTCTATGCAGATAATCAGGCACTAGAGGAGGCTTCAGGTTGAGCAGAGGGTGGTGGGGAAGAGGAGATATTTCCTTTCTAGAATTTCATCTACTAAAAATCCCCCCCCATGTGCATTATTCATGAGGGATAAACTATACAGACCCTCATATAGTTTGGGAAGAAAAGTAGGTTAAGAAGGGGCACTTTTGAACAGTGAAACAGCTGGGGAGGGGAAAGGACTAAAACAACATCTACCCACCCACCCACCCACCCCAGTTTGTCTGATATAAGAAATATTTATACTGTATAAGAAAGATGGGGAGGGAATGGAAAAGAGTCTTAATGTGTAGTGTTATCCCCAGCTCTGTAATTCTGTGATCTCTTCACTTTTGGATGTTCTGCCTTTTGACCAAAGAAGACTTTGAAAAACCTTTCTTTATACAGTCACAAAACTGGTACCAGGTTTTATTTATCTTGGAATATATGTATACTTCTTTCTGTCCACCTTGAGGGGAAAGGCAGAATACAATTAACAGTAAGATCATGACATCTAAGAAACAGGTGGAGAAGCCACATCTCAGGAAAAGCCCAATTTCGTACATGATGTTAGGAGATGTTGAGTTTGTGCCTCACTTTCTTGGACTAAATTTCACTACATATCTATCATTTGATTATCATAGTCCTGTGCATTCATTGATTGCACATACTGTTAACTTTATCCTAGAATGTTTAGGTTTGATCAGTATGATGCAGACTACATTCATTTTTGTTTAATTAACAAAATTTATATGCAGCTAGATTGTAAAAACAAAACAGAACCATCTCTAATGGGTTTGCATGAAGGCATTTAATCATCCCCACAAACTTCCTTCGTTCTTTGAAATCTTAGCTTTCCCTTTTTTCCTGTGTTTTGGTAAGTGTAACCTTCCTTGTGGTTTTCTAAACAGTGTTATGGGCAATTAAAGTAAATTGCTGAGCTGAGATTGCTAGACCACTTGGCAATGGACACAGCTCATTTGCAAGCTAATTCATGTAACTTTATTACAGTTGAGCTATAAGATCATTCCAGTCACTCAAATGTTGCTCTCTCTTTCATAATAAGCAACTCCTAATTAGTTTATTTTTTGCAGAAAACTAAGTAGGAGATGCGTAGGCTAGAATTTACCAGGCAGAATAATGCCAATTTGTTGCAGTGGTTGACATGTTGTCTCAGGGGAGAGCTGGATTCAGATCCTTATGCATCTATAAAGCATGCTAGGTAGTCGCTCTCTTTCCTAGCTTCTTCTACATCACAGTTTTTGAGGATAAAGGGGCAAGGAGGGAAAATAATTATTGCTACCCTAAGTTCCTTAGAAGATAGATGGGAGGAAAAACAAAGAACATGAATAATAAATACCATTTACACTGTAAGAACCTGAAGGATTTCTTCTCCCTATATAAACCATTCCGGACTCTGCGTTCATCAACATTGGTCCTTTTTCATGTGCCTCCTTCACAGGAGGTCCAGGGCCCCCCCTCATCTGTATTGGCTCCCCATTTGTGGCATGCTCTCCCCAGAGAAGTTCACATGGCACCTTCATTATATATTTTTAGATGCCATTCTTCTTCAACCAGGCCTTTGGCTGATTAATATTGTTGTAGCTACTCTCTTTATCTGGAGATACTATAGTGTAGATTGAGACTTGGACCTTCTGTACTTAGGGCATGTTTTCAGAACTGTGGTTGGTCCCCTTCCTAAGAGAACTCCCTGAGATATTCTCACTGGATTATGGCACCTAAATGAATGTAAAAAAAATCATTTTCCTAGGGGATACACAATGGAGATTTTAAAGTCAAGGGAAGGATACAAGGGCGCAATTAACTGAGAAGGTCACCTGTATGGGTTCAGTTGAATTAATAAGCCACTCACACATGAGATCTGGTTGATGGTGCTCTAAATCTCTCTTTTCACTGTTTAAAAGTCTAGTGTGAGTAAAGGAGTATTCCTTTCATACTGCACAAGTTTACCAAAACAACAATAGTCATTTACAAACAATTTTGGTAAAAACCGAAGTGCAGGTTAGAGGCAAGTAGGGATGGGAAATTGCAGGTACAGACTGTAATATCATGCACACACAGATTTATGCTGTAGTCCTAACTCTACTACGGTAACTTGAATGTAACCCTGATTGACATACTTCTGAGTAGACATGGTTAGGATTGCACTAAATTTTTTGTGGTGTTTCCATATTCTGAGTGGTACTGGAAATAATTGTTTTCCTTTTAGTCCATGTGCCTGAACTACAAGTGTGGTCACCTAGCATTTTCATATATATGCCCTGAAGTTTTATCTGACTTCAAGGCTATTTTTATTTGACCCTGAACAGGAAGGATATGGTCAGGGTGGAGTACTGTGAGAAATTTTGCCAGTAAATGGGGGGGAAACAATGTGAAAGATAGGCAAACAATTCTAAAACAATTTTGCTAAGTGTAACATTTTTGGAAATCTTCCCAAAATTTGTTCCTTTCGGGGTTTTTTAATGAATATTTTAATGCAATAGATAAGAAAACCAAGAACATGTAAGGAAAAAAAAAAACATGCTGCGGTGTATATCAGGAAAAACTGTTAGTGACGTTAATGAGGGTGTAACTTGCAAGATTTCTCCTCTGAGATAAATTCTATAATGTGGCGCTCCTAGTTCAAATGGTGTTTCCATATTATTTATTTGTTGTCTTAATAGGCATCCAATAGTGTTCTCTCTCACACACACTCTTTCGGGGTATTGAACAAAGAAGGGGAGGGGAGGAAAGTGATAGAAAACAAAGAAAACAAACAAAACAAACAAGCAAACTAAAGGAGAGTCTAATCAGGTGTGGCTGGGTGCATGCTGAGATGTGGTGTATAACCAGCAGCAGTATGTTGACATCATACCTTATTGAAAAAAGAAAATGGAGGAGGAAGAGGGGGAAAGTTAGGAAGCAAACAAGAGAGTAGCTGATGAAGCTGTGGACTTGAGAAAGAAGAAGGAGGCTCTACTGAATCTGGATAATTTGAGCTTTGTCGAGGTTGTTAATTCGAAGATCTTTGTGATGAGGTGCAACCAAGCTGGTGAAATTCCTAAGGCTAGGATAATACTGAGTCTGAAGTAAATTTAGGTGGTGATGAAAAACATGGCTCCTATTCTTGTTCAGCCACTGACAATTAGTAGTGGGCATTTGTTTTGGAATGGATGAAAACTTGAATGAAAGGGGAATCGTTCAGTTTATTTTCCATTCATTTCAGAAACAGTGCGTTTTGTAGTCAACTGGTATGAATGGGTTTGGACTTTCATTACATTCATGCAATTTAAGGATGGGATTGGCTTTCTCCAGCAGCAGTGGATCTTCTTCACCTGTTGTCTTTGTCCTGACAGCCAGTATCTTATTTACCTGGAATATTGCATTGTTCTGGGCCATTGTAGAGAAATATGTAGGCAGCAGATACATGTATGCATCTGTCAACATGAGCAAGTTCATGCAAGTTGCATGGTTTTATAAGAGGATTTGAAATACAGTGGTACCTCGGGTTACAGATGCTTCAGGTTACAAACTCCACTAACCTAGAAATAGTACCTCAGGTTAAGAACTTTGGTTCAGGATGAGAACAGAAATCATGTGGCGGCGGCGCGGCGGCAGCAGCGGGAGACCCCATTAGCTAAAGTGGTACTTCAGGTTAAGAACAGTTTCAGGTTAAGAACAGACCTCCAGAATGAATTAAGTTCTTAACCCAAGGTACCACTGTACATGGAGGGTAAAGCTATCAGTGGCTACTAGCTATGATGTCTATGTTTTGCCTCCATTTTCTAGATACCAGTTGCTGGAAATTACAGTGGGGAGAGGGCTCTGGTGCTTGAATCCTGCTTGCAGGTTTCCCACAGGCATCTCGTTGGTCTGTGAGAACAGGATGCTGAACTAGATGAGCCATTGGCCTGATCCAGCAGGCTCTTCCTATGTTCTTACACAGTAGTCCCCAACACGCCCAACAACCTTGGGAGTGGGCCAGATTTATGCTTCATAGAGGCACTATTTGTACTCAGAATTCAAGAAATGAAGCTTTTTCAAGTGTGGAGATACAGCAATAGCTTAAAAAAACAAACCCTGTTGATTTCTGCTATTAAAAAGCACAGGCACCCAGCCAATAGTAAATAGTAATAGCTGGGAGCGACCACCAGGACTATATAACACTGGCCCTGAAAGACCTACATTGAATCTCAGTACGATTCCAAACACAATTCAAAGTGTTGTTGCTGACCTTTAAAGCCCTAAAGGACCTCTGCCCTGTATACCTGAAGGAATGTCTCCACCCCCATTGTTCAGCCTGGACACTGAGATCTATCCTGCACTGCAAGAAGTGGAGTTACAGGGAACCAGGCAGAGGGCCTTCTGGGTAGTGGCGCCCACCTTGTGGAACGCCCTCCCATCAGATGTCAAAGAGATAAGTATACAACTTTTAGAAGACATCTGAAGACAGCCCTGTATAGGAAAGTTTTTTTAAATAATTAATATTTTATTATGTTTTTATATATGTTGGAAGCCGCCTAGAGTGGCTGGGGCAACCCAGTCAGATGGGTGGGGTACAAATATAATAATAATGATTATTATGATGGCGGAAGTCCCACAATTTTAAGTCCAGGGGAGATGGTGGCTGCAGGAAGTGACCATTTAGGTTTGCAAAGAATTGGTAATTCAGGGAGAAAAGAAAATCCTGATGGAAAAAGAAGCAGATGAATGAGAGGAAAGAACCAGATACTAAAGGAAGCTGAGGGAGCAAAGTGGAATAAGAAATGACAGGAATAATAATGGAGCAATATTAAACCACCATCACCATCATAAAGCTGTTCATTCCCAGGGCATGGTGTAGAAGAACATGAAGCTGTCACCCAGCAAAAGTTCAGCTGGTCTAGGTCCAGCAATACATGGATAGGAGGCCACCTGTTCACCCTGTGGATGCCACATTGAATTATATTATGGGAAGGCAGGTGGGATATAAATGAAGAAAATTAACTGGAGATAAGCACATAGGGTGTGCCTTTGGGGAGTGTGGCCATAACCCCATAGTCCCAACTGCATTTAATCCAAGACAGAAAGGGAGATCATTGGATGTGCTGAAAGAATGTATTTGAGTGTCACACTCTTTAGCTTAGTCATGAATCCAGTTTCCTAGGTCAAAATATGTTGGTCTTTATATGCTTTTAATGGTAGTGTTTGGTGGAAGCTTGCATTGCAAGATTACTTTTCAGGGATTCAAAGACATAAAAGGTTGGTTTATCTTTATACTCTGAAAAGAATTCTGTTTACCATTAAACAGTAATTGGAATTTGAGCACGTCCTATCCTTTAAAATCATAGCAATTATAGGTTTCCTAGTTTTACAGCTTACTTGACTTTCAGTTCTTGTTCCTGATGTAAAATGTTATGGCTGTGGCATATTTCCCAGTGTGAGATTCCCGTTTGAGTGCATTTATTTACTGTTATTGTACATTTAGAAAATTACTTCCGAAATGGTAATATAATGAAAATGCTATAAATTCTTACCAGATGTATCAGTGCACTCTGTGCAGGTGCAGTTATGCTGCTGGTTAACATTTAGCATACAGTAAAATATTTGCTTTATTTCACTATAACATAATAGAATCATTTATGTTAAGAATTTTTAAACTTGACAGAATTATTAAACCAATTGGGGCAGATTTGAGGATGTTATAGTGAGAAACACTCTTTCATCCATAAAGATTAAAGGCTTTAGTTCAGTCCACTGCAAGTGTAGCAGCCATGCTGAGATGGGCCATCACAGGACAAGGGTGGAGAACCTGTGCCCCCCCCCCCCGATCTTGTTGGAATCCCATGTCCCATCTGCCCTAGCCAGCATGGTCAATGCTCTTGATGGGAGTTGTAGTCCTCCAACAACTGGAGGGCTACAGGTTCATCACCCCTGACATACGGCATAATGGGAGCCTCCTCCCATCCCTCACCCACAATGTGTTCAGATAACTATATGGACAGGCACTGCATCCTAGTGTTATTGGGAATGACCAGCCTATTCAGGCAAGCCATATTGCTAACTAGCTTGGCCCCTGCACTTGGCCAAGGAAGTGAGCATTCATGTTAATAGCCAGTTGGCTGGATGCATGCCCAGCTGCATGCACTGAGGGGCTGGAAGAAGGGGAAAGATCTCCATGTGGGTTCTATGATGATCCCTCTGTTGCCATGTGAGGCATGCTCTGTGTAGATTTAATCAAACCTTTGTTGTGTCTCTCCCCCGTCCCCATAGGAGCTGGTCACTCATGTTCCATATGGTCTTTTGCCAATTATGGTGAAATTCCCCTTCTCACATTTAATTAGCAAACTGAAGTTAATTAAGATGAGCTAAACAGTGACTGTATATTGAGAAAGTAATTGGATTCATGACATGTTTGTACAAATAATTAATTTGACATTTGCAAGGGCCATTGTTAGAAAGGGAAAACAGCGTTAAAATTTCACATTATTTTGATAGGATCCATAATGATTCAGATATATCATAGATTGTAGGTAATCAATTCAAAATATAAATTTGTATCATTCATGTTGCACCCACAAGGACAATTTCGTTCTCATGGTTGATGGCCCAAGTGCAAGCTCCTTCCATGTACCTCTCTTACACATGCACTTGCTTGCACCCTTCAATCCTTATTAAACCTTAGTTTACTGTGACATCCAAACTGCTAAACTGACTTCATCACTGCTTTATAATTGATAATCTCCTGGTTTGTAAGCAGCTATTAAACCTGATTCAGACGTCCTGTTTGATTCCTGTTTGATTGACGTTCAGTGATTCCTGTTTCAGACGTCATGGGAAACAGTGGTTTAGTAAGCCAGGATAGAAGCACTGAAGCTAGGAGAGTATATGTAGCCACACAGCTTCTTCTTCAGTCAATAAATCATAGTTTATTGACTTTAAGATTACAGTATTATGAAGCAGATCATAGGCTGAAATATAAAAAGGTAAGACAAAGAAATACAAGCTGGCTTTTTCAGTTTTGAAACAGATGACAATAACATATGAGTGTGGTTGATATTACCAGTGTCAAATAAAAGGATAGGACTTTAACAGATGTTAAAGAACCACAGAATTTTTGTGTACACATCCTGATGCATAAACCAGTTTTATGGCTTAAACAAGCAAACCTTCCCCTCCAGCACAGCTTGCATGGAGCAGGAGAAGCTAAGGAATGGCAGCAGGGTGCTGGATCATGCAGAGCTCCCTAGGCAGCTGGTATTTGGAAGCACATGATTATTATGTAATACTGGAGGATGCATTTCTGTATACAACTACTAATATCATCAGGAAACCAATTCACTAGTTAGATGGAAGAAATGTTGACTTCATGTCCCAGGCTGCTTCCTTTTTTATATTTCCCCCCAAACTATTTTCACGCTAAGATTTTGAAAAGTGCCACAAGGTTTTCCCAGGGTAGAATGCTGCTGTACATGATGTTTGATCATTTAAAGATCATAAATAAAATTGCAGAAATTAAAGGTTGAAAGTATTACTCTGTAGCCATATGAGGTCAACACACTGCCCAGCTGGAAGGCAAGTCCATGTTTAACCACATTTTATGACCAAACTTCAAAGTGTATGCCCTTTCTCTTGTGAATGGCTGCTAACGATCCAGTAGACACACAGTAAAAATACGTGGAACTGAATAGTGTTGATTCTTTTATTTGTTGTTTTGCCTGAAGTTTTCAGTACAAAAAAATCAATGGGAAATTCTAAATTAATACGCTCAAGCTTTTCTTCATGGCCTTTACTTAAGGTTTTTTCTACTCCTTTGCAAAATGCAGAATTTGTGTTTAGAATGTGAGTAATCCTATGCTCAGTTTATTTTAGGTCAGTGCAATAAAACATAATTTAAATATATTCGTTTTTAATTTCATAAGGACATGACTAATTTCAAAGAACAGGTATGTCACATAGATGACTGGACAAATTTATTTTCTTTTGGTCCAGAGTGGGACCGATACAAACATGTTCAAATTGCAATTGTGAATAACTTCCTGACAATGGCCTGGTTTACATGACATGCTAAGCCAAACTATGGCTTACTGTGAGCCCACACATTTGCATAGTCCCAGTAAACCATGGCTTGGCTTACTGTGTAGTACAAACTGGTGGTGGTGATGGAAGTGATGCCATCTTGCTCTTTGCCCTTGGACTGACCCTGGTGTGGAGTGGAGGCTGCCTCTTACACAAACTGTTTTTCTGACTTCCTTCTCCTAACTCCCAGTAATTGTGTAGAGGCATGAAATTGCTCATTTTACCCACCTTTTTGGCACTGCTTGAAGCAGCTAGTAGAAAAAGTACAGCATTGATTGTGTAAAAATCTTGAAAAATATGAATCATCTGTCTTAAACTTATATTTATGGCAATGCGTCCATCAAATGGGTGGGGGGATCCTGAGGACTAATAGAAACAAAACACCTCTCAGAATACCTCCCTAGCATTTTCTAGCTCTCATGTACCTTTTCAAAATGTCTCCATTAGGAGAGTACTTGAATAATTTGTCAAACAAGTGACAACTATTTCCATGGCAATTTTTAGATAAGACAATATTAGTGCATTTGTAGGTTCATACATATATTTGTTTTTTACTGTTCATACTGGATATCAGTTATTACTTTATATTGTTTTGAAAATACAGTTAATTAGGCATTTCCTTTCTTAGTTCATCATCTTAAACATAATTCCGCCATTCTTACTATTGTAAGGTTGTCATCCTATGCATGCTTACCAGAAACAGTGAGGCCAATTTCTTGATAATAGAGCTACCCTAATGGGCTAATAAACTAAGGCTGAATCCTTAAAAGGTGGAAGTGCTGTGGGTGGGTTGTCCCTCTGTTTGGGAATTGGGTGCACAACCTGGTCTGGGAAGGTTCACACTCCTGTTGAAGCAACAGGTTGGTTGTCTGGGAGTATTTATGGATTCCAGTTTGTGACTGTGGTTTCAAGTGGCTAGAAGTACTTATTCCCAGCTTCAGTTGTTTCTTCAACAACAGTTGCCTGTGCTCTAGTAACTTCCTGCCTGGACTACTGTAATGTGTTCCATGTGTGCCCTTGAAGCTAGAATGTGGCTTCTAGGCTGGTAAGAAGAGCAGCCTGATGGGACCCTGTGTCACCAGTCCTGAAAGGACTGCACTGGCGGCCATTGAGCTACGGGACCAAATTCAAGGTATTAGTACTAGCATGTAAAACCCTAAATGGCTTGGGACCTCAGTTCCTAAAAGAGTGCCATGCTCAACATCACCCGGCAGGTGAGGCCTTGTTGGTGTTGTCTCCATTGAGCCCTGCCTTCTTGGTATGGAGCCATGATAGGGCCTTTTCTGTTTGTAGACTGCCCTGCCTAGTGAAGTGCATTTGTCTCCCTTATTATTGTTTACCAGGAAAAACATTCCCCAGATATTTGATGACTGAAAGACACTGGTAGAATGTTTTTAACTTCTCCTTTAAGTATGTTTTTGGTTGCTGCTTTTAATGTCTTATCATTGCTGTATCTGCCACACTGGGCAGCATGAAGGATGGGGTATAAATTGAATTAATAACTGTAATAATAAATCTGTAATTACACGTTTGAAGGACTTATTGGAACTAGCTACATACCTTGGGGCGGGAATGTGAGTGGTTTCTGTGTTACTTGTTCCAAATTATCTTAGGGAAATCTTCTCTCCTGCCACCCACAACAAAATTGGAACTGTTTTTACTTTAGGTCTGACTCACTCTCTAGACACAGTTCTACAAAGTTATGTCTGTTCCCTTCTAGTGCAGCAACAAAACTGATAGCACATTTGCAAAGCTAAGCAGGGTCCAGTATGGTTTCAAATTGGATGGGAAACCACATGTTGAGATTCCAGCATTGCAGGGGGTTGGACTAGGTTCTTGATCTCCTCCTCAAGTCCATACTGTACTACAGGAGGAAGGGGGAGGGGAGAGCAAGCATATTCAATACAATACTTGTCAGGGTTAACTTCTACTTCCAAACCATCTCTCTATCTCCAACAGTAGCCACCCAGATTCCTTACCTGGAAGACTCAATTATAGAATGTGTATGCAAAAAGCTCATCTGTTGCAGTGTTTAGACATGACATCACTTGCAGGGCAGCAAACATGTTATGGGCTCTTGAACTAAAAGTAGAACACGAACTCCTATATTGTTTGTACCTATCTTGTAATTAGAGGTATGTTTTGTGGGTGAAAATCAGTAGCTGAAGATGTGAATCTGTCCTTAGTGCTATAAATATTTCGTACCACATTCTAAATCATTTTTATGGCAGTCTAAATCAGTGTTGTGGGAATTTTATCAATTCTCAAATGGTGAAACCAAGAGGCTTTGTGTGTGAGTAAAAAATAACACATATTGACAGTTTGCTGCACAAGAAAACGCTAAGAGAGTTTCACTTCTCAGTCAGTGGTAGACTGATGAATTTCATAAGTTGGTGGATCCCCTTAGTAGTAATAATATGTTTGGAAATTACTGACTTAAGCTGATCTTGTGGTTATGAGAGGTTTATTAGTACAATTTTTTTTTGTAATTGATTTCTACCTTTCAATAATCATAGCGAGAATGCTGTGTTCATTTTAAATCTTTCTTTTAATCATTCCTGATTGATTTAAGCACATAACTTTCAACTCCAAAAGCAAATTAGGTGTATTTGTTTTACATCGGTGCATGAGAGTTTTTTGGGTAACAGGTTTTTTGATCATTTAACAGCTGCAATGGTAGATAAGTACTAAAATCAGGTAAAGATTCAACATATAGTAGAATATAGCAGTAGTGAGACAGTAGGAAATGCTTTTCTTAAAGAGATACAGTTAAACTTGACAATATTTTATATTGTTCTTAAGTTTTATTATATTCTTATGAATATAATGAAAATATACATGCATATAGCTTGCTGGATCATATACAGTGGTACCTTGCAAGACGAATGCCTCGCAAGACGAAAAACTCGCAAGACGAAAGAGTTTTTCGTTTTCTGAGTTGCTTCGCAAGACGAATTTCCCTAGGGGCTTGTTTCGCAAGACGAAAACGTCTTGCATCTTTTTTTTAAAACTGCCAATGCATTCCTATGCGAAACCATCAATACACAGTGGTGCTTCGCAAGACGAAAAAATTCACAAGACGAAAAAACTCGCAGAACGAATTAATTTTGTCTTGCGAGGCAACACTGTACATGCATATAGCTTGCCAATGGCCCATCTGGTCCAGCATCTTGTTCTCACAGTGGCCAAGCATAATGGCAATTCATGATTAAGCCACATTTTTGTGGAACCTGGAGCGTCACTTTTAGGGTTTCCTGAGTTTGGTTTTGGTTACACCTTGTGATGAGTAATCTTTTAAACTTGGTTCATAAAACTAAAGTGGGGAGGATTATTCTTAGGAAAAAGGTTTCTACATCTGAATACTTACATGCATGCATTAAAAAAATGAAAATAAATAAGAATATGCATCTAGCTGATCCTATCCAAAACGGTTCCTATGAGCTAAAATTCTGTTAAGCAAATGTCAGAATCCTTAGGATCTTATGTTGGTTAGCAGCTCTTTCTGGTTTTCAATGTACCACCTCAGGTCTGATCTTCACTTTCTCCTGAGAACCTCCAAGAGACTTTGCCTTTGCAAGTACCTCTCTAACTGTGACCTTGAGCTATCTTTTTTTTTTTTTTTTTTGTATAAACCAAACCACAAACCAGCCAACATTAAAAAGTACACATTTGCCTTAATCCCTTTTGCAGACCACATGCTGAAGTGGTTATCCGCCAGCCAAGGTTGACTCTAGGAAGCAAGTTAACCATGTAATTCGCAAACCAAACTTTATACAAGATCATTGTTTCTTTTTAAACAGTCCAATTCTTTCACACAAGCCAACTTCAAACCATGAGTTATGAAGCTGACTTCTTAAACTGTTTGTTTTAAACTAGGATATCTAGTTTGTACATATTTATTTGAAAGCAAAGCTAAATTTGGCAGAAATTATCCCACTAGTCTTATGGGAGGAACAGAGAGGAGTGAGAGTTGTGTGAGCCTCATTTTTTGCTTGGCCTTATGGAGACTTTGTTATATACGTATTCAGTGGTCTGTGTGTGCCTGAGCTTGAGTCTGCACTAAGGATTCAGAGCTCCTGTGTTCTGATTTGATACATGATATCCAATCACAGAACATTTCAGGATTTGAGCCTCTGCCATTGGCCCTTAAACTCTGAGTCATGATTTGCAGCTTGGAAGTTTAGACGGCCAATCATGTCGGGAGTGGGAGTGGCCCAGGCCTTCAGGAAGGTATATAAGCGGTTGCTTTGCCCCTGTTGTCCAGTTCTGTTGGTTCAATAAATGTTATTGCCGTTATCTATGGTTACCAGATTTTTTCCAATGAATCAGGGGACACTTTTTTTTTTTTGAAGCTGAGTAGCAACAGGGAGTCAGTAGTGGGGATGGTGAGGCAAAAAGACCCTGGGCCCAAGCACACAAGCATATTTATAAAGGTGCAAAGCCCTTCTTTCACACCCTGTGAAACATACATGTGCAGAGTTTTTAAAAAAACGGGCAACGGCCACCCGCCCACGACTCCCGAGCCTTCCCCGATCAGTCAAGACAAAGGGGGCAGGGGGCAGGAGATCTGTACCGCCGGATGTCCCCGGTTCCCCTTCGGCAGTGGCAGCGGCAGTCAGCAGCCCGGAGCCAGCCTAGTAGCACAGTTGGCTCTGGCTGGCTTCAGGAGCTGCTCACGGTCGTGGCGCCCACCATTTTTCCTTTCCGAAAGTCCCCATATGATGTGTTGTGCACAAGACTCATCATATGGGGACTTCCGGAGAGGGAAAATGGCGGGTGCCATGGCAGCGAGCAGCTCCTGAAGTCAGCCAGAGCCAACTACGCTTCCGGGTTGCTGAGGCTGCCGCTGCCACGTTTCCTGGGGACAGATTTGCAAATCGGGGGACATTCCGGGGACGGAATTTATCCGGGGACAGATTTACAAATCTGGGAACCGGGGACGTCTGGTAACCCTACGTTATCACTGTGTTTTGCCTTGTGGGAACCCACCTACACTTCTGGCCTGTCCTTGTAGCACCAAACAATGGTTTAGCATTCAATGCAGACCAGGCCATTCTGTTTCTGTGTTGAGGTTTTTAATGGTTTTTCTCCACCGTTATACGTGCTTTCTTTGATATTCTGTGATACAACCCTTTGAGTAATAAATAATTTTTAAAGTGGAAATTTTATATTATTTTCATTCTTTCTTCCCCTGCTCCCTTCCCCACACTTCCTTGAGTTCTGATGATTTCAGGCTTAGTCTGGATTGCATGAGAGATCATTGGAGACTTAAGATGGTATCATTGTAATATTTCTTTTATGTACACAACTACTAAGACTGCATCATGCTTTCTAAAGGAAACAAGTGTGTCTCAAAGTGTTTCACCTTTAGTTAACTTTCAGATCTGTTTGCCAATCTATCCGAAAAACAGCTGTTCACTGCCATAACACCATATCTATGCATTTCTCACTAGCCATAGCTTGTTAAGTTTCAAAGGCAGGAGAGAGACAGCGTTTTGGTCATTAGTTCCCATAGAAGGAACACCAGCTTATCATCTGTGACTGTCAGAAAGCAATTAGGTTAATGAAAGATGGTTTCATGGTGGGGTGAATTTTGTCGTCAAGGTTGGCATGCGCCATTCATTTGGGGTTCACCTTTTAGCATTATAATGACAATAAATGCCATTTTTTTATTCGCTTTGAGATATGCTAGTTAAGCACCCTTTTAGCATAATTTAGGAAATAATAATTTCAGATACCCATGAATCGCTTCATTTTAATACAGTTCATTCACAGGGTCTAATTGGTACATAGTGTCTCTGATGTTCATTAAAATGTAATAATATAAAGGCAGTAACACCAAGACAGTTGCATATGAAGAGCGTATCTATTCTAAGCATAAACCTGCTAGTGCTTATGTTCCACTTTTACCCACACCAGCTTGCATTTAACCTCAAAGCTGACAGCCTGTTACAAAACAAATTTTTTTAGTTTAGTAGTTTTTAGATTTTTCTGGGAAACCATGATGCAACAAGAAGGACAGTCACCGTTCGATAATAATCTTCCTGCTTTATTCTTGATGTGATTAATAGCAACGAGAGATGCTGGTGAAGTTTGTTTATTTTATTTGTTTAGTAATGTATATAGGTTGCCTTTTTTGGGAAGGCAACTTACACATCATAAAACAGAGTTTTCAAATTACAGAGGCAGTATCTATAACTTTAAAACAATGGCCAGTTAAAGCATGTAAGACAACATAAATCTTAGCAGAAAAAGAGCTATACAATCTAAGAGAGTTCTCTAAAAGTAAAAAGTAAAATAAAATTTGAAATGCCTTATTTAAGAGAAGGTGGACCAAAATAAATGGGTTTTTAAAAATCCACTTAAATATTTAGAGCACCAAGGACAAATGTACTTCTGTGGGGAAGGAATTTGACAATCTGGGAGCCACCACAGTTTGGGGGGCGGGGAAAGGCAAGTAAGGAGTGGCACACGATAGTGGCTTATAAAATTATATGCGCTGTAAGAAACTGGATAGAGAAGTTGTTATCATTTCTTATAATATTAGGATGCAGTGAAGGTGAGTGGTGGAAGATTTCAGGGCAGACAAAAAAGTACTTACTCACACGGCTTTTGAAATGAGTTGCCACAAGATGTGATGATGGCCACCAACTTCTGTAGCTTTAAAAATATGATTAGGCAAATTCATGGAGGACAAGTCAGATCACTGGCTACTAATCTTGATAGCTACCTCCCAATTATCAGAGGCACTATGCCTTTGAATACCAGCTGCTGAGAAACAACAGAAGAGAGGACTCTTCCCCTCATGCCCTGCTTGGGGGCTGCCCAAAGGCATCTGACTGGACATTGTAAGAGACAGAATGCTCAACTAGGTAGGCCTTTCATCTGACCCAATAGGACTCTTCCTATGATCTTAATTTATAATGTTTTAATCCTGAACCAGTTTTCAGTTGTTTGTGTTGGTTAGGTTTTCCGAGTTATTTATTTAACAATAAAACTGAACGTTTATAGCTCAGGCACTGTTGTATGTATTTATTACATTAAAAGACTTTCTTTTATGTTTCGCAGTACTATTTTACCGTCCTCTTTGGTCATGAAGGACAGAAGCCACTTGAGCTCCGTTGTGAGGAGGAAGCAGACGGGGAAGAATGGGTAGAGGCTATTCACCAAGCCAGGTATGAAACCTCCACTTACAGTCTCTACCTAGTCAAGCACTCCTTTTGTTTACTGAGGAAAAATTTACTTCCTTCTCTCTTGTACTATTCTGGACTCCGCAGATCACACAACAATACCATTACCTGCCACTGATCTTCTTCCTTCTTCTCCTGATACAAAAAGTCTGGAGTTGTCCTGAGGGTCAAACTACACAGTACAGCCCATGCCTTGAAGGGCAGAGTTTTGTTGTTTTTTACCACATGCAGGAAGACTGTTCCAGATAGGGACTCTAGCATGGTGGGTTGGGGGATTGCCCCCCATAGCCCTAGTCCTGGCCTTGCAATCTCTTTCAGAAATAAGATCCCCTTAAAGCAGATGATTTTTTTCCACAATGCAAATTACAGGCGCATGGTGGGAGCAATGGGCTAATGTCACTCTGGAAACCTTTGCACTTAAAGGCACAGCTTTGTAGCAAACAACATGCAGTTTGATCCTCTGGAGACAGTTTATTCCCACCATCACTTATCAGGAAGTATGCAAAACTCTCATCCCTCTGATACTTCTATACAGTAAGTCACTATATCCTACATATAAGTCCATAGACACTTCCATACAGTAGTAATTTTCCTTTCATTGCCCCAGTATGATTCACTGCTCTGCCTGTCATGGTGGCTAACAACTTTTGGCTTGAGCTGTGGCACTAATAATGTGATATGCTATATTAAGAGAACATGATGCAAGTAAGATGGCAGGCCAAAGGAGAATGGGCTATTTCAGAAGACGAGGTCTTGCCGGTAGTGGAGGGAACTTCTAATGCCTGTACAGTGATTTGGAGAAGCATTCTTTATTAAACAAGTGTGGGATAATTCTTTTAGCACATACTTCACTGGCAACACGATTCAAATGGATGGAGTTGGAATGCATTACTTTGGTCAACATACTTCCCGCCAATCAAATTGTGAGGGAAGAGAATCTCTTGCACTCCTTTCAGTCAGGACATGAGAAATGCTGAAAGCATGGACTGTAGCCACTTCTTCCTATGTAGGCAATCAGCCACTATTAGGTCTTGGTTGATAGCACTGAGCTTTTGGTGGCCAGCATTTCTTTGAATCTCCTTACACCTCACTGATACCTGGCCATACTGTGGTTCACTGTTTAGGTCTGTGTTTTACAGTAAGGGGAAAATGTTACTGATTTCTCCTGTCTTCCTGTTCCTATACTGTTCTGGTAACATTACAACAATAAGATCATTTGAGAGTTACAGACAACATGGTTATGTGTCATGTCAATGCCTCTCTTCTCTGGGATGTAAAATAAAAGCTGTCTTCACTGAGGGAAAAGGATGTAAGCTCTGGGTGAAATCAGGAGATGATGAGTAGCTAATTGTTTTCATGAGCATGGAAACATAGTGTAGTTTATAAAATGTGGGTGATGATCATGGTAAGAAATCTCAAGCCGTCCTTTGTTGTCTTCAAACAGCTCAAAATGATCTCTTATAATTTTAGGTTTAATCTGAATTTCTTTTCCAAGCCAGCAACCAAATTTAATAGCTGTTCCCAGCTTCTGCCTTGGAGTAGATAGAATACTGTTAGATCATAATAAATAGCTTATTCATAGTTTCAGAATTATATGGATAGGAATGAGTCGACCTTTTAAAGATCTCAAATCTATATTATAAAGTGTTTTAAAAATGATTATTGCAAAGCAAGAAAAGGGATAAAAAATTAGAATACTCAGTTTAGGCTAGTCCTGAGCAGACCTTGGGACATACTTCTGAGTAGACATGTATAAGATTGTGCTGTTAATTCGTTGCTTTATATTGCTTTTTCTGGAGCAGAGCTGTTCCTCTCAAGCAGGCAAAAGTGTGAGGAAGTGAAATAATCTGCTGATTGGAAAATAACCCATGCAGAAATAGAATGTTTCTGTGCAGAAGGTGATATTGCTCCATCCTACAGTGTTCTGTGTGCACCTTGTCCAACAGCCAGGCAAAGGATTTCAGCACTGATTCTATTGAATTGCTCACGTGCCTTAAGGGCAATGTCTCTGCCAGAAAGCCGGAGACCTCGAGAGCAATGTCTTGCATCAGTTCTTAACAACTTGGTTGTGTTTTAGAGCCCCACATCCTAAAGGCCTTCCCATTATTTTCTGCAAGGGGGAGTCACCTCACACTTTTACAGGCATTCATCATTGAATGTACTGATATTGTGCCAGTCTTTTAATTAGGGGTTTTGGAGGGAAATAGAGGTTACCAATCTTTTATTAATTTAAATTAATAGGTGGAATCAGGTGCACCCACCTAGACAACACATACATAACTCTTAGAATGAGAGAGTCCCATGAGTGAACTTGCCCCAACTCATTTTTAAAATCTTGGCAGGAAGGGGTGTCTACTGTTGGGATACCACTGTAGCTGCTATTTGGTTATAAACCTCTTGCCTAGGAATCTTGACTTCTGGACCTTGCTCCTGAGTCTGTTACTAGCTTGAATAAAGATATTTCCCTTAATTTTTAGCACGAGTTGCTGTCATTTTGTTTAGGGATGGGAGCCTGATACAGATAATCAATTTCCTCCAAGCATATATCTTGACACTATGCTAGAGTAGGAGAGATGTAGTCTGTTTTCCTCTCCGTTTAATGTAATATTTTCAGAAGTACTGTTTTCTTCTTCAACTTAAATGTGCCACCTACGATAATTAATACAGATTGTGATGGGCATTCTGCTAAATAAAACATCAACCCTCCCCTTTTTACCTCTTTGCAGCTATTCAGATATCCTGATTGAGCGGGAAGTTTTAATGCAAAAATATATTCATCTAGTTCAGATTGTAGAGACAGAAAAGATTTCAGCCAATCAGTTACGACATCAGCTTGAAGACCAAGACACAGAAATTGAAAGGCTTAAATCAGAGGTATGTTCCGATATGATGTGCAGGTTACATTTTATCATAACCTTTATGAGCCAATTTATATATTAGGAATGCAATCTACAGTGGTGCCCCGCAAGACGAATGCCTCGCAAGACGGAAAACCCGCAAGACGAAAGGGTTTTCCGTTTTCAGAGGCGCTTCACAAGACGAATTTCCCTATGGGCTTGCTTCGCAAGACGAAAATGCCGAAAATTTTTGAGGTTTTTTCCCGCTCCAAAACCCCTTTTTCTGAAGCGCTAAGCTGCTAATAGCCTTTTAGCAGCTAAACCGCTAATCCCTTAAGCCTTAAAAAGCCGTTAATAGCCCTTAAACTGCCAATAGCGCTAATAGCGCTAATCCGCTAATGGGCTTGCTTCGCAAGACGAAAAAACCGCAAGACGAAGAGACTCGCGGAACGGATTCTTTTCGTCTTGCGAGGCACCACTGTACTTCCCTTTTGAGTCAATGTTTCCCCCCCAAAAAAACCAACAACCCTTAAATTATTATGTGAATGAATTGAACCTTAGGTTAATTGTGAAGTAATCACCACTGAGTATGTAGACTTAGATTTCCTTGCCTGATAATTTTCCTGACTTCATCCGTAATCTTCATTAATGATGCAGACTTTTAAAACTGCAACAGAATAATGCAATTTTATTTTACTCTTTGCCATTTTTTTTTAAAAAGTCGTGTAGCATGGTATTCTATTTCATTTTCCTAAAGCAAGAATTTACATGTTCTTATCCACCAAGCTAAAATGCATCCTACTAGCCACCTGTTGTGGCCTGCTAAGTGCTAAGTCCTGTTTTTACAGTCTCAGGCAGCCAGAGACCACAGATGTCCTGGTGACTGCTATGGTATGTGGGGCTTCATAGATCACAGGTTGTGCACACCTACCCTAGAGTAACGCAAGCCTAAGAAGCCTCAAAGATCTGGAAATTAAGGGTATTGAAGTCTCAAGTTAGATTCCGGAACTGAGAATTCTGAGTAGAAAACCCTAACAGTCATGGGCTTTTCTTATTTTATTTCTTTTAACAGATTGTAGCTCTTAACAAAACAAAAGAACGAATGCGACCTTATCAAGGCAACCAAGAAGAAGAAGATCCTGATATTAAGAAAATCAAAAAGGTAAATTTCTGTTTAAATGGAAAAGAGTTTATAAAATAATTTGTCAACACCTTTCTTTGAATTAGAAGAAATAATTTATTATGCGTAAGACTTCCATTCAGCTCAGTATGTGTTGAATTTTAAAACTGCAGCAAGATCACCTAATATCTGAAGTATACTATTTAGTCGAGCAGGCAGATAATGGTGAATTGGGGTAGATGTATGTACAGTGCATATCACGTTACCCAGTATAAACTGCTTGAAAAAGGTTTACTGACCATTGTGTTTTCAAGCCACTTTAATTAAGATTTCTTTTCCTTATGATTTTACTTCATCTAGCCCAATCCACAGATATGTGTGCATTGCTCTGTATTTGACACTGTAGCTCAGTGGAAGAGTAAATGCTTTGCATATGCAAAAAATTCCCTGGTTCAGTCCAAGTAGGGCTGGAAAGGACTGCTGTCTGAACTGCTGGAATGAGTTATCATAGGCAGTACTGAACTAAAAGGACTATTGGTTTGACTTGGTGTAAGGCAACCATGCCTGGCACCAGCATACAGCGAACTGGGACATATGGAAGCTCTCACAGCACTGCTTCTGTGCCTACTGCTCCTAGTCACTTGCCCACCCATGATAATGGTGGCGGTATTCATTGGAGCCTAAGCTCTGCATGCTAATTAATGGCTGATCCCACCTCCCAACGGATGTACATCGGGGCGGGAATAGCATAATTAACCCATCAGCACCAGGGAATTTGTGGATGTGCAGTTGATTAGCATTGCTGTTAGGCTTCTCCTTCTGCATGGCCTTCTCACGGCTCTAATGGTACTGCTTTACCCACCTGCCTACAATTACATTGATGGAGAGTTCTACCCATCTACATATAAGGATTTTTTCCATACAAAGGTGTAAAGGTAAAGGTACCCCTGCCCGTACGGGCCAGTCTTGCCAGACTCTAGGGTTGTGCGCTCATCTCACTCTAGAGGCCGGGAGCCAGCGCTGTCCGCAGACACTTCCGGGTCACGTGGCCAGCGTGACAAGCTGCATCTGGCAAGCCAGCGCAGCACACAGAACGCCGTTTACCTTCCTGCTGGTAAGCGGTCCCTATTTATCTACTTGCACCCGGAGGTGCTTTCGAACTGCTAGGTTGGCAGGCGCTGGGACCGAGCGACGGCAGCGCACCCTGCCGCGGGGATTCGAACCGCCGACCATGCGATCGGCAAGTCCTAGGCGCTGAGGTTTTACCCACAGTGCCACCCGCGTCCCCATCTACAAAGGTGTACATGTGTACAAAGTTTACTCCCCTGCTCACAGCAATGTCTGAAGATTGCAGAGGTGCAAGAAGAAGAAGAAGAAGCTACACACACACACACACACACACACACACACACACACACACTTCAAAGGCCATTAAGAATGTGTTCTTCTTTTGTTGAATTACCAGGTTCAGAGTTTTATGCGAGGTTGGTTGTGTAGAAGAAAATGGAAGACAATTGTCCAGGATTACATTTGTTCTCCACATGCAGAAAGTATGCGAAAGAGAAATCAGATCGTTTTCAACATGGTTGAGGCTGAATCTGAATACGTACATCAGCTTTACATCCTTGTGAATTGTTTTCTAAGGCCGTTAAGAATGGCTGCAAGTTCAAAGAAACCACCAATTAGCCATGATGACGTCAGTAGTGTATTCCTCAACAGGTACCCCATGTGTTTATATATTTAATTACTTAATTAAAATATGTCCAGACCTCTTTCATCATCAAATATGAATGTATACAAAGGGCAGTTTAAAAAACGGGTAAAGAGAAATAAAACAAATACAATAAAGTTAAAGATAAAGCAGCAGTACTGTAGAATGTAATCACAGTGCAATCGGGTACATCTTTAGAATTGAGTTCAATGAGATTTACTCGCAGATAAGCATAGCTTGGATAAAACAAGTATTTGATGTATTTTGTAAATCTTGTTCCATTATGATGGAATGAAGTAAATCCAGCTTTGGCAATTTCCCAACTTTCTTCTTCAGAGTATTTCAGTCACAGCTTTTTTCTTTTTTTCTTTTTAAAAAGATTCAGGTAGAAGTGTAGATCTTTTGCCTTCTTGAAGGCAAAAAATCTTTCCCTGCCCCCGAAAATAAAAAATAAATAAATCATGCTACATAGATGAGGTCCAAAAGTTAGTCAGTAACATACTTTTGTTTATTTGATAAAAAAATTACAACCCACTTCTTCCAGATGTTTTGAACTATAGCTATTTATGCAGTAATGTTCAAAGAATATCTTCTAATGACAGAGTCCAACTTTTGTTTATTGTTCCAACTTTTATTTCTTCGCAGTGAGACTATAATGTTTCTTCATGAAATATTTCATCAAGGATTAAAAGCAAGAATAGCAAACTGGCCTACTTTAATTTTAGGTAAGTGCTCTTCACTAGGCCATAATTATTTTTGCATGGCCATATGGGGATATTAGGAGCAATTGCATCCTCTCTTTGCAGATGTCAAGTGTGTTTTTCAGAAGATATAACCATTTTAGGAAGGTCTCTGCATATCAGTTCCACTGTTTAAAGTATACAACTTCTGTCAAGAGAGGAAAGGTGGTAACACTATTCCTTGTTAGGATTTCAGATTTTGCAATTTTGGATGTAGATAATTTGCACTTAATGTTCTGTTTTATTTCTAAATGTGACCTATGAAAAAAAGTGGATGGCAGCAACAATTTACTTTTCCCTTTGTTCTGTATAGCTGATTTATTTGATATCCTGCTGCCAATGCTGAATATTTATCAAGAATTTGTTCGGAATCATCAATATAGTCTACAGGTCCTTGCAAACTGCAAGCAGAACAGAGATTTTGACAAACTTTTGAAGCAGTATGAAGCCAACCCTGCCTGCGAGGGCAGAATGCTCGAGACATTCCTTACTTACCCCATGTTTCAGGTATTTTTGTTGTTACAGTGGTTTTGTGCATGTTATAAACACTACTTATATCATTTGGTTAGTAATACTAATGGCTGTTGCTCTAGCAGATTGGTTGTTGGTTGTTGTTGGCATCCATCTGTCTTGGGAGGCAAAGGAAGAGTGCGCCTTTGGGGGTAAAGTAAAACCATTGGAGAGTTACAGCACCTGCCGTGGCTGTAGAGGCTGATACAAAAGGGACGTGTTTTGTTGCAAGTGAGCCAGTACAGAAGGTGTCCTGTTTTGATGCTACAGGTGCACCATGGCGTTTCTTTTCTCTGCGCTCCTCCCAGCAGTCATTCCTCCTCTGGTTACTGCTGTGGACAACCTGACTGTCTTGTCTCCAGGTACTGTGATCGTCTGCAAGGCTTATAACCATATGGCGGGGTTAAGGTTACCAGCCTTTATGTCACATTTGCAGACATTTTTGTAACACAAAGAGTTGGTGTGCCGGCAGGCCAAGTACCTGAAGCTTTTGGGGAACTTGCCATCTTCCATTCTGTGTATGTGACAAAGCCAGTGTAGACGTCGCTGAGTCAGGGCTATGAGCAAGATGGGAATGTGGACTTGGGAAAGCACATCTTTATTTGAGACTCTATACTGCCAGGTGATGCACAAAATCGTCCTGGCGCAGCACATGTGGAAAGGCATTGCTGCATCACTCCTGGTGGTTGTAAGTTGCCTACAACTCACTTGCATAAAGTAGAGTGCTCAACACACGCCTGATAGACCTTCATCTTGGTATTGGTCATTAGCACCACATTTTCCCTTACCTTTTGGGCATGTCTGCCTTGCCAATTCACTTTTCTAGGTCAGATTTGATGGAATGGTTGCTTGTTGTGGTGGAACCCAGATAGACAAAATCATCTACTACTTCAAGTCTGTGGTCACCAGTTCTGATGTGTGGAGTGCTGACAACGTCCTGTCCCAGAGTGTTGGTCTTTGTCAGGCTGATGGTGAGGCTGAACTCCATGCAGGCTTGGGCAAAATGGTTGATGAGTCTCTATAGAGCTTCCTTGGAGTGTGCTGTCAAGGTTGAGTCATCTGCAAACAACATCTCTATAGCTGTATATTTTATCTGGTGGAAGGGTCTTGAGCATAACAACCTTTTATATTACAGTCAGAATTCGAAAGAGCTTTTAATACTTTTTGTTCAATATATTTTTGAAGACATTTTGTTTTTGTTTTTAATTATTTGTTCCTATATCCAGTGGTTGTGTCGTAAATGAAATTTTCTGCTATCAAATTAAATTAAAATCTGTTAATTATAGCACATGCAGTCTGAATGCTGACAGTGAAGAAAAGCAGTTCCTGCAAATTCAAGTCATGTTTTTTTTAAAAAAATGCACACACTTATGTAAAACTCGCATCAAGACCTCTGAATCCACCTAGAAACTAGGCACTAGACATGCTCACTGTCTCATTCTGTCAATAAACCCTAGCAGCAGAAAGCAGCAGCAAACACAAGTCTTCAGTCACTGTTGTAAACCTAAAGAAAAATAAAGTGCAAAGACAGGCTCTTCTTGGAGGAACAGGGAATTAGCCTGGGAAAAGCAGCCTGCAGAAATAAGTGTAGAATCAGGGGACTAAAGTGTTTCTTTTATGTTTGGAGGAATATAGGTTTCTATGCTACATTGTCAGCTTTAAGCAGTAGCAGATGGTGGGGCAGAACTGTGGGGCTCACCTGACCTCCGGTCAGTGGCATACCAAGATAGAGAGAAATGAGGCGGCGGCAAGGTTGGCACAGTACCAATGGACCAGTGGGCACTTTGGATCAGCTCTGCTACTGCATTTGCACCTTGATCTTGTAGCTGCACACACACACGGAAACGCAGCAGTGATCCAACTGGCAGGAGGTTTTCGAGCATCTTGGATGCCAAATGTTTCGGTTTTCGAACGCCGAAAACCCACAAGTAATAGCTTCCATTTTCAAACACACCTCGGAAGTTGAACGGCTTCTGAGACGAGTCTCTCAGTTTTCTCCACTGAAATTGCCGACTGCCTATTGCTCCTCGGTTGTCGAACATTTTGGAAGTCAAACGGTCTTCAGGAACAGATTTCGTTTGACACTGAGGTTCCACTGTATAAGAATGAACTCAACTAAGCTTCAGTCTTACCTACTGCCCCATGCCTCCTCTAGTGTATCCCCAAGGAAGAGATGGAAGCTTTTATTTCTGTTTCAAATTAACTGCAGTTTTTTGTGTCATTGAAATCCAGACAAACTGTGGTTAATCTTAACTATACTTTGCTGAAACAAGACAACTTCAGGCAATACCTTATGGAGCTGGCATGTTTCCATAAATTATAGTTCAGATTAACCACAGATTAAGGTCCAGAAAATATGATGCACTTCAGTTAGTCTGAAATTAAAGTGAAAGCTTCCAGTCTCTTCCTCATGAGGAGGGCAGGGAAAGAGTGTACAAGCCCAAGGTGCACTGAGGTGTGTTTTCATGATTTAATTTTCAGCATTAAATCCAAATGCAGCCATTATTTGTCAGCCTTATACAAACCTACTCCAGGATTTTCATTTTATCATGGGATAAAGTGTTTTGGTAGCCTGAGATTGATGGGCTTCATGATAGACATATCGGTTTTGCATGTTAAACACATTTAAGACTAGTTGAACAACTGGAAAGGAAGGCCTCTATTCGGCTTGACATCCAGGCAACTAATTCTATGTAAAAACTAATGGGTCTAGATGGGACTATGCATCCACATTCACCTCCTGGCAGTTAAAGAGGCCTAGATGAACAGTATGGTGTAGACTGGGGTGCATCTGCATTCACTGCACATCTGGAAGACAGAATCTCTGCTACTGAATTGGGGCTACTGATAGTTTTTCAAGTTACTTATTTATCCTGCAGATTTCTTCTTAATGTAGAAAATATTTTAGTTGAGTGAGTTTATGCTGATAGAAGAAAATAAATGCAAAGAATTAAAAAACAATTTTCTTTTTAAATGTTCATTTTTTTATTATTTCAAGACCAAGTGTGCTTTTAAATATAAATTTGCTGATAATCCCTTTCACCCATCTTTAGATTCCTAGATACATAATAACCCTCCATGAACTTCTGGCTCACACACCGCATGAGCACGTAGAAAGAAAAAGCCTTGAATTTGCTAAATCTAAGCTAGAAGAGCTTTCAAGGTGAGACTCCTTTTGTTCTACGAATATGAGGCTAAAACGGAAACTGTGGATTACAAAATCAATGTGTTATTTTCAAAAGATTGAATTATTGTATCTTTGGGCACAGCAAAAATAAACATGCAGTGTCTCCAGAGAGCTGAATTTAACTTTTAAGAGACCACTCAAAGGCCAGCATTGCATTGTGTAAGCATAGTTGCGCCTAAATTACTGATAGGGGTTTATTTTATTTTATTTTGGTCTTGAGCCGAATTTAAATAGTCTGAGTCTCCCCACTTGTGATTCCCAGCAACTGACATTCAGAAGCATATTACCTCCAGTGGTGGAAACAGAGCATTGCCTAAGAGAATAAAGCTATAATAATAAGTAATTCAAGAATAAATCCACCTAAAACACAGGAATATAACCAAACATGCCAACCTGGAAAAACAAACTAGGTGTACAACATGCTGCAGTACAAAGGAAATTTATATTTTAAAAGCCTTTGAGTGGTGCTAAAAGGACACTAGGACGTGGGTGGCGCTGTGGGTTAAACCACAGAGCCTAGGACTTGCTGATCAGAAGGTTGGCGGTTCAAATCCCTGCGACGCGGTGAGCTCCTGTTGCTCGGTCCCTGCTCATTCCAACCTAGCAGTTCGAAAGCACGTCAAAGTGCAATTAGATAAACAGGTACCACTCTGGCGGGAAGGTAAATGGCGTTTCCGTGCGCAGCTCTGGTTCTCCAGAAGCGGCTGAGTCATGCTGGCCACATGACCCGGAAGCTGTACGCTGGCTCCCTCGGCTAATAAAGCGAGATGAGCGCCACAAACCCAGAGTCGGCCACGACTGGACCTAATGGTCAGGGTTCCCTTTACCTTTACCTAAAAGGACACTAGACAAGCTTCTTCAGAGAAAGCATTTCATATGCAAGTTCCAATGCTAAAAAGACTTTCTAGCCATCACCTAGCTAGCCTCACAGGGTGGGACTTGGCAGAGAGTTGCTCATGATGAAGATAATAAGGTATGGGAAAGCTATATTTGCTTTATGCATGCACGTCATTTCTTGAAGCTGAACATTCCCTTTTCTCTTTGCAACAGAGTGATGCATGATGAAGTGAGTGACACAGAAAACATACGGAAAAATCTGGCAATAGAAAGAATGATAGTAGAGGGTTGTGATATATTATTGGACACCAGCCAAACTTTTATACGACAAGGTAAGACCATTTTCTTTAGCATGCATTTCTACAGTATTAAGAGAGCATAGCTGAAAACCAGAGTTAATGTTGGCATCATTGGGAAAAATAAGGGTGCAATATATAGCTGGCACCATAAGTGTGCGATTGTCCAGATACAATTCATGAATATTAACCCCACAGTTTTGGGCTGCTGCTGAGCCCCACTTCTATGCTGTTTTTTTTCCAGGGGTCATGAAAAACAGCAGCACAATAATAGTAAAGCACCCGTGGGAAAGTAACATACACAATAACCGGACTATCGTCTTCAGTGGACCAGAAATTATCTACAGCAACATGGAAAATAGGTCTGTCTGGCCAATAGATGTTGCAGTCCCAGATGATGCCAACATTCGGGCAAAAGCACAAGAGAAACTTGGAGTACTTGAAGCTTTGTCAAATGGTGGAGAGATTGTGAGGAATGAAAACAGCTGTCTTTTGTTTCCGTTTTTCATCTGTGCTTCAGGAACAGCTCAAAATGATACAGTCTGATAAAAAATTTTCCCTTCAGATTGTCTTTTCAGTGCCAGAGCCAGAGTAGGAGAAAAGTTATGAGAGTATTACATTATCTGGTATACCTGAAATGCCCAGGGGCATGCATGTCTTCTGGAAGACCTCTGCTGTGGCTTTTTGTGGAAGCTCAGAATTTATGGTACACAACTATGTGCAGTGCAGGTTAACGTAGTCATATATGTAGGGTATCCATTATCAACTAAATATCTGGCATGAGCCCCCTTTAAGAAAAGTAGCTGCGACCCAGGAGGCCAGCTCCTGGAGAGTTAGAGTTGTGGCCTGGCTGGAGAAGCTTGTTACTCTGTGCAGAATAAAGTTCGTTCTCCCATCCACTCAGCTTGTAGTGAGTCTCTGTGTAAACAGCAGAATATAATACAATGTACACCAGGCACCTTCCAGATGTTATTGGATTCCAGTTCCATCAGCCGCAGCCATCATGGTCCAGTATCAGTTATAGGGATGGAAGGATTCCATTTAGCTTCTCTTAGTTTCTCCTTTTCATCAGTCTAAAATTCAGCTCTCCACATTTATGGATTGAAAAATTCTCATCAGAATTCATGTGAACTGAATCTAATTTCACCTGAAGGGACATAGTTTCCTTGCCTCCAATACACACTTTTATCAACCTCAGTTGCCCAAGTACCACTTCTTCTGTAGCCAAAATTTCAACAACAGGTTCCAGGGGAACCCAAAGGTTTTCAGAAGTACAAACCAAATCCTTCCAGAACAACGTGATGGAAGGGGAACCTCAAGGCAGCCCAGTGAAGTTGAACATGATGAGTAGGAATTAAATGCTGAGTGACTGTTGGATGGGGGATGGAACAAAGTATATTAGAAAAGGGCAAAGCTGGTTGGCTGGAATCCCGAACAACAGCAGCATTTTGCCCTGCAGTGTTTTGTTGCAGGCCCAGTTTATGATCCATGAATGTTTCCAAGAAGAAAATGAGAAATGAAGCTACTGACACCAGTAGGAAAACTCCATTAGGAAAGTCTGTAGCCACTTGCTCAGCTCTGTTTTCCAGCAACCACACTGAGCAAGCGTCATATACTCGATGAAGCTTGCATTTTTTTGGTCTTGTTTTCAAAAAGAGGACAGGCAGTGTTTATCTTAAAATTTCCCACTGTTCTGATTGAAAACAATTTTCTGCTTCAGAAGTTTTAAAAGTGCCACAGATTGAAATTCTCATCTTGTGGAAGTCATATTGAAAAAGCAACACATGACAAAGAAATGGCAAATCCTTGATCTTGTTATAAATATTATTGATGGCTGGAAGAATTCCACACATCTACAAGTTGATGCTTATGCATTTTAAATGCTCTTTTTAGCATTCTGAACAGCTGATACAAAAACAAACAACAGAGACCTCATCTGGTCTCCTAGGAATTTAAAGTGTTCTCTCAGCTGTCAAAGGTTTTCCTCTGATCAGTAGGGCATTATCTGCCAATGATCTGGATTTAAAATGGCTGTGGAAGTGACAGGTGTAAGACTTGGCACTGGCACCAACAGTCAGTGTACCTGGCACTAACTCAACCCCTTTTTGATGGTCCTTTGGATCGCTAATGCTGCAATTCTACACATAGGTACCAGGGAGAAAGCCTCCTTAAAATCAATGGGACTTTCTTCAGCATACAGTGGTACCTCGGTTTATGAACTTAATCCGTTCCGGAAGTCCATTCTTAAATTGAGACCATTCTTAAACCGAGGTGTGCTTTCCCTAATGAGGCCTCCTGCTGCCGGTGCCCTTCCACCGTTTAGCTTCTGTTCTTAGACCGAGTTTGCAAATTGGGGCACTACTTCCGGTTTTGCGGAGTTCGTAAACCAAATAGTTCATAAACAGGGTTGTTCTTAAACTGAGGTACCACTGTATTTATCTTACTTATTTCACAAGATTTATTACCACTTGATTGTCATAAAACCTCAAAGCAATTTACAGAAAGAATAGATAAGTATAGGTTTGTATGTTGAGTCTGAGAAACAGCTTGTTCTGCAAAATGTACAACTATATAAATTTAAATATTTGTTAGAAATTGCATTGCTGGTCTTTAAACTTCTCACTTTCATGGTAACACACAACTTTGCTGAAGCTAAGCAGTGTATTTTTGAATGTATTGGTAAAATTATACTTGAAGACCAGAAAGTTTTACTTTACTTGTGTGAATTTCCTTGTATGACTAACTCCATGTTGTAAGTAGAGTGTAAAAACAAAACAAAAAGCAACCTCCATTCTAATGGAATTATTATGTTGTGTGTAAATTCTCTATGCTGTAAATTCTCTATGTAGCATACCATTTGCCTATACTTCTGTGTATTACAGTATTATCACTGAGTAACTGTTCATATCTGTGCCAAAATTGTGCAGAACCCAACATTGCATGAGTGAACTTCTGTTAATGCAGTGGGACATCCCTTCCTCAACCTTCCTGCAACCCCTGAAACAGATCTTGAGGGTGTATGGAATGCTGCCAAGAGGAGGAGTGGAAGATGGAATTAAAGTCCTTTCTGCTCGTGTGTGTGTGTGTGTGTGTGTGTGTGTGTGTGTAAAGTAGTCTTAAGCATATTTACTTGGAAGCAAGTTTCACTGCATTCATTTGGTTTACATTTTGATTTAAAATAACTTCTAGGCACGTTAAAAAAAACACATTCACCTTCACAGAGTCTCATGTGACCTGATATCATGCTTAAAGCGTTCTTATTTGATTGAGTTAGCCTGTGTGTTTAGCCTTTGTGAGCCAGTGACCCTTAGAAAGAAACAGCATTGGCATGTAAATTTTGCATGCATAGGAGCTGAAGCACATATGATGAATCCATTGGTTGTGGGTCACTTAGAGCCCTGCTTTGGGAAGTGCTTTTTGCAATATCCATCATCTTTAGGCACTTACTTCCTCATATGTATGTATAGGTATTGAGCCTTAATGCCTCAGTAATGTCTGATTCTGCATTGTGTGTGAATTAATAAACTATAGTATAACAACATTTTTAATAGTACCTTTTTATTACTATAAAATGAAATATTGCATTCTCAAAGGCACATATTTTCAGGGCTCTGGACAATGTTATTTAAAAAAGTGAGAAAAATCACTTCACAGCTACTTTAGAAAAATCACCTGTTACAGTACTCTCTGTTCAAAACTTGTTTTGATTTCTTTCAAGCTCTGAGACCCAATACTAGAGAAAGCTGTTTTCCCTCCTGAGTTAAGACAATTTGGATGCAAGGGGTATGAATGAACTTTCCCAAAAATACGTTTAAAAACATGCTTGTGCAGGTTCATCTGAGTTAATGGATGTAGTTTAGGGTCGCGGGTGGCACTGTGGTCTAAACCACTGAGCCTTGCCGATCGGAAGGTCAGCAGTTCGAATCCCCACGACAAAATGAACTCCCATTGCTCTGTCCCAGCTCCTGCCTATCTAGCGGTTCGAAAGCACGCCAGTGCAAGTAGGTACCACTGTCGCGGAAAGGTACCGTAAATGGTGTTTCCGTGCACTCTGGTTTCTGTCACTGTGTTCCGTTGTGCCAGAAGTGCTTTAGTCATGCTGGCCACATGACCCAGAAAGCTTTCTGTGGACAAACCACAGGCTCCCTTGGCCTGAAAGCGAGATGAGTGCCGCAACCCCTTAGTCGCCTTTGACTGGACTTAACCATCCACGGGTCCTTTACCTTTACCTTTATATAGTTTGGGACCTAAGATTAGTTGGACCTTGGTTTAAACTTCCATTCTGCTATGGGAATTTAAGGTATCTTCACATTTTTAAGTCCTTTGTGTGTGGGGGGGGGGTTAATTCTTCGTTTGGAAGATTGTTATTGTACCTTTGCAAATTAAATATATATATATTTCCAGTTGGCTTGTAAATTAAAAACAGTAATAGAAATTACACATAATGGATAAAATTCTTCGGAGGGGAGGCAACCTTGGCTAGTTGGGCACCACTTCCTCCCACCATGTTTTAGAGAGACTCCCAATATTATGGAGAAGATTTGCATAGGGCACAAGCACTGTAAGAGAAAGGGCGGGCTCAGAAAGTCACCCCCCCCCCTTTGACTAGTAGGAGTGACCCAGGAGAAATCTGGGCCCCAAGTGGCAATCTTAACAACTGCGTGGTCTCATAAGAAGATCCTAAGCAATTTGCTAGGCCTATACCTATATATCAGTGCCATAAATGAGTAAAAAATTGTTCTGGTACAATGTGGAGACTGTTTGGTGGCCGTTATTGTCTATTTGAACTAAAATAACACATCTTGGGCACATATTTTCAGGATTCTGGGCAATGGAAGTAAGGTTTCTCATCCCACTGTTGTTTTTTTCTGTGTCTCAATATTGCAATATAATTGCTGCTGTCATGCAGGCTAAGCTGCCTTTCAGCTATTACAGTGGCTGATATTTCATCAAAT
Source organism: Podarcis tiliguerta (assembly GCF_965153285.1). NCBI lineage: Eukaryota > Metazoa > Chordata > Lepidosauria > Squamata > Lacertidae > Podarcis > Podarcis tiliguerta. The sequence goes on along the minus strand of NC_139544.1, from coordinate 33,147,619 downwards.
GGCTCCTTTAAAATGGAAAACCTTTTAAGACCCAACCTGAAAAGCAGCAGTCCCCAATCAGCGGTTTCCACCAGAATGATGCTGCAGTGGTCCTACCCCACCATAAGCCTTTTCAGCTTTTCAGAGTGTACCTGTTTTGACAGAATGGCTGCCTCCATGACAAACCTACTTATCCCATTATATAATCAAACTGTCACTCTTCTTTGTATTTTATCCCTCTACTTGAAGACATTATGGTTAAATTATTTTTATTCCAATAGCTATAGCAAGAAAGAAAAAGAAACAAAGAATCTGTTCAGGCCCCAGTCCTACCATTAAGCAAATGTGGGAATGCAGGGAGGAGCATAACCCCCTAAGTCTAGCTTGCTGGCCTCAGGTGTGGCATAGAAAGCTGCTCCTTCACCAGTATTGAAGTAAGATTTAAATGCCACTTCTGTGCATAAAAATGGGGAGAATAACTTGGATGCCAAAAGATCTGTGTTGCATATTTGCTAGGAACTATACCACACTCCACCCTGCTGAAAACTTATATTCAAAAAAGCAATGATTTAAAAACAATTAAACATTAGTATGTATCTGCCAGCAAATTTTTTGATGCTACCGTGCCAAACATTGCCACGCTCCTGATGCACCTTTACTTGCAGGATGGAAAGGAAGGGAAAGCAATTGTAAATTCTCAGCACACACTTTTCAGATTTCTGTTCAATGTGGTTTGCTTGTATTGTTTTCTGGTTCTGGGCAAATCTGAGGGTTCAAAATAAAGGGGGGAAATCATTTGTTCAGGAGTGCACCAGAAATAGTTAAGATCACAGCATTAAAGCATTGAGGAAGTAGTGAACACAGAAAGGAGAGCAGCAAATAGTCTGCAACCATCTGTGGAGCAATTTGGACCGCAATTTCCCCCAATTTATCAGATGATCCCTGTTATCGGGTAAATCCAAATCTACAGGGGAAAAGCATAAAGACTGGTGTTGTCTGAGAGTAATGTCATATGGACTACACAAATAAAAAGGAGAAGGTTAACAGCTGCAAACACACAGTAACCTCTGGTGAGGACAAGTCCACAGGATGAGATAAAAAAAATAAATCCATTTACAAGACATGTTGAAAAATGGACTTCAGTAGGTATCAAAAACAAAAAAACAAACAGTAGAGACGGCAACTGTCTGGCATGTAATGGGAGGAACTTCTATTAATGTTTTGTCATTATTTTATTTTATTATTTTATTATTATTTTAATGTTTCTGTTCTTCTGGAAAAGTTTTAGAGATGTATAAAACAAACTTTTAGTAAACAGTCCCACCGGTGGTTGCTTTAAGATCAGTGGTTGGAATTGCATTACTTTGTTATCCTGAGAGAAAATAAGTACTGGTAATTTTGAATAGCAAAGGCAAATTGATTTTTGCTGTTGCCCAGAGAGTCTAGTTATTGGGTGATTAAGAAATATGAATGAAGTATTTTTTTTAATTGTTTGCTGAATTTTGTCTTACAATTGATATTCTTTTTGTGTAATTGAAATGCTGTAGCCCTCTACAGTTAGGTTGCTTAAATTCCGTTGACTTCAGTCCTGTGCATTGGCCTTAAACTGCCTATGCACAGGATTACAGTCAAACATTTTCCTGCAGGATAACCCATTGTAGTGTTTGTTGCACCACAGCTCCTATCATCCCTGACTCCTGGCCATGCTGCCTGGACAAAGATGGGAGCTGGCCACAACATCTAGAAAACACCACACTGGCTACTCCTACTTTAGTGAAACCAGTGTAATTAGGATGGTCATCTCTACTTGCCGCACATGGTGTGCTAAGAGAGATATACATAATATCAAATAGATAATGAGGTATAGAATGTGAAGGACTCCACTTATTAATCTTATATTTACAATGTACCATTTGCTTTTGTAATCACTAGGTACTCTTATTCAAGTACCTTCCGTTGAGAGGGGGAAACTTAGTAAAGTCCGCCTGGGATCATTATCTTTGAAAAAAGAAGGAGAAAGACAATGTTTTTTATTTACAAAACACTTTTTAATTTGTACAAGGAGCTCTGGAGGAAAGCTGCATCTACTTAAGGTACAGTTTTTTCATAGCTACGTCATTTACATTTAGCATGGTGGAATGTAGAGCATAAAGTTCCGAATTCTGGTGTTTCTCACAACATGTTACATTTCATTACTGCATGGTAGTTTAATTTAGGACATGAAGGATTTTATGTATTTCAGTAAATTGAGCCACTGAGGCAATGCACAAGAATTGCCTGGAAACGGTATCTCAGTATGGGAAAACTTATAATTTGAACAGAGTGTTAGCTTTTCTAAACTAATTGAAATTGAAATCTGGCCACGGAAATGTTACAGGAACAATTTTATTGCAAGGGACACACCATCCATTGCACGCCTTCAGCAACCAGCTGGTCGCATGGCTTAACGTGGCTGAAGGTTGGATTGGCCCTCTATATATATATATAATGCCGTTTCCAATGATATAGCCTTCCAGTATAACTTTACAGTGAAATACTTTTCTTGAATTATTCCCCTACGTGGATTGAAACTGTAATGTATTCAAATCTGAAAAAAATAGGTCTGCATTAATCTGTTTTTCTGTTTGGGATTCAGATACCTTATTTATTATATTCACGTATTTCTCCCATGGAGTTGCTAGGCTGGTATGAATGAGTGTGCCATGCCATTAATCCTATCAGTAAAATTGATTTTATTTGCTGTTGGATAATACACTGTAGAATTATTTTAATTGGAAAAAGGAACACATGCAGCTTAAATTTATCTTCATTTTTTTTTTGGAATTAATAATGTTCTTGATTTTTGCAAGTGTGTCCAGCTATTGGAACAATCCTTTCTAGGAGACTGTGTAACATTAAATTGCATAATTTTGCATAATTTTAAGTGAGGGAGAGAGGATAAAATAGATTGCTGAAAAAGGTATTATTTATATCCCTAGGCAGGAGGTGTTCTCTCGTTAATAGAATGCACACTAATTGAGGAGGCTGATACGAATGATGATGACTGTAAGTTATATCAAACTGTTTAATATAATTATAATGTTTACACAAACATTATTGTATTTTCCTGAACAATTTATAATGAATACAGTCCCCAGATAATGTGTCTGTCGCAGCTCCCAAGAAAACACAGGATTGAAATCTACATACCACAAGCCTTTCCTGCCTCTCATAAATTGGTCGACCTCTACTGCTGCTTCCATCAAAACCACTTCCCTCAGTCCACCAGAGGAAGGCAGACTGGGATGGTCATAACTGTGCTATACTCAGCAGCTGTTTGGCAGGCTGAGAGGGGTTTGATTGCCAGTGCCAACGACTGGAGAGCAGGAAGCGGTGCAGCAGTATTAATATATATATATATATATATATATATATATATATATATATACACACACACACACACACACACACACCCTACCCATCTGGCTGTGTTTCCACAGCAATAGTATCTCCTCTCTCCAGCTGCTTGGTGCAGGAAGAAGGGAGGACTGCTACCCAGAGCCAATCACCTAGAGGATGAAGGGGAGCACACAAGGGATCACTGAGATTGTATTGCACATCTCTCTGCATGTATGTGGGTTCCCTGTGGTGTGTGTGTGTGTGTGTGGTGGGGGGAGAGAGAGAGAGATGTGTATGTCTGAGTGGGACCCAATACTTAACAGTAAATGCTGCCCTTGCGGCTGAAAAAGGTTGTCCAGCCCTGCAATAAAAGGAACGGGAGTGTGCCTAGTTGTTTCATATGAATAGTTGATTTTTAACTGAGAAGTTGGATCAGTAGAAAGTTGGGCAGATTGGGGATGTTGGGGAGGTGGGTCATTGCATCATATCTGATTTAGACCACAATCCAGCGATCGGCAGGAACTAAGACTGCAGTCTCAACACATATACCTTCAAGTTGGCCCCATTGAACTCAGTGGGATTTAAACTCTAAGATATAAAGAATGATGCTCTCAGGTTCAAGTTGCTAAAACAAGAAACCATATGAGGTTTGGGTGGCTTCCTAATTAAGAGCAAACTGCTTGGTCCCTGGGGCACAAACTGGGCCTCTAAGCTTTCCATTGCTGTAGGTTTTCCCAGTCATTTCAGTGGAAGGTAGAATTCTCTATGGGTAGTGGGGATGCATCCATGAAACTTTGTTAAACAAAAATGGGGTATATTTGCATGGAGTTCTGTGCCCTTTCTGTGCCTATAGAACTTCATATTGAGGGACATGTGGACCAGAAATCGAAGCACTAGTTTCGTAAGCTGAAGAACATTTTAAACTTATTTTTCTCAATCAGCAGCTTCCCATGCTGTATGGCAAGCCGTTTCTGAAATAATAAACATCATAAACAGTTTGTGGTATTCCCTGGGAATCCAGTGTTCAAAGTAGAAAAAGTAACTGTGCTAATGAATAGCCCTGGCAGGGGCCTAAATCACTCTTTGGAGTCTTGCCACACTATACACAAACAGATGCTGCATGCAGGACAAATTTATCTGTGTTGTGCCTTGAGTTTTTATGCGCCTCAAATTTCCATCTGTAATTGCTTTGTTCTTTGCTCCCTTTGTGAAGCGAAAGGTTCTGGGCAAGTATTTGGACATCTTGACTTTAAGATTGTGGTTGAACCAGCAGATGCTCCTCCTTTTACCATTGTCCTGTTAGCCCCTTCACGGCAGGAAAAAGCAGCCTGGACAAGTGACATTAGTCAGGTAATTTCACTTTCTTGGAGATTACATGTTTTACTCAGCATGCAATAATAATTTCACGGCTTGATATGTAGGAAATAGAATATTTTGGTATCAGTAACAAAATAGTGTGACCGGGGTTCAACTAAAAAAATTTGTAACTTGCCCATGTTGAACTGGTGCTAAAGGTAAAGGTAAAGGGACCCCTGACCGTTAGGTCCAGTCGTGGCTGACTCTGGGGTTGCGGCGCTTATCTCACTTTATTGGCCGAGGGAGCCGGCGTACAGCTTCCGGGTTATGTGGCCAGCATGACTAAGCCGCTTCTGGCGAACCAGAGCAGCGCATGGAAACGCCGTTTACCTTCCCACTGAAGCGGTACCTATTTATCTACTTGCACTTTGACGTGCTTTTGAATTGCTAGGTTGGCAGGAGCAGAGAGCTCACCCCGTTGCACGGATTCGAACCGCCAACCTTCTGATCAGCAAGTCCTAGGCTCTGGTTTAACCAACATCGCCACCCGCGTCCCGAACTGGTGCTAGTTCAACAATAAAATCAATAATAAATAAATAAATAGACTTTGATAGTGAAGGAGGAAGAAACAGTTAAGAAGAGAGACAATGCAAGATTAGGCTACACCAACTGCACAAAATACGTGTACCTCTTCGAAGGGGTGGATGATTTTGGGTTAGGAATGCCATGAAGTGGAGTACGAACCCTTTTTCAAATGAGGGGCAGACCATGCCCCCTTCTCACATGAATACCAGCACCTGACTTCATGAAAAAATGCTAATTGCAAACACAACCAATTACATTTAAAGTAACTCCTGTAAGGTTGCAAGCCTCATTCTAGTTACTTGAGAACAGTTCAGTTGTGATCTGTAAGCTGCTTGTGAAGCAAGCCAAAAGCAAACAAAGGGACATTCATTTCCCCTCTGCTTTGGTAATATGATTGGTGCTGCAACCTTTAATCTATTTAACTGGTACATTAATCAACTAAAGCTTTAATCACAGATTAGAATTTGCCTCTGATTAATTGGTGGGACCGAAACTAAAAAGCAAAGTTCCTTCAGGATATCCAGATATACTGGTTTCCTCCTCCTCCTCCTCCTCTTTGTACTGAAATTGATGTGAATTAAACTTACTGATGGCTCCCTCCCACCTCCATTTTTATCATATTAACAAATATTTGGATTGGATTTGAGTCATGAATTTGCCCTTGAAATCTTTTTTTTAAAGCTCAATATTCATAAAAATGTAATAAATCCCCCCACCTGGTATGTCCTGAAGCAAATACTTCACCTTTCTATTAAAGGTGAAGCAAACACTTCACCTTTCTATTAATAATTTTTTTTAAAAAAATCACTAATGGTTGTCATCACATTACATATATTTGGAAATACAGAATATGTTGTAGAGTATGGCATCTGTGGAGGGACGCGGGTGGCGCTGTGGGTAAAAGCCTCAGCGCCTAGGGCTTGCCGATCGAAAGGTCGGCGGTTTGAATCCCCGCAGCGGGGTGCGCTCCCGTTGCTCGGTCCCAGCGCCTGCCAACCTAGCAGTTCGAAAGCACCCCCGGGGCAAGTAGATAAATAGGGACCGCTTACTAGCGGGAAGGTAAACGGTGTTCCGTGTGCGGCTCTGGCTCGCCAGAGCAGCGATGTCACGCTGGCCACGTGACCCGGAAGTGTCTCCGGACAGCGCTTGCCCCCGGCCTCTTGAGTGAGATGGGCGCACAACCCTAGAGTCTGTCAAGACTGGCCCGTATGGGCAGGGGTACCTTTACCTTTACCTTTTATGGCATCTGTAACAGAATGTAGGTATTAAAGCAACAGTAGAATTATTTACCTTACTGAACTCAGCAAATAGCAGGAGAATAACCAATAATCATGACATCTCCAAAGTGCAAAGAAAAGGAAATAGTAAAGGCACACAGTTGTAATTATGGGATTAGGAATGGTAAATGGAGTTCACTGTTATGCCCCCTATAAACCTGAACCGGCCCAATCAGTCTGCTCAGCCTTCATGCCTGGCTCATAATAAGCTTTACTCAGCACCAGACCTTCTTGGAGAGTCTCCAACACCAGAGTACCCCTTAACATTAAGATTGTGACAGGGAGGGAATAGCATTATGGAGGTTGTTAATGTGTTCATCCATTGCCAGGAACTCTGGGAAGTCTAGTTTTCTGTTCCTTCTGGCTCAACAGATAAAGCTTTTCATTTACTGTGAGTATAGCAGTTGAGATTTACAATATATATATATTTTAAATCATCATCCTATATTTCCACTCCCCTTTGTCATTATCTTATGCAGTGTGTTGACAACATACGGTGCAACGGTTTAATGACCATAGTATTTGAAGAAAACTCCAAAGTCACTGTGCCACATATGATCAAGTAAGTTTGCTGATTTCGACATGCAGCCATACTGTGGGAATTCTTGCATTATCCCTCAAATGCAAAATTGAAACCTTGCTGTTTTGCTTCACTGCACTATTAATCCCATGTTTCACAAATGCTGCATTATTTGTGGGCCTACTTTGTTTGCTTTTCAAGATTTAGAAAACTATTAGTCTGAATAGTAATATACTAGTTTTTGTTCTTGAAATCATTGTTATAATTTTACATTTAATGTGTGTGCTACTTTATATGTGTTTGTTTTAAGATTTTCTTTAGACTCTGGTGTTACCCTGGCAGACACAATCAACCTTAGACTCTGTGGGCAGTATCCAGTGAAGTAGATCCATTAGCTGCTTGCACAGTGGAACTTCCCCTCCCTCCCCTCTTCCTGCATGCCCCTTGTGCCCTCCAGGGGATTGAAGGAAACCCTAGAACAGATTTAGGGGGGGCACGTATGAAGAGGAGGAAAAGGGGAACTTCTGTTGCATAACTAAAAATCCTTGCACTAGGGTGATAAGAGTCGTACCTTGGTTCTCAAACTTAATCCGTTCCGGAAGTCTGTTCCAAAACCAAAGTGTTCCAAAACCAAGGCACACTTCCCATAGAAAGTGCAGTGGTACCTTGGCTTAAGAACAGCTTAGTTTATGAACAACTTGGATTAAGAACGCTGCAGACCTGGAAGTAGGTATTTTGGTTTGTGAACTTTGCCCTGGAATAAGAACATGTTTCACTTCCTGTTGAGTGTGTTCCATTTGTAAATTAAGTCCCCCGCTGCTATGTGAAAGCACGCCTTGGTTTAAGAACGCTTTGGTTTGAGAACGGATGTCTGGAATGGATTAAGTTTGCAAACCAAGGTACCGCTGTAATACAAAATGGATTAATCCTTTCCAGACTTTTAAAAACAACCCCTGAAACAGCAATATAACATGAATTTTACTATCTAACGAGACCATTGATCCATAAAATGAAAGCAATAAACAATGCACTGCAGTCACACAATCAATCAATCAATCAATAGCTGAGCTGAGTTCCACACAGTCACAAAAAACAAAACAAAAAGAGCCACAGAAACAAAATCGCAAAATAAATAGCAACAGGCAGATCTCAGCGTAGCATACAAAACGGAAGTGTGGCCCTCAAATTGGAAGCGTAACATTCAAAATGGAGCACGTTCGGCTTCCAAAAAAAGTTCGCAAACTGGAACACTTACTTCTGGGTTTGCAATGTTTGGGTTCCAGGTTGTTTGAGTACCAAGGCATTTGAGAACCAAGTGCTACCCTGTTCTACCCTGTGCAGCAGGATCCCTTTCACTGCAAGCCTCTCCACTGCCCCATGTAGAGCTGCAATGCTGCTGAAAGGCCATATATGGTGTAGTGGAGGCTGGAAAGTGACAAGCACATTTATTCCTGATTATAAAACCCACTTGGAGTACAGTAATACAAATTAAAAATGAAATACAAAAGCCCCAAGGATTTTGGGATACATCCTACTGCATTCTGCTAGAATAATCATTGGGGCTTTCCCACACATCCCACATTTAACTTTTGGCTGCATAGGTATGAGTTGCATAAGGGTATAGAAAAGACTGTCTTTTATATTTTAAAAAATGACAGCATCTTAAAAAAAACACCAAAAAAACCCTGAGTACGACTTACGAAATGATGTTTAATAATAGTCTTTAAATAATTATATTATGTAGATCTGATGCACGTCTTCACAAAGATGACATTGACATCTGCTTCAGCAAAACACTAAACTCCTGCAAAGTGCCCCAGATTCGTTATGCAAGCGTTGAACGCCTTTTGGAGAGATTAACAGACTTGCGATTTCTCAGTATTGATTTCCTTAATACTTTCCTACATACTTATCGCATATTTACTACTGCAGCAGTTGTCTTGGAGAAACTGTCGGATATATACAAAAGGCCTTTCACCTCAATCCCTGTTAGGTGAGTTCCTTTCTACTCATTATGTTCTCGTGAGATCTCCTGTCATAATAGACCCTGCAAAATGCATTGGACAACAATTTTACATATGTTTGTTTCTATGCTTACATACTGCTTACTCTTTCGGCCATGGGAGAAGGAATAAAACCCAGCTGGGCTCAAACATCCATCCTGGACTTTGTAATGCCAATCATTTCATACCTACTGGTATGGTAGATGTTCTGTTTTGGAATTTGTCTCTTTTAGTTTCCAGTATGCGCATAACCATATTTCAATATTATGCTTGCATCTTACACACATTTATTTCTTTAATTTGTATATTGCTTTCCATCTAAAGATCTCAGGGCAGTTCACAGCATAAAAATAAAAGCACAGAATACATAATAGAAACAAGAACAAAACAAACCCATAACCCACTCTCCCAACAATTCATACATGCCATTTCAGCTTTATGTGGTTGAATACCAGCCAGTTGAAATCACACAAATTAAATGCTTCCTCCAAATCTCCTTCCTCAAATTCCAACTCTCCACAAAGTTTGATGCAAGGGCTCCTGGGTTTCCACTTGCAAAGGCTCATGGGATTGCTAGACACTGTTTTCGCACCATTTTTGCTGTTCTCTTGCTCTTTTAGGGCCATTTTTGCCCTTTTCGTGCCATTTCCAGGATTGCGGCGATGTGCACGTGCTCTAAATATGCGTAAATGGGGAGTTGCCTGTACGTGCCAAAATACAAGTGACCTGTGTTCCTTTATGAGTAGCTTTTAGCATGCACTGTTCAAAATCCGTTCTGGCCTTTCCTTTCTCTCGTAGATCTTTGGAATTGTTTTTTGCTACTAACCAAAACAACAGAGGAGAACACCTGGCTGACGCAAAATCACCACACCTTTGCCGCAAATTCTCTTCCCCTCCACCTCTATCACTCTCTAGGACTTCCTCGCCTGTCAGAACCAGAAAACTATCACTAAGTTCTCCACTAAATTCTAGGATAGGGGCTTTAGATCTGTCTACGACCTCTCTTGCCAGTAGTCCTACCTCAACATACAGCCCTGCCACTTCACCACCACCCACGCTATCTAAAGTACCACTGGACCTTAGCAAAGGCCCTTCATCTCCAGAACAAAGTCCTGGCTTTGCAGACGAAAACTCAGAGAATCCACGTATTGAGCTTTGCAACAAACTAAGGAGAAGCATCCGAAGAGGTATTATATATACAATATATTGTGTAATTAAAGGTTGCTATTTTGCAAAGAAATGTGGGTGTGCTGGTACAAGGGAGGTGGGCATGCTTATGTTTTGAGCATCACCCACTGCTCGAGTGCACAACTTGAAATCTTCTTACCTTTATGTGCACAAAGGGGAAAGGAACAGTGGAGGGATAAATTGGCACATGCTGCTGCTTCTTCACTGGGAGCCAGTGTGGTGTAGTGGTTAAGAGTGGTAGTCTCGTAATCTGGTGAACCGGGTTCGCGTCTCCACTCCTCCACATGCAGCTGCTGGGTGACTTTGGGCTAGTCACACTTGTCTTGAGTCTTTCAGCCCCACTCACCTCACAGAGTGTTTGTTGTGGGGGAGGAAGGGAAAGGAGATTGTTACCTGCCATGAGACTCCTTAGGGTAGTGATGAAACGGGATATCAAATCCAAACTCTTCTTCTTCTCCTTCTCCTTTAAAAGACCAATGCAAGAAATGTAGAAAGAGGGTTTTCTAGAGCTGTAAGATGCAAGCCCCCCTTAATCTGTGTAGCTCCCTTGGCCAGTTATTTCAACAAATCATGGCTGGAATTTCTGGTCCTGTTCTAGGGTAGCTATAGGGCTCCTGCACCTTTAAGATCTGCATAGAAGAAAGAATTCCGGGAGGTGTAGCTTACATGACAAGCTGCACCTGCAATTCCCTCTTCGGTGCAACTTTCAGAAAAAAAATCTATTCACAAATAAAATGAAAATTAGCACTAAACTTGTGCAATATTCAGCTATATTTCTGGAAGTCATTTTTATGTTGTGTGAAAACGCAGATATAATGCGGAAATCAACAGTTTGGGGAAAGTTGGGAAAATGGAATAAAATGCCACATGAATAAAACCTTGGATGACTTTAAAAAGGGATTGGGCAAATACATGGGGCTTTAGTCTTACCCATGTCTATTGGTGTTTTTATGTAATTTGTTTATCTGTTCTCCTGGTTAAACATGCAAATTCTAACCTGGAAACTGGTGCTCATGAAAATTTCTCTCAGCCTCAGTTTTCTTTTCGTTTTTTACTTACATGAGTTGTATTCTTCTCTCCCCCCCCCCCCAAGCATAGCCCCTTTTTATTTCTTTGGAGAAACCTGACAAGAATTGCTGTAAAACTGAAGAAAGCATAATTCCTTGAAAAGGATATTTTTTTTAAAAAAAAGCTCCTTGGTGAGACACTTAATACAGTCTTCATCAAAGGATTTGTCACTATAGAAAGTAATATATTGTTTAACAAGAGATCTTTTAGATTGATATTAGTTATAATGTCAGTGGTAATTAGCTGATCATTAATTAAATAAGCTTAAGGAATGGTGTCAGAAATAATACTTCTAGCAAATAAGAAGTTAAGCAAGTTTAGATCTCATTTGCAGATAAAAAATGCCTAGGAGATTTTCAGCAAAAGTTAGTATCTGTTATTATGTATAACAGTTACAGCTGGCTTTTTCTACTAGTCTCTGTTCATTTGTTAGGTACAGTGGTACCTCGGGTTACAGACGCTTCAGGTTACAGACTCCGCTAACCCAGAAATAGTACCTCGGATTAAGAACTTTGCTTCAGGATGAGAACAGAAATCACGTGGCAGCGGCACAGCGGCAGCAAGAGGCCCCCATTAGCTAAAGTGGTACCTCAGGTTGAGAACAGTTTCAGGTTAAGAACGGACCTCCAGAACGAATTAAGTTCTCAACCTGAGGTACCACTGTATTGAAATGCAGACTATACCCTATGTAATAAATTCTACTGTGTTAGCTAATAACTATGTATGGCCTGAGATAAAACACATAGTTCAGTTCTCTGTTGACATAATTATTTAGTTCTACAGCAGAATCCCAGTTATATAATCTCAGCAGTGTCAATGAGCATTATGCAGAATGGAAAAGCAAAATAATACTTAATAACAACAACAACAATAATAAATTAAAATGACGTAAGTTATTCCTGATGCCTAAGCTAGTGACTTCTTGCCTGAATATGCATCAAGAATAAGGCACATGGAAAGTTAACTGTGTAAATGAAAAGCACCAAAATCAAACAGAATTATGCAAAACAAACAGAGACATGCAAGTACAATGAATTTCCATGATTTATTCTGCTGATTTTTATTTTCTTGGTTGACAGACAGAATATATGCAACCTTAATCTTTGTTAAGGTTTGTCCTCTGAGGCAAAAGCATCAGATACAGTGAGGATTTTGATAACACAAGTGAGAGAAGCTCTCAGGTGGAATTAAGAGTTTGATACAGTAGAGAAGTACATTGGATACATATATATAGTTTGATAATTCTATCCTTCATAATTAAATTCAACCCTCACCAACAAAGGAAACTAGGAAAGTGAATACATGTAAAAATAATTAAATACAATCTGCCTGGTTTTTAGGTGAAGAACTTTGATTTTTGTATGACACAAGCCTTGAGTAAGAAAAGACTTTTGAAGCAGACGTATCAAATCCTATGAGGATTTTGGTAACAAAAGTGAGAAAAACTCAGTAGTAGCATTAGGGTAATACACTGGGAGATTATGTTTTGCATGTAGTTTGACAAATTACGCTTCAGATTTAAACTCTCTGTTTACCAACAAAGGGGGCAAAGGCAACAGGAAAGCAAAACAGTTGAGAATACTTTTCAGTTCAGCATTTGAACAGGTCTGATACAGCAAATACCTGTGAGGACAACATTGAACTGAGGGCAGTCTTGCAGATAAGAACAACCCAAAATGATGTTGACAGTTTTATTTTAAATAATGGCATGTGGTACCTAATAGATGAAATAAATTTGTCACCACTTCTAGAACTGTATGGAATTCTTACCACAACACAGAGAGTGGCCATTCACTCTCTTTCACCTCAGTTGTTCTTTTTGAATCCATAAACTCTGCAGTGCTGTTTGTTTTAGATTCTGGTGAATCTAATAGTTGAATTGTTTGTTTCCTGTCTTTAACCTTGTTTCTGAGATTTAGTGTGTACCACTAGACATTGGTTTGGGTAGATGCAAAATCATGAAACTGCTATCTTCATTATTGATAGCACAGCCTATTTTGTTTTAAATTGGTATCCTCTATTCCCTTATTTATAAGCTTTATAGTTACTTGTGTCATTGGTTTCTGTCAGTGTCAAGTACCCTGATATTTTATCAATACTATTAAATTTATGTGAGCAGGTGTTGCACTTGCATAACCTTATTTCCCGAATTTCCTAAAGGGTTGTCTCAGAACATGTTACATGAGCGTAAACTAAAGTTCACTGATAAATGATAAACTAAAGTTCACTATAAAATGATGTTGGCTGGTAGAAGTAAGGGCTAGTATCCCAAATACCAGGAGCTCCCAATGTGCAAATAGAACTTCACATGAACTGCTTATCATTTTTAGTGCTTATCATTTTTAGTGATGAAAAATGTGCATGTAAAGCCATCTTTTTTCATGTGCAGAGCTTTCATCAACATTGAACACAACAAGGAAGACCCCGCTGATCAATGTCCTATGATCAATGTCTTAAGAACAATATTACTTTGTTCCCCATATATTTATATTAAAGGTGATTTTATAGTTGACCATTATACAGGGTTTCATTAATTTAAATACATTAGTGGGTTTTTGTTGTTTTCAAACCAAATGTTTCAATCATTTTTTTTTCAAAAAATCATTTAAAATGCATCTGTTTTGTTCAGAATCTGCACACTGAAAAAACAACCTTTTGGTTTTTAGAGTTTAAGGAGGTGTAGCATAATTTCATACCTGATATGTGAAATGTTTTATGATTGAATTATAAAGACCACTCGCTATCTCTATATTAAAGTGCATACTTCTTAAAGCAGCGGTTCTGGAATCTGTATCAGTGGATCGCACTATCCCAGAAAGTGCCTCAACTGTGGATACTCCTGAGCTCTCCCCGTGTAGATCTCCTTCGACTCCACGACATCTACGTTATCGACAGCCAGGGGGTAAGGTTAAGCTAAGCAAAACTTTAATACCTTGCATGGTTATATCAAAAGGACCTTGTAGTGATAATAAATTTCTAGCCAATTTGTTCACTGTCTATTTCTGTTCTTTCTGCAAAATGGAAGAAAAGAAGAAGATGTGAATAACACCATTCCAAATGATTAGCATTTGAGCAGCAAGAGAACGAAAAGCATATTTGCGTTAGGATGCGATGAAATGTTCTGCAATATTTTGAACTAGATGTACATTTGTTCGAGAAAAATATTGACTTGAGTCTTATAACTGACAGATTTTCCTGAACCAAACTGAGGGCACATATTGTGCACTGTGTATGGTGATGAGATGTATGATACCGATCACTGTTAGTGGGAAATAAGTCTATTTGTGTGGCACTGAAAATGTACAGATGGTATTCTAATTACTCATTACAGGATGTGAATAAATTGCTTAACCAGGAGTGAAATTCTTTTGGTAGAACTCCAGTAAATCGTGTGTCCCACTAACAGATGCTTAAAGGATGCAACATACTGACAACTTGGTCCTGAACCCAACACTTCCATTGCATGAGCCGGAAGTAGCTTCTTTCTCCTTGACTCTTTTAATCAAATCCATAGTAGAATTTTTACATCTCTCTTGGGAATCAGGCCATGCGGAAGTTCAGTATGATTAGAAATTGAGCGTGGAATCTGATTGCGCCTTCCCCTCATGGAAATGCTTTTTCATATATATTTTTTAAATCATTTTTCATTACCATGTCTCACATTTCATTGATTATAACCATACATTCAATCACTGACTTCCCTTCCCCCCCTTCCATGGTTCTAATTATTTCTCAATTAATACTTCATATTCTAATTTCCCCTTATGTTCATATTTCTCTCTCCCCCTATATATTTAATGCTTTAGACTGCTGAATTTACATTAACCCTGCTGACATTTCAGCCTGATTAACATGATTCTTCAGATATTCTGCAAACATTTCCCACTCCTCCTTAAATATTCCATCTTCCTATTCTCGTATTCTGTTAGTTAAATTCCTCTCATGGAAATGTTTTTGATCCAGCTGGTGCCTCTGCCAACAGGTGGGGAGAGGGGATTTTTACCAGCCCCCTGTCCCAAATGCTGCCCCCTAAAAATGTCTTCTGGAGGGTTGCCTGCCCTTCTGGAACAGCATGGGAGTCTGCAGGAGGAGGTGCGAGTTGACCAAAATATATATTCCTTCCTCTTCTGTTAGCAGAGGCCTCTGCTGAATCAAAAACAACATCACAAAATTTTCTGTTTGTTTTTCCAGCAGGAAGGTTTGCTTGTATATATGCATGCTTAAACAATGTTTTTTCCTCTACCATAAAAGCATACATGGAGATAGATATCCAAGCTTGTGGTTTTCATTTACAAAACAATGCTCGCTGTTGATGTTGTTTTATTTTTGTTATTTACTTTGCAGTACAGGCGACTGACAACAGTCATTGTTCCGTTTCCCCTGCTTCTGCTTTTGCTATTGCTACAGCTGCAGCTGGGCATGGGAGCCCACCAGGTGAGCCTTCTGGTACCCAAATTTTTTGGGGGGTGGGGTTGAATTACTGAGCACTAGTAAGTGAATGCAGTCAATATTTGCAATTGAATATTTGCAGGCTGCTCTGGGGGGCTTTGGTCCAAAAGGCAGCATAAAACTAAGCTTAACTAACTGAGAAATACTATACCAATTCAAAAGTAAATCCCATTGAATTCAATGGGGCTTGCTGCCACATAACAAGATACAGGATTTCAGGCTAAATGATTGACAAATACTTCTTTGAAATATTCATCACTGTGCTCATGGTGAATGAATGAATGAATCTTTATTTGCATCAGCCATAGCAATAAAACAACAATATGATATACAAAGAATAGAAATAAAAAGTCAGTTATATAAAATAACATTTTAGGGTTTTGAATCAGTAGTCAAATAGTGGATCTTATTCTAATTGCCCCAGCTAAAAACCTTGCAGCCTTTGCTGTCACCTGCTCATCTTGATCTGCCAAGAGAAAGGACGCTGTGGCAGTGACTGGGCAACCCAGAGTGGACAATAAAAGAGGGGTGATAACCTCATTCCTCAAGTCTTTATAAAGAGTGCAAGCCAGAAGGGTATGCGCCATCAATTTGGTACTGCCATCTCCACAGGGACATAAGTGTTTTTTGTGTGGAATCTGTTGGAATCATCCCTCAAGTACAGCCAAGGGCAATGCATTCAATCTTGCGAAAGTAAAAGTGCACCTGTATTTTAGAATTGTTAGGTTATACAGATAGGGTGCCAGAGAGTCAAAATGGGTAGGTGGAAAATTGTCATACCATGGGCAAAATTTCCTTATTGTGGCCAAGTTGTTCTGACGCTCAATATCATTTAGGCGCTGGCAAATTAGACTGTTTGCTTTACTAAAACCCAAAGTGAGTAGCTGTTGTAGTGATAAACCACAGGAGTGAAGTTTTTGATAGACAGTTTTAGTCCAGGTGCTCTTGTGACAATCTAGGGATATTAGACTGGGGGGATTTAAGTTTAGGCGAAGCCAATCGTTAAGTGTCCTGTGCAAAATCCGCAATTCCATCAAGGGAAGATTAGCCTCTAGGCGCAATGATGCGTTTGGGACACAGGGTGGTACAGAGAAAATTTGCCTTAAGAACTTTGATTGGACAGCTTCCGTAGATCCAAGGTGAGTGCCTGTCCAAATCTGAGCCCCATACAATAACTGTGCTAGGGGTTTAGCTTGGAACACTTCCAGGACTGATGTTTACCACCTTTTGTGTAGAAAAAGTGTGCCAGAATTTTGGCGCTTTGGGACGCTTTTTCTTTGCACATTTCTGGTGTGCTCCCCATGATCCTGTAGACTGGAATATAAGGCCAAGATATTTGAAAACTTTGACCTGTTCAATTTGCTGGTTGTCCATGCGTCATCTATGGGCCCTATAGTTTCTTAAGAAAACCATTACTGTTCTCATGGTGTACATGGGTGCCAGTCCTGTAGCCAGAAATTATGTGGTAAGCAGGCAAGGAATAAGTTGTAGAATAGCCAGTCTGTAAAGGCAGGTCATTCAATACACTTACATCAGTTAAATTATTTCTTAGATAGCAATTCAGTAGAAACCAATTCAGTCTGCATGCTTTTCCTTGTATCGCCACATTGAAAAGGACTAGAGACTTGCTTTTACAAATGAAAGCTTAGAAAGGGTTCCCAGAATATCACTGGCAGGTTCAGCTGGCGGGGTGGTATGGGCAGGGCAGTGAGGCTCACCTCACTTTCCAGCACTGAGTATATTTGCCAGTTATTGAGAGGGGCAGGGATGAGGAATGAGGAGCTCAGCACAGTGCAGGTGGGTTTCAGTCATCTGCCTTCAACCAAGTAACTGAATGATTTGCTCCAGCAGATTGCTGGTATGTGGTTGATTGTGTATTTCTTTTGCTCTTCTAGTGTTTACATTTTTACTGTTGTTTTTATTTTTTTGTTTTGTGTTGTTGCACACTGCTAAAAAAAGTTCTACTGCTACAACACTGGGAGAAGGATGAAACTCTTCAATCTGTAGTTTTGAAAGGTGAAAGCATCCTCTCACGTTTGCCATCTAGCACACCTTATTGGTGCACAATATGTGCTGTTTTTGCTAGAATGAAGCATGGCAGTGTGTTTCCACTGTATTCCCCATTGATTAAAATATTGGGATTGGCATTTCCTCCCTAGTGTATTTCTACCTGAAATTTACATATTTATCATATTTCCTAAAGTTTGTCTTTAGACTGTTTGGGGTGTCAATAATAGGCAGAGAATTAACGTGCTTCAACCTGTCCTTGAATTTTATACTCGGGAACATTATTTCTTTTTTTCTTTCTTTTCAATATGCACGAATTCTGTGATCAATTTGAATAGACTTCTATTTTTGTTCCAGAACCAAGAGCTGTTTTGAATCTAGAGAACTGTTGCTTAGCAATTTTATCAACTGGTTAGGCAAATGCTATCCTTCAAACTGAGGGGAACTGCACCATGCAGCTTTTATTAATCAGCAAGCTTCTATTAAAATAGTAATTATTGGAGGAAGAGAAAGAAGACTGCGCCCTGTTAAGAAATACATCTTCAACTGTAAGGGGAGGACCGAGGCCACTGGCCCCTCTATGGCAGGTCATGGGGTCCTTTCTGAATTAAGCTGCACCCTGCAATTTAATTAGTGCAGCCTGTAGTCAGAGAATAGAGCAAAAGAGAGGAAGACAGTGCATGGGCAGTGATGCTTTCGGCATGTGGTAGAAAGCTGCAAGAAACACCTAGTCTTGAGCTGTAAATTGGAACAAACAGCAATCCACAGAAAACCTAATTGCCGTTTGCTCCAATTAAGCGCTAAAGAGCAGTTTTCCCTGGGAGAAAGTAGTGCAACAAGAGGAGGTGTGGATAAGCCCAAAGTCACTGGTGAGGATTCTGAAAACTTTGCATGTTAGTATATTCACTGTATATTGAGCTGCCAAAATTACTAGGCTAAAATCTTGAAACTTGCTGATAGTCTTTTCTGCTGACATCCTTGGCCTGATTTTTTGTTTTACTGAAAGCACAGTTCATATTTCCTTTGACTTTCATATTTGCATGGGGGGGGGGGTTCACATCGCTGCCTTAGAGCACAATGAAGTTGGTTGTTTTTAAGGTACATTATAGAGCTCTCTACACCCTAGCTGTTCACATCAGTATGGGGTCATCAGTGTCAGATTTGTTTCTGTCTTTACTCCTCTGCAATGGTGTTCACACATTACATAGATTTATATTTGCTGGGCCTTTTTCCTCCGTTCCTTTACTTTCTGAATCTGCCTAAAGCTTGGGTACACTAAATTGATGTTTTCAGTGTTCTTTCCACTACGATTCCAAGATCTGTTTCCTATGATAGTCACTATGAATATAGACACCATCAATGTCAATGTATCAAACTGTTTTTTTCATAAAATGCATCCTTTTGCACTTAATTGAGATTGCTGTTGCTAATTAGCATAGCCCTGATATTATCACATTTAATACTTGCTACTCTCTTTATTTATAACATTTTCATGTTTGTTTGTTTTTTTTGCAAAAAGCACAATAACATCATTCTGTCTTTACAGTAAAATGGTTCTTTAGATGGCTGTTAATCATAGGATTGCAAAATCTCCGCTGCCTAAATGTCGGGAGAGTCCACTTGGGAAACCCCACCATTCAACCTGTGCATTATGTAATATGATATATAACAAGCAGAACAGGTGGCCAACTAGTGAAAAGATTTCTAAAAAACAGATAGCTGCAGGTGACTAACCACAGCAAGTCAAACTGTGCTGCAAAGGAAACCAAAAATTATGCACAGCACTTAGTCTATTTTGCAGAATCATTATTTTCCAATCCCAAATAATTAGTCAGACCATGAACAAGCAAAAAATGCATTTAGTAAATGCTCCAAAGAAAAATAAATAATAATTGCAAATGACACAAAAATGAGCAAGGAAAAAGATAATTGAATCTGCAGAACAGACAATGATAAATACAAAAACAATGGGGCTATTAAGTATGATAAACCTTACTGCCGAATAATGAGGGTAACTAAGTATAAGTGGAGCTGACAATGTTTAGCTAAGGACAATTAACAAATATATTGAATTAATTAGTGATAGGCAGCCTCATGCTTCAAAGAGGGAGATAAATATGCAGAAGCTTCCAAGACCATTTGTTCCGTGCAGTCAAACACTGTGCATAGAAAGAAAAGGGAAGGTTGCGACAAAACAGGGAGCTATTCATGGTCAATCAAATGACCATGCGTGTCATGTAGAGGAGCCAATATTTGTTCAAATTTGTGCATCTAATAAAGTGCATGTGCTGACTCAGGTTATATTAGGTTAGCCAACAAAGGCAGTTAGAGAAGGTCTGCCAAAGACAAATATCTCTGGTATAGGTATTTGTCGCCAAACAGCTATGAGATGGTCAGCTTCTTACTTTTGGACATACCTTATGTATTATGGGAATTGTTCGATTTGAGCCAAAAAATGTAAAATAATCGGATAAGTTCCAGAACAAACTGCAGTGCATAGTCGTCTCCTTAATAGGCCAGTAAGTGCTGATATTACACATTTATTTTAAGGGTTAAGTCACAGTAGAATACTGAATCATACCAAAGGTCCACTATCATCCTAGTTCCCGCAGCAACCAATCAGATATCTCTAGGAGATCTTCACTAGGGTTTGATAGCCCTTCACTGCAGTTGTACCTCCCAAGTATTTCCTGGCAAATCACCTCTGAACACGGGCGTTTTGTTTAGCTATCATGGTTAATGATTCTTTGTGCAATTCTCTAATCCTGTTTTAAAACCATCTTAAGATCCCTGCGACAGGGTGAGCTCCCTTTGTTTGGTCCCTGCTCCTGCCAACCTAGCAGTTCGAAAGCACGTCAAAGTGCAAGTAGATAAGTAGGTACCGCTCCGGCGGGAAGGTAAACAGCGTTTCCGTGCACTGCTCTAGTTCACCAGAAGCAGCGTAGTCATGCTGGCCACATGACCCAGAAGCTGCAGACAAAACGCCGGCTCCCTCGGTCAGTAAAGCAAGATGAGCACTGCAACCCC